>NC_133659.1:188733998-189333998 GCF_037893015.1 Macrotis lagotis
GGGAGGGGCAGAACTAGCTTACACAGGCTGAAGGAAGCCAGGCCAGGCCAGCACTGGAACACAAATTTCCCTCTGGACTCTGACAACATGAGCTTATAGGGAAACACCACTATGGTGGAGAAGATGAAGAATATAATTCACTTCCTTCAAAGTCCTTCTCCTCCTCTTATAGACCTGAAAGTGATTTTAATACCTCCCTCTACTCTGACAGCCCCAAGACTCCCAAGGGTGAGGAGAAAAGAAGGGGTACCTTCTGATGAAGAACAGTATCTGCCCTACTCAACCAACAGGAAGTTCAGAATATCTTTTCCAAGGATTCTGAGTTTCAACTGATTTGAGGATGAGTTGCTTTCTTTGTGAGTATATTTATGAGAGACAGTGGGGTACTTAGTGGATTAAGAGCCAGGTGGTACAGTGGCTAGTGACAGACCTGGAGTAGAGAAAGACTGATCTTCACAAGTTCAAGTCTGGATTCAGACCTTAACTAACTGTATGTGTGTGATCCTGGCCAAGTCACGTAATCCTTGTTTCCTCATCAGTAAAAATGAGCTGGAGAGAGTCAAAGTACCAGCATATACTCATATACCACCTACATCTCTCTCTTGACTCTGAGCATTTTCTCTGGTTGACCCCAGGCCCAGAATGTTCTCCTTCCTTGACTCCACCCCATTGACTCCCCTAGCTTCCTTTAAGTCCCAGCTTCTCAATTCTAGTGCTTTTCTCTGTTAATGATTTCCTAGGTATCCTTCTATATAATTCACTTAACATAGGTAGCTTTACTCACATGGTGCTCCTACACTAGATGGTAAACTCCTAGAGAACAAATGAGCATCTTTTAATTTTTTGTCCCAGTATTTATTATCACATCTGGCATATAGTAGGCATTTAATAAGTGTTATTGATACCCCTTACATACACCGTAAGTATACAGGCACAATACAGATACACATCCACATTTTAGGGATTAGAGTCGATGAATAATAGGATTTCGGGGAGGGGAGCTATTTCTGAGGACTGTAAGCTGAGGAGCTCATTTTAAAAGTTTAGTTTGTTGGCTTAGACCTTAAAACTTTGCCAACCATCCTCACACTCACTCATTCAGCCATAAACCACAAGGGAAGGGAAAAGGAAGGGGGCCTGTGGGTTGGGCCTGGCAGAATAGCTCAAGAATTGACTTAGATCTCTAAGAGAGACAGAGATATAGGGTAAAGGACACTAAACTTGGAATCTGAGGCTTGATTCTTGGCTCTGCTCTCTGACCATAGGCACTTTTCCTTTCTTGAAGTCTTCTGTCATCTGTCATACCCAGTTTAACAATTCTCAAAGTGTGACCATGGGACTCTATGGGTCCCCAAGATCTTTTCAAAGGGTTAAAACTGTTTTCATAATAATATTCATAATTTCATAATAATAATATTCTTATAGAATAAATATTTATAGCTATAATCCATGTAAACAAAAGTTCTTTGCATGGGAAGGGGTTCCAATAATAAGTACAAAAGGGTCCTGAGGGAAAAAAAAATCAACTACCATTATAGAGAATTCCTAAATTCTCCACCAGCTGGGAACCTAGAGGGGAAGAAAATGGGTGAAAAGAGAAGACTACACAGTCTGTGTACAGAGGTTGACAGCTATCTTTGGGACAGGAAGAGAGCTGCCACCCACCATAGCAAACTTGCTTCCTCATGGAGAGAAGGACTAAAGAAGAATATGAGATCAACTAAATGCAGATTTAGAGAACAAAGGGACCTAAGAGGTCATCAGGTACTACAACCTGAGGAAATTGAGACAAAATAGCAATGGAAACAAATATAATTGAAGCAAAATTCTAATCCAGGTCTTCCTGATTTCTGTGAATCCAATTTTACCCTAGACTTCACATTTACCAAAATGTAGTGCTAAGAAAGAAGTTCCTGAGAGTCTACAGCCTCATAAACTCTGTTCAATAAGAATGAGAGCCATATTCCCACACTCCAAAACACATACTATCCTGGGGGCCAAAAGACAATCAAGAAAAGTGCATACTTTCTGGTCAGCCTCCCCACACACACCCAGACAACACTCTCCCAGGTACTGCCCCACTCCCACCAGGTTAACAAATTAAACAGAGGAAATCTGATCCTTCTCTTGAGCTCAGCCTCAACCTTACCACCACCACCCCTTCCCAGAAATAGATGCATTCCAGATTGTCTCCACAGCCTCCAACCAAGACTTTCTTTCTTGCCTCTCTATGACCCATTGTTCACCATTCCTGGACCAGAGTCAGTAGACCATCCCTTACTGGAGTAAGCAAGATGATTTTATGTGACTTCCCTCCCTAGGTTACAGGACTGTTGTGAAGAAAGTACTTTTTTACTTTAAGCCCTACATAGACCTTGCTATTCAGACCTCTGGTGTGATGGATGTACTCCTGGTGTGGAAATTCCCTGCACCGGTGCAGTGTAGTTGAACTATATAGTTCTTGTTGTTTTTGTTGTTTGTCCTTCATTCTCAAAGAGGACCCTGACATCAGGGATGTGATTTCATGACTTGCAAGTGAATTGGATTTAAGTGAGGAGGGGATTTGTGCAAAGTCAATTGTTTGGGAAGAATGAGAGGTTAAATGATTTGTTCTTGGATCATTTGTCTGATCTAAAACTTGGAAAAGAGTTAAAGGTTATCTCATCTAACTGTTTCATTTTGCAGATGGGGGGAACTGAGACCCGTGGAAGTTCAGAATCATAAAGAGGTGGCATTTGAACCCATGTCCTCTGATTGCAGACCTTAGGGTTCTTTCTGTTGCTCCCCACTGTCACTCAGCCAGTATGAGTCAGAGGCAAAATGCAGATCTTCCTGACCCCTAAGCTGGCCCTCCCTTCATTACTTCACACTGCCTCTCCAGAATTATATAAATATGTAGCAGATTGTCTTTCATACGTGGCATTGGGATTAGTATATGGGAGTGAGTGAAGAAATGCCTCTCCTGGAAAGCGAAGGGTTAAGAGACCCAGACTTGAGGAATGTTCTTGTCTCCCAAATCCCTTAGTCCTCACTCCCCCCCCACCACACCCTACCCTACCCAATACCAAAAATAAATCAATCAGACAATATCACTGGGACAGTTTTCAGTTTTGTTTTGTTTAAAAAAAACATACATACAATAACAATCAAACATCTCTAATTGCTAATTTGGTAGGTCCCTATGCAAACATGGTTCGGTGACCCCAACTCTACTGGAAGAAAATTGACTTGTCCTCAGAGCAGTATGTCCCACAGAAGTGACAGGGGAAAGCCTGGCCAGGCTGGGCCATCGGGAGGGAGGAAGGAAAGGGGGAAGAGCGGAGAGGCTGGGGCAATAGGCCTACTGAAGCCAGCAGTGGGGTGGGACTGTTGGATTACATCCCTTCCTTTTCCCTAACTCCTGAATCCAACACCACCACCCCCACCTCTTCCAAAACTCTATCATGTTGACTTCCTTAAGTACCTCCTGCCCAATTGTGCCTGAAATCTTGGCTGCTTGTTCCTTCCTGACTTGCTAGTCCCTCTTCAAGCCTGCTTCCCTCCTGCCTCCACCCCCTTTCCCCTTAACCCAGAGAATGACCCGGGCCAGTGTGAATATGAGTATCCTGGCTAAGCATGATCCGCCAAAAGAGCTCCCCTCTTTGCCTGAGCTATAGGAGGCCAAACAGGACCAGATCTTGCAGGAAGCCAATGATGTGTGTCTATACTTGTGATGACTGGGACATGGCGCTGACCCTGAAGCTAGGAATCAATGGGGGTTGGGGGGATGGTAAGGGGGAAAGAGAGTCTTTGGCCAAGGGGAGGAAAAAAAGAAGCAAAAATATCTACTTGTCTACAGCTGGGGGGGGGGGTGTTTGTTAGCTGAATCTAACAATTCTTTTTCCCCATCCATAGTCTCAACTCACCAAAGCTGCATTTGGACCACCTCCAAACTCCCTACCTACGCTAGGGCCCAAAATGACTAGAAGAATTGGACCAAGTGTTTGCCTTCTCCCTATTACTATCTGTGATGACAGTGGTATAGGAGATTCCAGAAGAGGAAATTCTCTTTTTTAATCCAAGTTGATATTATCTCTGAAACTTAAACGTCTAAGAGAATCAAGTGGTTGATTGACTCACCTAGGGTCACAAGGTCAGTTAGCATCAGGAATGGGACTAGAACCCAGGTCCTCGAGGCTCCGAGGGCAGCTTTCTAACCACTCTACGGAACTGCCTCTTTATTATTCCTTCTAGACTGAAAATTATCTTCTACAGATCAACCATTTTCTGGTACCCATTCCCCTGGTCCACCAGACCAAGAGGGTGAGGAGCAATCATCCCCAGGACTGGAATTCAGCATCAATTTGGGGCTATAGCCATGGGAGTCTCACACTCCCTGATCTTGGGCTACCGGAGTCCAAAGAAGGACTTTTCAAAGGGTACACTCACACCAAGGGGAGAAATCTGGATTAGAAATTAAGGTCAGGTCGAGGAGGAGGAAGGAAGGCCTCTCTGCCCTCCCCCAAATTCAAACACAGACTTAGTGGGTTCCTTGGTCTCCTGGGGTGGGGGGCAGTGTTTGGGGAACCCCTGCCTGTGGGCCTCAAACAGCTCAGTCTCGGAGGCTGTCTGATGCCTGATGGCAGTCCAGCTCCCCTCTCAGCTCCAGCCCTCCGGAGAGCCTCACCCCTGTCTTCCGGTCCACACACCAGCATTTCCCCCGCTGCCCATCCAGGGCTGGGTGGCACTGTCAGAGACAAGAACAGTGAGGGTTTTAGTTCAGATTCAGATAAAGGTAAAACTGAGACATCCCCACCCCTATTTGATCCAATCACAAAGCTAAGGTGACAGAGAAGCATTAAAAAGCCCTTGGGAGAAAGAATTAAGTCATCCCGTCAACCAAGGGAGACTCGTTTTCAAAGAACCACTTGGGTTGGGTGAGTTAGAGCTGGAAGGGACCAAAAAGGTCATCAATCCTGCCTCTTAATTTTATAGATGAGGAAACTGAGGTATAGAGAGATTAAATGACTGCTATGGTACTGTCAAACAGCTAATATTTATCAGATTCAGTATTTGAACCTAGATTTTCCTGATTCCAAGTCTAGTATCTGATTCACCACACAAGGTTGTCTGTCAAGAGTATTATTGTTTATATAATTGATATCATATTTATTACCTTCTTAATGAGTAGAGAAGTGGAGGAAGGTAGGAAGGGAGAGAATTCAGCACAAAAATAAATAAATGTTATAAATAAAAATAATTTTAAAGAATGTTGTTGCTCAGTCTTTTCAAGACTCTTTGAGACACCGCTTGGGATTTTCTTGGCAGGTAGTAGTCTGCCATTTCCTTCTACAATTCATTTACAAATTGAGGGAACTAGGGCAAACAGGTTAAGTGACTTGCCCAGGATCACAGCACTAGTGAGTGACTGAGGCTAGATTTTAACTCAGATCTTCCTACTCCAAATCTAGTGCTTTATCCACTGAATCATATAGCAACTTCTAAGGCAAAGGTTAAGTGACTTGCCCACAAAGATTAAGTAACTATCAGAGGTCAAATCTGAACTCAGGTCTTACTAACTCCAGGCTTGGTATTCTATCTACTGCATCATCTAGTTGCCTCAACAGTATATAGAACGGGGGCAGCTAGGTGGTGCAGTGGATAGAGCACCAGCCTTGGAGTCAGGAGTACCTGAGTTCAAATCTGCCCCAGACACTTAATAATTACCTAGCTGTGTGGCTTTAGGCAAGCCACTTAACCCCATTGACTTGTAAAAACATTAAAAAAAAAAGAGTATATAGAACAGGGCAGCACCTGCCTCTGGAGTCAGGAGGACCTGAGTTCAAATCCAGCCTCAGACATTTAGTACTTGCTTAGCTGAGTGACCTTGGGCAAGTCACTTAACCCCATTGCTTTGCAAAAAAGCAAACAAAAAATGGAATTTGGTAAACTACTGAAAGACTAAGGTCAGAATCTTGGGTGTGTGTTTAAGGAGTAGAAAGAAGAAGGGATGATGATGATGATGATGGTATCTTTATACCTTGTGTGTATACCTTGGAGTAGGTTAAAAGAGTTGAACTATTTAGAGTTAGGGCTAAGATTATGCTTAGAGTGACATTTGAAATTTCATTTTTTAAAGAAGTTTACACCTAATTTCATTGCCATAGGGAACATCCAGATAAGTAATATTACTACAGAGCAGCACTTAAATGTTGCAACTCAGAGTCTTAAGGAGTAGCTGGGGTAATGGGAGATTAAATGACTTGCTCAAAGTCAGAGGCAAGACTTGAAACCAGGTCTCCCTGACTCCTTTATTTTCTCTATGCCAAAGCTGCCTTTTAAGGGATTCACCTCCAGAGGTTCTAATAGAGGTACTAACAGAGTAAGCCTGCTTTCTTTTCTCCCATACCTTACCATTAGATTATAAATTCCTTGAGGGCAGGGACTGTCTTTTGCCTCTTTTTGTATCTCTAGAATTTAGAGCCCAGCAGATAGAAGCTTAGTAAATTTTTGTTGATTGATTCATGGATTACTCAGTGAAATGTAGAAATAAATGACAGAATTTCAAAGTTGGAAGGAACCTCAGAGGCCAATTTGACTAACCCCTTCCTATGCTGGAATCTCCTACACAGTATTCCCAACAAATGAAGGTTCTCATCAGTGCCAGGAGTGGGTTTGGTGTCTTGACCACCATTGTCAATGACCTTGAGAGGAGTTGGGACTTGGAGATGAGTAGGAATGTTAGGAGTATTAGAAGACATGACTCACCTGTTTGGGGTGGAAGTTGCCATTTCGGTCACAGTTGGGGATGGGGATCATGTACAAATCCTCATGGGTACGCCCCTGAGATGCTGCTAGCCGCTCCAGAGCCCGGTGCAGCTCACTCTGACAGGAGCCCTGAGTCTGCAGGAGGTAGAAAAGTTACATAGCTTTGGGTTCCCTGAGTGGGCAGAGGATGGCCTAGGAAATCTGGGAATGCTTAGGGCAGGAGGGGTGGAGTTGCGGTGCACTGCCAGAAGAGCAAGGACGGGGGGAGAGAAGATGAGAAAGAGAAAGGGTGGGCAAGGAGATGGACAGGAGACACTCCAAAAGAACAAGGGCCAGGAGGATCTGATGGGAGGAGAACAAAGGACTGGAAGGACTTTAGATAAGAGGAGTAAGAATTGCAAGGATCCAGGGAGAGGGGCATAAGGACTGGGGAGGAGGGGACACTGAAACAAAATTCTAGGGCCCAAGGGATACTAGGGGAAATGCTCGAGGCCTGGCAAAACACAAGAGTAAAAAAGGATGGAGAACCTGGGGGGGAAGACCAGAAATTGAGGGCATACTGGAGGAAAGTAGCAAGACCTAAAGAATACTGAAGAAAATGGTCAAGGGCCAAGGAAAATTGGAGAACAGCAGGTGCTAGGGAGGGAATGGGAAGACAATAAGGGTCTCTCTAGAGCAGAAGAGCAGAGTTACCTTGAGAGGAAAAGGGATGGGAAGAAGAAAAGATATATGGAATAAGGTTTAGTAGTATAAGCTATAAGAAAATAAGTAAGCAGGGAGAATCTTAGACATTCCGGGTGCTTAATCCATATTTGTTGAATGAATGCTATTGATTAGAAATTATCCAGGTTTGGGAAAAGGAGGAGAGCCTCACCATGGGCCGACTGTCTTCTCGGTGGGCCACATTCCCGACACTCTTCATCTTGCCGCTGTTGAGGTTCTGACCCCGGATTTTGGCTAAGTGCTTCTGCAGACATTTACGGTCATGGCTGCTGCAGGGGCTGAAGCTGTTGTTGGGGTGCTCACTCTCCTCCTTGTCTGTAGCCACAAGGTGGAGTTGGGGAAGAGAGAGGGTCAGTGCTAAAGATGGGGGCAGAGGCTAACTGCCCCCCTACCCTCCACTTTTAGGAGGCAGCTATGGATAGAGTACTGGACCTAACTAGCTGCCTGACCTTGGACAAAGCCCTTAACCTCTCACAGCCTGCTTCTTCATATGAAAACAGAGATTACAATTGCCTCTATTTCACAGTTGATGTGAGGATCAAATAAGTTAGCTACAGTACTTTGTACATCCTATAAATTCCAACTAGCTGCTATTACTTGACATGGAAACAATTAGCTGGCTCAAAGGATAAAGCACTGGGCCTTGAGTCAGAAAGACCTGAATTCAAATTCAGCCTCAGAAACCTACTAACTGCATGATCCTGGACAAGTTTAACCTCTGTTTGCCTTAATCCACTGGAGAAGGAAATGGCAAACCACTCCAATTTCTTGGCCAAGATACCCTATGGACACTATTGGCATGCTATGGTCAGTGAGGTCATGAAGAGTCAGACACAACTGAACAACTACTTAACCTCTCTGGGCCTCAGTTTCTTTAAGAGGAGTTTTGACTTGACAGTTTCTAAGGTCTTTTCCAGCTGTAGAAATAAGTTCTTATTGATTTCCATATATTCAAGAGGGAGACTTCTCCTAGGGAAGTAGGATATCTTGCTTCTTTGGGGCAAGAGTACGTCACCTGGTAGCCCTTACCCAAATGGGGAGGGAAAAGCAATGATCTAACTCCCAGGAAATGAGGGTACAGTCACCTATCCTCCTGTGGGCACAGTAAAATGATCTCCTTGTGCTTTCCCGCCTTTGCCTGTGTCCTCCAGAGGGAATATCATGTTTAAAGTCCCTGAATCTGAGTAGGCCTTAGATGATTCACCAGCTAGAGTTGCCCAGACTACCCTGAAGGGTCTCTGGAGGCCTATCAGGGAGGTCTAAGAATTGCAGGTCTGCTCTCTGTTCTAGCCACTCCCTTGTCCTTCCCTTCCCTTCTCCTGTCAACCTGTTGGCCCCCTTCTCCCTGGTTCTCTTCCCACCTCCCTTTCTGCTTTTTTTCAGGCTGCTGGCTGGGCCAAGCCCAGGGGGATTCCCAAAGCTGCTGGCTTTTCTGACCTTCTTCCAAATGGTCTGAATCAAAATTTCCACAAATGATGTCAAACTGGGCCCAAAATGGCCCTCACCATGGATTAGGTGGGAGGAAAGGAAGTATGAATGTGTATATAGCTTTGCCTGAAAGAGAAAGAGGGGAGAAGAGGGAGGGGAGAGAGAGAAAGAGAGGAAGGGAGGGAGAGAGAGAGAGAGAAAGAGAGAGAGAGAGAGAGAGAGAGAGAGAGAGAGAGAGAGAGAGGTGTTAGGGTGTTTATAATCAAGGGTATTTGAGAAAGTGTGGAACAGTATGAGCATGAATGATTAGGGCATATGCCAAATTATGATTTTATAAAACTATGAGAAGTGTATGAGTCTCAGTGTGGGTGTGGGTGTGAATTGAATGGGGAAGAAAAGAAGAGAGTGAGGAGAAGAAAGAGTCGGAGATAGACAAAGAGAGACAGAAAACTTGCCCCATGCAAACGTCTTCAGTCCACTTGAAGTGGGAAGTCTACAATCAAAGCCAGGTCTCTCCATAGGAGGAAGGAGAAAGAAATACAACTAAGTTCTTATTCTTTCCATTGGGACACCCAAAAGACTCCAGCTGAGTCTAAACCCATCCCAGAGATGCAGGTGTCAAGATAACAGTTTGGGATTAAGAGAGAGAGGTCAAAAGCACCCCTCCATGAATAAGGCCACCTCTAAAATCTCCAATCTTGGCAGCCCATAGCCAGACTGAGCAAAAACCCTAGCCAGAATTCCAGATGTTGGCAGCTAGACAGGAGGCCACATCTGGTTTGTGTCAGAACCTTTTTTTTTTCTCAAGGAGGTTACAGGTTCTTCCAGGCGTGGCAGCTATCCTAGTGCCTCCTTTAGGTCAAATGGTATTTTTCAGCCCCAGCCAAATTTAGGTTTCAGTCCTCCTTTGATTCTCTGAGTTCTTTGAAGGGGAGTTATTTTTTTTATTGGACAAAAGGAAACCAACCTGGGAGGAAATCAGACTTCCAAAAAGCCTTTGACTGGGTTCCACACCAAAGTCTATTCCAAGTGAGTCACCATAAGATTGGGGAAAATGTTTTGTCCAGGGATAAAGGATTGGCTTAGAGATAGGAACAAAGGGTAGGGATAAATGGGTATTTCTCTGGACACAAAAGGAAGTAATCTCAGGGACTCCGTGCTTGGTCTTATCTTATTTAACATTTCTTTGCTAATTCTCTAGAAAGGGAGACCATAGAAGACTCTCAAAACCTACAATGATATAAAGTTTTAATTCTAGCAGAAAGAACCCTAAAACCTGAGTTTGACTCCTTATTTTGTCGCTCACTACCTATGTGACCTTGGATAAATCACTCCACCTTCTGTCCCTCAGTTTTATCTGTAAAATAAAGAGGGGAGGTGATGTGGTTTAAGGTTCCTTCCAGTTAGAAATATTATGATTCTATGAATCATTGGATGACTTCACAAATCTGTACAAGTAGGCCGAAAATCGGGAAATGAATTTCCTTGTGGCTAAGTAAAAGGTAATATATTTAGGGAGAAAGGCTTCACACTAGCCTTAAAAGATGAGAGACTCTGAACTGTTTTTTTACAAGCTAACAAAGGATCTAGGAGCCATTACAGACTGTTCCCTGAACATCCTCCCTTTTGCTATTGTGCACAGAAAGACCCATAAAATATTTGACATTCTTGACACTTGGAAATAAAACCAAGAATACAATCTTCCACCCGAATACAACCTTAGTGACTCCTCAAAGAGAAGACCTTTAAATAGAGGACATGATGTCAACTGACTTGGTTCTGAAGAGCTATGAAGTCATCTGGAGTGGAGGAAAGGAAATTAAACCTGGGAGGCAGCTGACACGGATTCCAATCTTAAACCTGATAATTATTATCTCTGTCATTGATAGAGTCTACTTCCCCAATTTAGGGCCTCAATTTCTTGATATGCCAAATGAAGTTATGAAGACCCTAACCAACCACATAGGACACTATAGGACTGTCTTTGTCAGTATTTGTCTATTGTCAGTAGGGAAGATTCAAAGAAGAGGGGGAATGGGAAGGTGGAAAATGGAGAGGCTCCCAGTAAAGGCAGACTAAAAATGAAAGACCTCTCTAGGCTGAGAAGGAATAGGATCAAATCCTTGAACACCATAAAGGACACAGATGTCCATGGAGATTTACACAACACAACCCAGGATGCTGGTACTCTGGAGCACCCTGAGATGTCCAAGAGGTTATTTTGGTCCAGGGGGTCTTAACCTGGAGTCTGTTGAACTTTGTAATAATTTTGACATCTATATTTCAACATAATTGGTTTCCTTTGTGGGCCTATTTATTTAAGAACATTATTCTGAGAAAGTGTTCTTGGGCTTCATTAGATTGCCAAGGAGTCCCAGGACACAAAAAGGTAAAGAACCTCAGTTTAAAACAAATAAAAGAATTCCCCACTTCATGTAATGGGAAGAAAACTTAAGGGTTTTAGGATTTGTTTGTTTTTTTAAAGAGAAACAAGGGGTTTAGGACCTAGCCCTGACCTTTTGTCAGAAAGGTCAAGGAGGATAGCTCTGCTCTACCCTAGCTAGACAAGGCTTCTCTTCTAGCCAGTGAGAGAGATAATTCTAGGGTTAACTCAGTGTGCAATGTCTAAACACACACACACACACACACACACACACACACACACACACACACACACAATTCAAAGACCTCTCCCCTCCGGGGCTCAGGAACAGACTGATTTTTTCCCTCTGTTGACTTTTGATTTTTTCCTGTCCCTTTCCTAATAAGAGTCCTTCTGGTCCTATTATCTTGGAATAAAACCTCCATATTTGTCTTCTATGTTCACCCCTAACCCTTTACTCTATTAACTGGAGCTGGGTTTAGTGTTGGGCTTTCTGGAAATGTCAGAGAGCCAGCTCCCTAAAGTACTGACCATGATTCAAAATGGACCAGACCCAGTTCTATTTCCAAGGTGTATAAGAATTGGGGTACTATGGCCAAAGTAACTTCTTCCCTCCCCAAGTGATTACTCCCTGTCACTTACCTGCCACTGGAGGTTCCAGTGTACATTCCCCATTGCCATGTGGCAGATTCATCCCCCCTTTAGGTAGAACAGCCCAAGTTACCTCAGAGTTGGCCCTTGTAAAGTCTTGTTTGGATTCCTGAGGCAATTAAGTTCAGCTTATCTAGCTTTTTGCCTTGGAGTAAGACAGGCCATCACCCAATAACTGATGAAGACAAAGTACCAACTCTGATAGGTTCAGAAGGAAAATGACCCCAAATCAAGACCAACTGAATAGATAGCTCCCAACTCAGGATTGATGGGGTAGCAAGGACCAGGTTTAGTTTGTGGTCTTCCTCTTCTTATAACATGATTTCATTCTTCCCCTCAGATCCCTCCATAAGCCAATAACCCTTTATCCTTATGATTCTTTCTTCCTTCTCTCCAACCACCTTCAGACCCCTTAAGGGAGGGGACACATAAGTTGGGCCAATGGAGCCTTCCTTCCAACAAACCACTGCCAAAATCTAAGGGTGGCTGCTCCTCCCTCTGCTTCCCCCTGGTTAGAGCCAAGACCACCCACACTGGGTACCACATTGGGTGGGACACATAGCACCTGGGCAGACATCCAAGCCCTGTCACTGAGAGAGGGGGCTCAGAGGACAGAGTGATTAGCCCAGCCCCTTCCTCTGAGACTTGACTCCAAGAAGGTACCAATCCCTATTTGACAACCCCATTGACTTCAGAACCCCAAATAAAGGGGCCTCCAGAAAGATGTTCCTTTTCTTAATCACATGTTTACTAACACAGAATTTGGTTTATCACTTGTTTGTGAATGACACTAAAATCATATTAGTCTCTACCTACCTTTTCCCACCAATGATCTCCTAAGTCCTTCCCTTTCTTTTTTTAAAATTTTATTTATTTATGGCAATGTAATTAAGTGACTTGCCCAGGTTAGACAGTTAGGCAATTATTAAGTGTCTGAGGCCATATTTGAACTCAGGTACTCCTGACTTCTGGGCCAGTGCTCTATCCACTACCCCACCTAGTTACCCTACTCCTTCCTTTTCTTTAACAATCCTCCCCCATTCCATTCCTTTCTTCCCTGGTATTCCCACAGCTCCCTTGCCCTACTCCCAGCTCTCTCCCTAATATTTTCCCAAATGCTTGCTTCTGTCTACCAGTGTCCCTTCTCACCTGACTGTCTCTCAGACACCTAATCCTTACCTTAGCATCTCATAAAGGCCCCCCACCACCACCAATCCTCTTCCTTTCTCCCACTAGGGCTCTCCTAGGGCTCCTGCTTAACTTCTCAGAAACTGATAAGACATTTACCTGTCTACAACTTAATTCTGTGAATTGCAGATCTAATCACCTACACAGTTGGGGCAAGTTTCATTATCAAAGGCATTGAACCATCAGTCCTTATCCATCTTCTCTCTTGGAGCCAGAATATTCAGGGTCCTGTCTAGGTCTCTATGATACAGGGAGCCACTATCACACTGAGTTAAGATCTGTCCAAGAATTTGGACATCCTAAGTCCCAGACAGGAGGCTTTGTCATCCTAAGCCCTCTTGCAACTCCAGCCATTGTAGGAGAATGAATAGAGTCAGAGGAGAAGACACAGAGGCAATAAAACTAGACTTGAACTCTTATCAAGTACTGCCATTTCCTAGCTTTGTGACCTTGGTCCAATCACTTCATATTTTTTGGCCTCAATTTCCTCTTTTGTAAAATGGAGGTGGGGAATTCAATGACTTTCAAGTTCCCCTCTGGCTGTAACCCTATGATCCTATATGATCATCCCCCAGAGAGACTATTTCTTTAACTGGACAGCTCCTAGAACTCAAGACACCTATAGTCCAGTTCAGTCAATTAAGAAAACAAAAAACAGCCCAGTCCTCCCCTTCTCCAACCCAAACTGTCTGCTTCCCCCCCCCCCCCACCAGGGAAGCAGATTTCTGGGAATGCCCTGTTCCCATGAGGTGACTAAGTTCCTGGTATTGAGGTAAGGAGATACTATTTGCTTATATGGGATAAAAATTAACCCAAGTCCAACATTCCTTCTCATGTTCCTCTCCCTCCCCCTTGCCCCTGTCCATCCCAGGAAGACCGAAGAGTCCCCTAGCTTTGTCCTTATCTTTAGGCCCTTCAGTGCCCTCACTGGAAGATGCCAATAGGTAATGGTCAACATACAACTACAACTGTGGCTGCTGCTGTTGTTGCTGCCGTTGGCAGCAGATTCACAGAGCTCTGACGCAGATGTTCCGTGTCCTCTCACCTCCAGCGACCTCCATTTTGTTAATGCACAACCTGTCTGTCCCACTCAAAGGGAGGTGGGGCTGTGTGTGTGTGTGTGTGTGTGTGTGTATGTGTCTATATGTGTATGTGTTTGTGTGTGTGTGTATGTATGTGTGTGTGTGTGTGTGTGTGTGTGTGTGTGTGTGTGTTGGGGGGGGCAGGCATCTTCTGCCTGCTAAGTAAATGGATAGGTTGGGCATCTCAAACTAAAAGACTGGGGAGGGGAGAGGAGGGCAAAGAGATGTGAGGCAGCTGGACCAAGGCTGTTCCACACAAGGACAGCCCAATCACCTTTTACCTGAGCTCCCCTCCACACCCACTCCCAGCTGTCCATCTCTCTGGAGGGGCTCAGAGGAAAGAAGAAAGCTGCCTTAGAGTCCAATGTAGAGTGAAAAGAGAGAGCTCAAAGAGCAGAGGCTGGTGAGAAAGCTTCCAAAGGTTCTTCTACCAGGGCAAAAAGCAAGTTGGGAGCCTCAGCTAGAACCAAACCCGGGCAGCAGGTCTGTGCCTAGAGACCTGGATGGGAAAGGGGGAGTCTTCCCTGGGAAGAGGCCAACAGGGTCCTGAGTTCCTGGACTCTCTGTCCAGTGACTGGATCCCTGGGGAGCTGGAGAATGTTTGAAAGGTTCCAAACAAGTTAAATCCCTTTCACTGGGGACCCAACCTCAAGCTTAAACTGTCCAGCCCTGGTAAGGGCAGGGCAGGGCAGGAGAACACTGGCTGACCTCATCAATTGGATACCTTTTCTTCCTTCCCTTTAGAGTTCTCAGAATCAAATTGGGTCCTGGAGGAAGCATGAAACAGAAAACATGTGCTATTTACAGGTCCATGGGCATGGGGGACATAACTGTCATCTTATCACTCAAAAGAATTAATACAATTAGCGGGGCAGTGCAGTGGAGAAAGCACTGGCCCTGGATTCAGAAGGACCTGAGTTCAAATCCAACCTCAGACACTTAATAATTACCTAGCTGTGTGACCTTGGGCAAGTCACTTAACCCCATTTGCCTTGCAAAATAAAACTTAAAAAAAAATTAATACATATGTGAGTGTATGTGCATACATCCCTCCTGCCTCCAGGTTTGATTTACATGGTATTTTCCACGTCATTTTTATGTTATTCTTTTAATAATCTAAAGGCCTTGGAGGTAATCTCCCTCTCCACAGGTGAAGGTTGGTCACTCTTTCCCCACTTCTCCTTTCCTGGCTCCAGTGAGAGATAGGGAGCCTGTTCAGTTTATCCTCTATGTGACTTGTTTGCACATAGTTTACACTTTATCTCCCCCATTAGACTATGAGCTCCTTGAGATTAGGGACTGTTTTTTTGCCCTCTTTGTATCCTCAGGGTTTACTTAAGACAATGCCTAGCAAATTGGAGGTGGCATAAATATTAAATATTTGTTGGCTTGACTTGAGATGTCTAGAAAGTGGCACCCTGGTGTCCAAGCCTCCAGACCTGTAGCTCTCATCTCCAGGGTTCAGATCTGCTCAAAAATAAGACACTACAGACCACCATGCCCACACCACTGTCTGGCATGGTCCACCAGGGCAGAAGACAAAACTTATGCCTCTGGAACAGACAAACACAAAAGGGAGAGGGACCCAACCCGCCCATAGAGCTAGAGATGTCCCAGCTGGGCTAACCATTCCCCATGGTCCCTTCAGTTTCTCCTTGCCCAGCCCCTGCCACTTCCAAAGTCCCTAAAGAAGGGAGAAAGGGGAGTCAGTCTCATTCAAATACATCTCTCCTGGTTCTGCCCATTCAAAAGTTCTGATTACACACACACACACACACACCATACACACACACACACACCATACACAAACCCACACCAAACACACAAACATATACATACACACAAAAACACACCACATAAACACATACAAAACACACATGTATGCACACTACACATACACACAACACACACACACACCACCTTTCCCTGACTACTGAGTTGATGGGGCAGACAGGGTCTAGGTCAGGACCCCTAAGGGCTGTCTCCTTCCTGTTTTCTCCAACAACCTGCATCCTGCTCCCACCAGCTGCAGAGCAGTGAGGAAGCAAAGAGGCTGGGGCCTTAGGGTCAGGAAGCTCGGGGGCCCAGAGCCCCAGCGTCTGGAGCTAAGACTTAACAAAGAGAGAGCCTTAAGCACTAGGAAAAGAGAGAGAGAAGTTGGGGGTGGAGGAGATTTTCCTCTCCCTACACAAACACTTTTTCCATTTCCAAGTATTCCAGTCACCAAAAAAAGTTAACATACTCCCATTAACTAACTCTCCCCATCTAGATCTGGAAGCCAAAATTCTAGGTGAGTTCAGAGGGAGGGCTTCCCTCCCAACCCCCTACAAATGACCAGGGCCAGGAGGGAGGAGAGTAGCATTCCCATACCATGAAGGAGAATGGCTCCAGATTGGGCAGAGAGCCAATCTCTTTCCCTATTGCCCCTGAATGACCCCAGACACCCTTCTTCCCCAGTTCTGGGAGATAGATTGAAGGGGAATTCTTCCATCATTTCCCAGAGCCCCTCTAATCTCATTTTCTCCAGTCCCATGTACTAGCTCCCAAAACCACTTAGGTTTACCCAGTATACCTTCAACCAGAGTAAAAGGAGGAAGGTCTTGCATCAGGAACTATCCTAGTTCTATTTGGCTCTTTCCTCTTCCTGTGCTTTTCCCTCTTCTCCCCCCCCCCCAAAAAAAGAAACACACACATGTATATATATATATATATATATATATATATATATATATATATATATATATATATATATTATATAATATATGCATATATTATATATACATATATATACATATATGTACACACACACACACACACACACACACACACACACACACAGAGTCTTCCTTCCCCTCCTGGTCCTTCCAAGCTCTGCAGAATTGTACCCTTGGCAAGCTCCAGTTTTCAAAGCAGTAAGATAAAGAGCAGAACATCTCTGATCTAGAAGAAAGACCTGAGGCAGGCAGCTTTGAGGGGTCCGATTTGTCCCTTCCCTGCCAGCAGCAAGGCAGCACCACCTAGCCTGCCCTGCAGAGCCCCCAAGGTTCCTGAAAAGCTGGAGAAGAGGCAGGTGGGCTCTCAAAGCTTCTTTTCTCCAGTCCCTCTTGATATTGTTTTGATTTATGTTTGTCCCATATTTTGCCCAGGCACCACCGCCAAGTATTCTTACATTCACCTCAACCCTGGGGGCAAGAGGATGGGATGGCTAAGGGACTTCAAGTTCCAGACATGAGGACCAAAGAAGGGAGAAGAGGTTACTTGACAGACAGCAGCTTGGAAACCAAACCTCAGTGGGCTTGAGGTGGGGAGGAGAGTAGGGGGCAAAGGACAAGCAGGTCAGGATTGAGGGCTGAGGGCTCCTTACCTGTGGTCTGCAGGCTCTCTTGGATGGCCTCAATCTCTACCAGGTCCATGCACACCCCTTGTCCATGCATCAGTGTGTGCAGGGGCTTCTCCACCCCTCGAGGTGGGTAGCAGCGAAGGCCTGAGCCACAGCGAGCAGTGTACACACCACAGGGCATCCCCTTGCTCAGGGCACAGGTGGCACAGCAGCCACAACCAGGCTCCCGGACCAACTCCTCACAGCCTGTGGGGGGCTGGCAGCGTGCCAGCTTCTCCTCTGAACAAGGTGGGCAGTGGATGGCCTCATCTCCCTGGCATAACCCTGGCACAGCGGCCAACAGCAGCCCAGCCGCAAGGCAGAGGGGCAGCATGACTAGTTGAGGCGTAGCAGGTGAGGAGCAGGGCCAGCTACAGTTAGGAGAGGTCACCGATAGTCTAGCTCGGAGTTCAGCTCTGGAAAAGAGACTTCTGCTGACTGAAGAGATGGCCAAGGAACTTAATGAGCTGGCTGGACGGGAGAGAGCCTGTGAGCAGGGCCTGTGAGCAGCATTCTCAGCCGGATACTGTCAACCAGGGGGACTCAAAGCAGCAATGCTTGGCCAGCCCAGCTCCCCCGGACTTTATACCGGCCCCTGGCCACACCCCCAGCTCCTTCCCAGAGGTGGGGGAGTCCAAATGAGAGAGAGAGACAGAGACAGAGACAGAGAGAGGGGGAGAGATTGTGTGTGTGTGTATGTGTGTGTGTGAGAGAGAGAGAGAGAGAGAGAGAGAGAGAGAGAGAGAGAGAGAGAGAGAGAGAGAGAGAGAAGAGAGAGAGGAGAGAGAGAGAGAGAGAGAGAGAGAGAGAGAGAGAGAGAGAGCACGAGCGAGAGAGAGCGCTATTTAGGGGAAGCCAGAGGGATGCCTGTCCAGTTTTTTCTGCAACATCTGAAAGTCCTTTTCTTGAAGAGGAAGGAAGCTTGAAAGCAGCAAAGAATTACACTGAATGGAACTTGGAGCCTGGAATCAGAAGAAAGAGAGATTGAAGAAGAAAAGAAAATGAAACAAAAAGGTGACCAAAAAGAGAACCCCAACTAGGTCTTTTCACACGATCTCCTCTACCCCAATAACCCTTTCGCATCACACACAATGGGAAATAAAACTAGGAATCCTGTTGTCTAGATCATTCCACCAAGCCAGTGACCTATCCTTGCCATCAACCTTTTAAAATCTTTCAGCACCATCTCATCACCATGAAGGAATGCCCCCCAGGAGGAAAGAAAGGAAGAAACAAGTATTTATTAATTTTGAACCTTACAACAACCTCTGGGAAGTAGGTGATATTATTATCCCCACTTTTCAATCGATAAAATTGAGGTTAAGTGATTTACCCAGGGTCACATAGCTGATAGATTTCTGAGGTTAAATGTGGTCAAATTTGAACTCAAGGATTTCTGAATCCAGATTCAGTTACTTATTCACTGATACAACTAGCTGTCTCTAAGGTAGAAGTGTATAAGAATGGAGATTGCCTCTAATAGCCTCTCCCCTCTCCTAAAGAGAGTCCTAGAGATCTGGTGGGCAGGTCTGAGAACCAAATAATAGGTTTTCTTCTCTACTTCTCTCCTTTCTTAGCCACTTTAATTCAACAGGCACCTATGAAGTACTTATGCATAAGACATTGTCCTTGGCAGTGGGACTACAGAGAAAAAACAAAATTATTCCTGACTTAATGAAGTTTATTTTCTACTGGAGTGATACAAGATATCCACAGAAAAATTTAATTCAAAATAATTTGAAGGGATCACTTACAACTTGGGGGGGGGGTGCGGATGGAACTCACTTGCTTCTATCCCTGCCTGCCAGGGCAGGAACTAACTGCAATCCTGTCCTTCCAGAGATGTCCAATTATGATCACTTAGGAGTTAGATTGCTCCCCCTTTATTCCTTCTCTTCCCACACCCCAAGGAAGAAGGTTGGTCTGGTAGTAATTAAAATCAAAAGTTTTGGAACAGAATACCCTTCACCCTTGCAATGATGAAAGAGCACACCACTCACGTCAATGAGAGGAAAAACTGAGAAAGTGAATCCTTGGGTTCTCTCTTGCATTTATTAAAAACTTTCCCCCTCTCACCCCCACCCCACCCCCACCACTGACCTTGAAAGCCCTTTCTGGTTTTGGTGACTAATCATTTTTGGGGGGGAGGTGACTTCTCAAGATGTTTCTTGCCTAAGCACAGAAAAGAGGCAAGTGAAGATGAGGATGGAGGTTTGGGGTGGGGGGAGTGTAAATTCAACAAACTTAGAGTGGAAAACAATAGACCTTATTCTGTCAAAACTCTCTTGGGAAAGAGATCACCCCTCAGTCATAAACTGCCTCATTGGAGGTGATAGAACATGAATTTAGACGATGTAGCACCCATTCTAAATGAAAGGGGGGGGGGGTATGGAGACTTGGGGTTGAACAAAATAGTTTTTGGCCTTGGGCAAGTTAACTTTCTTCTCCAGGCTACAATTTCCTCCTATTAAATGAGGGAGTTGGACTCAAAAATTTCTGAAGTCCTTTCCAGCTCTGACATTCTATGAATCTAAGAGCTTGGACCAGTTGGCTGGAAGAAAAGGAGGGAAGAGGAGAGGCAAAGGAGGGAGGGGAGGAGCTGAAAAATAATTGAAAAGTTGAAAACTGCTGACACCTAATGGCAGATACCGAAATGACGATTCAAATGGATTAAAGGAAAGGCGACCCAAAGAAAACCTGATTTCTTCCTATCCACACAGCATCATATCTAACAGGGTGGAACTCCTGCCTGGCTCAAAGTGCTGGGCCATTACCTCTTTGACTTCTATGAGATGACAGGGCTCACCCATTCAGGTTGAACTCAATCCTGGAAGAACCTGCACCCGAATGTCTTGGAACAATTTAAAGTTTTAAGTTTTGACTTATGTATGGATTAACCCATCGAGGGATGGTAAACACTCAATGCACAGTATAAATCAGGTATGGGACAGTTTTTTATTTCTTAAACACAAAGAAATGCTAAATTGCTCACAATAGGTACTGACAAAATAGCCTAGAAGAGGATTCGATTGTTGTCACTTAAGTACTAGGCTGAACCTCTTAATGTAATCTATTTCATAGAAAACAGCAACTTGGGTAAGTCTGTATTTGTTGTTACAATCTTTGGGTAGTTTAAACCTTTCCAGAATCTTAAGTTGTTTGGGGAACCATCAAATAGGCAAAACCACATTTCACCTCATTTCTGCACTGTCCAAACAACTCCAAGTCATCCTCCTACTGATGATCATCTTCTGTGATGCAGAAACTTCCCTGTCAATAGTCTGCTCCACCCCATGGATTAATGTATCTCTGGACCTTTGAAACTCTCAAAGTCACCATCCTAGACATGGCCACCTTGAGGTTTTGACTTGGTCACTGTCAGAAAATGACATATAAAACAGAAAAGCCAGGGTTCAAGTGCAAACTCACCTGATAGAGACTTCCTACACTAGCAACTACATACTAGGAGTCACCATGACGCCAGAGTGAGAAAGGACCAGTCCATGTGCCATCCCTCCTGGTAGTCTTAGTGTCTTTAGCCAACTGTAGAGTTGAAGAACAATCAAGAGGGAAGGGTATAGTAGGGTATGGTAGTCACATACTTGAAATCCTTGCTGAGTCTGAGGTGGTGGATCTCTTGAGCTGAGGAGTTCTGAGCTGCAGTGGGCTAAAGCTATTATATCCATTCTAATTTTGTCATCAATATGATAAGATCCTGGAATTCAGGTGTCAACAGGCTGCCTAAGGAGGGGTGAACTGACCCAGAAATGGACTAGGTCAATAAGAATGGGATTACCCTATAAGTAACCCTTGTACTTCCAGCTTGAGCTAAATAGGGAAACCAAGTTATTTAAAATTTTAAAGGATCACTGAATCATTTAGTTCTTCTGGCTAAGCCGTCAGAGTATCAATTCATCATTTTAAAACTCCCACATCCTTCAGCACTCAACCACCACATGACCTACAATTGGGAAGTTTGTAATCTCCAACATCCCCAAATACCAAGTCCTCACATCCCTAGAAATTTCTAGGGGAGCTCTCAGCATATGAGATGACCCCTATACACCAATTCAACTTTTGCTATAGATAGTTCATCTCAAGTTGGAAGGAAACTATTTTAACCCTCAAATGAAGAAGCTGAGGGTCTAAGCAGCTAAATGACTTGCCCAAGGTCACATAAGTAACAAGCACTAGAGCATAATTTGAACCCAGGTCTGTTGACTCCAGGGTCAGCACTTTTTACCTCAAGGACTTGAGTGCTACTTCCTCTTCGAGTAATGGTGGAGTGTGATAATTAAGAATCCCCACCACTCCACTACCCCCTACCAACACCACCTTTAGCCTGAGAAAACAAAGTAGATTGCTGGAATTAGAAAGAATGAAATTTTTATCCTAACAGTTTAATTCAACAACCCTTTTATAAGTGCCTACTATATACAAGACAGATTCTAGAAACTGGGCATATTAAGATAAAAATGAAACATTTTCTGCTTTCAAGAAGTTTGCATTCTACAAAGTGAGAACATTACACAGATAAAAAGGACAAGATGAGGTCTTAACACATTAAGAAAATATACTATGATCCTAAAGAAGTCAGTAAAACACCTGTGGCTTGTTTTTGTACAGTCCACAAACCCATGTGGCATGTTCCCAGCAGGTGTTCATCTAACCTCTACTTGAAGTCCTCCAATTAGATGAAGACCATCATTGAGGTAACGTTCTCCATTGGGCTTGCTCCAGTTGTTAGAGCAGCTAGCAGATAGAGTGCTGGGCCTGGAGTCAGGAAGATTCATCTTCCTGAGTTTAAATGTGCCCTAGGTTACTTACTAGCTGTGTGACTCTGGATAAATCACTTGATCTTGTTTTTCACAGTTTCTTCATCTGTAAGTGAACTGGAGAAGGAATAAAAACAACTCCAGAAGAAGACTTGCATGAACTGATGCTGAGCTAGATGAGCAGAACCAAAACACTATACACCCTAACAGCAAAATGGGGAGTGATGATCAACCTTAATGGACTTGCTCATTCTTTTTTTTTTTTTAAGGTTTTTGCAAGGCAAATGGAGTTAAGTGGCTTGCCCAAGGTCACAGAGTTAGGCAATTATTAAGTGTCTGAGATTACAGATTTGAACTCAGGTCCTCCTAACTCCAGGGATGGTGCTCTATCCATTGCATCACCTAGCTTCCCCCGAATGTTTCTTTAATATAAATTTTATTTCAGTGGATATCTTAAACCCTCCTCATCCCATAAAGCTTAGGCTAATTTTTTTTTCTTTTTCTTTCTTTTTTTTTTTAACAAGGCAATGGAGCTAAGTGATTTGCCCAAGGTCACACAACTAGGTAATTATTAAGAGACTGAGGTCACATTCGAACTCAGATTTTCCTGACTCTAGAGCTGATGCTCTACTCATTGCAACACCTAGCTACCCTCAGTTAATTTTTTCTTAAAAGGTATTGAGGGGCAGCTAGGTGTCGCAGTGAATAGAGCACCGACCTTGGAGTCAGGAGTACCTGGGTTCAAATCTGACCTCAGACATTTAATAATTACCTAGCTGTGTGGCTTTGGGCAAGCCACTTAACCCCATTGCCTTGAAAAAATCTAAAAAAAAAGCTATTGAGATATTTCTTAAATTTTGGTTGACTCAGGTGACTAAAGGCTCAGATTGTTGATGTCATTTCCTCATCATCTGAGAAAAAAGGTGGAGGAGGAAGAAGAGAAGAAGGAAGAGTGGAGAGAAGGAGGAGATGGTGGATGAGGGAGAGAAAGAGAAGGAGAAAGAAAAAGTGGAGAGGCATAGGAGAAAGAAGAGAAGGAAAGGGAATAGAAGGAGGAGGAAAAGGAAGTGGAGGAAGAATAGGAAGGTAAGCAGAAGAGGAAAGGAGGAGGAGATGGAGGGAGAGGAGCAGGAAGATGAGGAGGCAAAGAAGGAGGTAAAAGAGAAAGAGAAAGAGGAGTTAGAGGAGGAAGAAAAAAGGAAAAGGAGGGAGCTGGAGAAGAAGGATGAGGAAGAGAAAAAGAGGAGCAGGTTGAGGAGGGGAAAGAGGAGAGATGATGAGGGGAAGCATCTCTTCTCTTGGAGGTTTGCCTGGAAGATCAGCATGATAAAGGAACTTTGATTGAAGCAACTCAAGGTGCTCTCAATGTATATCCTTGTTGAATATTCTTTTCTCCTATGGCTAAGTAAATCTCTTTTTGTTTATTGTCAATGACCTACAACTGTCTCCTTTTGTTTTAGGATAACACTTAAACTGCCCAGCCCAGAAAATTTCTATTCAGCTACAGGAACAAAAGCATAAGAGGAAAAAAATAGCATTCAAAGCCAAAACAAAAAAAATTTATTTTCATTAAGTCATACTTCAGATTTTTCTTTGTGCTCTGGTTGAATAACCCTGTGAGAGTTAAAGTGGGAAATCTTGATAAACAATGTACAATTTCATAGCATTTCTGAGAATTAGATTCAATTTCCAGTTAGAGAATTGTATGTAGCACCTGAGAAAACTCTCCAAATAACTTGCTAGCTCATTGGATCATAGATTTAGAATTATAAGAACCCTTAGGGATCTTCTGGTCCTCCAATCCAGTGTACTTATTTTATAGATGAGTAAACTTAAACCCAGAAAGGCAAAGGCATTTGACCAAGGTCAACAAGGACTAAGTGGCAGAACTAGCATTCAAACCCAAATTCTCATGCTATGAAAATCCAGCAGCCTTTCTACCAGACTTGACCATGGTTTTGCTGAAATAAGATTACCCCCAAGTTTTTTTTTTGTTTTTTTGTTTTTTGGGGTTTTTTTTAGGTTTTTCAAGGCAAATGGGGTTAAGTGGCTTGCCCAAGGCCACACAGCTAGGCAATTATTAAGTGTCTGAGGCCTGATTTGACCTCAGGCACTCCTGATTCCAGGGCGGGTGCTCTATCCACTGCACCACCTAACCACCCCTCAACATTCATTTTTCATTAGATTTTGAGTTCCACACTTTCTCCCTCTCTTCCCTCTACCCTTCCCATGAAAGCAAGTAATCTGACAAAGGCTATATATGTACAATCATATTTAATATATTTCTATATTATTCATGTTGTAAAAGAAGAATCAGAACAAAAGGGAAAAAACCATGAGAAAAAAACATAAAACAAACTTAAAAGTAAGCATAGAATGCTTTGGTCAACATTCAGGTTCCATAGTTCTTTCTCTGGATATGAATGGTAAGCCTCCTTTTGTTAACTGTTAGAACAGATGGTCTACAAGTATGTCATTTTATTCCAATCCTGAACCTGAGCTGCCAGACAAATGTGAATCAGGCCTGGCCTATACCACCAAGTATTAATAATATTAATTAGCATGTGGAGAGAACCAAATGAGGTAACACATATAAAGCGTTTTGAAAACTTTAAAGTGTTTTATAAATGTTACTATTATTAGTTATTCCAAGTTTACAAATAAGAAAACTTAGACAAAGATATTAAAGAGACTTGTTGGGGTTTCTCCCTGTAGTTTCAATTCTCTTTATGAAAAGTAGAGGAGAAGTTGCAAAGTCAGCCTCAGATACTGCACACACACACCCCCCCCCAAACCAGTAGAATTATTTCCCAGTGTTGCTGGGGGTCCTTTGAGGGTAGCAGGCTGAAGAACAAGAAGGATGTTTTTGCAAGGAGGCAAGGACTACAATACTTGGTGTTAAATTACCACCCCCCTCCACAAAAACACACAGGGTCAATTTACCAGCAAACACTATCTCTTCTAAGAAAAGGAGTCAAGGTTATCAAGAGAACAGACTTCGTCTCTTCCCTAAAGACTGACCCCAAAACTGCTAACTGATAGGTCAAGCTAAAGCCTTTGCTCCCCCCTTTCCCTGTCCTCAAACTTTCTCTCTTGTGCTTTGCTTATTTGTGGCTTCCCATATAATTTGAAACATGAGGGTCTACTCTAATGTTTTCAATACCCAATGAAGGTATTCCCACGAGTATGCAAGTAAATTAAGGGAGGAGATGGGACTGGTGGGGATCAGGAGACTGGATGGCCTTGATAAAAGAATTCTTGGGGATGGGTGGGTGAAGGGGGTTCTAAGTGGGAAGAAGCCCAGTAAGAGGCTTCTTGTGGGAAGGACCTCAGGGCAGAGTTAGATGGATTAGAGTCTTCTCTAGGCAGAGAACTACCACAGAAAGTACAGGCAGAGGCCGACCAAAGACTGGGACTAGAGATCTCTTCAGAGATAGAGAAACAGCTGATACATTAGAGTCTAGGAGAGATGGAGTCTGTGAGTAAAGAACTATTGAGTCCGGTCCCCAGAATGGTCTCCCACCTAGTAAAAATTCTCTAACAAAAGCAACCACTACTCTATTGAGATTCATGAAGAACTAGTTTTCTGAGTAGGTGGAATAATAATTGGTCCAATTGACAGATACTGGGAAGATCCAATCCCCTCCCTCCTACCCCACCCATAAAAACTCTCCATGTCTTCTGTGTTACCCAATATTAACAACTCATTCCTTTGACTTAAAATATAAAATGTCTTTGCTTTTGCATTTATGAACTCAGAATTTAGCACAGCATTTGAAACTAATTGTTGCTTAATAAATGGGGTTTTTTCCCATTCATTCATTCATTTGAAAGCAGTCATACATTAAGTTTGTCAGTCATTTTCACCTCAAATATGAATTAACTTGATAAAGGGCCAAGAATCTTTAGAGTCCAAAGAGCTGAATTTGAATCCACTTCTGATGCCTACTACCTTGTACAACATACATATTTCTGGACTTATTTAATCTTTATCATTAACATTCTTCCTATCACAATCTTGATAATCAACAAAATAGTAAATCAATCCCAGATTTGTGTGATGTTTGCTCAGTTATTTTCAATTCTTCAAGACCCCACCTTTGGTTTTTCTGGCAGAGATGCTAAAGTGGTTTGCCATTTCTTTCTCCAATTCATTTTATAATTCAGGAAAATGAAGCAAACAGGGTTAAGTGTCCAAGGTCACACAGCTAGAAAGTACTTGAGGAATGATTCCTTGAGTAAGAACTCCAGAATGATTCCAGGCCCAGCATCCTTTTCACTACACCACCTTGCTGCTCCAATTCATAGCATCTGCTAATTTCTCAGGTATAAATACTCACAATGAAAAGTTAATAATTGACTAGTAAGTATGAGCTAGCTTCCACAGTCTAATTCTCACACCTGTGAAATTATATTTCCTTGCTATGCTAAAATCAATGTAAATTTAAAACAAGATTCAAAGAAATACAAACATTTCAATACTACTGTCTGGACTCAAAGTCAGAGGGAATTCTAGGGGTCATCTAGTTGCACCTATTTCTTATCCAACATACTAATTTCATTTAGAATATCTGGAGAGTGGCCAAGATGGCAACAGGAAAAGAACCTCTCCTAGGTGTTCTCTCCATAATATTTCAAAAATCTTAAAATTATGACTCTGGTTCTGGCCAAGATGGCAGAGAGAAGACAGGCACCGTTCTAGAGTCTCCTGATCTCTTCCCCATCTATCACATGAAACAAACCTCTTAGAGGAAGTCCGACTCACGGAACCCAGAGAGAAAAGCCAGGAGAAAGAGCATCTACCTCAGGATTTGTCTCCTGCTGCAGCTTTGGTAGAATTTGGGTGGTGAGTATCAGACCTGGATCAGCCAGAGTGACAGCTGAATTGGAACCTGGAGTCCAAGGGCCGGAGAGCAGGACCTGCTGGATCAGCGGTGAGGCTGGACGAAAGGGGCTTGGGTCCGTGGGGAAGCAGAGGCGCTGGTGTTGGTTCAGTCCCCCTGGAGCTTGGAGAAGGGGCTGCGGGAAGAGGTCTGGTGCAGGAGAGCTGCGGACGCCATCGCTGGGCTCCTCAGGTCTGAGAAACTTTGAGCCCACACCTCCATTGCACTGATGCCTCCTCTAAAACAAACAATTGCAAACTACTTCTGCCTCAGGCCCAGGTGTGTGAGCTGAAGAACCAGCCCAGCTGAGGAATGATCTCAGGCCAGGGTAAAGCCCACCATCCATTGAAGGCAAAAGAATTCAATAGCTCCAACTCCTCCCTTCAGGAAAAGGGAGAAGGCCTCAACCAAGGTCACAGACACTCCAGAGAAAGCAACCAGCACCTCCTACTGGCCAGCCAAAGAAACTGCACTCAGTAAAGCCTTTAGCAATCCCAAATCCAGGTGAACCAGCCCCCCCCCCAACTTAAGGTCTTAGCATAGTGAAGAAGGGTCAGCGGAAAGGTGGATCCATAGAAAAATTCCTGGAAGGGAAAGACCCCAACTCAGAGAGACCTGGAACCTCTGAGGAGAATACAATCTGGTCTCCAGCACAGAAAGACTTCCTCAAAGAAATAAGGAAGGAGCTTAAAAATTTGGGAGAGACAATTAATACCTTGCAACAAGAAAACAAAACCTTAGAAAGTACAATTGGACAAACACAAAAAAAGAATAAATCTCTCAGATCATCAATTGGACAATTACAAAATGAGAACAATTCTCTCAGATCCTCAAATGAGCAAATGCAAAAAGAAATTAATTCTCTCAAAACCTCAATTGGTCAAATGGAAAGCTCTTTCAAAAGTAGAATTGACCAATTGGAAAAGGAGTTGCAAAAGGTTAATGAAGAAAACTCCTCCCCCCAAAAAAGAATGGAGTCTACAGAAACTAATGACTCCATGAGACAGTAAAAGTCAGTTAAACAAAATCAAAAAATAGAAAAAATAGAAGCAAATGTAAAATACCTCATCAACAAAACCACTGACCTTGAGAACAGATCAAGGAGGGGCAACCTGAAAATTATAAGACTTCCTGAAAACATTGAAGAGAAAAAAAAGCCTGGACTTAATATTACAGGATTTAGTGATGGAAAACTGCCCTGATATCATGGAATCGGAGGGCAAAGTAGTTATTGAAAGAGTACATCGATCCCCACCAGAAAAAGATCCTAAAATGAAAACACCAAGGAATGTTGTGGCCAAACTGCAGAACTATCAGATAAAAGAGAAAATCCTGCAAGTAGCCAGAAAGAAACAATTTAAATATCAAGGAGCCACAGTAAGGATCACGCAGGACCTGGCTGCATCAACATTAAGGGATCGAAGGACCTGGAATGAAATATTTCAAAGAGCATAGGAGCTTGGAATGTAGGCAAGAATCTATTTTCCTGCAAAGCTGAGCCTACTCTTCCAGGGAAAAAGATGGACATTTAACGAAATGGAAGAATTCCAAAAATTTCTGATGAAAAGACCAGAGCTAAACAGAAAATGTGGACATCAAACAGGAGGTTCAAGAGACACATGAAAAGGTAAAAAAGGGGGGGGGGGCAGTAAAAGAAAAAAATGCAATAAATGTAACTCTAACAGAGAGAATACACCTTGCCAGAAATGATGCACATTCATGACCTATCCATGAGACTACTATCTAATGGGATGTAACTGGCTTTAACCCCATTTGGGAGAAAGACTCTAATAACTCAGGAATTTAGACTCTATTCAATAGAATATACTAAACTAGAAGGGACAGACACTCAGAATTTTCTATGACTTAGATAGAATGATCTAAAAAAAAAAAAAAAACAAAACACTACCGCCCTAAAAAGGGGGACAGGAAAGAGATGGGAGGAGGGAGGGGATTGAATGGGGTAAATCGCATTACACTAAGAGGTACAAAAAACCTATGGTAATAGTGGGGAAGAAGGGAACAGAGGAGAAACACCTGAATCTTCTTCTCATCAGACTTGGCTTAAAGTCAACCTACACATACTCAGTTAACTTATAAAACATCTAACCTCTCAAGTATAAAAAGGGGAAAAGGGGAGGGGGGGGACGGAGAAAGGGAAGGGGAGTGTGGGAAATAAGGGGAAATAATAAAAGGAAGGGAAGGGAAAAGGGAAAAAGGGAAAGGGGAAAGAAAGGGGAGGGTGTGATATAGGAGGGCAAACACTGAAGGGGGTGGTTTTCAGAAACAAAAGACTGGGGAATATGGATAAAAGGGGGGAAAGGGGGAAAAATACAAACAGAGGGAAGATAGCATGGAAGGCAATCAAGAATTAGTAATCATAACCTTAAATGTGAATGGGATGAACTCTCCCTTAAAACGTAAGCAAATAGCAGAGTGGATTAAAAAATAAGAATCCTACAATATGCTGCTTACAAGAAACTCATTTGAAGAAGAGAGATACATATAGAGTAAAGGTAAAAGGTTGGAGGAAAATATATTTTGCTTCAGCTGAAGTAAAAAAAGCAGGGGTAGCAATCCTTATCTCAGACAAAGCAGCAGCAAAAATAGATAGCGTTAAAAGAGATAAGGAAGGAAACTTTATCCTCCTAAAAGGTACCATAGACAATAAAGTCATTTCAATATTGAATATATATGCACCCAGTGGGACAGCACCCAAATTCTTAGAGGAGAAGCTGAAAGAATTACAGGAAGACATAGACAGCAAAACTCTACTAGTAGGAGACCTCAACCTCCCGCTATCAGATCTAGATAAATCAAATCATAAAACAAACAAGAAAGAAATTAGGGAGGTAAATAGATTGTTAGAAAAATTAGATATGGTAGACTTATGGAGGAAACTGAATAGGTATAGGAAGGAATATACCTTTTTCTCTGCAGTACATGGAACTTATACAAAAATTGACCATGTACTAGGACATAAGAACCTAATGATCAACTGCAGAAAGGCAGAAATAGTGAATACATTTTTCTCAGATCGCAATGCAATAAAAGTCATATACAATACTGGGCCAAGGAGATATAGACCCAGAACAAATTGGAAACTGAATAACCTCATTTTAAAAATGAGTGGACCAAAAAACAAATTATAGAAAGAATTAACCATTTTATCCTAGATAATGATAATAATGAAACAACATACCAAAACCTATGGGATTCATTCAAAGCAACTCTCAGGGGATATATTATAGCTCTAAATGCTTATATGAATAAATTGGAGAAAGAGGAAATCAATGAACTAAACATGCAACTAAAAAAATTAGAGAAAGAACAAATCAAAAATCCCCAATTAAGTACCAAATTAGAAATTCTAAAAATTAAAGGAGAAATTAATAAAATTGAAAGCAAAAAAACTTCTGAATTCATAAATAAAACCAAAAGTTGGTATTATGAAAAAAACCAATAAAATTGATAAACCTCTGGTCAATTTGATTTAAAAAAAGAAGAAAACCAAATTGCTAGTATCATAAATGAAAAAGGTGAACTCACCACCAATGAGGAGGAAATTAAAGTAATAATTCAAAATTATTTTGCCCAACTCTATGCCAATAAATATGATAATCTAAGTGAAATGGATGAATATTTACAAAAATATGAGTTGCCCAGGTTAAATGAAGAAGAGATTAAATACCTAAACAACCCTATCTCAGAAAAAGAAATTCAACAAGCCATTACTGAACTCCCTAAAAAAAAAATCTCCAGGGCCTGATGGATTCACAAGTGAATTCTACCAAACATTTAAGGAACAATTGGTTTCAATCCTATATAAACTCTTTGGAAAAATAGGGAAAGATGGAACTCTGCCTAACTCTTTCTATGAAACCAATATGGTACTGTTACCTAAACCAGGAAGAGTTAAAACAGAGAAAGAAAATTATAGACGTATCTCCCTGATGAATATAGATGCAAAAATCCTAAATAAAATCTTAGCAAAATGATTACAACAAATCATCACTAGGATAATACATTATGATCAAGTAGGATTTATTCCAGGAATGCAGGGTTGGTTCAATATTAAGAAAACTGTTAGTATACTAAATTATATCAACATTGAAGGAATTAGAATTGGGAAGGAAGAGACAAAACTCTCATTCTTTGCAGATGACATGATGCTCTACCTAGAAAATCCCAAGAAATCATCTAAAAAACTACTGGAAACAATTAGCAATTTTAGCAAAGTTGTAGGTTATAAAATAAACCCTCATAAATCCTCAACTTTTCTATATATGTCTAGCAAGAAACAGCAGGAAGAGCTAGAAAGAGAAATCCCATTCAAAGTAACTTCAGACAATATAAAATATTTGGGAGTCTATTTGCCAAGACAGACTCAGAATCTTTTTGAAAACAATTATAAAACACTTCTCATACAAATTAAATTAGATTTAAATAACTGGGCAAATATCAACTGCTCATGGATAGGTAGAGCTAATATAATAAAAAATGACAATTCTACCAAAACTAAACTATCTGTTTAGTGCCCTACAAATCAAAATTCCAAAAAATTACTTTAACGAGTTAGAAAAAATTGTAAGTAAATTCATATGGAGAAATAAAAAAGTCAAGAATTGCCAGGAGCTTAAATGAAAAAAAGTGCAAAAGAAGGTGGCTTAGCCCTACCCGATCTAAAATTATATTATAAAGCATCAGTCATGAAAACTGTTTGGTATTGGCTAAGAAATAGAGTGGTGGACCAGTGGAATAGACTAGGTGTAAAAGCAGGAGATGATTAAAGTAATCTGCTGTTTGATAAACCCAAAGAGTCTGGCCATTGGGATAAAAACTCCCTCTTTGATAAAAATTGCTAGGAAAATTGGAAGTTAGTATGGAAGAAACTTAAATTAGACCAACACCTCATACCCTTTACCAAGATAAGATCCAAATGGTTACAGGACATAGACATAAAAAAAAATACTATAAGCAAATTAGAAGATCAAGGACTAGTCTACCTGTCAGATCTATGGAAAGGGGAACAGTTTATGACTAAGGAAGAGTTGAAGAATATCACCAAAAGCCAATTAGATGATTTAGATTACAATAAATTAAAAAGCTTTTGCACAGATAAAAACCAATGTAACCAAGATCAAAAGAAATGTAGTAAATTGGGAAACAATCTTTACAACTAATGATTCTGACAAAGGACTCATTTCTAAAATATACAGAGAACTGAGACATATTTTTAAAACAAAAAGCCATTCCCCAATTGACAAATGGTCAAAGGATATGCAAAGGCAATTTACAGATGAGGAGATCAAAGTAATCCATAGCCATATGTTTTAAATCATTAATTATTAGAGAAATGCAAATTAAAGCTTCTCTGAGGTACCACCTCACACCTCTCAGATTGGCCAGTATGACCAGGAAGGATAATGGTCATTGTTGGAAGGGATGTGGGAAATCTGGGACACTATTACACTGTTGGTGGAGCTGTGAACTCATCCAACCCTTCTGGAGAGCTATTTGGAACTATGCCCAAAGGGCAACAAAAATGTGCATACCCTTTGACCCAGCAATACCACTATTGGGTCTATACCCTGAAGAGATGAGGAAAAAGGGTAAAAACATTACTTGTACAAAAACATTTATAGCAGCCCTGTTTGTGGTGGCAAAGAATTGGAAATCCAGTAAATATCCTTCAATTGGGGAATGGCTTAGCAAACTGTGGTATATGTATGTCATGGAACACTATTATTCTATTAGAAACCAGGAGGGAAAGGGATTCAGGGAAGCCTGGAGGGATTTGCATGAACTGATGCTGAGTGAGATGAGCAGAACCAGAAAAACACTGTACACCCTAACAGCAACATGGGAGTGATGTTCAAACCTTGAAGGACTTGCTCATTCCATCAGTGCAACAATCGGGAACAATTTTGGGCTGTCTGCAAAGGAGAGTACCACTGTATCCAGATAAGGAGCTGTGGAGTTTGAACAAAGTGCAAGGACTATTCCCTTTAATTTAGGGAAAAAAAACAGATAGCTTATTGTCTGATCTTGTTACCTCTTAGACTTCTCTTCTCTTTAAGGATATGATTTCTCTCTCATCACACCCAATTTGGAACAAGGTACAACATGGAAACAAAGTAAAGACTGACAGAGTGCTTTCTGTGGGGGGGGGGGGGAAGCAAGATTGGGGGAAAAATGTAAAACTCAAATAATATCTTTAATAAAAATTAATTTTAAAAAATTATGACTCTGACTAAATTTTCAAGAGACAGAACCCACGGAAAGATCCAGTGAAGCAATTCTCCAAACCAAGGTAACCTGAAAATAGTGGAAAGACTCTGCTCCATGGGGTTAGAGGGCAACCCACCAGAGTGGAGAAACTTCAGCCTCCTGCAGACAGCACCAGGGTGGCTTTCAATAGCAGGGGCAGTTTCCTGACCTACACCCCAAGGAGCACTGGCAAATTTGGAGGATCAGTGGAGGGGACCTCTGCCAGAGTGAGCATGTGAAACCCAGCCCTCAGGGCACTCAGTCATGCCAGCCCAGATCCAGGAAACTTGAGTGCTCAGTCTACCAAAGGTAGGGGAGTGGAGAGAGATTTCCAGGGTTTGTCCTCTGTACCTGGAATAGAACTCTGGGGCTCTGACCACATTCAGATCCTGATCACAGACTAAGGCCCCCATAGAATAGGGCCCCCCCCACCTCAGCCCTGTGGCAGAAGGGTGTGCTTGTGGTCATTCACAGACCAGGAGGGAAGTAAGAGCTTCACATATTGAGATCCTTGTGTGTATGTGTGTGTGTGGGGGGGGGTGACTCAATAATACTCAAAAACTCAGGAAGCACCCCAAAACCAGGCACAGGCTGGAGAAATGAGTAAACAGAGAAAAAAGAGGAACACCATTGAGAAATACATTGTCTATGATCCCAAGAAGGATCAAAATACTCAATCTGAAGATGAGGAAGTACAAACTCCTGCATCTAAAGAATCCAATAAAAACAGAAATTGGGCTCAGGCTATGACAGAGCTCAAAAAAGACTTTGAAAATCAAATGAGGGAGATAGAAGAAAAATTGGGAAAAGAAATGAAAGAGATGCAGGAAAAACATGAAAAAGAAGTCAGCAGCTTGATCAAGGAGATCCAAAAAAATGCTGAAGAAAATAACACATTAAAACCCGGCATAGGTCAAATGGATAAAACAGTTCAAAAAGTTATTGAGGAGAAGAATGCTTTAAAGAGCAGAATTGGCCAGATGGAGAGAGAAATAAGAAAGCTCTGAGGAAAACACATCCTTCAGATGTAGAATGAAGCTAAAGGAAGCTGATGACTTTATGAGAAGTCAAGACACAATACTTCAACACCAAAAGAATGAAAAATTAGAAGAAAGAGCCTGATATGGAAAACAAATTCAGAAAAGATAATTTAAAAATTATTGATATACCTGAAAGTCATGATCAGGAAAAGCACCTTGGCCTCATTTTTAAAGAATTCCTACAAGAAAATTGCCCAGATATCCTAGAGGCAGAGGGCAAAATATAAATTGAGAGAATCCACAGATCTCCCCTGGAAAGAGATCCAAAAAAACAACACCCAGGAATATTATAGCCAAGCTCCAAAACTCCCAAGTCAAAGACAAAATACTACGAGCAGCCAGAACACAATTCAGATATTGTAGAGCTGCAGTCAGGATCACACAGGACTTAGCAGCAGCTACATTAAGGACTCATAGGGCTTGGAATATAATGTTCTGGAAGACAAAAGAGCTTGGAATGCAGCCGAGAATCAACTACCCAGCAAAACTGAACATCCTCTTCCAGGGAAAAAGAATGAACCAGAGGAATTTCAATTGTTCCTGTTGAAATGATCAGAGCTGAACAGAAAGTTTGACCTTCAAATACAGGACTCAGGTGAAGCATAGAGAGCAGAGGAGAAGGGTAAAATATGAGGGACTTGATGATGATGAACTACATATTCCTGCACAGAAAAATTATACTGATGATACTTATATAAAACTTCTCATTTAATAGAGCAGGTAGAAGGTGCTTATATAGATGAAGCACAGGAGAGAGCGATATAATATATTGTAAAAATGGAGTCAGTGACTAAAAGGGAAATGTACTGGGAGTAATAGAAAGGAGAGGTGGAATAGGCTAAGATATTTTGTACAATAAGATTTTTTTTATTGCAATGATATGGGAGGGGGAAGATAAGGGGGAATGAGGGAACCTTCACTCTCATCAGAGTTGGCTTGGAGAGGAAACAGCATGCACACTCAATAGAGTATAGAAATTTAGAGTAAAAAGGAGAGAAGGGGGATGGGGGGAGGGGGATGTGGGTGATGGAGGAGAGGGTGGATCATGGAGGAGAGTGTTAAATATAACACATATTCTTTTTTACTTCTTGCAAGGGGCTGGGATTGGGTGGCCTGTCAGGGACCACAGGGCAGGGTGATTGCTGGGCCTCAGGAGTGGTATGTGGGTTTGGGGCCTCTTGGCCCCAAGGGCCAGTGATTGGCACCACTCCAGTACCCCATAGCATGTATTGGAGGAGGGAATAGAATGAAAGGAGAGAGAATATACAGTAGTATATGGTAGTGGGGAGGTATGGATGGAGGGAACTGCAATTGGTGGCGGCAATGGTGGAAAAATACGGAAGTAACTTCTGTGATGGACTTATGATAAAGAATATGATCCACCCAAGACAGAGCTGGTGATGTCAGAACACGGACTGAAGCACATTTTTTCTCTTTCCTTCACTTTATTTCTCGTAAGGGTCTATATTTTTTGTGTTTACTCTTGAACAAGAATATTTTAGTAATGTATAAAAAAATCATACGTACAAAAATAAAAATAAATGAATAAATTTTAAAAAAGAAAGGAGACGGGGCAGCTAGGTGGTACAGTGGATAGAGCACCAGCCCTGGAGTCAGGAGTACCTGAGTTCAAATCTAGTCTCAGACACTTAATAATTACCTAGCTGTGTGGCCTTGGGCAAGCCACTTAACCCCATTGCCCTGTAAAAAACCTAAAAACAAAAAAAAGAAAAAAGAAAAAGAAAAAAAAAAAGAAAGGAGACCTAGGCTGAGGCCTCTCTTTCTATTCCAAGGGATTCCTCCTTGGGGGTACTAGAACAGCATATCTAGTTTGATATTTTGTAAGTGACCTTGAGAGTGTGACCAATTTTCCTCAGCTAATTTGAGCACAATTCCTGTGCATTCACTACAATTCCAAGGCATCCAAGGCCATCTCCAGCCATCCTAATCTGTATCTGGCCCTTGGACCCAGATGACTTGCAAGAGAAAGTGAGGTTGGTTACTTTGCATAGTTCTCCCTTATTTAAAAAAAAAACAACATCTGGAGAGTTATCAATTCTCCAACACTTTCTGTGACAGGTAAATTCACTGTCATAAGAGCCTATTCCATTTTCAGATAGTTCTGTCTTTAAAAGTTGTTTGTAAGGGGGCGGCTAGGTGGTGTAGTGGATAAAGCACCACACTTAATAATTACCTAGCCATGTGGCCTTGGGCAAGCCACTTAACCCCATTTGCCTTGCAAAAAAAAAAAAAAACTAAAAAAATAAAGTTGTTTGTATTTTATTAATGCCATTTATTTTATATCATTATCATATCCAAATATAAGCCTTCATACCATGCCCTTTGCCAGAGTTTTATGGCAACAAAAACATTAAAAAAATCAAAACATCTTATATTCAATATCACATACTCATATCATTCCCACAGGGACAGGTAGATGATACAATGGATAGGCTTTGATCTGAAAGACTCATCTTCCTGAGTTCAAATCTGGTCTCAAGTATGCACTAGCTGTATGATCCTGGGCAAGTCACTTTACCCTATTTGACTCAGCTTCCTCATCTGTAAAATGAGTTGGTCAAGGAAATGATAAACTACTCCAGGATATTTGCCAAGAAAAGCCCAAAAGGAGTCATGAAGAGTCAGACTTGACTACACAACAATGTCAAAAAAATAAAGTCTCCACCTCCTAACAAAAGGAAGAAAGTATATTTTGGGGGCAGCTAGGTGGCGCAGTGGATAAAGCACCGGCCCTGGAGGCAGGAGGACCTGGGTTCAAATCCCATCTCAGACACTTAATAATTACCTAGCTGTGTGGCCTTGGCCAAGCCACTTAACCCCGTTTGCCTTGCAAAAACCTAAAAAAAAAAAAAAAAGTACATTTTCTTATCTATTTTCCAGGGCTAAGATTGTCAATTATAATTTCAGAGGGCATAATTTATTGAATGCTTTTATGTACATTGTTGAAGTCATTATATATATTATGTATCCAAGTACTTTACTCTGCTTCAATCCATACAAGTCTTCATAAAATTCTTCATTTTTGTTATTTATATTACATTCATATAGTACAATGCATTTAGTCATGTGCCCATCTCCATGTATCCATTTTTTTCCATTTCTTTGCTACCACAAAAAAAAAAAAGTGTTGCTAACAAATTAAGGAATATATGTCATTTTTCTTTTGGATTTTAACCTTCTTGGGGAATATGCAAAGCACCAGTAGGATCTCTAGGTCAACAAGTTAGAATAAGTTAATCATTTTCTTTTTCTCCTTCTCTTCCTCCTCCTCTTCTTCCTCCTAGCCCTTCTTCTCTTCCTCCTTTTCCTCCTCCTTCTTCATAATTCTAAATTTGACCAATTCAAAATTCCACCAACAGTGCACTAGTGTAACCTCTCTTCTCATAGCTTTTACTACACTACCTCATAGTCTTTTGTCATTTTTGTCAATTTGCTGGGTGTAACATGAATCTTCTAAAACACTTCGTGACCCCATTTGGGGTTTTCTTTGCAGAGATATTAGAGAGTTTTTGCCATTTCTTTCTCCAGTTCACTTTACAGATGAAGAAATTGAGGCAAACAGGGATAAGTGACTTGCCCAGGGTCATACAGAGTGCCTGAGATCAGATTTGAACTCAGAAAGATCAGTTTTTCTGACTCCAGAACCTGAACTCTACCTGAACTTCCCTGTTTTGATTTGCATTTCTCTTATTAATAGTGATTTGAAGCAGTCTTTATAGTTATTAGCTGATAATATTCTTTTGAGAGCTGTTCATATCCTTTGACTACTTATCTGTTAGGGATTTAGAATTTTTGCACTCTGATTTTCCCCCACCCTTCTAGACTTGAAGAAGAGATTGCATGCTTCATCCATCTCACTCTGAAGTTTTAGAATTCTAGTCAAAAACCTTTTCAGGATAGTTACAGTACTTTAAGGGCTTAAGAATCAGACTTCCATAGATATTGTATTCTATTACAAGAGAACTGAATTTTTTACTGTCCCTTTGGAAAATTTACCAAGTCAATTTCCTCCCCAGATCTCATATTCCTCTTTTGTAACATGAGGAGTAAAATTGAATATGAAGAATTCAGAGAAGCATGGGGAGACTTGGATGAACTGATAGAGCATGACATAGAGCAGAATCAGACAATGACTACAACAATATAAATAGAAAAAAACAAGCATCAAAAAAAATTAACCCTGAATATTGTCCAAACTTGTCCATAGAGAATAGATGAGAAAATATATTTTCCTTCCTCTTTGAAAAGGTGGAGAATTATAAGTATAGAAAATTGTATACACCATCAGACTCAATTAGATATATAGACTGGTTTTTCTGAATTGCATTTTTTCCCCTTTCTTTTTTACATTCTGTTACATGGGATGGCTTTCTGGATGAGGTATATATTCTGAAATATAAATGATAATTAAAATAGAAGTATAAAAATTTTAAAAATACAAATTAACATTTAAACTAGCTGATTGCTTTTTTTAGTTTTTTTTTTTGCAAGACAAATGGGGTTAAGTGACTTGCCCAAGGCCACACAGCTAGGTAATTATTAAGTGTCTGAGGCCAATCTGAACTCAGGTACTCCTGACTCCAGGGCTGGTGCTCTATCCACTGCGCCACCTAGCCACCCCTAAACTAGCTGATTTCTAAATTCCCTTCTAGCTTTAACATCTCAGAATAAGTCTTTGCTCTTCCTTACATCCTAGCAGAAGAATACTAATGGACTACTTAAAATATTATAAGCAATGTTTGCTGCTGACTCTTCTGAAAATTATTAGATTGTAATTATACTCCTTTATGTTAGGGACTCTCTTTTGCCTCCTTTTGCATCCTCAGCTCTAAGCAGTGTCTGACTCTTAAATGTTTATTGATTGAATGAAATTCCACGTTTTCCCTTTTCTCTTGAGTAGAAGTGATTCATTTTCTACCTCTTCATCTGACTGTGTTGCTCAAACCTCCCCTTTTCTTTCCTCTCTGATCAACTTGGTATCCCAAATCACACCAGCAGAAGACCACCTATATGTCCTGGTAGGGAGCAATGAAATGTATGGGAGAGAGAGTAATCTAAGGAATTAGTAAAAGAAGATACCTAAGGATCTTTCTAATTATAACTGAGTTTGCTTCTGAACTCAATGAAGATCCCTCTGTGCCTCTAGATAATCAGTTTTTAAAAAAAATTAGATGGGGCATAAGTCATCTGGGACTAATCAGGGCCTGAGACACTTTGGGGTTAGAGACCCCAAACTATTATTAAATCTTTCTCTTTCCTTGAAGTATATAGGGAATTTGTGTGAGAAGGTATCTGATTGGGGTGAGAGTGAGGGAGATGGAAGGAATAGGTTGCCAGACTGGTAGGGTAGGAAGAAATAAAGCTTGACTTGCTCCCCTCCCTAGGTCCCTTCCCCCTGCCCCAGAATTCTTGAGAAACCTCCTGTAAAGAGAGAGAAGGAAGGTGAGTGATCTTACAATTGGAACAAAAGAGAGGAGAGAACATAGTGTTGAAGAATGGGTACCAATGCACAGAGGAGAGAATGAGACAGATACATGAAAACCAAGGAAGAGTTCATTGAATGTTTGTCAAGGTCCAGTTGCTGAAGTCTCAGTCAGATCCAAAGTCAAACCAACTGAGACTCTAACCACTCAGTTGGTGGTTAGTTCCAAGCCCTTCTTGATTATTCTTAATTAGACTGAGGAAGCTTGGGAGAAGTTTGAGACACAGTCCAAGAGATCTGCACTCAATTCTTATGCTAAGGCAACCAAAAGGAGAATATTGGGTAGATGGAGGGTGAAGAGCGCCTGGCACTCCCTTTTTAAAGTAAATGAATCCCAGGGCTTTATGTCTCAGGCTTCATGCTATTCCTTAGCCAAATAACAGTCTGAGTACCTATGATGAAGCCCATTGTTGGGTACAGGGTAGAGCTGTGAGTGAGAAGTAGAGAGGAAACTGGGATACTTCCATTTTGAATAAACCCAAGATTTAAGGAGGAAAAAAGATTAATTAAAGAATACAGATTTCACAAATTGTGGTATATGAATGTGATGGAACATTATTCTTCTATAAAAAATCATTAGGGGGGCGGCTAGGTGGCATAGTGGATAAAGCACCAGCCCTGGAGTCAGGAGTACCTGGGTTCAAATCCGGTCTCAGACACTTAATAATTACCTAGCTGTGCATCCTTGGGCAAGCCACTTAACCCCATTTGCCTTGCAAAAAAAAAAAAATCATTAGGGATGGGATTTCCAAAAAGCCTGGAAAGACTCACATGAATTGAGTGAAATGAGCAGAACCAGAAGAACACTGTACACACTAACAACAGCATAGGGTGATGATCAACCATGATAGACTTGTTCATTTCAGCAGTATAATAATCAAAGACAATTTTAAAAGACTTGTGATGGAAAATACCATCCATATTCAGAGAAGGAACTGTGGAGTTTAAATGAAGACCAAAGCTTATTATCGTAAAGTTTTAAAAGTTGTCTTATATGTTATATCAATTTTTCTCTCCAATGTTTTCTTTTTTCCATTTGAGAGATTCTTCTTTCATAATATGTTCAATATAAATCTATGTTTATCATGATTGTGAATATAGAGCCTATACCAGATTGCTATCTGTCAGGGGAGGGAAGAAGAAATGAAGGGAAGGAGAAAAATTGTAAAACTCAAAACTGTGGGGGGAAAAAATGATTGGAAGAAACTGCCATTGCATGTAATGGATAAATAAAGATTATAGATTTAGAACTAGAGGAATCTTAGAAATTATCCAGTCTAATTCCTTCATTTTACAGATGACAGAACTGAGGCTGATAAAGGTTGAATCTCTTGTATTTGGCAGAAAGCTAGTAAATAGTGAAAGAAAGATTCCAATTGGAGTCTTCTAATTCCAAATACATTTTACACTATATCAAGTAAATGTTTCTTCACTAGACAAAAGGACTTGCCATAGGGCTCCTTTAAGTAATTAAGTTCCCTTAGTTCATTTAGAATAGGATTTAATTTGCAAGATTAGATTTACATTTTTTTTTTCAGGAATAACCCCTACTAGTCTTATTTAGAAAGACTTATCTGAAGAAGTTGAGAGAAAATTCTCTGTCCTCACAAAACTCCTCATCTGGGAGAATACAGAGCATAAAGTCAAGAAAATGAAGAATTCAAAAGCTGCCTTGAGGAACTAATGAATAGGGTACAAACTGAGTCCATACATATATCAGAGCTCCTGGGTGATACACCCAATGGGAAACTGTTTTTTTGTTCTCCTTTCATCCTCCCTTCTAACAATCTGAGACCTTCCTCTTTCTCCTTCAGTTCCATCTAGTAGCCTTGAACATCATTCTCCCTGGGAAATGAGCAGAGTACAAAAAGCTGATTACTAGTGCCACTGCTAATCTAAGAAATTTAAAGAAGCAGAGTTCTATAAAATATCTTGAATTTTCCTTTCTTCTTTCAACCAGAGACTGAAATCCCTGTTTAAAAAAAATGACTGCTCTGTGCCCATCATTAATCTCAAGGCAAACAGAGCCAATTGCCACAGAATTTCACAGAATTTCAGCCTTAGAAGACTCAGAGGCCATCCAGATTAATATATGTCCTGAACAATTTGGAACTATAGGACTATAAAACTGTTACCTTCGACCCAGCAATACCATTGCTGTGTCTGTGTCCCAAAGAGGTCAAAGAAAAGGAAAAAGGATCTATATGTACAAAAATAATTTAACAGTTCTTTTTGTAGTAGTAAAGAATTGAATACTGGGGAGACATACTATCAATTGGGGAATGGCAGAGCAAGTTATGATATATACTGTGATAGAATACTATTGTTCTATAAAGAAATGATGAGCAGGTTGGTTTCAGAAAAACCTGGGAAGACTTATATGATACAAAACAAAGTGAACAGAAGTAGAAGAACATTATATGACGTATCACAACATTTTCACAATAATCAGCTGTGAAAGATTTAGCTACTCTGCAAAATACAGTGATCCTAGACAATTCCAAAAGACTCATGAAAAATGCTTTCCACTTTCAAAGAAAGAACTGATGATCTCTGAATGCAGATCACTTTCTCTTCTTTGTTTCTTTTTGTTGTTGTTTTTTGCAAAATTGCTAATGTGGACATTTTGCATGATTTCACATGGATAATTGATATCATATTGCTTAGTTTTTCAATAGGTGGGGGAGGAATATGGAACTCAAAATTTTTTAAAAATGAATGTTAAAATTTCTACACGTAAATTGAAAATATTTAGTGAACTAAAATATATTTTAAAATAAAATAAAACACTGGACAGAAGATATACAGATGATAGATTAGATAGATAGATGAAAAAAGAGTTTTCCCTACAACATATTCAAAGAAACATGGATTGTTGGATCAGGTACTGACCTTGAAGTCAGGAAGACCTGATTATAAATCCTACCTTAGACACTTACTTTGTGACCCTGGGAAAGTCACTATGTCTCTGTTTCTGCATCCCTGACCTCTAAAATCTCTTCCACCTTTAAAGCTATGATCCTATGATATCCAAAAAGTGATCATCTTGCCTTTGTTGGAAGAAACTCCTATAAAGAAGAGCTTATTACCTCCCAAGAGAAGAAAGGAAGAAAAATTGTAAAACTCAAAACCTTACCCAAAAAAATGATTTGGCAAAAACTGCCATTGTATGTAGTGGATAAACAAACAAATGGTTCCCATTCTTGGATAGATTAAATTTAATGGAAGTTAATTAAACTGTGACTTTTCTCAGGGTTCCAAACTGTCAGTTGTCTCTTTGTGATCATTTCAGTTCCTCTGAAAACAAGTGGAAAAAATAAATAAAAATAACAGCAAAAACTTAATTCACAAAAACTGAGGACTTAATTCCTAATAATCTCTAATTTGTCCTGTAGGTAACCTATTTGTATAATTGTTTGCATGTTGATTCCCCCATTAGATTATGAATTCCTTGAAAGTAGGAACTATCTTTTGCATTTCTTTGTATCCTCAGCCCTTACAGTGCCTGTTGTTTAATAGACATTTGACAAATGTTTGTTGACTGACTGTAACACATCCATTAGAAGAAATCTGGTCAGCTAGGTGGTGCAGTGGATAGAGCAGCAGTCCTGGAGTCAGGAGGACCTGAGTTCAAATATGACCTTAAAACACTTAATAATTGCCTAGCTGAGTGACCTTGGGCAAGTCACTTTAACCCCATTGCCTTAAATAAATAAATTTTTTAAAAACAATAGTAATAATCATAATTTCTATTTATATAAAGCCCTTTATGGTTATCAAGGCATTTTATAAACATTACTTCATTTGATCTTCACTACACAATACTTGTGACAGAGGCACTATGGATCACAGTATTATAGATATAGCAAGATATAGAGATATATAATATTTGTGATATATAATGATAATGAGATTGTGCAATGGGTAGAACTCTGGGTGTAGGGCCAGGAAGACTCAGCTTCCTGTGTTCAAATCTGGCCTCAGATGCTTACTAACTGTGTGACACATAATAATATATTTCTGTGTCTCTGTGTGTGTGTGTGTGTGTGTGTGTGTGTGTGTGTGTGTGTGTGTGTGTGGGAAGATATAGAAAGGAATTTTAGAGGCCATTCCAGCCAAACTCCTCATTTTACAGGTGAGGAACTAAGACCCTGAAAAGTTAATTAACTCTTCCAAGGTCACACAGATAGTAAAAGAGAAAGATAGGATTTGAAAAATGGATCCTCTGAATCCAAATCCTTTCCACAGAATTACACTGATATTTGTGGTCACTGAAGCTGAGAGAAGGGAACTCCAAGGCCATGTAGATAGAAAAGGGTTCAATTGGGACTTAAATCTAGGTGTTCTGACTCCCAGTCAGAGCCCAGGAGATAGATCTTAAGCTGAGGGTTCAAAGAAGAATTGGTAAAGAGAAGAGAGGAAGGTACCTAAGCCTATATGAATGAGCTATGGGAAAGCATTGCCTTCAGTTGCAGAGGAGGGTCTCTTAAAGATTATTTAAACAATGTTCATAAGTGTCTATGGGCAGCCCACAGACTCTTCACTCCTGCATAAGACCCTCATGCCTCTTTATTTAAGCTACTAACCTTTCTTCCCTTCCTCCTTTCCCAGAGTCAACTGCTGACCATTATCTAGAATTCCTTATTTGAGGGAAATGCAACCTAAATCCAAGTCCCAAGCTCCCAACTATTCTTTAATAACCAACCCCTTCTATAGAATCCCTCTGATAGGTATCAAGGAGGAAAGATGTGGGAGGATATTGAGGAGAAGCAACTGGGCAGAGAATTGAAAAATGAAAGGAAATGAGAGAAGTTAGCTCTTAAAGAATCTCCTGGCTTTGGAGCTTAGAAGACAAGATTTGTCCTAAAAATTAATTCCCTGACTTCATCAACTTTCCCAGATCATCCAAAATTTTTATTTTCCAGAGATTATATTGCTCTATGACTCATAGATAAAATAGCATCACTCAGAGTTATTTAAAAGCACTGAGTATTTCATGACTAGGATCAGATTATAATCTCTTTTGTTTTGTTTTTGTTTTTGTTTTTTTAGGATTTGGCAAGGCAAATGGGGTTAAGTGGCTTGCCCAAGGCCACACAGCTAGGTGATTATTAAGTGTCTGAGACCAGATTTGAACTCAGGTACTCCTGACTCCAGGGCCAGTGCTCTATCCACTGCACCACCTAGCTGCCCCAGATTATATAATCTCTTAAAGGATTTTGCAGTTTCCCAAAATAGAAAGTTTGCTCTTTCCTTCTCATTCAATTTTCTGTCTACCTGTAGTTGCTGTTCAAGATATTTATATAGATAGACTCTCTTAATGGGCTATACATGCAATTGTCTGAACAACATTTATTCTTCATTACTGATCTTTCCTGTGCAGACCAATCTTTTGGGGAGAAGCTATGGTTATTCCTGAGGAAGCCTTATTTAGATTTCTGATAAAGAAGACTCATCTTCAAATCTCAAAATCATTCAGTAGTCACAGAAGGCATTTATTATGAACCTGGTGTAGTGAATCATTCACATATTAGTACTGCTTACATGATTCTAAAGTCTGTCAATAAAACAAGAGTTGGTTGTTGTTGTTGTTGTTGTTGCTACATGATGAGAAACTGAGGCAAACAGGGTTAAGTGACTTGCCCAGGGTCACACAGTTAGTGGCTGCGGCCAGATTTCAACCCAAAAACATGAGTCTTCCTGACTCCAGACTTAGTACACTGTTCACTGTACCACCTAGCTGCCCCTTAAAGCAAGGCTATGTCAAAGTAACAAGGATACCACCCATGTCCTTTGAAAAGCCAATGTTAAAAAATTCATATGGTGGATGGAGCCAACATGGCAGCATGGAGGCCAGAATTCCAGAACACTCCAAAAATTATGACTCTAACCAAATTCTAGAAAGACTGAGAAAAACAAGGGGCAGCTAAGTGATGCAGATGATAGAGCACCGGCCCTGAAGTCAGGAGGACTTAAGTTCAAATCTGGCCTCAGACATATAATAATTGCCTAGTTATGTGACATTGGGCAAGTCATTTAACCCCATTGCCTTTAAAAAAAAAAAAAAGACTGAGTGCAACTATTTTCCAGGTCAATTCAACCTGGAAGATCTACAGGAAGGGTCTGTCCCACCTGGATTGGAAAGGGCTGCAGGGCCACATCAGGCCAGAACAAACCAGCTCCAGCCTTCCAGAAACAATTTTCAGGGAGCCTGGGTCCAGTTTCCAGACCTCTCAACCCAGGGATCCCTAAGGACTACTTAAAAGGTCAGCGGGAAAATTCTTCTGCAACAGAGTGAAAGCAGCACAGGCCTCAGCACAACCCTGCCCCAGGAACCAGAAGCTGACCTGCCTCCAGAGTCACCTGTCAGCTGCTTCCAGAGCTCTTAACCCCCAAGGGGGAGACTGTTAAAGTCTCTCTGCTATCCTTAGGGCAGGACTCTGCTGCTTTGCCCATAATCAGATCTAAGTCATAGTCTACAATAGAGGAACAGGGACCCTCCTCATAATTCCAGGGCAGAGGGGAGTGCTGGTGGTCATCCACAGACTAGAGCACAGGCCAGGTCTCTCATAAGACCTTGAAGGAATTAAGGTATCTAGGGAGTTGTCCCAAAAACACTCAAAAGTTTGGGAAGTACATTAAAATAAGGTCATAGGCTGAGGAAATGAGTAAACCACAGAAGAAAAAGAATCTGATCTGAGAAGAACACTGGCCTTGGAGTTAGGAGTACCTGAGTTCAAATAGGGCCTCACACACTTAATGATTACCTAGCCGTGTGGCCTTGGGCAAGCCACTTAACCCCATTGCCCTGAAAAAAAAAATAATCTGATCATAGATAATTACTTTGGTCCCATGGAGAATCAAAACACACACTCAGAAGGTGGCAAAGTCTAAATTTCTGATCCAAAACCTCCAAAAAAAATAGGAATTGATCTCAGGTTATGGGAGAATTCAAAAAGGATTTTGAAAATCAAGTAAGGAAGATAGGGGAAAAACTGGGAAGAAAAATGAGAGCAATGCAGGAAAATCATGAAAATCAAAATAACTTGGTGAAAGAGATACAAAAAAAAAAACAAAGGAAAATAACATGTTAAAAACCAGTTTAAGTCAAATGGAAAAAGCAGTCCAAAAGGTCGATGAGGAGAAGAATACCTTAAAAAGAAGAACTGGCCAGATGGAAAAGGAGATAAAGCTCTCTGAAGAAAATAACTCCTTCAAATGTAGAATTAAGCTAAGGGAAGCTGATGACTGTGAGAAATCAAGAAACAATAAAACAAAACCAAAAGAATGAAAAACTAGAAGAAAAGGCACAATATCTCATTGGAAAAACAACTGATCTGGTAAACAGATCTAGAAGAGATGATTTAAAAATTATTGAGTTACCTGAAAGTCATGACCAGGAAAATAGCCTAGACTTCATTTTTCAAGAAATTCTCCAGGAAAATTACCCTGATTTCCTAGAAGAAGAAGATAAAATAGAAATAGAGGGAATCCACCAATCAACTCCTGAAAGAGTTAGGGGATTTTCAAACTTTCCTGTTGAAATGACCAGAGTTGAACAGAAAGTTTGATCTTCAGATAAAGGAGTCAGATGAAGCAAAGAGAGGGTGATCAAGAAAAGCAAATTATGAGGGATTTAATGATGTTGAACTGTCTGTATTCCTGCATGGAAAGATGATACTGATAACTGAAATGAACCTTCTCATTTGTTAGAGCAGTTAGAAAGACCATACATAGACAAGGCACAGGAGGGAGCTAAATATGAAGGTAAAATACATTATAAAGATGGAATCAATGGGTGAAAAAGGAATATATGAGAAAGGGACAGGAGGGAGAATGGGCTAAGATATTTCATACAAAAGAGTTAAGAAAAAAACTTTGCAATGGAGTGGAAGGGGGGAAGGTAAGGGGGAATGAGTAAGTCTTCATTCTCATTGGAAATGGCTCAGAGAGGAAATAACATTCACACTCAAAGGTATAGAAATCTGTCTTACCCTAGAGGAAACAAGGAAAGAAAAGGGATGGGAGAAAGGGGATGGGGGAGAGGAGGGGTGTGTAGGTGATAGGAGAGGGAAGATTGTGAGAGAGGGTAGTCAGATATAGCATATTTTTGAGGAGGGACAAGGTGAAAGGAGAGAGAATAGAACAAATAGGAGTGGGGAGGAATAGAATGGAGGAAAATATAGTTAGCAATAGCAACTATGAGGAAAAAAATTAAAGCAATTTCCCTGATAGACTTATGATCAAGAATGCAATCCATCCCAAAGACAGAGCTGATAGTATCTGAACACAGACTGAAGTACATTTTTTCTCTCACTTTTTTTTCTTGAGGTTTTTCTATTTTTGTGGGGGGGGGGGGGAATTATGGTTACTTTTACAAGACTATTGTAGTAATGTGAAAATAAATAAATAAATAAACTAAATGTGTTAACAAAAAAAGTTCATATGGCACTAGAAATTTACACATCATAAGGAGCTGTACTGTGGCTTCTCTCTTAGAAGTTCTCAGCTGAGATTCCTACCCAAAACACTCTAGGAATCATTCTCCTTATCTCTGGAGGTGCATCTGATTTCATAGTCTTTGAGTTTCAAGGCCAAAGGCTACTGTGGCTATTGCAATCTGGCTAAATGGTTTATTTGAGCTATTGGGAAATTAAATTCTCATAGTCTTCCCAAAGGCAATGAAAACTCCCATTAAATCTTCTTGTTTTATCCCCATTCATTGATAGTCTGTGTCATAGTAAGCATTTAATAATCCCTTACCAATTGAATGATTATTAGGGCAACACTAGGCAAAGAACTAAGTGAATTCTGGTAATCTATCCCAAACAATCAAAATTGAAGGCTGGGTAAAGGTGCCCTGTTGGTGAAATTCAATATTTTAATGTTACAAGTGCAGTAACAGGAAAATGTATGCAATAAATATTGAGGATTTTATATGGTAAGTATATATTTTGTAAAGTTTTCAGAGCTATACCTAACTCATCTCCTGTTTGCTGTAACATACAGAGAATCAGGTTGTCAAGTAAGATAATTAATAAATTGATTAACCAACAAGGAGGTGCAGTATATATTTTGGCCACCAGATGGTGCTGCCCTCAGACCATCAGTACACTGCTTCATGACTTCATCAGTCAGTGTGATGATGCAAGCTCTCCCAACACTACATTTCTTCTTATGCTCACAAAAGCATGCTTTTATTCTAGAAAATAAACTACTCTCCTGTATTATCAACCTGATAGTGATCATCTGACCTTGGGGGGCTATATGGCTTTATATAAGTTTTTTATAGTTCTAAGAATGTAACATAGAATGTACTCAACAATTAACAAAACAAAAAAAAAAATCTCCCTTCCCTGTTCCAAGCCCCAATACCCATTTTGAAGGTCTTCCCTTCTCATTCACAGCCAACTGTAAATTATTCATAGGAATTAGACAATTTAAATTCTAATATTTATATGATTTATTGAAATTATACAATAGGAAACTTTATTTTATTAACATTTTTTATTTTAACATTTATAAATGTTATTTTTTAACATTTATTAATTTTAATTCTTGTATTTGAAAACATTATTCTGAGAAAGGGTCCATAGGTTTTACCAGACTTCCAAGGGATGTGATACACAAAAATTCCTTGCATTAAGGCAATTATAAATTAATGTAAGTTACCCTCTAATCTATTCATTTTCCACTTTCTATATATCCAGGGAATGAGGAAAATGATAAAAAAAAAAAGGGGGGGATTCAATATTTCAAAACTCACTGAGATTGTCTCAGCAAGTTCAGGCAAGGAGGTAGGGAAGGAAGAGGAAGAGAGAGAATGTGTCTAAAGATTGCAATGATCAACTGCTTGATCTGAGTTCATATGTGGGAATATCACCCTAGTTGTCAGTCTCATTAGTTTTCTCTGATCCATGTTAGATTCTCATCTTCTGTCTTCATCTTCTGATACTCACTATAGCCAGCACAGAAAGGATAAGTTCCAATTTTTCTTCCACTTTGCCTCACCCTGATTTTAGCCTTGCTCTTCCATATGAGTTCCCAGTCTTTCAAAACCTCTCCTCCACTCAAATCAAGAAAGGCATCACATGGTCTAGTGGGGTGTCTAAGCCTCTCTGTTCCTAGTCAAATGAAGGAAATTTCCCATGGAATGGCATAGCCTACAAACACAGTATGGAGAACAGAGACGTGTTTACGTTAAAAAAAAAACTTTAGCTACCCTCCCACTTTGTATTTCAAGATAAAGTCAAAATGGATACATGTTTTAGACATAAAGGATATAATAAATAAATTAAGATGGCATAAAAAAATTTACCTATTTGATCTATGGATAAGGAGAGAGTTTATAACTCAAAAAGAGATAGAGACGATCACAGGAGGTAAAATGGATAATTTTAGTTACATAAAATTAAAGAGGTTTTGCCCAAACAAAACCAATGCACAAAATTAGAAGGAAAGCAGGAAACTGAGGGAGGGAAAGAGATTTTTACAGCAAATTTCTCTGATAAAGGCCATCTCTCTCTCTCTCTCTCTCTCTCTCTCTCTCTCTCTCTCTCTCTCTCTCTCTCTCTCTCTTAGATTTTTCAAGGCAATGTGGCTAGGTAATTATTTAGTGTCTGAGGCCGGATTTGAATTCAGGTACTACTGACTCCAAGGCCAGTGCTGTATCCAGTGAGCCACCTAGCCGCCCTATTTCTCAAATATATATAGTGAACAAGTCAAATTTGCAAAAAATCTAGAGCCACTCTTCAATTGATAAATAGTATATATATATATATATAAATAGTATATATATATATATATATATATATATATATAAAGAATACGAAAAATCAGTTTTCAGAAGAAGAAATCAAAGCTTTTGATATAAAAACATCACTTATATAAAAATATTAATAGCCCTGTTTGTGGTGGCAAAGAATTGGAAATCAAGTAAATGCCCTTCAATTGGGGAATGGCTTAGCAAACTGTGGTATATGTATGTCATGGAACACTATTGTTCTATTAGAAACCAGGAGGGATGGGATTTCAGGGAAACCTGGAGGGATTTGCATGAACTGATGCTGAGTTAGATGAGCAGAACCAGAAAAACACTGTACATCCTAACAGCAACATGGGGGTGATGATCAACCTTGATGGACTTGCTCATCCTGTCAGTGCAACAATCAAGGACAATTTGGGGCTGTCTGCAATGGAAAATATCATCTGTATCCAGAGAAACAACCGTGCAGTTTGAACAGACCAAGGACTATTACCTTAAATTTAGAAAAAAACAAACTGGTATCTTATTGTCTGATTTTGCTATCTCTTATACTTTATGTTTCTTCCTTAAGGGTATGATTTCTCTCTCATCACATTCAATTTGGATTAATGTATACCATGGAAACAATGTAAAGACTGGCAAATTGCCTTCTGTGGGAGGTGGGGGAAGGGAAGTAAGATTAGGTGAAAAATTGTAAAACCTAAAATAAATAAAATCTTTAATTTTAAAAAAAGCTATCAATAGTTATATGGAAACATGTTTTAAATCACTAATAATTAGATAAATATAAGTTAAAATAACTCTGAAATACAATTTCACACTATCAGAATGGCTAACATGACCAAAAAAGAAAATTATAAATACTGGAGGGGATATGGAAAGATAGTTACCCTAATTCACTATTGTTGGGGCTATGAACTATAACCATTTTGGAACTTTGCCCAAAGGACTATTAAACTTCATAGCCTTTGTCCCAGGGGTACCACTACTAGGTCTGGTAAAGAATTAAAAATTGAGGAGATACCCATCAAATGGGAAGTGACTGACAAATGATAGTATATGATTGGGATGAAATACTATTGAATCACAAGAAATGCCAGAGAGAATAGTTTCAGAAAAACCTGGAAATACATTGACTGATGCAAAGTGAAGTGAACAGAACTAGAACATTATATAGTAACAGAAACATTTTTTTGTTTTTTTGCAAGACAATGGGGTTAAATGACTTGCCCAAGGCCACACAGCTAGGTAATTACTAAGTGTCTGAGGCGGGATTTGAACTCAGGTACTCCTGACTCCAAGGCCAGTGCTTTATCCACTGCGCCACCTAGACACCCCAGTAACAGAAACATTTTAATGATAATCAACTATAAAAAGCATCTACTAGTATTAATGCAATGATCCACAACAATACCAAAGAATTCATAATGAAAAATGCTATCCATCCCCTGAAAGAAAATTGATGAATTCTGAATGCAGATTAACACATATTTTTTTCACTTTCTTTTTCTTGGGTTTTTTTTGGTAATGTGGCTACTGTGGAAATATATTTTGCATGATTTCATATGTATATTGTGGAGGAGTTGCTGGAAAGAGAACATTTGGAACTAAAAGTAAATATCATTTAAATTAAATTAAATACATAAAATAAAATAAAAACACATGTTTGAAAGACACCTGGTCAAAATAAAGCCTTTAAGGCTATATATTGTTCTACACTGAATCAACTTTTTTTATAATCAAGTAATAAATATAACAGGATTTTGCAAAGGCAAAAAAGTAAAATAAAACTCTTACTCAATCTCATACTAGTTTCAAACTCACATCCAACATATATGAAGAGTGGTGGGGGAAAGAGAAGGGAAACTGTTGGTTGGATAGTGAAATCTCACTTCAAATCATTTTATCTTCTCATTCATCACACATCTCAAACATGGTCAAGAACATCATAAAATAAAATAATTAGTTGTTACATTATGAATAAAGTAATCCAATCAATCCCATATAGAAAATAAAACATACTTAACATTGTAATATTTATCTGTAATAGAAAAACACTAGAGATCTTTCTAATAAGATCAGGGGTAAAACAACGTTATTCATTGATCCTACTATTACATGATATAGTTCTAGAAATACTAGTTTAGATCAACATTTTATATTACATTCCATAATAAACTCTAAATAGATAGATGACCTACATATAAAAAAAGACACATCACAAACAAAATATATTCCCTTATTTGAATAAGGGAAGAGTTCTTAAGCAAACATAAGAAATAAGATAGATAATTTTGATTGCTTAAAATTAAAACATTTCTCTACCAACAAAAGTAAAGCAGTTAGAATTAGAAGAAAAAGTTCACTGGGAAGAAAAGTTATTGAGATTTCTAAATAGAGGTGGCTAGGGTGGTTCAGTGGATAGAGTACCAGCCCAAGAGTCAGGAGTACCTGAGTTCAAATCTGGCCTCAGACACTTAATAATTATCCAGTTGTGTGGCCTTGGACAAGCCACTTAACCCCATTGCCTCAAAAAAAACTAAAAAGAGAGAGAGAGAGAGAGAGAGATTTCTAAATAATTTAATATTTAAGCTATATAAGGAATTGATAGAATTTATATATATAAGGAATTGATAGAATTGATAGAAATTCATAATAATAAACACTATATGCTTGGAGATAAATGGTCAAAAATTATGAACAGTTTTCCACAGAAGAAATACCAACTATCAGTATCTATATAAAATTACTATTTAGAACTATGTAAATTAAAATAATTCTGAGATTCTACCTCATATCCATTAGATTGACAAAGTTGGGATGGGGAGAAATTAGGCTTATGCTCGTTGGAAGGCCTATGGAAGGACAGGCACATTAATAGATTCTTGGTAGAACTGTGAATTAGTCCATTCATCTGGAAAGCATTTTGGAAAGTCATTAAACTGTGCAAACTTTTATCCATTGATACCACTACTTGGCATATACCCCAAAGAATAAAAAAAGAATGAAAAACCCATACAAGCAAAAATATGTTTACCAATACTTTTCACTGTAACAAAGAATTAGAAACAAAGCAAATGACAACCAATTGAAAATTGGCTTAACAAATTGTGGTATATAGATGTAACAGAATATTATTGTGTTGAAAGAAATTACAAAAGATATTGCTTCAGAAAAAAATGGTAGGGGCGGCTAGGTGGCATAGTGGATAAAGCACTGGCCTTGGAGTCAGGAGTACCTAGGTTCAAATCCGGTCTCAGACACTTAATAATTACCCAGCTGTGTGGCCTTGGGCAAGCCACTTAACCCCATTTGCTTTGCAAAAACTTAAAAAAAAAACTGGTAGATGGTAATGATGCAATAGTGAAATGAGCAGAAACAGAACTATGTAGACAATGATCATAGTATTATAAAAGAAAGACTTAAGAATTCTGAAAAGTGCAATGACCAAACATGGCTCCAGAAAAATAAGAATGAATCATAATAATATAATTAACATTTAAATAGCACTTTCATGTTTAAAAAACATTATATATACAGATACATATATATAAAATCTCAATTGATTCTCACAACATCTATTGCTATTATTATCTCCATTTTACAGATAATATAATTGAAGCTATGAGAAGTTAAATGACTTGCTCAGTCATGGAGACTGCTAAGGTAAAGGAAGGTACAGTCATGGAGCTTATAAGTGAGACTAAATTTTAATTTACATCTTCCAGATACACTGCACTACCTAGTTTACCTGATGACTAAAACATGCTATCATTTCTTGGTGCAGAGATGATGGGTTGTAGGTACAGAAATAGACATACATTTTCCAGACAAATTTATCTGATATACTATACTTTTTTAATAAGAGAAGGCTTTCAAGGGGCAGTTAGGTAGGGCAGTGGATAGAGTACTGGCCATGGAGTCAGGAGGACCTGAGTTCAGATGTGATCTCAGACACATAATAATTAATCTAGCTGTATGACCTTGGGCAAGTCACTTAATCCCATTGCCTTGCAAGAAAACAAAAGAAGAGTTTTGTTTGGAAAGGGGGAAATGGGTATACAGTGATAGTATTACAAAAAAAGACAAAAATGAAAACAGTATCAATGAAATATTTTTAAAATTCACAAAAGAGAGTAAGTTTGTAAGGGGACAAAGACAAGCAGAGTCATATTGATACAATTGCGTTAAATTAAATTTATATTTTTAAAATAAATATATGCAATAGATTAATATACAATCTTCTTTTTCTGACCTTTGTATTTGGAAAAATTCATGTTCATAGAATATTTTATAGTTCATAGTTAAAAAAAATTCAAGAGCTGAAAAAAACCCCTGCTTATGGACATTTCCTTTAGGGGAATGGCCACATAGCAGCTATAACTCAAGGTACAATGCAGAAGATGACAGCGGTGCAGCAACCTCAGTGCCTTAGAGAAAACAGCCCAGCAGAGGACAAACAGCAACTTATAGCAGGGCTTGCAGCTTGATGGTACACCTGACAGAAGGTATCAGATGATATTAGCAGCACTGTGAGAAAAAAAGTGGCAACACTAAAAGAGGTATTTCAGATAGCACAGTGTATGTTCCTCTCAGATGCATTCAATCAATCAATCAAGTTTATTAACTTCTTCCTTTATTCAGACACTGTGCTAGGCCTGGGAATATCAATTAAAACAAAAATAAAGTTCCTGCCCTCAAAAAACTTACTTCCTTTTTTAAAATTAAATATTGTATATATGTACATATAAAGTACATATATATGTACATAAAAGTACATATATATATATGTACTTTTTTTTTAAAGTTTTTGCAAGACAAATGGGGTTAAGTGGCTGGATTTGAACTCAGGAACTCCTGACTCCAGGGCCAGTGTTCTATCCACTGCACCACCTAGCCACCCCTAAATATTTTTTTTAAGAAAGATTTTATTTATTTTGAGTTTTACAATTTTCTCCTTATTCTTGCTTCCCTCCCCCCACCCCCCATAAAAGGTAGTCTCTTAGTCTTTACATTGTTTTCATGGTATACATTGAACTAAGTTGAATGTGATGAGCGAAAATCATATCCTTAAAGGAAGAAAAAAAAAGTAAAAGAAACAGCAAAATTACATAATGAGATAACGGGGTTTTTTTTCCTAAATAGAAGGCAATAGTCTTTGGTCTTTGTTCAAACTCCACATTTCTTTCTCTAGATGCAGATGGTATTCTCCATCACAAATAACTCAAAATTGTCCCTGATTGTTGCACTGATGGAATGAGCAAGTCCATCGAGGTTAATCATCACTCCCATGTTGCTGTTAGGGTATACAGTGTTTTTCTGGTTCTGCTCATCTCAGTTAGCATCAGTTCAGGCAAATCCTTCCAGGCTTCCCTGAATTCCCATCCCTCCTGGTTTCTAATAGAACAATAGAGTTCCATGACATACATATACCACAGTTTGTTAAGCCATTCCCCAATTGAAGGACATTCACTTAATTTCCAATTCTTTGCCACCACAAAAAAAGCTTACTTTCTAATAGAGGAAGATAACATGTAAAAAGGAAGCTAAACATTTGGAAGGGGGGAGAATGAGTATCTGAGCAGGGGGGAATAGAGGAGAAAAAAGTCTAAAGAGTCAGAAGAGCTCAGAGACCAGGGAAGAATGAAGGGAGGAACACGGCAGTCCTGAGTCCTTCCTTAAAAATAGAGCTTCTGACTTGCATAAATTGATGCTAAGTGAGATGAGCAGAACCAGAAGAACATTATGCACCTTAACAACAACATGGAATGATGATCAACCTCAATGGACTTGCTCACTCCATAAGTGCAATGATCAGGCATAATTTTAGGGTATTTGTGATGGAGACTCTGTATCCAAAAAAGGAATTGTGGAGTTTAAAAGAAGACAAAAGAGTGTTATTTTCAATTTTTTAAAAAGTCATCTTATGTATTACATAATTTTGCTATATCTAATATTTTCTTTCTTCCTTATGGACATGTTTTTTCTCTCAACATATTCAATTTTGATCTATGATCATGGAACAAATGTGAAATATATCAGATTGTCTTTTGTTGTGGGGTGGGGGGAAGAGAGGGAGAGGGGAAAAATTGTAAAATTCAAAACCTTGAATTTGAACTACTATTGTATATAATTGGAAAACAAATAAAACATTTATATAATGTTTTAAAAATAAATTGAAAGAAAAAGAAGTGTGAAAAAATAGAAATTTTGGAAGGAACTGACCAATCATAGGAAGGGATTACAGGGGTAGGGGGGGATTTTTTCCCAAGTTAGAAGGACTGAAGAGACACAGTGGAAAACAAAGTTCAGAGATTCAGATTGTCCCTCAATCCTGAATGTCCCCAAAGTGGGTGGCTTCTCCTAGGTATTCTCTTACAAATGGAACCAGTGATATGGAAATCTGTGGGAGAGTATATATTTTATAATATCCAACAGAGTCAATCTATGAAAGTTGCATGTGAGAGGAGTTTTGTTGTAATTCCTGTTTACTATTCAATTAAATATCTTTTCTTTGGACCTATAGATGTTCTCATTGTTCAAATAAAAGGAACAACAGTGAGAGAGCACAAGGAGAATCTAGAACTCAAGAGAGTGGAAAGGAATGGTTGCAGTTTTCTGGAATGCAAGTTTCTGTCAGAGCAGGAAGATGGAATTCTAGACACCCATGAACAAGATTTTCAAAGTCTTTGCCTCACCCCACACCATATCCAATCAATTGCCAAGTCTTGTTGACTCTAATCCTTTATCTTGAATTAGTACCCTTCTCTCCACCTTATTCAGACTCTCAACATCTCTCATATCCTATAATAATTCCTTCCTAATTGTTTTCCCTTTTTCCAGTGTTCTCTCCTCTCCAGTTCATCCTCTACACAAATATCAAATTAGCATTTCTAAAACAGCAGTCTGATCAGATCACTGTCCAAACATCTTCAGCAATATTCCAATGTCTCTAAGAAAAATCCAAATTCCTCAGATTGGTATTTACAACCCTCCAAAATCTGACTGCCATCTATATTGTTTCATATATTCCTTTTTTTTTTAAGGTTTTTGCAAGGCAATGGGGTTAAGTGGCTTGCCCAAGGCCACACAGCTAGGTAATTATTAAGTGTCTGAGACTGGATTTGAACCCAGGTCCTCCTGACTCCAAGGCCAGTGCTCTATCCACTGTGCCACCTAGCCACCCCCATATATTCTTCTTTCAAGTATTTTCTTATTCCAGCCAAACTGAATATTTGTTGATTAGCTCTGAGGAATGTTGGCCTGAGAAGTCGCCCCTCAAAAAAAAAAAAAGATTCTTTCTTCTCAGGAAGAAGAAGCAGATAATAGTTTCAGCAGATGTCAATAGTAGCTTATCTTAGAATAAACATTCATTTGGAAGGAAGAATAAAAGAGAAGTATTTCAGCAGAAATATACTTCTTCCAGATGATATTCTCTTTTTTACTGGCATGACTGAGACTTGCAGGGAAGAGTCATGCTGATGTTCTGAGGATGACTCTATACCTTAATTTTCTCTTATTTACTTTTTAATTGTCATAATTAGAATGCCTGGGGGCAGCCAGGCTGCACAGTTTCCCTGGAGTCAGGAGGACCTGAGTTCAAATCTACCTCAGACACTTAATAATTAGCTAGTTGTGTGACCCTGGGCACACAACTTTTTTTTTGCCTTGCAAAAAAAAAAATTCATAATTAGATTGCCATCTAATTTATTATCATGCCTGGTCTGTTAGGTGGAGAGTTAAATCATCTTTGCAAAACTGTTATTACCCCCCAAAAAAATCCTTACTGAATCTGGAATAGCAAAGGGGTCCAAAATGTTTAGGATCTATGATATGCAGTAAATGCTAATGGAATAAAAATGAATGAATGAATGAATAAGGAAATTGACTGGACCATTTACAGGAAATGATATTCGAAAGGTTCAGGAAAGGTCATTAACTATAGAAACAAAATGGAGTTAAATAGTCCTGAACTGTTGCACTATATTTTTTTAAACTGTAATAGTTATGGTATGATCTTTCCCTGCTTCCATCCAATGACCTCTTTATGACATCAGAGAAGATACAGCCTCATAAGTGGCATGCCACAGTACCTTCTCATATTCATCTCAAAGAAAGAGATGTTCTATAGCTGTGGTGACTGTCAGAAGAGGGATTCTAATCCTGAAAAAGATAAAGCAAGTGAATATGTGAGCCACTAATCTTTTAAACATTCTAATCTGAGAGTCTGTTAACAGAAACTAGTAAATCAAGAGAGGGGTTGTTATCCTGCATTCTCAAAAAGGACCAAAACTTCAGGAAGGCAATGTCATGACTTGCAAGTAAATTGGATTTAAGTGAGGGTGGGCTGTGCAAAGTCTCCATCTGAACAACTGGGAGAATCAATAACAGCTTCACTCACTTCCGTCCCTCTCCTTTCTGCTTGTTCAAATCTACTCTTCAGTTAGATCAAATACCACTTAAGGACCTATATGTGTTAGGTAATCTCCCCAGTTAGGTTTTGAATTCTGTAAGAACCAAGAATTTGGCCAGTCTCTGCAGGGATTTAACAGAAGACCTTTCACATTTTAGGAGCTTAACATTTACTTGTTAAATAATAGAGGGGAGAGATAGCAGGTTTTTCTTTTTTTAAGCTGGTTTTAAATCTATTATGGCTGTCTCTCCCTCCTCAGTACATGATGAGGAGGGAGACTAATTTCCTTCAGTTTTGCTCAACCCTGAACAAAAATTGAGCATGTGAGAGGAAGGATACCACCTGTCAGCAGAGGTGGCCTAAAGTTGAGCTGCTTTTGAAAAAACACTAGAGAAGTTCTTAGAGTTGTGTTTGAAATCAACCCCTCCTGGGCAGCTAGGTGGCTCAGTGGATAGAGCACCTGCCCTGGAGTCAGGAGTGACCTTCCAAATGTGACCTCAGACACTTAATAATTACCTAGCTGTTCGGCCTTGGGCAAGCCACTTAACCCCATTGCCTAGGGAAAAAAACAAAAAACAAAAACAAGAAGAAACCAACTCCTCCCACAACCTTTCAGATACCATTTCCTCATCTGTGAAAATGGGCTTAAGCATTCAAAGCCTTCTTACCAGCCCAGGGCTCTTAGCTCTCCAAGTTTCACTACATCACATTGCCTAATACAAGGAAGGATAATAATAAAGATTGAGAAGAGTGCTTGTGGACCCACCAAGATGATTGTAGGGCAATCCTCTATCAAATATTCCCCTGAGGAAAAATGGATGAATAATAGAAAGGCATTAAAATTGTTAGATAGATAATTTATTAAGCCAGACAGTGTGCTAAGCACTGAGGGTACAAAGAACAGTCCAAAAAAAAAAAGGTCCCTGCTTTTTTCCCTTGTTGGGGGAAATATACCAAATATACCAAGATATATACCAAATAAATTGGAAATAATTAATAAAGGAAAAGTATTTGAATTAAAGAGGTTCAGGAAAGGTTTCCTATAAAAGGTAGGATTTTTTTGCTCAAATGTAAAGGAAGTCAGGGAAACCAGGAGGTAGAGAGGAGAGGCCTTCTAAATAAAGGGGACATATTATTTTATAAAGGAGACATTTTTAATAAAGGGGACATTTAAATGAAAATATCCAGGGTTAGGGGATGGAGTGTTTTATTCAAGGACAGAGGAGACCAGTACCAGTGAATCAGGATGAGAGTGGGTATAAAGTGTAAAAAGACTGCTAAGGTAAAGGAAGGTACAGTGACATGAAGAGCTTTGAACCACAGATATTATATTTGATCTTAGAAGTGATAGCACAGTCACTGGAGCATATTGAATGGGGGATAGAGGTTGAGGGTGACTGATCTGCAATCACTTTTAAAACTGATGGAGGGCGGCTAGGTGGCATAGTGGATAAGGGCAGCTAGGTGGCGTAGTGGATAAAGCACCAGAAGTACCTGGGTTCAAATCTGATCTCAGACACTTAATAATTACCTGTGTGGCCTTGGGCAAGCCACTTAACCCCATTGCCTTGTAAAAACTAAAAGAAATAAATACATATTAAAACTAATTGATGGCAGGGTCACCATGTTGGTATGGTTCAAATATGAGGTGATGAGAGACTTTTCCAGAAAAGTGACTGTCAGAGGGCAGAAGGAAACTCATATTAGAAATTTCACAAATGTAAAATTAATGGGGCTTGGCAACAGATTAAATGGGGAGGTAGAGGGTAGAATACCAGCCTTGGAGTTCAGAAGACCTGAGTTCAAATTCATCCTTGGGCAACTCACTTAACCCTAATTACCTAAAAAAAGGAAGGAAGGAAGGATGGAAGGAAGGAAGGAAGGAAGGAAGGAAGGAAGGAAGGAAGGAAGGAAGGAAGGAAGGAAGGAAAGACAGAAAGAAATAAACAAAGATTTGAGGGGAGGAGACTAGAGGGGAGTTAGGAGGGACTGAAGACTAAAAGGATGGTGGTGCCCTCAACAAGAGCAGGGAAGTTAGGAAGAGGGGAGGATTTGAGGGTAAGATAATGAGTTCATTTTTGGACTCAGGTAGAGTTTAAGAGGTGGTACAGTAGATAGAGCACCGGTCTTGGGGTCAGGAGGACAGGAGTTTGAATCAAGCCTGATTGCCTCACATCCAGGGCCATCTCCAGTAGGCCTAATTCATATCTGGATGCAGATGGTTCTGAGTTTTGTTTTTTGGGGGATTTTCTTTTGGCTAAGCAATGGGGTTAAGTGACCTGCCCAAGGTCACACAGCTAGGCAATTATTAGGTGTCTGGGGTCAAATTTGAACTCAGGTCCTCCTGACTCCAGGACCAGTGCTCTATCCACTGTGCCACCTAGCTGCCCCTGGATATGGATGGTTCTGGAGGAAATGAGGCTTCTGACTTAGCACAGCAACCCCCCCCCCAAATCTAATTCATGTGCTTGTCATGGCATCACCTCCTTGATGTCATAGCCTTCTTCGAGAATGAAGGACAAGCATTACAGGATATCCAAGGACAGGCCATATCCTCAAAGAGTTTACATTCTAATAAAAAGAGACAACATACAAAAAGGAAATGGAAAGTTGAGGGGAAGGTATCAGGATGTATGCAGGACCAGAGGTAGAAAAGTCAAGAGTAAGGAGAAGAGTTGATTGAGAAGGGAGTTGAGATTGTCCTGGGAGTTTCCTCAGATGAGGTTCCAGGAAGAAAGCCACCAATAAACGAAGGAAGCCTGGATTCAGACCTTATGTTGTGCCAAAACTGGGGCTATAAATAGAAAAATTGAGATAATCCCTGCCCTCAAAGGGCCTCATACTCAAAATTGTGGGGACCACCATCAAAGAAAACTTCCCCCCACCCCAAAACTCTCCAGTGGGTGTGTATTTCTAAGTGTGACTTTCCATAGATCTCTGAGACCTCTGAACTCTTCAAGCCTCCATTATTTATCAAGTACCAGTATGGACCAGATGGAAAGTGCTTAGCATTGGGAAAACAAAAACAAAAAACTCTGCCCTCAAGGAGCTTTCATTCTAAAGGAGGAGAGAAAGAGAGCATATAAATGATGAAAGGAGGAGCTAGCACTTTTATAGGAAACCTTTCCTGAACCTCTTCTGCACAAAGTGTCTGGAAAGAAAGGGAAGGTAAAAGGGCATAACTAAAGACAGATATAAAAAATGATGCCATCTGTTTGATGATTAGCAAATGCCTCAAAGCATTGTAGATGGAATGCCAGTATAAAATGAGCTGGAGTAGGAAATGGCAAACCTCTTCAGTATCTTTGCCAAGAAAATCACAAATGGGGTCACAAAGAGTTGGACACAACTGTCAACAACAGTAACAACTACTACTAATATGCCAAACACTTTAAAGTGTTAAGTACTCTACAAATTTTATCCCATTTGATCCTCACAAGAATTCTAGGAGATAACCCTATTTTTTTTATTTTTGTTTCATTTTCCATTTATTTCATTTTCATTTATTTTGTTTCATATTTACAGGCAAACTCAAATTATTTACAAATTTTTTGGTTTTGTTTTTCTAACATTCATTTTATATAAAATTTTGAGTTCCAGATTTCTTCCTCCTTTTATACCCCTCCCTAAGACAGTAAGCAATTTGTATTATCCCCATTTTACAATTGAAGAAACTGAGGCAGGAAGAGTTTAAGTGGCTTGTCTCCAGGGTCACACAAGTAGGAAGAATCTGAGGTCAAATCTTCACTAAGATTTTCCTGAGTTCAGACCCACTATTCTATACAGTGTGCCACCTAGCTATCTCCCTGGAGGAAGAACAAAATGTGTAAAGATTAGAAAAATATGAAGGGGCTAGATTTTGAAGAGCTTCAAATGCCAAACCAAGTTTCTGTTGACTCCCAGAGATAATCGGGAGCCACTGGTTATTTGACTTCAGATGTATATTTTTTTAAAATTACTTTTGAAAGAGATATGGAAAGATATCGACCCTCATATCTTTTTTTTTTTAGATTTTTGCAAGGCAAATGGGGTTTTGCTATCTCTTATACTTTATTTTTCTTCCTTAAGGATATGATTTCTCCTTTATCACATTCAACTTAGATCAGTATATACTATGGAAACACTGTAAAGACTAACAGACTGCCTTCTGTGGGGGGTGGGGGAGGGGGAGGGAAGCAAGATTGGGGGGGAAATTGTAGAATTCAAAATAAATACAAATCTTTCTTTTATGAAAGAAAGAGAGAGAGAGAAAGAAAGAGAAGAGAAAGAGAAAGAAAGACAGAAAGAGAGAAAGAAAGAAAGAAAGGAAGGAAGGAAGGAAGGAAGGAAGGAAGGAAGGAAGGAAGGAAGGAAGGAAAGAGAGAAGAAATGAAGGGAGAAAGAAAGAAAGAAAGGAAGGAAGGAAGGAAGAAAGAAAGAAAGAAAGAAAAGAAAAGAAAAAAGAAAGAAAGAAGGAAGGAAGGAAAGAAAGAAAGAAAAAGAAAGAAAGAAAGGAAGGAAGGAAGGAAGGAAGGAAGGAAGGAGGGGTAAAGACTAACAATAAGAGAGAATGAGGAAAATTGAGGAGGCAATTTGCTAGAGATTCTGGAAAATGAGATCCAGGGTCTATTTCCTCTCTCACTCCCTTCTAGCTCCCATCATTTGAATGCAAGCTCCTTTACAGAAGAGGCTACCTCTGCTGATTTTTTTTTTTTTTAGTTTTTGCAGGGCAAACGGGGTTAAGTGACTTGCCCAAGGCCACACAGCTAGGTAATTATTAAGTGTCTGAGACCAGATTTGAACCCAGGTACTCCTGACTCCAAGGCCGGTGCTCTATCCACTGCAACCACCTAGCCACCCCCCCTTTGCTGATTTTTAATATTTCAGTACTCAGACCTTGGCATTGACCACTAAAGAAAAAAGTGTTGCTGCTGTTCAGTCATATCCAACTGTTTGGAGTTTTCTCGTCTGGGACACTAGAGTGGTTTGCCATTTCCTTCTTCAGTTCATTTCACAGATGAGGAGACGGAAGTCAACAAGGTTAAGTCATTGCCCAGGGTCCCATAACTAGTGTACATCAGAGGCTGAATTTAAACTCTGGAAGTGGAGTCTTCAAGGCTCCAGAGGCTCGGCGGTTCTGTCCATGGCCCCGCCTAGATGCCCCTAATAAATAGCCATAGCTAGGAGTTATGTAGCATTCTTAAGGTTTGCAAAAGCACTTCACAAATTATTCTCTCACTTGCTTCTCTGAAATCCTGGCTCTGTCTGTCTGCTATCTTCCTCCCTCCCCTCCCCCTCCTTCCATCTCTCATCCTCTCCTTCCCCCCAAAAGAAAACTGAGGGTCATATTGATAACATATAATTTTCTATAAATATAGTATTTCTGTTCACCTGCTTTGTTTAAATAAATCCAAATGTGATATAATCCCAGACGTGATTTATTTAGAAATTCTATTTCAGTTGTTTTTATTCCCAACACACTCCGTTTGTAATTCTTAGAGAAAAAGGAAAAGTCTTCCAATGTAAATAAAATTAATATAGGAGTTAAGCTCTTCAGAGTAATGCCTTCAAACAGGACCCTGTTCTGCAGCAAAAATCTCCACGGCTTCTCAACTGTGGCTATTAATATTAATGTAAAAACCACTTGCCAGTCATTTTAATTTTTTTACTCTGCTGTTGAATATAAATTATTGTGGAAATAACAATAAAAGAATGATCAAAAACACACTCCGCGTTTAGAAGGAGCAAAGGGTGTACTTGATTTGAATGGCGACACTGCTGTGCGACCCAGGGAAAGTCCAGGAGCTTCTCGGTGCCTTTTTCTTTTTCTTCTCTGTAAAAGAGAAGAAATCGCGAAATCCCTTTTTAGCTCTAAATCCTATTGGATCCTCGGCTGCGTGGTTAGACTCGGGCTCTAGGGATCTGAGGATTCTTGGGGGCCGGGAAGACACTTCTTGTCCCGTATCCCTCCCTGAACCCCCACTCTCCCCCTTTGCATTCCCGCGCTCCTCCCTCATTTCATAAAACCGCCCAAGTGGTTTTTACGAACCTCCGAACCGGCAAACCGCTGCTTCCTTCTCATTGGTGAAACCTCCCGCCAATCTTCTCGATCCCGACTCCAATTGGTCCCATTTGAAAGTTCCCTAGGATCCCTCCCCCTTCCGTGAGGACAGGCCTATTCGAATAGGACTCCGCAGTGGTTCATTGGGTTGTCTGAGAGCCACACGGTGATTGGTCGCTTGTGGTCGCAGGGACGACGAGTGATTGGTCAATCTGTCTCGGGCGGGCGGGGAAAGGATAATTTTGAAAGGAGCCCGCGTAACGGCCTCCTCGCCTCCGGCGGGTTGTGCAGTCGCTTTCCCATAAGCGCCTGGTCCTCGGTGTGTTCGGTCGCTCCCGTTGCCTCCCCTCACGGCCCGGGCATGGAGGATCTGTCGCCGCTGCAGGTGAGCATGGGGAGCCAGAGCGCGGCTTCGGACTCGGGCGGCCCGGATTGGGCTGGATAACCCCCGGGACCTTGGCCCGGCCAGGAGCCCCCCCTCACGTTCCTCACGGGGGTCTCGGAGCAATGACCTCCGACCCCTGGCCCCGGGTTAGTGAGGAGTCGCCTCAGGCCTCGTGGGCGGCCCCGGGTTGCGCCTCATCCCGGAACCGGCCCCCCCACCCCGGGGTGTAAAGCGAGGCGCGGGGGGGGCAAGGACCCTGCCCCGGCGGCGGCCAGAGGCCCCGTGACCGGGACTAGGGTTACCTGGGCCGAAGGGCCGCGAAACGGGACCCGCCGGGCCCTTCGCCCGCCTTTGTGGCCTGCGCGCAGGGTTTTTACAGTCTAATGGGGGAGGGGCGGCAGGGTGGCACCGTGGATAAAGCACCTGCCCTGGAGTCAGGAGGACCTGGGTTCAAACCCGGCCTCAGACACTTAATAATGACCTTGGGCATGCATGCCACTTAACCCCGTGGCAAAAAAACAATCTAAGGGGGGAGTCAGCGTGTAATCAGAAAGCTAAAAAGTGAGCTACATTGGGACAAATGGGAAGTCATCCTCAGAAGGCAGTGGAACTGAAGGGGATGCTTTTCTGTAAAAGATGGGATTTTAGTTAGTGCTCCCCGGGGAGGTAGTCGGAGGTGAGGGAGGGGCCGAGAGGATGCGCCTACCCCCCTGCTTAGCTTGTGTGGTCCCCGGGGTTCTAGAGGGTCTGAGAAAGATCCAGGAAGTTTGGGTCCGCCCCTTCCTCCCTCGGGCTCCTCTTTGGGAGATCACCTAGGCACACTGACTTGCCCTCACTTTTTCAGATCAGGAAAGTAAAGGCCAGGACCTGGGGGGGGGGGGGCGGAAGGAAAGTAAAGCCCAGGACCTGGGGGTGGCCGGGAATGGCTTTGATACTGTACCTGTCCACCACCCCACGTCCCTTTTATCGACTTTGATGCCCTTTTTATCTTACAGGGGTTTACAAATTAACTTTGCATACAAATTCAGTTTTTAATATGGTTCTACCTAAATCAAGAACTAGGGACCAAGAAACCTTTGGTCCTGGCCCTTATAATGACATGTATGTTTTTCTTAATAGCAGAAAAGAGCTCTACAAAGAATACTGAAACTATGCCCATCGTGGCAACTCATGTACACCACTGTAAAGATAAAAAAAGAAAAAAATTGTGTGAATAAATCTCTCCTAAGCCAAATACCCATTTGTATAGATCATAAAAAATATAATATTTCAGTTATTCCAGACCAACTGTATAGCATGTAGATCTTTTCTGTATGTTTCCCAGGGACATGATTTGATTCATAGTTTGTGTATATCTGAAACAATCAAATTATTTTAGAGCAGGACTTTACATGTTTATATTGCCCTACAAGTTTTCCATTCTGAAAGATGAATATCACTGTCTTCAAAGGAAAATGGATGTAGGACATAATTTTTTTCTGTGTATCTTTGCAATCTCCTTATACTCAGGATTGATTTAAAAAAACTGGTCTTCTTGATGTCTTTTAATTGTTAGGATTCAGTGATCATCTCCTATAAAGTATACTAGTATTGTATTCTACTTTGCAAACTCTACCCTTAACTATTAAAATATTAGTTTGGATTTTTTGTTCTATTTTCCTTTCAAGATTATTATTAAGAAACTTTTCTTATCTGTTTTTTTATTCTTAGCCTGTAAATGAAAATCTACAAGTAAATAAAATAAAGAAAAATGAGGACGCAAAGAAAAGATTGTCTGTTGAGAGAATCTATCAAAAGAAAACCCAGTTGGAGCATATTTTGCTCCGCCCTGATACCTATATTGGCTCTGTGGAGGTTGTGACCCAGGTAAATAAAATCAAGTACAGTTTGATGTTTGGTTTTCTAGGCCTTTGTTCTTTCTGGGTCCCCCCCCCTTCATCTTGGCTTATAAGTAACTGATCTCAAAACTTCAGTCATAAAATGCTTTCAATTAAAGTGTATTTTATTAGTATGCAACTTAGAAAACTTATAAAATCTGTAATGACTAGTTTAATTGTTAGGCATAATTTAGAGAATAACACACTGACCTTTAAAATGTCTTTTACCTTGTTCTAGCAAATGTGGGTTTATGATGAAGGAGTTGGACTTAACTACAGAGATGTAACTTTTGTTCCTGGTTTATACAAAATTTTTGATGAAATTTTAGGTAAGTAAATTCAAGTAAAGGATAAGAGTTATACTCCAAAGCCATTCCAATTAAAATTCTTACCTAGTAAAGATTTCTAAACTTCAGTTGTGGCTTACAAATAATCCATACAATCAAAGGTGTGTATAGCATTTTGACCTTGTTTTAAGTTTTCTAGTTTTTTAAAAAAAATTAAGTAATTCTAATAATAGTTTCACCTCTTATATTTGATTTTAGTGCCTTTCAACAATTTGTTGACATAAATGAATAGCATGAGTAATCATAGTAGTACTTCCATTTTTATAGAAAGTAAGGATTAGTGAGGAAGGTAATTAGCTGGGGTTCAAATGGGGATTTCTGGCTCCAGATCTAGTCTTTGTTGCCTGTAATTAATGCTTTCTCAATTTAGATTAGGTTTTTCTTTGGATTATGAGCATTTCTTTTTGAAAACAGACTTGAATTTCTTATTAAAATTATGATTCCTTTACTCTTGCAGTAAATGCCGCAGACAACAAGCAAAGGGACCCAAAAATGAATTGTATTAAAGTCACAATAGATTCGTAAGTCTTTTTTTGATCACCTATTGAATAAATCCCTAGTATATTTGAGAATAAGAGCTTTTTCTTTTTCTCATCTTAATTCATGCCAGTCCAACAGGTGATATTAATACTCTGGCTTCCCACATTCATAACTGATCTTCTCCAAAATAGGACTGAACCCCAGAGGGTACATAGACCATTAACCTACTGACTTACAGTAAAATGTGCTTTTTGTATTTTTCCAGCAAAGAAGGGAGCTGTATAATAACCAATTGTAGAGAATTTTTAAAATTATCCTGCCTTATAGTCTTTATCCAAGTTTATAGGAAATACTTTTTTCTTTTGTTCCATACAGTATACAATATTTATAATTAAAATACCATTGACTATTACAATAAGCACATTTATTTATTTAATAAGTTACAAAAAGCACATTTTATTCTCTTAAAATTTTGCTTAGAATACTGCAAATTTTTCCATGTAATAGCTATTGTTATTGGTAAAAAATGCCATGGAATAGTCATTTTATTTATGTCCCTGGATAGCAGAATAGAGAAAGGATAAAGGGGAAACTGTCAGGAAGGATGCTTACTTATAGGGGAACCAGTTTTTAATTTTTTTAACTGCAAAATAATATTTTTCCAGGTTTATCTTTTTCTTTCCATTTGGCATAGATCATATGCCCTTCCCCTGTGTATGCTAAATTGTGACTGTTACATATTTATTTAACATTATCATTGTCAGAGCAGATGTCGGAAAGAGTCAAGATTTTGGTGCATTTTCCTGCCTGCTTAGTGTTGTGAATGCTCAGGTTTCACCAATATTCCTTTCTAAGAAATATACTGGGTTTTGTGAGAAGGCAATTATGATGTCCAATTTTAGGAGGGATAAGAGAATGTTCATTTAAACTAATAAAAATTACAACCTATGAATATAAAATATTTAGGAAATAACTCCTATAAATATTGAACTTAAAATACAAAAGCATATGTTTAGCCTTTTATAATTTTAAATAAAAATTCAAATTTCTTTTTTTCTCCAGGGAAAACAATACAATTAGTATCTGGAATAATGGGAAAGGTATTCCTGTTGTAGAGCATAAAGTTGAGAAGGTCTATGTACCTGCTCTTATCTTTGGACAGCTCTTGACTTCCAGTAACTATGATGATGATGAGAAGAAGGTCACTGGTAAGATGTCTGAAAACTACTAAACTGTGGCTAAAAATTGTATCTTTGAAACTCAGGTCACTTATCAATCTTCTGGTGATTGGTGTAAAGGAGAGGGCAGAGATTTATAATTTTGGGGCAGCTGGGTGGAGCACTGGATAGAATACCAGCCCTGTAGTCAGGAGGACCTGAGTTCAAATTAGAACTCAGACACTTAATACTTAGGTATATGACCTTGGGCAAGTCACTTAAACCCCAAAATTTTAAAAAATAATTTTAATACTCTACCAAATACTATGTAGTTAAAATAGATGTGCACCCATCTTCACAGACTGTAAAGGGATTGAGTTTTGAGGGGGTTAAAGTACAATTTATGCCTTTACTTGTCTTAGGTGGTCGAAATGGTTATGGAGCCAAATTATGCAATATATTCAGTACCAAATTTACGGTGGAAACTGCCTGTAAAGAATATAAGAAAATGTTCAAACAGGTATGTATCAGGCCCTGGTTTTTATGATATCTACAGCATAAGTTTGCATCCTTGTTCTTATTATGGAATGTTGTGTAATTTAGAAACATTTAAGCAACTACTGAGATTGTGTGACATTAGATTCATTAAAATGCTTACCTTTAATATGTGCTATGGTTTGCACATTATTTTGGTATCTTTTATTATAAGACTATTTGAAAGTCTTTTACTAAATTTTTGCCTATTAACTTCCACAGACCTGGATGGATAACATGGGAAAGGCAGGGGAAATGACTCTCAAGTCCTTTAGTGGAGAAGACTACACATGTATCACATTTCAACCTGATCTTTCTAAATTTAAAATGACTAATCTAGACAAGGATATTGTTGCCTTGATGTCTAGAAGAGCTTATGATATTGCTGGTTCCACCAAAGATGTCAAGGTCTTTCTCAATGGAAATAGGCTGCCTGTGAGTAATGTTTGTTTGTCTTTGAACATCCCTTCCTTTACCACTACTCAACCCTCCCCTTAAATTACCTCCTTTTAAGTTTTTGAATTTTGTATGTGGACTTTTCCCAGAACGTTTTTCATCTATCAACCAGTATCACTGGATTTTAAAGAATCGTCATAATCATTGTACCCATTTTAACATTCACTTGATGGGAAGAAATAAAGTAATTACTATTATGTTGATAACAGGTAAAAGGATTCCGTAGCTATGTGGATCTGTATGTGAAGGACAAATTGGATGAAACTGGCAACCCACTGAAAATTATCCATGAAGAAGTAAACAACAGGTGGGAAGTATGTTTAACTATGAGTGAAAAAGGCTTCCAGCAAATTAGCTTTGTCAACAGCATTGCCACTTCCAAGGTAATTTCTTAAATCCGTCATTGATATAACTCATTTTATTGTTAAAAACATATTTGTTATTTTAAAAATTGATTTATGTTAATATTGGCATTTTATTGTTTATTAAGCTGAAAGTATAATAACCAGGACTCTTTAGTAGTGTATTAATGGTCTGAACTATTGACTTCTACATTTTACTATTTTTCTCCTTAGGGTGGCAGACATGTTGATTATGTAGCTGATCAAATTATAAGTAGACTTATTGATGTTGTGAAGAAAAAGAACAAAGGGGGTGTTGCAGTAAAAGCACATCAGGTATGAGCCCTTAATATTGAGAGAATAGTATAAATATATTTAGTCTTATAATTGAGCTAGTGACAAAGAGATTCAGTATTCACATGGACCCCAATCCATACACATGTATGCATACTGTGTGAGTTGTCCATATCCTAACCTCACTTGATCACAAGGAGGTGCACTCAACACAAAGAGATTTGTCCTCAGTTTCTCCTCAAAATTTGAGAATATGATTAGAGCACTTATTCTGTTCATCTTTCTGCCTTTGTGCCATGACATCTTTTACTCTCCTATGCCTTCTTTGTTTTCTGGGTGGTACTGGATTTCATTTCTTTGGAAACTTAGGATTTTTGTCTTATGACCGTTGTACAACATCATCAGTAGATTGTTGGCAGTTAAAAGATGGATCTTGGTTTCTAAGAGAAGATTGGAATCATTAAAGAAAATTTACAATTTTCTGAAGGCAATTTTACTACCCTTCTCAATTTAATTATAAATCCAGTGTGAAATTTGTCCTGCATGTTTCAGATACATACAATGATCAGGCTTAAGTTTTTTTCTGGTGCACACATGATGGCAAGAAATTGGGTAATAATCCAAACACAATATTGAGCTTATTTCACAGTTATAGATGAATTTTTAATTGATTAAATTTTACTGCAGGTGAAAAACCACATGTGGATTTTTGTGAATGCCTTAATTGAAAACCCAACCTTTGACTCCCAAACTAAGGAAAATATGACTCTGCAGGCCAAGAGCTTTGGTTCAAAATGTGAATTGAGTGAAAAATTCATCAAAGCTGTGAGTTGATACCATTACAGAGTGTAATAGATTATTAATAACCATATCTCAATTGAAAAAGTTAACGTTACATACTTTAGCCTGTGTTTTAAATATTCCCATGCATCCTTTCTATTTCAGGCAATTGGCTGTGGAATTGTAGAAAGCATACTAAATTGGGTGAAGTTTAAGGCCCAAATCCAGTTGAATAAAAAGTGTTCAGCTGTTAAACACAATAGAATCAAGGGAATTCCTAAACTTGATGATGCTAATGATGCAGGTATACACTTAATAACATTATTTTATTTGGAACTTTAGATTTCATAATTAAGCTTGTGAATTATAATATAGATCTTAGTTAAGCAATGTCCTATCACTAACTTAGAATTGGAATCTTGTAAGAATGACAAAGTTGAATGTTAGGCATCAAGAGTTTCTTTAGATGGATTATATATAATAATATATATAATAATGTGATAGCCACTAGCAAGTGCTAACTAATGTTCATTACAAATAACTTGTGACACAAAACAAAATCAAAAACTTTTGAGGTATAATACCTCAAAAGAACTTTCACATTTACTGAGATCACTGTAAACACGATTATGTTTTTTAGTGATGTTTTATTTATTTTTTTCTAATTACATGCTGTAGTTTTCAACAATATCTTTTTTTTTTTGCAGTTTTGACTTTTCACAATTTTCTCCTCCCCTGACAAAAAGCAATCTAATATGGACTGTATATATATTTATTACCATGTAAGCATGGTTCTTGACTGTTTTGTTTTAGTAAGCAAGAACAGTAAACTCAACTTTTAATATTGTTAACTTTGTCAATAGCCACATCTTTTCATAGAATTGTCTTTTAAGGTTTTTAAAAATTATCTGCTCCCTACCCCAAGCTATCTGATTAAATATTTTTATGTTATGCTGTTATAAATTGTAAAGAGGACCAAATGTGTAGGCATATGATTAAGAAGGCTTGCAACACTGGTGTCAGCTGCTGGAATTTATTTCTTTTGAAATTTGGCTTTGTAGGCAGTAAGAACTCTACAGATTGTACACTTATCTTGACTGAGGGAGACTCAGCCAAAACTTTAGCTGTTTCTGGCCTTGGTGTGGTTGGGAGAGACAAGTATGGTGTTTTCCCCCTTCGAGGAAAAATACTCAATGTTCGAGAAGCCTCTCATAAACAAGTAAGTGGACACACCTTTAAGGATCTAGATTTATTTTTGGATTTATTTAGGATCAGGATTTGTTTTTGGTTTAGTATTTTGCTTTAGACATTTTAATATATCTTTTAAATTGAAATAATTTTTAAAAAGAACAAAACCATTTGTAGCTTCAGCTTAATATAAGTCTCCTGGTTCATTAATATTTAGTATCAAAAAGATTAAAATTATAAGGCAGAAAAAATCTTGGTCTAACTAAACACAAAGATTGATCACTTGAATAAGTGATTTTATCTTTGATAAAATAATTGTAAAAGATGGTGAGACATAAGCACAGTATTAGACGAAGTAACCTGTGACTAAAATTAAAACTAATTATTTTTTGTCTCTTGTGTGTCTTTTCCAGATCATGGAAAATGCAGAAATTAATAATATCATTAAGATTGTGGGTCTTCAATACAAGAAAAACTATGAAGATGCAGATTCATTGAAGAGTCTCCGTTATGGAAAAATAATGATTATGACAGATCAGGTTAGAATCAATATAAAATGTTTAAGATAAGTAAAACAAGCTGAAATGAGTCTCATTTTTGCATGTCTAGCTAAAGTCATTGTCACCATATTGATTGATCAGATTTTATTGAGGGTTTATAGAATTATGCTTAAGTACCTTATGTGCACAATTTTAAATATATGTGGACTGGAAGGGTAGTGACTGAACCTGTGATTTCAGTGATATGGAATTCCCAGATGAGGAATCTCCCTCTACTAAGACAGATTAGCACTTTCTCTGAAACTATAAAAAGACTGAAAGGGTTAAGGGACTTGCCCAGATTTACAAAACCAGTATACCAGAGGTATGACTTGAATCTAGATCTTCCATGTATTTCAGACTGATTCTTTACATCCACTACATTACACTGCCTCTCATGGACTGGACACCCTTTTTTGGTTCTAGAAAATGGTGAAAGGAAGGTTATTGTGACAATCATAATTTAAATCTTTGGCTGGGGATATATGATTATAGATAAAAATGGAACAGTCACTATCACTAAGGGGCTTACTTTCTGGGGGAAAACATATATACACATACATAAGTAAATAAAAATATACCTTAAAACTTATATGGATGATGAATATTTAAGCTTTCAAATAATATTTTTGGTGAATTAAAAGTTGATTATTTCAAAATATTTTTAGAAATTATCTCTAGATTCTACCTTAAATGGTTTCAAAGCATCTTTGTTCTATGTTTTAACTTAATGTTGTTTTGTTTGTTTGTTTTTTTAGGATCAAGATGGTTCTCACATCAAAGGCTTGTTGATTAATTTCATCCATCACAATTGGCCCTCTCTTCTGAGACATTGTTTTCTGGAAGAATTTATCACTCCCATTGTAAAGGTATATTCAGTTTCTAAGGTAACTCAACAAATTTTGATCCAAGAAGGCATATTTTAGAGTCTTTACAATCTGTTATATTCACCATAGGTTTCAAGAAATAAGCAGGAATTATCATTTTATAGTCTTCCTGAATTTGAAGAATGGAAAAATTCTACTGAGAATCATAAAAAATGGAAAGTCAAGTACTACAAAGGTATGTAATGGATTTTCTGCTGTAATAATAAATGAAAATACAGAGCATTGTATTTTTTCCTTGATGTTTTATCCTAATTTTAAATTATCACTTGTTAACCTCTTAGCAAAATATGCTGTAAAATTTATATATCATGTGGTGTATTTTTCTCTCTTTCTGGAAATTTTCTTATAAAAGATTCAAAAGTTAATCGATATCCTGTTGGGTTTGTAGGTTTGGGCACCAGTACATCAAAAGAAGCTAAAGAATACTTTTCAGATATGGCCAGACATCGAATTCAATTCAGATATTCTGGCCCTGAGGATGATGCTGCAATCAGCCTGGTAAGTTAGATATATTGAGTTGGATTCTAATTCTAAAAATCACCAAAGTTTCAGTTAAATGAATCAAAACATTTACTTGCTTATATTCTATCTATGTAGATTTTTTTCCATTTTTCAAGAAAGTTGTAACTAAAATCCTACAAATAAGCTTCTCTGAAGCAGGAGAAAGATTAAAACAGAGTTGTAACTGAAACTTTTTATAATTAATAGGATCATAGATTTAGAATTAGAAGAGACCTTAGAGACCATCCAAACAATTGTCTTTTTATTTCTTTTTTTAATTTATAGGCCTTTAGCAAAAAACAGACTGATGATCGAAAAGAATGGCTAACTCATTTCATGGAAGATAGAAGACAGAGGAAGTTACTTGGCCTCCCTGAGGTAAAATATCTTTAGTAATGTCCTGTGTAGTTCATCATTTTCATTTTTGTCATTTTCATGGGCCTGGAAACAGTTGATTAGATACTTTGAGTCATTTAGCTGTTTGTTAGGTCTAACACTACTTTGTGTGGGGAAATCAATTGTGATGTAGCTAGATGTATGAAGGTCACTAAAATGGCCAGGTTGAGAATAGGAGACTACAAAGCAGCTGCAAATTATTATCCAGTGTCTAGTTAGTTATTTTATCCTTAAAACAAAGATTGACGTTTTTTACTCAATAATAATTTTCTAATGGGCTATGTTGAAAGTACAAAACTGTACTGTTCCACTTCATTTATTATGCTCAAGAATGGTAGAATATAGGTTTCTTGGTTTTTTGTTTTGTTTTATTTTTGTCAACAGTTATCCTGTAGAATATCTTTGTTTGAATATCATTCTCTTTTTTGATCCCTCAGGATTACTTATATGGAAAAGCTACTAAGCATCTAACATATAATGACTTCATAAATAAAGAACTAATCTTATTTTCAAACTCTGATAATGAGAGGTCTATCCCATCAATGGTAGATGGTAAGCTGATCTGCTTTTTATTAAATTAGCAAGAAGAGTAGATTGTTCATATTGACATTTGCTATTCTTTTTATTTTGAAGGTTTAAAGCCAGGTCAGAGAAAAGTCCTATTCACATGTTTCAAAAGAAATGACAAGAGAGAAGTGAAGGTTGCCCAGTTAGCTGGTTCAGTAGCAGAGATGTCCTCTTATCATCATGGTGAAGTAAGAAAAACCTCACAGAAATGCTTTTTGTTTCAAATTAACTTGTGTTTAATGGAAAGAAATACCAAAAAGAGCCTAATAATACATTCAAATTTTGATAATTATTACATATTATCTCTTGTTGAGTTCTTCTTGCTTTGAGAGATAACATTAAACCTGGCACAAAGTAGTTCAGGGATGGTGATAACATTGAAAGATAGTGTGGAGTAATATAATTTCCTTAGAGGAACAATAGTATTATATAGCAGTGATGTCAAACTCAGAAATGGGGGCCACTAAACTGTACCCAAGAATCCCTTCAGGCCACATATTGACTTAGAAAAACCGTATAATAGCATTGCCTCCTTGTTCTATTGCATTTTTAGTTAGTTCAATCTTAATTCCATTTTAATCTTGTTTGGGCTCACTGGACCACATGTTTAACACTTCTTGTATACAGAATATTTCCTCATTTCCTAACATCTGAAACATTAATAATAGGTCCTTTTACAGTACAAAGCTTGATAATTAAAAGTTGGATTTTTTGGTTTTTGTGTTTTGTTTTTTTCAATTTTAGATGTCACTCATGATGACCATTATTAATTTGGCTCAAAATTTTGTGGGCAGCAACAATCTCAACCTGTTGCAGCCCATTGGTCAGTTTGGTACCAGATTGCATGGTGGCAAAGACTCTGCTAGTCCTCGATATATCTTCACAATGCTCAGGTAAAGTCTACTTTTGGTTTCAGTGGAATTTCAGTAACTTCCAAGTGTCATATTTTGTCAGAAATTTAGAAATCTTAGCCAAAATTTGTCATGATTCAGATACTTGAATCCAGAAACATTATTTCTTGAAAGTTTGATGTTTTGGAAAATAGCAGGACATACTGGTTTAGTGTGTAAATTGTAGAGAGAACTTAAAACTGATTTTCAATCATTTATGTTAAGTATCATGGATTTTTCTACAACTTTGCCTAATTTTAGTAGATACAATCTCCTTCCCAATTTCCTCTGCTCTTGTTACTAGTTTTAATGGCTCAGTTTCTATATTCTATATGGTCATCCTGTATGAGTCTGAAAAATAGCACTTCTTACCGAATAACCATTACTCCTGTTATTTTGATTTCATATACATTTCTGTGACAGCTCTACCATAAATCAGCAAAGTACTTAAAATAAGTTGATCTTTTTGAGGTGGCTAGATGGTGCAGTGGATAGAGCACTGGCCCTGGAGTCAGGAGGACCTGAGTTCAAATCTGGCCTCAGATAAACAAGTTTATCTTTTTTAAAAAAGAAAGTTTTATTGATGTATTTCGTTTACATTACAAACATTTACAGATTACTCTCATTTCATGAGCTATCTTTATAAAACTAAATTAAGTAAAGCTAATAATACAGTGGTTTCATCTGAAAATATATGGCATCATTTCACATCTATAGTACCCTCCATCTCTTTTTTTATTAATGTTTTCTTTATCTCCCACCCCCCTTTTTTTTTTGAAAAATGAAAGATAAATTTCATAGTTAAACAAAACAGATCCCCCTGAATGGCTATGTACAAAATAGGTATATGTCATTCTGTACCCTACATCTATCACCTCTCTGGAATGGACCACTGGTTTCATCTTTATTCAGGAATCTTGTTCATTATATTGATCAAAATCCCCTGTGTGCATATGTGTATCTGTATGTCCTTCATAATAAAAAAAAAAAGGTATACACTGAAGCACCAGCAAAACTAAGCAACATATCCTGAGTTGGATAACATAGACAATGATCCATACCCATAGTTTCCTCCTCTTATAAAGAGAGGAGGTACATTTTTTAATTTCTGATTTGGGAACAAGCTACCAAATTAATTACACAAATGAGAATAATTGCCAAAAATGAGACAAAAAAGTTCCTTTTACAAAAACTGAAGGAAATCAGAATTTTTGTAAAATAACAAAAGTTTGTCAATTTTTTCTCTAGTCCATTGGCTCGGTTGCTTTTCCCAGCAAAGGATGATCAGACTTTGAAGTTCTTATATGATGACAATCAACGTGTAGAACCAGAATGGTACATTCCTATTATTCCCATGGTATTGATAAATGGTGCAGAAGGGATTGGAACTGGGTGGTCCTGTAAGATCCCCAACTTTGATGTCCGAGAAGTTGTGAATAATATCAGACGTCTGATGGATGGAGAAGAACCTTTACCAATGGTAATGATCTAGATGTTTTAGAATCTAATTCTAACTTTATCATTCATTTGAATTGATCATTTAGTAAAAATAAAAGGCTAGCTGATTATAAAATCTTTTATCAAAACTTTGAACTAAGTGTGTGTCCCAGTCTTTATTTTGGCCTAAATCTCTCTTAAGATACAAACCAACTTGTTTGAATTTTTGTGTTTTTTTCCCTTTTCTTTAGCTACCTAGTTACAAAAATTTCAAGGGTACAATTGATGAGCTAGCTCCAAATCAATATGTTATCAGTGGTGAAGTATCTATTATAAATTCAACAACCATTGAAATTTCTGAGCTTCCAGTCAGAACTTGGACTCAGGTAAAATAATTTCGTTTTTGTTTTGATTTTGTGATAAGAATAAATTAACTCCTATGACCTTTATCCCTTGTTGAATCATTTGGCGTACCTAAGAATTGGTTCTTTTTTTCAGGTCTATAAAGAGCAGGTTCTGGAACCCATGTTGAATGGTACTGACAAGACACCCCCTCTCATAACAGACTACAGGGAATACCACACTGATACCACAGTGAAGTTCATTATAAAGATGACTGAAGAAAAACTGGCCCAAGCAGAGCATGCAGGACTACACAAAGTCTTTAAACTTCAGACTAATCTAACATGTAATTCCATGGTATGTCTGAAAAGTATTCACACAACTTAGTATTTTGAAAGTTATATGGACCCTCTTTATTATGGAATTTTTTTGTTTCTGTTCTTGTTTTGCAAGGTAAATGGGGTTAAGTGGCTTGCCCAAGGCCACACAGCTAGGTAATTATTAAGTATCTGAGACCGGATTTGAACTCTGGTACTCCTGACTCCAGGGCCAGTGCTTTATCCACTGCGCCACCTAGCCGCCCCTATATGGATTTAACTTGAAAGATATCCATTAAGCAAAGCTACATTAGCACGTGTGTGTGTGTGTGTGTGTGTGTGTGTGTATGCTAAATCTCATTTTACATCAATAATAATCACTTTTTTAAAGTTTTTCTTCTATTCTGATTCTAATCCATGCTTTTTCATTTAAGGTGCTTTTTGATCATGTTGGCTGTCTAAAGAAGTATGATACTGTACTGGATATCCTAAAAGACTTCTTTGATCTGAGACTTAAATATTATGGACTGAGAAAAGAATGGCTAACTGGAATGCTTGGTGCTGAATCTGCCAAATTGAACAACCAGGCTCGATTCATTCTAGAGAAGATAGAGGGGAAAATAATCATTGGTATGTTACTGGAACAATAGGTACCATATAAGACAATACTGTACCTTCAAGGTTAGTTTCCATTAGACATTTTTGTGAGAAGAGCTGCCTGTATAAATGGCCAGATATATTAATATCATTGATTGGCACCAAAAATTAATCCTCCTGTTTATTGTGTTCAATTTGAAAGTTTTATCTAGTATTGCTTTGACAGACAAATGAAAGCATATTACTTTTGTTATTGATTAAAATCTATAACTAAGATCAAAGTAATTGAAGCATGATAAACTTACATAATAATTAACAGATTATTAAGAACTTTTTTAATATTCACAATAATCCCATTGTCTTCAGTAAATACCATTATCCTCATTTAAAGATTAAAAAATTGAATCTCAAAGTGGAAGTTAATTTGTAATGTCTGATCACAAAACCTTGTAAGGTAGATGCTGTTGTTATATCATTTTGCAAATGGGAAAATGAGGCTAAGGAGGTTATTAAGTGACTTTGCACAGTCACATAAACTGGTCAAAACAGTACATAGTCTACCACATAAATAAAAGGTGGGAATTATTAGCCTAATGGAAAAGATTGAAAAATAAAAATATATAAGGATATACACATACATATATGTGGAAAAGAATTAAATAAAAATACACAAAGCTGAATGGAAATATATGCATACAAAGATTAAGTGTCTGAGACCGGATTTGAACCCAGGTACTCCTGACTCCAGGTCCGGTGCTTTATCCACTGTGCCACCTAGCCTCCCCAAAGATATATTTTTTACATACATGCACACACACACATGAAATGGTGGAAACTGGCTCTGTGCCTAGGATAGAGGAAAAGATAGGTAATTCAATGGAAATTCCATAGGAAAGGGTTCAAGTAACTCACTGGAAATCAAAGAGAAAAAAGATCACCAAGAGTTACTAAAGACTAAAATATTAGAGAAGTATTGGAAAGACAGAAAAATAGTGAATGAGTAATATTCCAAACCAAAATCAAACTAAGGTGAAATTTCTATACTTAAAAATATTCTGGGGGCAGCTAGGTGGCGCAGTGGATAGAGCACCGACCCTGGAGTCAGGAGTATCTTGAGTTCAAATCTGGCCTCAGACACTTAATAATTGCCTAGCTGTGTGGCCTTGGGCAAGCCACTTAACCCCATTGCCTTGCAACAACCTAAATATATATATATATTAGTTTGTGCCCCAAGATTTCCTTACAGTAAGTAAAATAGTTTTTATATATTAAAAGAATGAGTGCTTTGCCCTATATTGCAGTGTACATAGTAAAGAAATTAATAGCTTGAGTACAGCAAAATCTTTGGAAGAAATTTTAGAGAATAATCTGGTTGTGTAGAGTTGATCTCTTTAGGGTAGCAGCCTATCTTGTTTGCCTGCCTCAAGAGTTTTATAGGCTATTTCAGGTATGCTTTCATTGCCCCCTTGTGGTGACTTGTTTTCAAAGAAAACTTTTCTTATATCATATTTACTAGAAACAGAAAATTTAAGTATGAATCTTATTCAAACTTAAATTTTCTGTTTCTAGTAAATATTTTTGGAGGGAAGTGGGAAGGTTGTCCTGACCTGTAACTTTATTGGTGTAAAGAACTCCTAAAAAGATTCCTCTCCCATTGAATTTTGTAAGGCAGATGGGGTTAAGTGGCTTGCCCAAGGTCACACAGCTAGGCAATTATTAAGTGTCTGAGGCCAGATTTGAACTCAGGTACTCCTGACTCCAGGGTCGGTGCTCTATCCACTGCGCCACCTAGTTGCCTCAACTATATAGTTAATTAAGGTTGCAATTGAGTATCATAATTTTCCATTTCCCCCTAGAAAATAAACCTAAGAAAGAGATAATTAAGGTTCTGATCCAGAGGGGATATGATTCAGATCCTGTCAAAGCCTGGAAGGAAGCTCAGCAAAAGGTAATTTATTGATTGGCTTCCTTTATCTTTTGTTAAAAATTCAAAAGTATCATAATATCTCAGTGCTGGCATTCCCTGGGAAAGTTACCATTTTTAAATCCCTTTTTAGAGTCCAGGAGACAATGAAGAGGAAAATGAAGAAAGTGAAAATGAAAAAGAAGGTGAAAAAAGTGATTCCACCACTGATTCTGGACCGACTTTTAATTACCTTCTTGATATGCCTCTCTGGTATTTGACCAAAGAGAAGAAAGATGAACTCTGTAGACAGAGGCATGAAAAAGTAAGTGTGAGGGGAGCTAACTGTTTTGCTTTAAATGCTGGAGTGAAACATCTATACAGGGTATTCTTTTTGCAAGTTGGTATATCTTTGATGTTCATCTGATTATGTAATTTAGGAGCAAGAACTAGAGACCTTAAAACGAAAAAGTCCTTCAGATTTATGGAGAGAGGACCTGGCTGCTTTTGTTGAAGAACTTGAGGTATGTGAGTTGGTTAGGGAAAGGGTATATATGAGTGTTTTAAGTAGATGTCATTTTTCACAAGCAGCATTATAATTAGAAGTAGAAATAATAAAAGAAATATAAAAATACCTCCCAAGATACCAGATACAATCTTACTATGCAACGAATCAAACAATTCAAAACACTCAAATATGACAGAAAACAAAATGTCTCTTTGGGACAAAAGTACAGGACATGACTTTGATTATAAGTTTGTAGGTGATGGAGTGACATATCCTACACAGAATGGAAGACAACCAGGTGGTATAATGGATAGAGTACTTAGCCTAAAATCAGAAAGACTCATATTCTAAAGTACCAATCTGGTTTAGTAACTCTGTAACCCTAGAGAAGTCACTTAACCCTGTTTGCCTCAGTTCTTCATCTATAAAATGAGCTGAAGAAAGAATGGCAAACTACTCCAGTAGCTTTGCTCGGAAAACCCCAAATCAGGTCATGAAGAGTTGGACAAAACTAATGAAGCTAGTACATATGTCTAGAGCAAAGGCAAGACTAACCTTCAGACCCATACTTTTTAGTTTTTGCAAAGCAATGGGGTTAAGTGACTTGCCCAAGGTCACACAGTTAGGTAATCATTAAGTATCTGAGGCCAGATTTGAACTCATGTACTCCTGACTCCAGGGCCAGTGCTCTATCCACTGTGCCACCTAGCTGCTCCCAGACGTTTTTTATGAAGACTATCCTAGTCACTCCTCACACACACAAAACCCACCCACCACCACCCCCCAAACAAATGATTAGATCAAATTTGCATGTAGGGTTAACTAGTCCTAATGTAATTTCAGAGGTTCCCCTTGTCTTCCCTTCACCAACAAAAATGGATCAACCTATTCACTGACCTGAAGTTTCCTTTTAAAAAAAGAAAAAATTATCTTTTCATGTTTGGTGATAAAGGGCTTAAGATGCAAATTACCATAAATAGTTGATCTTGTCCAGTTTCCTCATTTTATAGAATAAGAAACTAAACACAAAATAACTTTTAAGACACTTTCTAAGTATCACAAGTTTAAAGTTGAAAGAGACCTCAGAGGTCAACTTGTCCAAAACTCTTGATTTCCAAAAGAAATTTGAAAGGTCAAGAATCATACATATAAATCATGGCACTGTGAGTGTATATCATTATCAAGACTCATGGAGATTGTTGACTGTTGGAATTGACCAACTGGGTAAAGATAGAGAAGCTTATCATTTATATTTTAGGCATTAGACATTGTCTATTATTTAATAAGATTTTTTTTTCCATAACCTTTCTTTAGGTTGTTGAAGCCAAGGAAAAACGGGATGAACAAGTGGGTGTTGTTTGTAAAGGTAAAGCTGGTGCAAAATCAAAGTCAAAGAAAGGTCAACTGGCAGAAACTTTACCTTCTCCTTGTGGTAGACGAGTTGTCCCTCGAGTGACTGTAGAGATGAAAGCAGAAGCAGAAAAGAAAATCAGAAAGAAAATTAAGGTAATACATTTGAAAAAACTGGCAGGATGGAATAAACTGACCTCAAAGTTAGAAAAAGTTGTATTCAACTCACACATCCAATATACATTGACCATGTGACCCTCTCAACCCTCTCAGGAAACTCTGAGACTGTATTGGGGAAGCAGGTACCAAGCACAAGTCTTCAATGGTAGAAGATGTTCTCTTTACCATTCCAATGAAATCATAGGTTTCCCCACACCATCCCATTCCCAACAAGTTTTTTTGTGTCAGTAACTTTTCAAATGCTACTCTTTTCCAAATTTAATAAACATAATTAAAGTACTACTTGATTTGGTGATAGCTAAAAATTGATTAATATCTTATCCCTAAAGAATGCATATGATACATTCTATATAACATTTAGTATATTGGTGGAGTTTATTAATGTGTTAAAATTTTGTGAAACAACATTGGTTAAGGCACTTTATTATTGGGTATGCCCATAAGTTTTCCCAAATATGCTTTCATTTTGTTTGAAAAACCTTGAGTACATAATTTAAGGGGGATATTCTTCCTTAAAATGTATTAACTTTAATTTCCTAGCTGTGTGGCCTTGGGCAAGCCACTTAACTCCATTTGCCTTGCAAAAGCCTAAAAAAAAAAAGTATTAACTTACAAAAGATTTCTTCCTTCAGTGTTTTCTTTGAGCAGCTGCTAACATCTAGTTTAGACACAACATTTCAACTAACATTTGTTGAGAACCCTACTTACTACTCCATAGAAGTCATTAACTGGAGTAGGGTCATCGATTTAGACCTATGCCCAGGTACTATAATCTATTTTAAAGAGACTTTCCTTTCTTAATAGTTGGTTCTAAATTTCAAGGATGTACAAAAATGTAGATTTATTTTATAGATTCATAGATTAAGCTCTGATAGGGATACTTGGAGGCCATCTAATTGAACTTAGCCAAGAGAGGGGAAGCAATTTGTCCCAGTTTGCCCAGATAATAAAGAGCACAACTGGGATTCAACCTTAGATCCTCTGACCCCCAATTCTTTATGCTTTGTCTTGCTCCAGTCTTGACCTCTAAGAGCAAGCTGTGGGAATGTATTTTCTCATTTTCTTTCTGATTCTACATTTTTGGACTTGTTCTAATTTTCTCTTCTTTCTATGGAGACCATTCTATTAAATAATTTCTTTTCAGAATATCTTATATAACATTTATGAGCCAGGTATTCCTCTGCAGTGTCATGTTAATAAACCATACTAAAGTCACAGTGTACCTCTGTGTGTGTGTGTGTGTGTGTGTGTGTGTGTGTGTGTGTGTGTGTGTACTGCCAGTACTTAGCTATATGAAGTTGGCAAAACTTTTTAACGTTTCCCTTTTTATATCTTTAGACTGAAAATATCGAAGAAAGTTCTCAAGATGACAGTATAGAACCAGAAACTCTGAAACAAAGACTAACCAAAAAGATTAAGGCAGAACCAGGTAATTTAAAGGAAATAAATACTACAATCTTACATTAGTTACCTTCCACACCTTATCTAGTGACATACACTGGAGCTTGTGGAGTTGATATCACAAAGGGCAGTCTTTCTTCCTCAAACTATTGTAAAAAATGTAAATTCTTATCTCTTGAGCACTTATTCTCAGAACACAAACAAAATATAACATGTTGTCTCTACCTTAAACAAATTTATAATCAAAAGAGTTGGCACAGTTAGTATAAGGCTGTAGTTACATTGAATGACACATACAATGAATGTTACAAAAAGAAGACATTAAATACTAAAAGCTAAGTTCAAGGAAAGCTTAATGAAAAATACATATAGAGGGCTACTAGGTGGTGCAGTAGATTAAGCACTGGCCCTGGAGTCAGGAGTACCTGAGTTCAAATCGGGCCTCAGATACTTAATTTCGTAGCTATGTGGCCTTGGGCAAGCCACTTAACCCCCATTGCCTTACAAAAAAAACTAAAAAAAAATACATACAAAAATATGTACAATTTGAGCTTTGGGAATGTGGTCACAAACCAGGTAAACACAATGGAAATAATTAAAAGTGAAGTATTTAGGTTTTGTGAAATAGTTATTGAGAATAAGTTTGGAAAGGTACCATACGACCAGATTAAGAAGAGTCTTTGAAGTCCTACCATTTAGGAAATTTAAACTGGCAGTGAGTATGATGTCTATTGGTGAAAGAGGTTAAATTTAAGTTATCAAAGCAATTCTTGAGTTTGGGCTAGAGTAGTAGTAATCAAGAATAGAGAGAAAGTTGTATAAAAGAAAGAACCACTTGAAATTGGTGTGCACCCCACCCCCTTATAAAAAATGAAGGAAAATGTTTCACATATATTTCTAAGGAATGGGTAATGGTAATTAATTCTTTTCTATTTTTCTACCCTTCAAGGTACCAAACAAAAGAAGCAAACCAAATTGCCATTCAAACCAATCAGAAAAGAAAATAAGAAAAATCCTTGGTCTGATTCAGAATCTGATTTGAGTTGTAATGAAAGTGACTTTTATGTTCCCCCTAGAGAAACTAAATTGCGCAGGACAGCAGCAGGTAAGAAAAACTACCCAAAAAATTTTAAGGTACAAGTTAGTGGTCCTAGAAAGTTTTTTTTTTAATCACCATTTTTTGTAGAATATATATCCAAATGTTAGTCATTTTGACTTTTTGTTTGGGTTTTATAGCAGCAAAGACCAAATACACAGTTGATTTAGATTCAGACAGCGATATTTCTGATTATAAAGAGGAATTTCAAGATGAAGATGATGATTTTATTCCAGCAGATGGAAGTTCATCTCATGTTAAAAGTGCACCAAAGTGAGTATTTGAGCTCATTTAATTGTTACCATGTTGTGTTAATGTCTCCAGAAAGATTGTGACTGGTATAGACATACTCCATTTAACATTGCCCCAGCCAACTTCATGCAATTATGTCATTAATGCATCATAACAAAACTATCAATCCTACTGACACATCTTTTACCAAATGCCCGGGCGAAAATTCAAATGATCAGTGATTAGCTCAGCCAGAGTCCATTTGGGGAGTTAGTTCCAAGACCTAATTCTTCCTACTATCTCATTAATCACATTAAGTTCATTGCCCCTTGTAACATTTTGCTTAACATCACATTTTCACAGACCGAATTAATGACATTAGGTGAGATATGAGTAATGGACAGAACATATGTTAAGTAATAATAATTTAATTTATGTAGATTAGAGATAGTTATTAATTGTTAAAAACAATTTTATTCTAGAGCAACTAAAGGACAACCTACTAGCAAAGAAGAGGAACCACAGAAAAGTATGTGTGTGTGTGTGTGTGTGTGTAACTATTGAAATGTTTTCCTTGTGTTAAAAAAAAACTTTAAAACTAAGTAAATTTAGTTGATTTGCTTTTTTACCCTTTGGTAAATAATAGTTAATAATTCTGCTTATTCTGACATTTGAAGAACTAAAAATAATAGAGCTCTCAGCTCACTCAATATTTCTATCTTCTCAAGATGAAGTTGATGACCTAGAATCTGAGGAGAAGGACATGGCTCTGGCTTCTTCAAGCTCTTCTACTTTAGATTTTCCAGATGAACTTCAGATTGCAGATCCAGGACCCAAAAAAAGCACAGCAGTGAAAAAGACTGCAGCAAAGAGTAAGTCAAAATATTTTAAATAACTAATTTATGCTGAGAATACATAGTTTTAAAATTCATTCCCAGAAGTCACTTGGGAGGGAATTAAAACTTTCAGAAGTAGCATCCATTGTTTTTTGTCATAATGCAAAATAAAATAAATGATTTATTTAGTGTGTTGAACTAGATGCCATATAATAGAAAGTGTACTGCATTTAGAGTCCTTGACAAGTCATATCACTTGAGCTCCAGTTTTATCTAAAAAATCAAACACTGTCCATCTCAGGAAGGTTGTTTTGAGAGAAATGCTTTGTAAAGATCTTAGAGATGTACAAAAAATTCAAACTTCTGTTATTTTGTGTTTCTAATCTTACATTTTGTTGTAATATTTCCAGAACACTTGCTATACACTATCCTATTTGAACTTCAAAGCAATCTTAATGTTATTACCCATTTTACAGGTAGAAGAACTGAGTTTGGAACAGATTAGGCAATTTGTTCAAGGTTTGTTCTACTAGTAATGCTGTTATGTTTAACTAGGTCTTTTGACTTCCAAGTTCAATGCTTTTTTTACTAGGAGAGACATATTAAAATCAACAAACATTCAAATATCTATTTAGTGTACAGGGAAAAAGAATGGTAAACTGTGACCAAAATATAAAGTAAATAATTGTTTATATACTTGTGATATATAAGAAAATAAATTAAAAAAAATTAAAGATACTTATATGTATGTTTAGCTTTGCTGCAATGGCTTTTCCTAGGTCGATAATTACTTGGAAAAAGTTGAGTTTACTGCAATTCTAAATGGCAATGTTGACTTTTTCAGGTCAGCCTTCCACTTCTACAGCCGTAACAAAGAAAAGAGCAGCACCGAAAACAAGCAAAAGGGTTCTTGCCTCCAAAGTGTCTACAGACTCCATCTCTGAAGGCCCTGAAAGTATTGTGCCACCCAAAAGCAAGAAACCTCGCATAAGGAAGCCATCTAACTCTGATGACTCTGATTCAGATTTTGGAAAAAGCATATCAACAGCCAAGGCAGGAAAGGTGGGTCTTTTTAAGTACACATGGACCTTGATTTGGTACAGGGTGGCTAGAGGTTTAAGATGTAAAGTGTAATATTGACTCTGAATGTACTTATATGTACATAGTCAAGAAAGAGTTATCTCTTTGTTCTTTTAATTTGCCACCATCTTAACTTATTGATGGTGCTGGCCTTTAGATAATGTCTAACAAATTTACATACAGCTTCTTAAATTGTGGCATGCTTATTAGTGTAGTTAGACAATAGAGTTCCTTCATTTAACTTCAAGTTCTGTAAACCCTTTTTGCTTTCAGAAATCCAAGAAGGTAGATGATGATTTCCATATTGACTCAAATTCAAGCTCAGCTCCTGTGGTACCCCGGGCAAGACCTGGCCGAGCAAAGAAGCCTATTAAATACCTGGAAGAATCAGATGAGGATGATATATTTTAAAATGTGATGTGGAATTATTTTTAATCTTAATGATATCAAAATTGCTTTTGAAGTCATTTCTCTCTGAAACCCTTTTAGTTTCTTTCTCTGAGAATAAATTTAGCTTTAGGAGTATTTTTGATCAAAAAGCTACTGAAATTATTTTGCCACATTAGAATTTTTGATAGTGGTAAAGCTCAAGTTCTCCTGCCCTTTAGTATTTTCTTCTAAGAATTCAATGCTTTAATTGAGCAAGTCATCAACATTTTTCTTCACCTTTGTGTTTTGAGTCCTTGTGTTTTTTTCTTAATCTTTTTTATATCTGATTATATTTTGAACCTTGGATGTAAATTCTCTCTCCTGGTCTATTAGTTTTGTGAGTATTTAGGTTAGCTAAGAAGTACCAGTCACGTAAAGTAGTAAATTTGTCTATTACTGACCTATACAATGTTAGAGAGAAAAAGGAAAAGAGAAAGGTGCTTTGGCTTCCAAAGTATGGATTAGTGAGACTGGAATAATTTGTTAATTCATTACTATCTTTTTAGTTTTAGGAGGTGGGCAATGTTTTGCCAAATAACTTTTAACTTTATAGATCTAGCTAAAGTACTCCCCTTTCCAAAGTACCACATCTCTAACAAGTCAGATTGGTCATAAGAGATAGTACATTTTATATATATAAAACTATTGATTGGCTAAAATTTTCGCACTGCAAAGCCTGTGTTGTAATATTGCTAATGCTACTGTATAGAAATAGATATTGGCTCCATTAGCATCATATTTTTTAGGATAAGTTTCCAAGATGACATGGGCATTTATTTTTTAGGGAAGTTAAATGTCAGTGTCTCAGTAATAAAGAGAAGATCCTCAAAGGTAAATTTGGTTTCATGTTTGGAATTAGCCATGTTAATTTCTTTAAACTTTTAAAGTCCTTTGTCTTGCTGTACATAAGTGTCTCTTCTGTTTATATTATCTGTGGGTGATGTTCTTTAAGTGTACTTGTAAATATTTGCTATGTTTTTTTATGTAGTTGAATTAAAATAATTTTTGTACTTAAAAAAAGTAGTCAATGTGTTATATTTCATCCTTTACTATATGTTCTCAGGGAACCACATATAGCCAAAAAGGACAGCCTTTCCAAAGTGATGCCAGAGTTATTTGCCCTTCTTTTATAGGCTTTGGTTAATGGCCCTTTTATTGGTTTGGGGATGCCACCAGTCCTAAAGTCTGCCCACCCAAAATATCTTCCCCAATATTATGGAAAATTCTACTCTTTATATAAGGCAGCCTAGTATACTAAACTTGAGTCAAGAGATTCATTTGGTTTGTGTCCTGGCTTCCAATATGTAATACATAATAGACTCTTTAGGTTTTTTCCAAGGCAAATGGGGTTAAGTGGCTTGCCCGAGGCCACACAGCTAGGTAATTATCAAGTGTCTGAGACCAGATTTGAACCCAGGTACTCCTGACTCCAGGGCCGGTGCTCTATCCACTGGGCCACCTAGCCGCCCCCATAAGAGACTCTTAATAAATGTTGAATTAACTACTGTTAGACTATGAGAAGTCTTTTCAACTATTCAGTTTTTCAGTTTTCTTTCATCCATAAGAAAGAGGGGGTAAGGGGAAGTCAAAATTTTGCTTAGATTTTTCTACACCCCAACACACCACAACCTGGAAAGGCACCAAACCAAATGTGCAAAGCATTGTGCTCAAGAAAAAAGTCACTGAGTCAGCTTTTCCATCCTCTAGCAGTGTTGAAATAAATAGGTATGTAGACATTGGGGTGGGAGCTATCCAGGAGAGTCTAATAGTAACAGTTAAGCACCCAGTAAGGAGACCAAACCCTTGGGCAGATCTCCCAAGATAACCCTGAACTGGCATGGGGAGCAGGATCAGGTGCAGACGTCTAACAGCTCTGTTGTCCATTCATACAGTTCCAGAGCAGAGAAGGATGGTTGGAATGAGAGCACAGGGGTTCCTACCTTGTAAGAAACTAGGAATAAGTACCAGAAACACTGCTTTATGATTCTAAGTTCAAGAGAAAGTTATGACTAATTTTTAACTCCATACTTAATCCTATAGTGAAATAAACCAGAGTGAGAGACTAAAACCAAGGGGGATCCCACAGTTCAGTCACTGGGAACCTGCAGAACCTCCTGTGGCCTAACAGTGATGAGAGTCTCAAAACTTCACCATAGCCCCCCAAACCAGGTCAGAAACGGGGAGCAGTCAACAGACCTCTCCCTGGATCACCTCACTTTGGGAGCCCTGAAACCAACCTGAGTCAAGAAAGCAACAGAATGTAAAGAAGCTCAAGCCATACATTCTCCTCTGCCACCCCCCAAAAAAAAGTGAACAGAAGCCAACACTAACAAAATCCAAAGAGGAAAAATATGCTGAGAATGTGCAATCAACATTAAAATCTTGGGGCGGCTAGGTGGTGCAGTGGATAAAGCCCTGGCCCTGAAGTCAGGAGTACCTGGGTTCAAATCCAGCCTCAGACACTTAATAATCACCTAGCTGTGTGGCCTTGGGCAAGCCACTTAACCCTTATTTGCCTTGCGAAAACCTAAAAAAAAAAATTAAAATCTTAAAAAGTTTACTATGGTAACAGAATCAAGACAAAAAAATGGAAAAGACAATGACTTGCAAACATCTCCAATCAAAAAAATGATTAGAGAAAAGATGGGGTTCCCGGAGAGCGGGGGGGGGGGGGGGGGGGGGGGGGGGGGGGGGGGGCCGAGAGTAGAGCCCCCCCGCCCGGAGATGGTTCAGTCCCAAAATGGCCACCACCATGAAGAAGGTCCTGCTGAAGATGTCAACGTTACTTTTGAAGACCCGCAAAAGATTAACAAATTTACCCGGAATACTAGTAGAATCACAGAACTGAAGGAAGAAATAGACATTAAAAAGAAACAGCTTCAAAATTTAGAGGTTGCTTGTGATGACATGTTGATGATAGATGAAGATACTTTAATGATTCCCTATCAAATTGGTGATGTTTTTATTAGCCATTCTCAAGATGAAACTCAAGAAATGTTGGAAGAAGCTAAGAAAAATTTGCAAGATGAAATTGAAGCATTAGAATCTAGAGTTGAGTCAATCCAACGGGTGTTAGCTGATTTGAAAGTTCAGTGGTATGCAAAATTTGGGAGCAACATAAATCTTGAAGCAGATGACAGTTAAAAGTTTTCTAAATATAAATTTATTTGTTTAATAAAATCGAATATTGGTAACAATGATTTCCATTCTTCATAGGATGTTGAAATCAAATCATTTTTTTCTTCAAAAAAGTTTGTCTTTTATTTAATGAAAACTTGCCTATTTTCGCATGTCTTGCTTATTTTATATTTTTTTAAAGAAAAAACAGTAAACATCTGTGTATTTTGCATAATAATTTCAAAATTAGGGTCTTTGTGTGCTGTTTATTATCAGTTAAGCAAAAAAAAAAAAGAAAAGATGAACAAGAATTCCTAAAACTAAAAGTTTAAAAAGTAAATTATTTTTTTAAAATAAGATACCTAGGGGCAGCTAGGTGGTGCAGTGGATAAAGCCCTGGCCCTGGAGTCAGGAGTACCTGAGTTCAAATCCGGTCTCAGACACTTAATAATTACCTAGCTGTGTGTCCTTGGTCAAGCCAATTAACTCCATTTGGCTTGCAAAAAAACTAAAAAAAAAAAAAAAGATACCTAAGGGGTAAGTTGGAGGGGGCACACAAATAGAGCTTTGTAAGAAAATTTTGGAAAGACTCCTTATCTCTCCCCATCCATCTTCTGTTTTCCCTCTGATTGATTGTTCCTTAGCATCTACCCTTTGGGGCATTCTAATGTTTGAAGGGAAGTAATGTGAGAACTGGAAAGCTATACTGTAGCTGAATTGTGAATGATATCATACCATTGGTGAGGAGTTTGTATCTTAACCTAGAAACAATAGGGGACCACTAAAATTCCTCTAGAATTGGAGTGCTAGAATCAGATCTGTGCTTTAGGAGATTTTTGGCAGTTGGATGAAGAATGGATAGGACAAAGCAGAGATCAGAAACAGAGCAATTAGGTTGTCACAATAGGCTAAATATATTGGAATTTTATTATGAATACTGGTAGTCTATTTATCAGGTCCAGTTTCTTTGCATCACACTAAGACAAAGATATTGCTTAAGACAGTTCTCAGCATTAAGGTCTTTATACTCCATTAAACAAACTGGACTGAAGCTTCAGAGAAGGATGATCACGGGTTTTAAGCCTGTAGGCCTAAAGCTGTCAGTAATTTCTTTTTGTAAATTAAAAGTGAAATGACTTAAAAACCCAGTAAGAAAATGGAGAAGAGTGTCAAACACATCACCATCTTTCTCCCAAATTCTAGATCAGCACAGTGTCTTGATAAGGGATGATTTGAAAGTCTGAGTTGAAGGTAAAGAATGACATTGAAGGGTCTTTGTTTTTTAATAACAAACTCAAAGCTCCATTCTCTTTTTCCTAACCTCAGCTTTAATACAAGCAGGCCATGATTAAGTTACCTTATTACATTAATGATATCCCCGAAGCAGGAAAGTAGAATCAAAGGAGCCAAAGGCCTGAATCCCTCTTGAATAGCCTAAGGCTCAGTCTTCACATTCATCTGAGTAATTCTTGGTTCAAATGAGGCTGATAGTTCTAGTTTGTGCCCAGAAGAATAATTTCCCTATAGTGATGCTTCTGTATTTAAAGAAAATAGCTAGTTGGAGTTTCAAGCTAAAGTTGTCTCTGAGACCATCCTCACTTTCTTCCTTTAATTTCTTTTAAAGTATTTTAAAAATTATATTTTTTCAACCTAGCTTTCTAATGACTTCTCCATAAAATCATCACTTATAACAAGTACAGCCAAACAAAATAAATCAATATATTGTCTGTCTGAAAACATGTATCCTGTTCCTTGCCATTCCTCTGTACCAAAAGGCCAGCTTCACATGTATGAAATGTTTTGAAGTCATGATTGTTCACTGTTTAGCCTTTCAATTTTTTTTTGTCCCTTTGTGGCAATCATATAATTTATTTTCCTAATTTTACTTATTTCAATATGCATCTATTCAAGCAAGTCATGTATAATAATCTGGTTTTTGTTTATTTGTAATTTTTTGCAAGTTGGGGTTAAGAGAGTTATTGTCTGAGGATAGATTTGGGTCTTCCTGATTTTTTTTTTTAAGGTTTTTGCAAGGCAGCAGGGTTAAGTGGCTTGCCCAAGGCCACACAGCTAGGTAATTATTAAATGTCTGAGGTCGGATTTGAATTCAGGCACTCCTGACTCCTAGGCTGGTGCTCTATCCACTGCACCATCTAGCTGCCCCCAGGTCTTTCTGATTCTACTCTGTCACCTAGCTGCCCCTAGAATACTCTGTTGCATTCATTCTTACACCACTATTTGTTCAGCCATTCTCCTAATTGACGGGCACCCACATTCCTTCCAGTTTTCTGCTACTACAAAAGATGCTGGTGTGAATAATTTTATGACTGTGTAACTTTTCCCTCTGTCTTTGGCCTTGTGATCTATGCTTAATAGTGATATATGGTATAAATATGTAGTTCAGTTCAGCTGCAAATTGTTTTTCTGGATAATTAGATTAATGCACAGCTCCACCAACATTAGTGCACCTGTCTTCCCATAGTATTTCTAACATTGATCACTTTAGTAATTTTATCTTCTTTACTTCTCTGGTTAATTTTTGAGGTAAAACCTTAGGGTTGTAAAACAGTTTAGGGGGCAGAGCCAAGATGGCAACAAGAGCAGATTGTGTCTTAGGCGCTCTCTCATAAATCTTTGAAACTAAGGACTCTTAACTAAATTTTCGAGAGACAGAACCCACAGAGGGACCCAGTGCGGCAGTTCTCCTACTCAAGGTAACCTGGAAAAGAGCAGAAAGGCTCTGCTCCCCGGGGTCGGAGGGCCACCCGCCAGAGGGGTGGCCCGCCAGAGCAAAAGAACTTCAGCCTCCTGGAGGCAGCCCCAGGGCACTGGGAGCCACGGCAGCGGGGGAGTTTCCTGAGCTGCACCCCAGGGAGCACTGGGGGAACAGCAGGGGACCTCTGCCAGAGTGTGCACATGAAGCCCAGCCCTCAGGGCACACAGAGAGCAGCATGGCCACCACAGCCCAGATCAAGGAAACAGAAGCAGGCGGAGCTGGTAAGTAGGCGCCCCCAGGGCATGAGCCCATTGAGCTGAAGGAGGGGAGTGAAGAGAGAGAGAGACTGCTGAGCCCTGTCCTCTGCCCCTGGAACAGGACTCTGGGGCTCTGAACACATTCAGATCCTGATCACAGTCTAGACCCCCCCATAGAACAGCAGGGTCCCCCCCACCTCAGGCCCGTGGCAGAGGGGGACACATATGGTCACTCACAGACCAGGAGGGAGGACAGAGCCTCACACATTGAGATTCTTATGAGAGTGTCCCAAAAGCTCAGGAAGCACCCCCAAAACAGGCTTAGGCTGGGAAAATGAGCAAGCAGAGAAAAAAGAGGAACACCATTGAGAAATACATTATCTATGATCCCAAGAAGGGTCAAAATACTCGGTCTGAAGAAGAGGAAGCACAAGCTCCTGCATCTAAAGACTTCAAGAAAAACAGAAATTGGGCTCAGGCTATGACAGAGCTCAAAAAAGACTTTGAAAATCAAATGAGGGAGCTAGAAGAAAAACTTGGGAAAGAAATGAAAGAGATGCAGGAAAAACATGAAAATGAAGTCAGCAACCTAGTCAAGGAAATCCAAAAAAATGCTGAAGAAAATAGGATGCTAAAAACCAGCTTAGGTCAAATGGATAAAACAGTTCAAAAAGTTATTGAGGAGAAGAAAGCTCTAAAAAGCAAAATTAGCCAGATGGAAAGAGAGATAAGAAAACTCTGAGGAAAACAAATCCTTCAGACAAAGAATAGAACTCAGGGAGATTGATGAATTTACGAGAAATCAAGACTCATTCAAAACCAAAAAAATGAAAAATTAGAAGAAAATGTGAAACATCTCATTGAAAAAACAACTGATGTGGAAAACAGATTTAGGAAAGATAATTTAAAAATTATTGGAATGCCTGAAATTCATGACCAGGAAAAGAGCCTTGCCATCGTTTTCAAAGAATTACTACAGGAAAACTGCCCTGATATTCTAGAAGCAGAGGGCAAAATAGAAATGGAGAGAATCCACCGATCCTCCCAAGAAAGAGATCCCAAAAAACCAACCCCTAGGAATATTATAGCCAAGTTCCAGAACTCCCAAGTCAAAGAGAAAATACTACAAGCAGCCAGAAGGACACAGTTCAAATACCGTGGAGCTGCAGTCAGGATCACACAGGACTTAGCAGCAACTACATTGGAAGCTCGGAGGGCTTGGAATATAATATACCGGAAGCCAAAAGAGCTTAGAATGCAGCCAAGAATGAACTACCCAGCAAGGCTGAATGTCCTCTCCCAGGGAAAAAGATGGACTTTCAATGAACCAGGGGAATTTCAAATGTTTCTGTTGAAATGGCCAGAGCTGAACAGAAGGCTTGATCTTCAGATACAGGACTCAGGTGAAGCATGGAGATTGGAGGAAAAGGGAAAAATATGAGGGACTTAATGATGATGAACTGCATGTATTCCTGCATAGAAAAATGACACTGATAATACTCATATGAACCTTCTCAGTTAATAGAGCAGGTAGGGGGAGCTTTTATAACTGAAGCACAGGAGAAAGCTGAATTTGAAGATAAAATATGGTGTAAAACTGGAGTCAATAGAAAAAAAGGGAAATGTAATGGGAGAAAGAAAAAGGAGAGGGGGAATAGGCCAAGATATTTCATATAATAAGTTTTTTTATTATTACAATGAGCTATTGCAATGATATGGAAGAGGGAGGCAAGGGGGAATGAGGGAACCTTTGCTCTCATCAGAGGTGACTAGGAGAGGAAACAGCATATATACTCAATGGGGTATAGACATCTGGAGTAAGAAGGAGGGGGGGGACAGGGGGAAGGGGTGGGGATGTGAATAAAGGAAGAGAAGATGGACCATGGGGGGACAGTGGTCAGATATAACACATTTTCTTTTTTACTTCTTGCAAGGAGCTGGAATTGGATGGCCTGTCTGGGACCATAGGGTCAGGTGGATGCTGGGCCTAAGGGGTAGTAGGGATCTCAAGACTTCTTGGCCCCAGGACCAGGGATCTGTCTGCTGCGCCAATCAGCAACCCTACGGCAGAGTCAGAATGAAAGGAGAGAGAAAATATAGTACATGTTAGTGGAGAAATACAAAAGGAGAGAGTTGCAATCAGCAATGACAATGGTGGAAAAATATGGAAGTAACTTTTGCAATGGACTTATCACAAAGAATATGATCCACCCATGACAGAATTGTTGGTGTTGGAACAAAGACTGAAGCACATTTTTTATTATTATTATTTTGGAGGGGGTGCAAGGCAAATAGGGCTGGGTGGCCTGCCTGGGTCTGCATAGCAGGGTGATTGTTGTGTGTCTGAGGCAGTATTTGGACCCGGGTGCTCCTGAATCAAGGGCCAATGCTCTGTCTGCCACCCAGTCACCCCTACTATTATTACTATTTTATTTTATTTTGGGTCTTTTTTTGTTTTTTTTGCAGGGCAGTGGGGTTGGGGTGGCTTGCATATCACAGGGCTGGGTGATTGTTGGGTGTACGGGGGCCAGATATGGGCTCGGGTGTTCCTTGCTCCAGGGCTGGTGCTCCATCCATTGTGCCACCTGGCCATACCTACAATTATTACTATTATTTTTTTAATTTTAATTTTTTTTCCTCTCCCCTTTATCACTCAAGTGAGTCTATATTTTTTGGGGGAGGGGGTAATTTGTTTATGCTTAAACAAGAATATTTTATTAATGTATGAAAAACATTTGTACAAAATGAGAATAAATAAATATTTTAAAAAACAGTTTACATTTCTTTTTTTTTCTTTTTAGGATTTTTTTTTTGCAAGGCAAACAGGGTTAAGTGGCTTGCCCAAGGCCACACAACTAGGTAATTATTAAGTTTCTGAGACTGAATTTGAACCCAGGTACTCCTGACTCCAGGGCTGGTGCTTTATCCACTACACCACCTATCCGCCCCTGTTTACATTTCTTTTGTAAAATTTTTATTTTTCTTAATTGGTAATGTCCAGTATATTATTTAATGTGATAGTTAATAGTTTCCATTTCTTTTTTTGAAAATTATCTGTTGCCTTCCGGCCAAGATGGCAGAGAAGACAGGCACAGTTCTAAAGTCTCCTGATCTCTTCCCCATCTATCACATGAAACAAACCTCTTAAAAGAAATCCGAACCACAAAACCCAGAAAGAAAAGCCAGGAGAAAGAACGTCTACCTCAGGATTTGTCTCCCGCAGCAGCCTTGACTGAGTACCTGTGGGTGAGTCTGGGCTCAGAGGGAGGATCAGCCCCGGATCAGCCAGATTAACAGCTGAATTGGAACTGGGAGTCTGAGGGCCTGAGAGCCAGACCTGCTGGATCAGTGGTGGGGCTGGACAAAAGGGGCTTGGGTCCGCGGGGAAGCAGAGGCGCTGATGTTGGTGCTGTCCCCCTGGAGCTTGGGGAAGGGGCTGCAGGGAGAGGTCTGGTGCAGGAGAGCTGCAGACACCATTGCTGGGCTCCTCGAGTCTGAGAAACTCTGAGTCCACACCTCCATTGCACAGAGGCCTCCTCCCAAACAAATGCAAACTAATTCTGCCTCAGGCCCAGGTGTGTGAGCAAAAGAACCGGCCCAGCTGAGGAATGACCTCAGGCCAGGGTAAAGCCCACCATTGATTGAAGGCAAAAGAATTCAACAGCTCTGATTCCTTCCCTCAAGCAAAGGGAGAAGGACTCAATCAAGGTCACAGACACTCCAGAGAAAGCAGCCAGCACCTCCTACTGGCCAGCCAGAGAAACTGCACTCAGTAAAGCCTTTAGCAATCCCAAGCCCAGGTGAACCAGCCCCCCCCCCCCAACTCAAGGTCTTAGCATAATGAAGAAGGGTCAGCGGAAAGGTGGATCCATAGAAAAATTCCTGGAAGGGAAAGACCCCAACTCAGAGAGACCTGGAACCTCTGAGGAGAATACAATCTGGTCTCCAGCACAGAAAGACTTCCTTGAAGAAATAAGGAAGGAGCTTAAAAATTTGGGAGAGACAATTAATACCTTGCAACAAGGAAACAAAACCTTAGAAAGTACAATTGGACAAAGACAAAAGGAGAATAAATCTCAGATCCTCAAATGAGCGAATGCAAAAAGAAATTAATTCTCTCAAAACCTCAATTGGTCAAATGGAAAGCTCTTTCAAAAGTAGAATTGACCAATTGGAAAAGGAGTTGCAAAAGGTTAATGAAAAAAACTCCTCCCCCCCAAAAAAAGAATGGAGTCTACAGAAACTAATGACTCCATGAGACAGCAAGAACCAGTTAAACAAAATCAAAAAAATAGAAAAAATAGAAGCAAATGTAAAATACCTCATCAACAAAACCACTGACCTTGAGAATAGATCAAGGAGGGGCAACCTGAAAATTATAGGACTTCCTGAAAACATTGAAGAGAAAAAAAAGCCTGGACTTAATATTACAGGATCTAGTGATGGAAAACTGCCCTGATATCATGGAATCGGAGGGCAAAGTAGTTATTGAAAGAGTACATCGATCCCCACCAGAAAAAGATCCTAAAATGAAAACACCAAGGAATGTTGTGGCCAAACTGCAGAACTATCAGATAAAAGAGAAAATCCTGCAAGCAGCCAGAAAGAAACAATTTAAATATCAAAGAGCCACAGTAAGGATCATGCAGGACCTGGCTGCATCAACTTTAAGGGATCAAAGGGCCTGGAATGAGATATTTCAAAGAGCCTGGGAGCTTGGAATGCAGCCAAGAATCTACTTTCCTGAAAAGCTGAGCCTTCTCTTCCAGGGAAAAAGATGGACATTTAACGAAATGGAAGAATTCCAAAAATTTCTGATGAAAAGACCAGAGCTAAACAGAAAATGTGGACATCAAACAGGAAGTTCAAGAGACACATGAAAAGGTAAAAAAAGGGGGGGCAGTAAAAGAAAAAAATGCAATAAATGTAACTCTAACAGAGAGAATACACCTTGCCAGAAATGATGCACATTCATGACCTATCCATGAGACTACTATCTAATGGGATGTAACTGGCTTTAACCCCATTTGGGAGAAAGACTCTAATAACTCTCAGGAATTTAGACTCTATTCAATAGAATATACTAAACTAGAAGGGACAGACACTCAGAATTTTCTATGACTTAAATAGAATGATCTAAAAAAAAAAAAAAAACACTACCGCCCTAAAAAGGGGGACAGGAAAGAGATGGGAGGAGGGAGGGGATTGAATGGGGTAAATCGCATTACACTAAGAGGTACAAAAAACCTATGGTAATAGTGGGGAAGAAGGGAGCAGAGGAGAAACATCTGAATCTTCTTCTCATCAGACTTGGCTTAAAGTCAACCTACACATACTCAGTTAACTTATAAAACATCTAACCTTTCATGTATAAAAAGGGGAAAAGAGGAGGGGGGGGACGGAGAAAGGGAAGGGGAGTGTGGGAAATAAGGGGAAATAATAAAAGGAAGGGAAGGGAAAAGGGAAAAAGGGAAAGGGGAAAGAAAGGGGAGGGTGTGATATAGGAGGGCAAACACTGAAGGGGGTGGTTTTCAGAAACAAAAGACTGGGGAATATGGATAAAAGGGGGGAAAGGGGGAAAAATACAAACAGAGGGAAGATAGCATGGAAGGCAATCAAGAATTAGTAATCATAACCTTAAATGTGAATGGGATGAACTCTCCCTTAAAACGTAAGCAAATAGCAGAGTGGATTAAAAATAAGAATCCTACAATATGCTGCTTACAAGAAACTCATTTGAAGAAGAGAGATACATATAGAGTAAAGGTAAAAGGTTGGAGGAAAATATATTTTGCTTCAGCTGAAGTAAAAAAAGCAGGGGTAGCAATCCTTATCTCAGACAAAGCAGCAGCAAAAATAGATAGCGTTAAAAGAGATAAGGAAGGAAACTTTATCCTCCTAAAAGGTACCATAGACAATAAAGTCATTTCAGTATTGAATATATATGCACCCAGTGGGACAGCACCCAAATTCTTAGAGGAAAAGCTGAAAGAATTACAGGAAGACATAGACAGCAAAACTCTACTAGTAGGAGACCTCAACCTCCCACTATCAGATCTAGATAAATCAAATCATAAAACAAACAAGAAAGAAATTAGGGAGGTAAATAGATTGTTAGAAAAATTAGATATGGTAGACTTATGAAGTAAACTGAATGGGAATAGAAAGGAATATACCTTTTTCTCTGCAGTACATGGAACTTATACAAAAATTGACCATGTACTAGGACATAAAAACCTAATGATCAACTGCAGAAAGGCAAAAATAGTGAATACATCTTTCTCAGATCACAATGCAATAAAAGTCATATGCAATACTGGGCCAAGGAGATATAGACCCAGAACAAATTGGAAACTGAATAACCTCATTTTAAAAAATGAGTGGACCAAAAAATAAATTATAGAAAGAATTAACCATTTTATCATAGATAATGATAATAATGAAACAACATACCAAAACCTATGGGATTCATTCAAAGCAATTCTCAGGGGATATAGCTCTAAATGTTTACATAAATAAATTGGAGAAAGAGGAAATCAATGAACTAAACATGCAACTAAAAAAATTAGAGAAAGAACAAATCAAAAATCCCCAAATACCAAATTAGAAATTCTAAAAATTAAAGGAGAAATTAATAAAATTGAAAGCAAAAAAAAATATTGAATTAATAAATAAAACCAAAAGTTGGTATTATGAAAAACCAATAAAATTGATAAACCTCTGGTCAATTTGATTTAAAAAAAGAAAGAAGCAAACCAAATTGCTAGTATTATAAATGAAAAAGGTGAACTCACCACCGATGAGGAGGAAATTAAAGTAATAATTCGAAATTATTTTGTCCAACTCTATGCCAAGAAATTTTATGATCTAAGTGAAATGGATCAATACTTACAAAAATATAATTTGCCCAGGTTAAATGAAGAAGACATTAAATACCTAAACAACCCTATCTCAGAAAAAGAATTTCAACAAGCCATTACTGAAATCCCTAAAAAAAAAAATCTCCAGGGCCTGATGGATTCACAAGTGAATTCTACCAAACATTTAAGGAACAATTGTTTCCAATCCTATATAAACTCTTTGGAAAAATAGGGAAAGATGGAACTCTGCCTAACTCTTTCTATGAAACCAATATGGTACTGTTACCTAAACCAGTAAGAGTTAAAACAGAGAAAGAAAATTATAGACCTATTTCCCTGATGAATATAGATGCAAAAATCCTAAATAAAATCTTAGCAAAACAACTACAACAAGTAATCATTAGGATAATATATTATGATCAAGTAGGATTTATTCCAGAAATGCAGGGTTTGTTCAATATTAGGAAAACTGTTAATATACTCAATTATATCAACAACAAACCTATCAGAAATCATATGATCATATCAATAGATGCTGAAAAAGCTTTTGACAAAATACAGCATCCATTCCTATTAAAAACACTAGAGAGTGTAGGAATAAATGGACTGTTCCTTAAAATAATTAGCAGTATCTATCGGAAACCATCAACAAGCATTATATTTAATGGGGAGAGGCTAGAGGCATTCCCAATAAGATCGGGGTGAAACAAGGGTGCCCATTATCACCACTACTATTCAATATTGTATTAGAAATGTTAGCATCAGCAATTAGGGAAGAAAAAGAAATTGAAGGAATTAGAATTGGGAAGGAAGAGACAAAACTCTCACTCTTCACAGATAACATGATGGTCTACCTAGAGAATCCCACGAAATCATCTAAAAAGCTACTGGAAACAATTAGCAATTTTAGCAAAGTTGTAGGTTATAAAATAAACCCTCATAAATCCTCAACTTTTCTATATATGTCTAGCAAGAAACAGCAGGAAGAGCTAGAAAGAGAAATCTCATTCAAAGTAACCTCAGACAGTGTAAAATATTTGGGAGTCTATTTGCCAAGACAGATTCAGAATCTTTTTGAAAACAATTATAAAACACTTCTCACACAAATTAAATCCGATTTAAATAACTAGGCAAATATCAACTGCTCATGGATAGGTAGAGCTAATATAATAAAAATGACAATTCTACTAACTAAAACTAAACTGTTTAGTGCCCTACCAATCAAAATTCCAAAAAATTACTTTAATGGGTTAGAAAAAATTGTAAGTAAATTCATATGGAAAAATAAAAAGTCAAGAATTGCCAGGAGCTTAATAAAAAAAAGTACAAACGAAGGTGGCTTAGCCCTACCCGATCTAAAATTATATTATAAAGCATCTGTCATCAAAACTGTTTGGTATTGGCTAAGAAATAGAGTGGTGGACCAGTGAAATAGACTAGGTGTAAAAGCAGGAGAGGATTATAGTAATCTGCTGTTTGATAAACCCAAAGAGTCCAGTCATTGTGATAAAAACTCCCTCTTTGATAAAAATTGCCGGGATAATTGGAAGTTAGTATGGAAGAAACTTAGATTAGACCAACACCTCACACCCTTTACCAAGATAAGATCCCAATGGTTACAGGACATAGACATAAAAAACAATACTATAAGCAAATTAGAAGATCAAGGACTAGTTTACCTGTCAGATCTATGGAAAGGGGAACATAAAGTATAAGAGCAAGATCAGACAATAAAATATCAGGTTTGTTTTTTTTCTAAATTATAGGTAATAGTCTTTGGTCTTTGTCCAAACTCTGCAGTTCTTTCTCTGAATACAGATGATATTCTCCATTGCAGACAGTCCCAAATTGTCCCTGATTGTTGCACTGATGGAATGAGCAAGTCCATCAAGTTTGATCATCGCCCCCATGTTGCTTTTAGGGTGTACAATGTTTTTCTGGTTCTGCTCATCTCACTCAGCATCAATTCATGCAAATCCTTCCAAGATGCCCTGAATTCCCATCCTTCCTGGTTTCTAATAGAACAATGGTGTTCCATGACATATATACATATATATATATATATATATATATATACACATACATATATATATGTGTGTGTATGTGTGTGTGTGTGTGTGTATGTGTGTGTGTGTGTGTGTGTGTGTGTGTGTGTGTGTACAAGTGATGTTTTTACCCCTTTTGCATCATTTTTTCAGGGTATAGACCCAGTAATAGTATTTCTGGATTAAAGGGTATGCTCATTTTTGTTGCCCTTTGGGCATAATTCCAAATTGATCTCCAGAAAGCTTGGGTGAGTTCACAGCTCCACCAACAATGTATTAGTGTCCCAGATTTCCCACATCCCTTCCAGCATTGATCATTGTCCTTTCTGGTCATATTGGCCAATCTAAGGTGTGAAGTGATGCCTCAGAGATGCTTTAATTTGCATTTCTCTAATAAGTAATGATTTAGAGCACTTTTCATATGACTACAGATTGCTTTGATTTCCTCATCTACAAATTGCCTTTGCATATCCTTTGACCATTTGTCGGTTGGGGAATGGCTTGTTTTTTTGAAAATTTGACTCAGTTCTCTGTATATTTTAGAAATGAGTCCTTTGTCAGAAACACTAGTTGCAAAAATTATTTCCCAATTTACTACATTTCTTTTGATCTTGGTTACAGTGGTTTTGTCTGTGCAAAAGCTTCTTAATTTAATGTAGTCAAAATTATCTAGTTTGTTTTAAATGATGTTCTCTATCTCTTCCTTGGTCATAAACTGTTTCCCTTTCCATAGATCTGACAGGTAAACTACTCCTTGATCTCCTAGTTTGCTTATTTTATGTTTTTTTATGTCTAAATCCTGTATACATTTGGATCTTATCTTGGTAAAGGTGTGAGGTGTTGATCTAATCTAAATTTCTTCCATTCTAACTTCCAATTTTCCCGGCAATTTTTATCAAAGAGAGAGTTTTTATCCCAACAGTTGGACTCTTTGCGTTTATCAAACAGCAGATTACTATAATTATTTCCTTCTAGTGCACCTAGTCTAGTCCACTGGTCCACCACTCTATTTCTTAGCCAATACCAGACAGTTTTGATGACTGATGCTTTATAATATAATTTTAGATCTGGTAGGGCTAAGCCACCTTTTTTTGTACTTTTTTTCATTGAATCCCTGGAAATTCTTGACTTTATTTCTCCATATGAATTTACTTACAACTTTTTCTAACTCCTTAAAGTAATTTTTTGGAATTTTGATTGGTAGGGCACTCCCTTGATTTATGCTAACACATGGGTGGTTTTGTCACCATGGCTTCTGTGCCATCAAAACAAATGTTTTGATGAGTTCTAGGATAAACTGTGCCATTCAAAAGGTTGTTGAATATTTCAGCATCACTTGAGTTTGTTGTCAAGATCCGTATAAAGAAATACAAGTTTTAACACTGGATGAATACAAGCCAGATAGCAAATCTTAGCAGTGGTTCAGTGGTTAGAATGCTGAGCCTAGAGTTAAGAAGATTCATCACCCTGAGTCAGATTCATACTCAGATACTTACTAGCTGTGTGACCCTGGACAAGTTACTTCACCCTCTTAGCCTTGGTTCCTCATCTGTAAAATGAGCTGAAGAAGGAAATGACAAACGATTCCAGTATCTCAGCCAAGAAAAACCCAAATGGGGTCATGAAGACTGAACAATAACAACAAAGGCAAAAATACAACTATGTAGACAAGATATCAACTCAGTCTTCATATTTGCATCTAAATCTTTAATTCACAGGTCATGTAGCCTCTGGAAAATTCCACATGCAATCAGAAGATAATGAGTTAAAGGGCAAATTTTTTTTATTCTTTGGAAAAATATTTACCTCATTGAATCACTTAAAGGGGGGCCAGAGGCTCAGAGACCACACAGTGAAAATTACTGCATTAGAGTAACCAGAATGTCGTATGAAGCCCTAAATTGTCAGGAAAATATAGAAGGATAAACAGAAGTTCAGGCATAACATAAGAAGAGCTGATCTTGGAAATTTGAAGAATATCTACGTTCAACTTCTGCCTGATATGTATGACCTATGTGATTCAAAAGCCACCTTCTATAAAACCTTTCCTAAGTCCCCCTCCCTTCTACAACCATATATAAAGACACATACACATATCTATATCTATATCTATATCTAATCTATATCTATATCTGTATCTATATAGTTACACATTATAGTTAATTCTAATTGCATAGGTATGTTTTTATGCATGCACACATACATACATTTTATATATATATATATAAATATAAATATATATATATATAAATATAAATATATATATATATATATATATATATATATATGAATGAACAGGAACTTTTACAAAATAATATTTACTTCAAAAGGTACAATCATAAGTATATGAACTTACTCTCTCCAACTTTGGGAATCATAATTTTCTTTTCCCACCCCACCCCTCTTTACTATTTCAATCTCTGGGGAGGGAAAAAGGATTAATCACAGTTTAGCTCAGTTCCTGAAGAATACAATCCTAGTTCCAAATCCAGTTCCCCACTCGCTTTCACAGGGTTTCCTTAGGGCAAGTGGGCTGCACCTCCCTTGCCTTCAATCCTGGCTCCAAGGCTGGAGTTCCCAGGTCCTGTGGGGATTATTTCTGGTCAACTGAAATGGAGGATAAACAGCACAAAACATAAATACTCCCAGGCCCATTGCTAGAAGTTGAGATATCAGTTCTGTTCTTGGTTTCCATATTGGGTCCAGGAGATAGGAGTCACAGTCAAAAAGATGGTGGAGAGTAACAGGGGCCAAGAAGAGAGTCTGTGCTAGACAAACCAGGCAGGCTCAAAGGCTAGCCTGGGTATGTACATGTATGTGTGTGTGTGCATGTGTATGGGCATGTATGTAGGTCAACTAAGGCACAGTAGATAGAGCACAGATCTTGGAGTCAGGAGAACAGAAGTTCAAATCCAGCCTCAGTCACTTGACTCTTGCTATTGTGTGACCTTGGGCAAGTCACTTAACACTGTTTGCCCCACATCCAGGGTCGTCTCCAGTCATCCTGATTCGTATCTGGCCACTGGACCCAGATGGCTCCAGTGGAAAAAGTTAGGTGGGTGACTTAACATAGCACCCCCTCACTCAAATCCAATTCATGTGCTTGTCATGGTATCTCCTTCCTGATGTCATGGTCTTCTTCAAGTATGAAGGACAAACATCATCATTATATGAGTAGATCTAGTAGGCATTATAGTATATATGAATACATTATATACACACATACTTTCTATAACATACCAAATATATGCCCAGTATAGTAGTATTTTGTATAGTATTACAAAAGAGAATATAGTAGGTATTATAGTATGTATGTGTATATACTATGTTACATACTACATATATTATAGATGGTAAGGTAGGTATTATAAAGGTGGATATAATAAATATGCATGCAATATATAGGCACACATACCTTCTACTTATACATCTATTATACCATATTAACACACTACCTTTACTATATAATACTACCATATCTACTATAATATAATATGAATAAATATATATTTATATGTGCACATCTGACATATATAAGTATATGATATATGTAATTATTATGTGATTTACACAAAATTTATATATAATTGTGTTTGTGTGTTTATACATATAGCACCTGCTTACAGATGTACACTTCTTCACCATTTGAATGTAAGCTCCCTGAGGGCAAGGATTTTTTCCCTTTTGTATCCCCAATGCTTGGGACAGTACCTGCTGCATTATAAGCTCCTAATTAAAGCTTACTGGTCAGCTTGTTGACCCTGAACAAGTCCTTTGACCTCTTAGCAGAGCAGAGGTTGACTCCCACCAGGAAAGGGAGCCAGCTTCCTTGCAGGAGTTGGTCGTTGCTGCTGCAGGGGCCTGTAGGAACTCAGCATTGAGATAGTCATGCTGAGCATACCCTCTGGCTCTGGAGGCCACTGAGGATGAGAAACCAGGAGACTAGTGTGGAGAGCAGGGTCAGGATCCCCAGAGACACCCGGTGACTATTAACAAGGGCACTAAGGTGCCCAAAACCAGATACTAAAAAAAGTCACCAAACCCAAAAGTCCCCAAAGCCACTGTTGGGCACTCTGTAAATCCCTTCCATCTACCAGGACATAAAATCATCCTTCGGTAGAGACCCCTCCAGCTCACAGCTCTCAGGAAGCCTTGATTAATACTGTTAGGGATCTGATCCTTCAGCTCTCCTCTTTGGAAGAACAATCCCCAGGCACTATCAAAGACAAACAAAAGACCTGCATAATTTGACAGATGGGGACCCAGGAATTTGTTTTCCCTGGTAGTTTTCACAGGATTGTGGTGAGCACAGAATCTCTTCTTAATGAGAAGGGGCGGGGGGATAGGGGTGAGTACCTTTTGTAGACCAGGAACTTTACTAATTCATCTCCACAACAACCCTGTGATGGAAGTGCTGGCTCTTATTATCCCCATTTTACTGTTGAGGAAACCAAGATAGACAAGTGAAATGATTTTCCCAGCGTTCCAAAGCTAGTAAGTGTCTGAGGCTGTATTTGAATTCAGGTGTCCCTGAATCAATATCCACTGAGCTAGTCATTTTAATATGCATCATAACTAATAATAAATAGCTAAGGTTACTTTACATTTACAAGCACTTTACATTTATAACTTTGCTTGGTCCTCAGAATGATCCTTTTGAGGTGGATGCTTATTGCCATTGTACAGATGAATAAACTGAGGCTGAAATTAAACGAGTTGCTCAAGATCTCGACTCAGTGTCTGAAGAACTCAGAGCTTTCAGTTCCCAAGTTCAGTTTTCTCCCCACTGTGCCATCTAGCTGCCTTCCTCCTCCTGTACCATCCAATTGTCAAAAAAAAAAAAAAAGTAGAATTGGGGGAACCGCTTCCTTTTTTTCTCTTCAGAGAGTCACTACTTCCTTCTATAACTTCCTCATAAAATAGATTCCTTAAGAGTCAGTTGAGTAACTATAGAGGAAACAGCATCAGGCATCTGCAACTTATCATTATCTCTCTCAGCTAGAAATCCTGTTGCTCCATTTATGGTGATATCAGCTGAAAAATGTCTCTGAGAACCTAGACAGTAGCTAGAACAGAGGCTGTTGCCACCCCAACTCAACCAAGGAAGAAGAGGAACATTGTGGAAAGGAGTAGGGGGAGGGATGGGGCTCAGCTTCCAGCACAACTTTGCCCCCCTTCTTTCCTGGGGTTCTTCTTTCTAGGTTCTAGTCACCACATTTAAAAGACTGGTTGTTTTGTTTTGGTCTTTATAACCCTAGGGCAATGCCTTATATGACGAAGAAGAGTTTCTTAATTGTTTGTTGAAATAATTACCTCAAACTTCTGCTATTGGGAGGAGTTGACATAGCATCAGAGAGAGGTAGGACCTGAAAGGGAGGTAATACTGAAAGTTAATGGAGAACAGCCTTAGAGGCTGTTCAAGTCAATGCCAAAAGATTTAGAGAAATACAACTCCCCCATCCCAGGATGCTAGGTGGCTCCCCTGCAGAAAATTTTCTGGAATATATGATTAAGAGTACACAAGATAGAGAAATGGATGGGTTGCAATTTTTACTAATAGGGAAGTACTCAAACTGACAGAAACACAGACTGTATGGTTGATCATTGTCCTTCATTCTCAGAAGAGGACCCACATGACATCACTATGTTGGGGTCAAGGTACAGTGCTTCCAATTGTGGCTGATTAGAATAATATGATGAAAGACTCTACCTCTGATTGGGCATCAGTGGTCCATATGAACATTTGGAGTGGAGATGTCTCTAAATTTGTGTATCTCACATTTTGTTTTTCAGCTAACTGCCAATTCTGCTCTGCTTACAGAGGATAGAGCATGGGGCTTAAAGTCAAGAAGATTTATCTTCATGAATTCAAATTCAGCCTCAGGAACTTATTAGCTAGGTGACCCTGGGCAAGTCACTTTTTAACTGTTTGCCTCAGTTTCCTCTTCTGTAAAATGAGCCAGAGAAGTAAATGGCAAACCACTCTTGTACCTTTGTCAAGAAAATCCCAAATGGGATCAGGCAGAATCACAAACAAGTGGACAACATCTTACTGCCTGTATTTTTTCTACAAAATTCTCACCTCTCTGGGCCTATGTTTCCCAGGTGTGAAATGCTAAATAAAATCCCTTTCAGCTCTGACACTGAATGATGTTACTCAGCATTTCTATACTCTTTAGTACCATAGTACAGCCCAACTCTCAAATGCAAGAACAAGATGTACTCCTATCTCTAAGAGCTGCTAGGTGGTACAGTGGATAGAGAGCCAGACTTCGAGTCAGAAAGATCTGAGTTTAAATCCAGCCTCAGACACTTATTGGCAATGTAATTCTGAGCAAGTCATTTAATGTGAGTAACCAAGGTTTTAGAGACTGAGTGCCAATAACAAGGTAGCAGCTTATTAATTACTTTCTTACTCCATTCTTTGAAGCCCCGTCCTGCTGAAGTTTAGGCAGAGAATATATAAATGCATTTTGGGAGCTTGAGTGACCTTCCCAGGACAAACCCACCTTGCAGGACAATACAAAGATTACATCACTTGTGACCATTCAAGTAGGAGTCCTGTGGAAATGGCTAAGTAGTTTTGGGGGTGCATTATTATTGCTTGTGTATAGTACAAGTTTTATAATATACTTCACTTAACACAGGCAAGCCCAATTCAGAGGAAAATGCAGGACCTATCATGATTAAAACAAATTACTACTTTGCTTTCCAGAACCAAAGTCTGCCTATTAAAAGGATCTCTCAAAATGAAATTATTATTATTAAATTCATTATACATATCATATGAATCAATATAAAAATCACAACTCTTGGCAACATCTAGCTACCTCACTTTTCCTCAACTGTAAAATGGGAAAATAATAAATATGATAATAAAAAATAACAATAAAATGCTAAAATAATAGCACTGACCTCCAGGGTTGCTGTGAGGATAAAATGAGATAAAATAGTAAAGCATTTAATGTATAGGAAGGTCTTAATAAATACTTATTTTCTTACAGAGGGCTTATCCCTGAATGTGAGTCCTGTCTTGGGATTCTTAACCTGGGTTTTATGACTTGTTTTGTTTTATTTTATATTTTTATAACTTCTTTCCTTTGTACTCCTATGTATTTCTTAGTATGAATTTAAAATCATTCTTCTGAGAAGGGGTCCGTAGGCTTTACCAGACCGTCATGATATACAAAAGATTAAGAAGGTCCTAATTAGGTAGATGATATTTCAGTCCAAGACGAACACTACCAACTGAAAATTGGGAAGGAGCAGAGGATCACAGATTGAGAACTGGAAAGGACCCTAGAGGTCATCTAGTCCACCCCAAATTATTCAACAGATGTGTAAAATGAGGCCCAGAAAAGGAAGGGGAAATGACAAAAGAAATTGTGAAATGCTCTTCTGAAATCTTCAGGCGGTGCCTCAGTTCGGGGAATTCAGGTTGACATTCTGCCAAGCACATAACTTCATGAAGTAGTGATGGTGAAGTCCAAAGAAAACACTGAACTTTGACCCAAAGGCTGTGCCCTGAGCTCCAGTTCTGCTATAGCTAAGTTATCTCACATCATTGGCCACACTTCTGGTTTTTCTCATCTGTAAAATGGGGCCATTGTACTAGATTAGCAGTGTCAAATTCAAATAGAAATGGTGGGGGGGAGCAATAAAAGTGTGCATACCCTTTGATCCAGCAATACCATTACTGGGTCTATACCCTGAAGAGATCATGAGAAAGAGTAAAAACATCACTTGAACAAAAACATTTATAGCAGTCCTGTTTGTGGTGGCAAAAAATTGGAAATTAAGTGAATGTCCTTCAATTGGGGAATGGCTTAACAAACTGTGATATATGTATGTCATGGAACAATATTGTTCTATTAGAAACCAGGAAGGACAGGAATTCAGGGAAACCTGGAGGGATTTGCATGAACTGATGCTGAGTGAGATGAGCAGAACCAGAAGAACATTGTACACCCTAACAGCAACATGGGGGTGATGATCAACCTTGATGGACTTGCTCATTCCATCAGTGTAACAATCAGGCACAATTTTGGGATAGCTGAGTTGGAGAATACCACCTGTATCCAGAGAAAGAATTGAGGAGTTTGAACAAAGACCAGACTATTATTACCTTTGTTTGCTTTGTTTATTTTTTTTTGTGAGTTTTTTGTTGGGTTTTTGTTTTTGTTTTTACAAGGCAATGGGGTTAAGTGAGTTGCCCAAGGTCACACAGTTAGGCAATTATTAAATGTCTGAGGTCAGATTTGAACTCAGGTACTCCTGTTTCCAAGCCCAGTGCTCTAACCACTGTGCAACCTAGCTGCCCCACCTAGCTGCCCCTATTAATTTTAAGTTAAAAAAAAATAATCTTATTATATAATTTTGCTATCACTTGTTTTTTTTTGCCCTTAAGGATATGATTTCTCTCTCAACACATTCAACTTAGATCAGTGTATAGTATGGAAACAATGTAAAGACTAACAGACTGCCTTCTGTGAGCAATGGGGGAAGGGAAGCAAGATTAGGGGAAAATTGTAAAATTCAAAAATAAATCAATAAATTCGAAATTTTAAAGAGAGAGAAAGAGAGAGAGAGAGATAAATGGGACCCCTAAAGGGTATATGAGGATATCTTCAGGCTCACATTAACTTAGAAACCCACATTTTGTTATTATCTATTTTTTTGTAATTTATATTTTACCAAACATTTGTGAATAACATTTTAATATAGTTTCAGAAGTATTTGAATGTGGCCTGGGAGCAGCATTTGAACTCCTCTAGACTATCAAATTCCTTTATCTGTGAGATACTTAGATGACTCAGTTAGATTGAGGGCCCTCAGGAGTCAGGAAGAACTGAGTTCAAATATGACCCAGATTTACTGGCTCAGTGTCTGGCAAGTCACTTAACCCTGTTTGCCTCAGTTTCCCTATCTGTACAATGAGAATAATAATATCACCTATCACCTAGGATTGCTGTAAGGATAAAATAAAGATAATATTTGTAAAGAACTTGACTTTTCATGGAAAGCATAAAAATCACCTTGTTTTAGAAAAGCAAAACTGTTTACGCTTCTTGATTTCAATTCCCTCTCAAGTTACCTTTTTTTGCCTCAAAAAGAGACATTTATTCAAAGTAAAAAAAAATAGGAGAGAGGTTGACAAAGATCCCCATCCATTTTTGCCTTTCTTTCCTTTCAGTTCCCCTCCTTCCCCCACCATCCCAAAGAGTAGGTTTTGTTATATGTAACTCTTCATAACCCAATTTGGGATTTTCGGCAGAGATATTGGAGTGGTTCACCATTTTCATCTCCAGTTGATTTTACAGATGAGGAAACTAAGGCAAACAGGGTTAAGTGACTTGTCCAGAGTCACATAATTAGTATCTGAGGCTATTTGAATTCATGAAGATGTCTTTTTGATTCCAGGCCATCCACTGCACCACCTAGCTTCCTGAGAAGAACAGAGCTCTGGGGAAAATAAGTGAGGAAGTTCCTTAGATGAGGTTAGCCATATTTAGAGGTATTATATTTTGAATGGTCTTTATAACCATATTGCTAGCCACACTCTTAAAACCAGAACACTCCCATGACCAAGTCTATGAATATAATTCTCCCAGTTGATGGAAAGATCTTAATTAATAACCAAGATGCTTGTCACACATCAGGTACAGTAGGTCAATGGTATCTCCCCCCATGATTACATCTTGTTTCTTTTGATAAGTCTCTACACATTGCATAGCCAGCCAGTCTACTGATTGAGGAAGAGAATAGCTTGGGTAATAGTCAATGACGTGTGGTAGGGTCTGTGACTGGGGAGGCACAAACAATTTCAGAGTCAGAATTTGTACTGTATGAGACTAATAGAAGTAGCACAGGCACACACTTATTGTATGGCTCAACCCAATTTGTGAGGAATTGTGTAATCTGAGGTGAGACACAGTTCTACCTCCTCTACCTCCCCTCACCCCACATCCCGGGTAAAAGCATTTCATCCACATTTAAGTAAAACTGATAAGATCCTTCCAATGTCAGGTCCTTCTTTTTGACTAGACTCCTGATCAGATTGTTCATAAATTTCTGGGTCACTTCCAAGTCATCTGAGGGCATGGTGGCCAATAGGAGAACTACCTGAGAATTGTCCATTGAATTTCTAGAAGAATGTTTCACAAGTCTAGTCCTCAGCTATGGCTTAACAATTCAATGGCTCCATCCAGGACTAACATCTTGATATATTTAGGAGATGTTATTGTTTGTCCTTCATTTTCGAAGAACAGTAACAAGCCAGGACAATGTTTTGACATCTGTGTGAATTGGATTTAAGTGAGGCAGAGTTTCACAAAGTCGTCAGTCTCACTCTCCCAGTCATTGAAGCCCAGGGGCAAGACAAAAGTCAAAATGATTGGAAATGGCTGAAAAAAGCAAATTGTAGTGAACGACCTAGTGTCTTCGATGTCTAACCAAGTTCTAAGTGCTCCATAATGCCTACTTTATGATCATTGGAACAAATTGTTCTCATCCAATCCACCAAGAGAAGTCTTCACCTAATTGGAGTAGACACTCCCCTAATTCATCAACAGGTTTGTAGTTCATTGGTTACCCTCAACTTAGTCTTGCTCTTCTGCCAAGCTGGCTTGCAGGGTTGTGGCCACTGTGCCTGCTAAGTTTCTTGGAGCCACAGGTTGAATGTTAAATGCCAGGTGTACACTAAGGTGGACGAACACCCTTAAAAGGCTCAACAAAGGTCTCAACAAGCCCCTTACACCAGAGGTATTAGTCCTCCTTGAACACCCGTACAGTCTATTTAGGAAGAGGCAGCAAGGTGGATAGAGCACCAAGCCTACAGCCAGAAATATCTGAGTTCAAATCCAGTCTTAGACATTTACTAGTTATATGACCCTAGGCAAGTCATCTAACAATGTTTGCTTCTATTTAGAAGATAGGATCACTGATTAGACATTGTCTGGAAGTGCCCTTAATGATGTGGGGAGCTTACTTTTGCAACTTCTGAACTTCAGTCTGAACATGTATTTATTTTCTCCAAAGCTAATGTTTGTCCTTCATTCTTGAAGAAGATCATGACATCAGGGAGGTGACATGGCAAGCACAAGAATTACATTTGAGTGGTTCAGGGGCAATTAAGTTGCACAGTGGATAGAGCACCGGCCCTGGAGTCAGGAGGACTTGAGTTCAAATATGACCGCAGACATTTAATAATTACCTAGATGTGTGACCTTAGGCAAATCACTTAACCCCATTGCCTTGCAAAACAGCAACAACAACAAAAGAATTTGAGTGGCTCCTCCAAAACCATTTGGGTCTAGTGGCCAGATTTGAGTCAGGACAACTGGAGATGGCTTTGGATGTGAGGTAATCAGGGTCAAATGACTTGCCCAAGGTCACACAAATAGTGTCTGAGGCTGGATTCAAACTCCTCCTGACTCCTCGTGACTCCAAGGCCAGTGTTCTATCCACTGCATCATCTAGCTGAAGTCCTAGTGCCATCACTACTTTTTTTGGAGGGGGGAGGTCTTTGTAGACCTTTAAATTCAATTCAACCTGTTGTAAAATGCAAAAGTTATCCATCCTCTTGGTTCCAGTGTGGGCTTGAGCAATCACATCATGACTCTTGGTATAAGGAATTATTGCATGTTGCTGGGAGGCAGGTGGTTTTTACAAACCATATATAATACAAAGTTCTGAGACAGTTCATACCATATCATCAAAGATAGCCACAATTTTGTTCTAGTTACTCTCAATGGTACCAGCAGAGTCCATCCCATCTGGGCCATTTACATCTCAACATGATCCTGAGAACTAGAGTCTCTCCACTCAGTTCTCAATCCCTTATGAGATAGTTTCCATTCACTCTAGTCAGACTGAAACTGTACTTTGTAAGATTACTAATGTCTTAATAATTTTGTTTTTATTCTATTTACCCTCTCTTCATGTTTTCACATGTCTCACCAGTTAACTGCTCCTTCTCTCCCATTCCCTATTCCTACTCAATAAACCTCAATGGTTCCATTTTCCCTAGGATCAAATACAAACTCCTCTGACTGGCATTCAAAATTCTTCACTTCTTACCTTTCTAGTATGTTTACCTGATTGGTTCAGAGAATTCATGTATACAAACTTAGGCAGTTTTTTACAAACAAGCACCTTCTAGAATGCTTTTGTACTGATGACTGTGAACTGGAATTGGCTTACCTTAGTTTACTGACCCTCACATCCTAAAGAAAATACCCATTATAACATATTTGACAAGACATCATCCAGCCTCTGCTTTAAGAGCCACGACCTCCTGCAGGCAGCTCATTCCAATTTTGGACAGCTCTAATTTTTAGCCTGACATCAAGTCTAATTATACTTCTTTGTAACTTCCACCAATTACTCCTGGTTCTGCCCTCTGGGACCAAACAGAAGATATGAAGGAAAAACATTCCAGAGTGGGAGGACAGGGAGTACAAAGGGATCTAAATAAGAGATGGATCATTGTATGTAATATTTTATTTAAAAATGTAAAAACTATTCTTAATTCATAGCTATACAGAAACAGACCATAGGTAGGATTTGGTCAGGAGGGGGTTTCTATTGACCCTCTGCTTTAGGGTATAAATTGGACTATTAGTTGGTTGTTGAGATCCCTTTCAATGCCTAGGTTCTGTGAGTAGGAAAGGGAATCTCTCTGTCTCTCTCTGTCTCTGTCTCTGTCTCTCTGTCTCTCTCTCTCTCCCTTTCTCCCCCTCCACTACATCTGGTCCCCATCTCTCACATCATCCCTTCCCTTTTCCCAGGGAAATGGGGGGAAAAAACCTCTTTAAACAGTCCCAGATTTGGAAAAGGAAGGGAACAAAAGAAAAATAATAACACCTGATTTCATTTTAAACCAAGATCTCCTCTTTTTCTATTTGTTCTCTCTCCCATAGTCATTCCTCTAGGCCTAGGTATTACAGTCAAATTAAAACAGGGACACTGCTATTCATAAAGATACCTATAGACCACATATGGGCAGCTAGGTAGTGTAATGGATAGAGGCTTGGAGTTAGGAAGACCTGAGTTCAAATCCAATCTGAGACACATACTGGCTATGTGAACCTGGACAAATCATTTTATCTTGTTTGCCTCATTTCTTCATAAAATGAACTGGAGAAGAAAATGGTAAACCATTCCAGTATGCTTGCCAAGAAAATCCCATATGGGGTCTCAGCCCAAGGAACAACTGTTCAACAACAAAGAGGCCACAAATTGATTTAGAAAACCACATATTAGCATTATCTGTGTTTTATTGTAATTTTATTTATTTCAAAATATTTTCCAGTTCATATTAATCTAATTTCTGACATACAAGGAAAGTTGATGGACACAGAGGCACAAGTTTGACACCTCTTCTCTACACTATCCCTTTCTGCTTAAAGTCTCCACTATTATCTGAAGGTAATATTATCAGTCAACAAGCATTTATTTTAAAAATCTTATACCAATCACTGCACAAGATATTGGAATATAAAATGAAAAAGAGTCTCTCTGCTCTCAGAGAATTTGCATTCTGTCCGAGAAAACACATACTCTTTAAATAAATACAAAAAAAAAAAATATGAAAACTAAGTACAATGGAGGAGACGGGGTAGGATTGCAAGGAATACCAGCAAAGAATAGATCAGGAAAGACCCAATGGAGCAGATGGGGCTTGAGCTAAGCTTTGAAAGCATACATCTCTTCTACATGAAAAAGGTAAGGGATTTGGGAGCAAAATGCTGAGACACTTGCAGATACGAGTTCAATCCATCATTTTTAACTTAACTGGTTTTCTTGGTTATTAAGGTGGGTCTAATTCTGTGTATGTCTGTGTGCATGTGTATGTGCATGTATGTTAGCAAGAAGAGTTGCTTCCTAAAATGACTATGATTTAAAAAAAAAAAGGATCAATAAAAATTTTGTAAAAGATTATTAGGAAAGGAGATACACAACCCTCTTTCCTTCTCTTTGAGATAGAGTTGAATCAGACCTCGATTTTTTGGCTTTATCCTTTATTCCCCTGCTACCCTATTCTCCCAGCTTAATCCCCTATTTATACAAGCCCTAGACCACTGTAAACTCTTTCAAGTGAAGCAATTAAAGATTTTATCAGGAATGGCTCCCAACATTTTATTCAGTTATTTAAAAATCTTCTCAGAGTAGCTCCCTTCCCTTTCCACCAAAGAGAAGGCTTCCTGACAACTTTCTACTCTCATAACCCAAGAGATTCATTGTTTCCTCTTCAAATATTATGATTTTGGAATTTCAGGCTTTCAAAATTTTATTTTTTTAACACCAGTTTCAATAGCATCTCCTACAGAGACTATGGATATTGTTACTTTGAGAGGTAATGGAATCTTAGGGCATCCCAGTTGCACTGTCAATTTTGAAGTCTCTTTTAACGATTGAAATGGTTGGAGACTGAGTACAGAAAGGACTAAGAGAAATTCTTTCCTGAGAGACTAACTGATTTACTGTCAAGAAGGACTGAATTTACTCTTCTGTCAAGAAACATTAGGAAGAAAATTCTTGAGCAAAGACTTTAGCTGCCATACTAAGAGAACTAAATGATAGGTCTGTGTTTGCAGAGAGATAGTTAAAGGTGACTCTGGCTGTGATCTTTTTTACAGTTAATACATTGTAAATAATAATCTATGTCTTTATTTTATTGTTTACTATGTCATTAATAAATTGCATAGTCAGCAATTTTCATGTTTATTTAAGCCTATGAGATTAGGAAGTGGAGAAAGAAAAAATGAGAGAGATGTGAAAGCTTAAGGGAAAAGATCTTTTTTCCTGGTTCTTTTAATAAGTAATACATAAGAAGGGACAGCTAGGTAGCAAAGTACTGAGCTTGGAATCAAGAAGATTCATCTTCAGGAATTCAAATCTGATTTTAGTCACTTACTAGCTATATGATCAAGTCACTTAAAGTTGTTTGCTTCAGTTTTCTCCTCAGTAAATTGAGCTGGAGAGGGAAATGGCACACCATTCCAGTACCCTTGCCAAGAAAACCCCAAAATGGGATCACAAAAAGTTGGACAACTACTGAAACAATTAAACAACAACAACAATAATATATGAGAAGTATAAAGTGGAAACCAAGAGTTAATTGATTAATTGATGAGAGATGTTTCCATTTGGTAAATTTTGTGAAAATATCAGAACATATCCTTTGACTTCATTTGAATCTGAGATGAGAAATAATAAGAAAATAAATCAGTAGCCCTGAGAATGTGGGAATCATCATATATAGACTAAAACTTAAAAACTGGTGTAGTTCACTCTAAATCCTATTTTCCAGTTCATCTTTTGGGTAGTCAATCATTCATGTAACACACTTTTCCTTAACCATTTAATGTCAAAAAGATACTTTAATTTAGAGTGAAGAAATTCTAAGGGTACATAGTACAGACATGTAGCAGTTTGCAGGCACATATTTAAACCAGGTTAGACTGCTTTAATTTTTTTTATTAATGCTAATATAGTGTTACATAGTTTTAAATAACAGGAATGAATGAATTACTATAAGCTTTCCAACTCACCACAATGACAACTAACCCACTAAAGTTGACAAAAGTTTGATCAAACATTTCTCTAAATCTAAACAACAGCACAAGTGTGAAGTTGCTCCCCTTCCTCTTAGGCAAGTCTCCTCTTTCTGGAAACTGTCTCCTTAAGGTACACTCTGACAAAAAAAAAAAAAGCAAAAAAAAAAACAGTCCCCTCACCCTATCCCATACATGGGCTTTGCTTAGCTCACCATTTGGATTTTTAAATTATTGTATTCCTGGATAATAAAATAAAATTAAGTAAAGAAAGAAGACAGAAAGAATCAAAGATAAAGAGGACAATTTTAAAGACTATACACTAAATTTATTATATATGTAGTACATGTATTATGTGCTGGAGGGTTTATTCTCCCAACATCCATTTCAACTCTAATAGACTATCAGAGCAATGTTTCCCATCCCCTTCTTAGAGTTCTAGAAATAACCCTGAAGGTTTAGAGATTATTTTTAGTACTATTGTTCATAATCCTCTATGTAAAGTGTTCTCTAGTTAATTCCATTCCAGCTTCATATAGTCAACTGACTGATTTCTTCCCAGTATCAATTAATCAATTCACATTGATTAGCTTTTACAAAGAGGTATTTACTGAGAAAATATAACAAGACCCAAAGTTCAAAAGCATCCCAGACCAGAAGCACATTGTTCTACCATGTAAGTCCCTGAGGATAATGGATTCAAGACTAAACTGGTGTCTTGGAACCCTCCACCAAGTAAATTTCTGAGTGTGTCATAGGCAATAGTTGAGCCATTTCCCTTACTTGTAGGACAAAATGATTTGGTTGGTGGATTAATCCTCTGCTTTTAAAACTCAGGAATTCATAACTTGATCCATTCTCTTTTCTGATATTCATTTGTCTAAGATCAGGAAAGAATAGAAACAAAAAAAAATAGGAGTCTTGTGTTTATGGCCTCCTGACTGCCAGGATAGGGAGGTAAGGCAGCTACTGATCCTCCCTCTTTCCCACCTCAAGGTCCACAACATTTCTTACCCTTCACTCCAAAGGCTCTATGAAGAAAAAAAATTTATCCATTTCATCTTTTTGCACAATCAGACCTTGGACAGTCAATTAAATAACTTTCCAGGCAATGCAGTATATACCAAAGGAAAACAGAATAGCTGTGCAATATTGCCAATGTAAATGGTTCAGAGGTAGTTTTCAGAAGAAAAATCTATTTTCTCCAGTCATATGAAAAAATGTTCTACAATACTATTGTTTAGAGAATATAAATTAAAACAATCTTGAAGTACCACATCATACCTATCAGATTGGTTAATATGATGGAAAAGTAAAATGACAAATACTGGAGGAGATCTGGAAAAATTGGGATGCTATTACACTGTGGGTAGAGCTGTGAACTGATGAAGCCATTCTGTTTTTGTTTTTTTACTGGAGGAGATCTGGAAAAATTGGGATGCTATTACACTGTGGGTAGAGCTGTGAACTGATGAAGCCATTCTATTTTTGTTTTTTTAGGTTTTTGCAAGGCAAATGGGGTTAAGTGGCTTGCCCAAGGCCACACAGCTAGGTAATTATTAAGTGTCTGAGACCAGATTTGAACCCAGGTACTCCTGACTCCAAGGCCAGTGCTTTATCCACTATGCCACCTAGCAGCCCCAGATGAAGCCATTCTGGAGAGCAATTTGGAACTATGCTCAAATGACTATAAAACCGTACATAATAGCAGATGTACTATTAGGTGTTATTACTAAAGAGATTTAAAATCCTAAAGAGATTTAAAATAAATTTTTTAAAGGAAAAGAATCTATATACAAAAATATTTATAACAGCTCTCTTCTGATGGCAAAGAACTGGAAATTGAGACCAACTGGAAATGTCCCCCATCAATTGGGGAATGGTTGCACAAGTTGATTGTGATGTGTGAATTGTAATATACTATAGAAACGATGAGCAGGATGGTTTCAGAAATATCTGGGAAAATGCAGGTGAACTGATGAAAAGTAAGTGAGCAGAACCAGGAGAACACTATGTACCTAAACAGCAATATTGTACATTAATCAACTGTGAAGGACTCAGCTATTCTTACCAACACAATGATTCAAGACGACTCTGAAGGATTTATGATGAAAAATGAAATCCCCTCCAGAGAAAGACCTGAAGTCTGAATGCAAATTGAAGTATATCTTTTTTTTTTGCTTTCTTTATTCGTCTTTTTTTTTTTGTTTTGGTCTGTGTTTTCTTTTGTATTATGGTTAATGTGGGAACATGTCTTGCATGACTGTACATACTAAATATAACCTATGTCTAATTGCTTGCCTTCTCAAGGAGTGGGGAAGGGAGGGAGAGAAGTAGGGAAGAAGGAAAAGAATAATTTTTTTTTAAATAATGTAAAAGTTGTTTTTAAGGGGCAGCTAAGTGGCACAGTGGATAGAATACTGGTTCTGGAGTCAGGAGTACCTGAGTTCAAATCTGACCTCAGACACTTAATAATTACCTAGCTGTGTGGCCTTGGGCAAGCCACTTAACCCCATTGCCTTGCAAAAACCTAAAAAAAAGTCATTTTTTATTGTTCTAGTGTTAGATGGACATCAATTTGGTCACTGGTCACCAGGCTAAAAATTCTTCTCTTAGTCTTGTTCTCCTAGATGAATTCCAGTAAGCAGGGGCATGAAGGTATTGAAAAGAATTCCTTCACCATAGTTTCACCAAATTTATTCTCTATTTTTGCTAAATGTAGACCCTGTTATGATTTGAAGAAACCTAGGCACCTGATCTCAGAATATGATATGAGTTAAAGGAATTTTAAGACCACAGTTCAGGAAAAAAAAAAAAATAGAATGCCAGAGAGAGAAAAAAGGGGAAATTGGAGAGGGAAGGGAAGAGGAATAATTAAAAAGATAAGCTGAAATGTTCTTGTGCTATCATCTAGGTGTCTCTGACTGTGGTGGGATGGGAGGGTCTATATCACAAAAAAATATTAAAATAGCCCCTATATGGGAAGAAGGCACATAGCAAATGAAAACCAGCAGATGGCAGCACATCAGGAAAAAAAACAAAAAACAGGTAGACAAAGAACTGGACTAGGGGTGATGATTCAATGATTGCATCCAGGGGAATGCTGGAACCAGCAAGAACCGGCTTGCAAGAGCCTGTTTTGAAATTTTCAGTGTATTTACATTTCAGAAATTGTAAATGCTACAAATCCTACTTGATAATTGTTTTTTTCCTAAACTTAGAAAAATTGATGGTAGAGATGTTAATAATGCAAATTAAAAGTGCATCCTGAACACATTTTTTAAATTTTAGGAGAAATAGTCATTAAAAATTTATCAACACACCACTGTAACACTGGTGGCTCTGTAGAGGAGTAAGGTGTTTGTTGTTTGTCCTTCATTTTTTTTTTTTTAGGTTTTTGCAAGGCAAATGGGGTTAAGTGGCTTGCCCAAGGCCACACAGCTAGGTAATTATTAAGTGTCTGAGACTTGATTTGAACCCGGGTACTCCTGATTCCAGGGCCGGTGCTCTATCCACTGTGCTACCTAGCTACTCCTGTCCTTCATTCTTGAAGAGAACCAATGACATCAGGAGGGTGATGACTTGCAAATGAATTGAATTTAAGTAAGGCAAAGTCATCAAACTCATGACTCCAGAGTCATCTGAGTCCAGGAGCAAGACAGGTCAGGATCCCCAGAGAAGCCAGGTGTAGGTAGTTTCAAAGACAAAAGTTTACGTTAAGGATACCACTTTAAGAGAAGGAGCTGTTTTGGCTAAATGTTTGCCCTGGTCACATGAATTCTCTAGTGGGTGTTCCCCTGTTATGAGTTTTCCCTGAAAGAAAGGATATCCCTGTGTGTATGGAGAGAATTTTCTTTATCATCTACTCTGCTATACTCTTTAATTAAATGTCTTGTGCTTTGAACTATGTATTGGGCTTGAAATCAGGAAGACTTCATGAATTCAAATCTAGCCTCAGACATGTACTAGCTATGTGACCCTAGACAAGTCATTTAATTCTATTTGCCTCAGTTTCCGAATCGGAAAATTGAGCTCAAGAAGAAAAGGGTAAACCACTTCAGTGTCTTTGCCAAGAAAACCCCAAAATGATGTCATCAAGAGTTGGCTACTGAACAACAAGAAAGACCACTGCTGAAAGGGTTTATATTTCAAGATGAAGACTCCTTTCATTAAAAGCAAGTGATCCCAAACTCAGTTCTTTCTTCCTTTCTGCTTCAAACTGTATCAGGACTGTTTTGGAATACTTTCTATGAAGTGAGTCAGAGGAAAAGTAACTTGCTCTTCTCCCCTTCTTCCCATCCCCCCATCCCTGATCCTCATACATTCATAAGCTCATGATATGTAAAAAAAATGCCTAGGTAAACCTGAATATAGGTTTAATCTGCATCTTTTGTGACTGCTCCTTTCTGATCTTAGGTGAACAGGTACATATCCTGAGATAGATGTATCTATGGTTGGAGGTGACTTTGCTAATTTGAGGGATCTGTATTCCCAGTTCCAATGGTTGAGAGCTGAATAGTGATAAGGGAAAGAGTTGCCAGCAATTACTTCATCACTCTTAGAGAAAACAAACATCAACAAGAGGTTTACCTACTCTTGGCCATTATACCCAAAGACATATACAAAAGGGTTATTAGTACAGAACAGAAATAAACTGTAAAATGTTAATCCCAATCTTACAAATGACTTTTTTGTTCCAACAACGTCTATCAATTTCTCAGCAGATTGTAGCAATAGTTAATTTACTGAATCCTCTTTTAAATTGTTCTGTTAATGTGCATTATCAGTAATTTATGTTGAGAATTTTTTTGCGTGTATAGGAAATAGATATCTGTCCCATAAGTGACATATTTTACATGGCATATCTTTCTACTTCCTCCTTTTAGGGAAATTCTAGATGTCATCCATTATCTAAGCATAGGCAAATCACCTATGTCTGGGAGTTAAGAGTGAAAAGTTGAATAGGAACCTAACCTCTCTCATTCCCCAACCCCATCCCCTCACCCAGGTTCTGAACATGGTTCAAATGGTACATGCTTGGATCCATATAGAATGGTCCCTTAGTGAAAAAGAGAATAATGTAGCACCCCAGTTCCTGGTAACTAAGAGCATTTTCTTATTGTCAGAAAGGTAGTTTCAATAATCTAATTTAGATCCACTGACAAATCACTTCTCTTATCTCACTACATGGTCTAGTTGATTGATAAACTTCCAAGATCAACCAAATGCAATTTTTTCTCATGCTGAGATCAGACTAGAATTCAAAATACTCAGAGGAATCTATAACCTGATCAACTTTTATATTCCTTCTCTCACAACCCAGCCACACCTACTTATCCTGAGTAACTCTTGCTTAATCCAGTTTTCTAAGGGCCTTCCTCAATTTCAATTAACAACTCTCAGAGAATAATTCCAGAGGACTAATGATAAAACATGCTAATCACCTGCTGACAGAGAGGTGATAGGGGAGGGGCACAAAAATGAGGCACTTTTTTGGGACATGACCAATGGAGGAATCTCTTTGACTTGACTGGGTAAAAATTTGTTATAAGGGTTTTGTTTTTTCCTCTTTTTTAAATGGGGATGTGGGAGGGAAATAAAATAGATTTTTTTATTAATTAAAATCATAAAAGTTAAATTAATGTTTTTCAATCTCTAGGTTACCAGTGGAACATACAAGCTATTTGGCAAGCAAAAGACTTAGGGGAAACATGAGAACAAGTTCACAGATTTCAAGTATGTGCAAAATTGTCCTGGAGAAGAAGGATTAAACTTGCTTTGCTCAGTCCCAGAAAGTAGAATCACTTGGATTCTACTGAAATCTGCAAATTGAGGTTTAATTTAAGGAGAATGTGCTAACAATAAGAGCTATCCCAAAGTGGAATTATCTAGTCTAAGAAGGACTGAGTAACATCCACTAAAAGTCCTCAAGTGAAGACTAAATGATCTCTTGTTGAGTATGTTATAAAAGATTCCAGATCAGTTGGACTGGACAGTCCCTTCCCATTCTGATATTATGTGATGTTAAAATTCTTTGCTTCTGTGCTTTGAGGTTGGATTTCTGTGTCCAGGGAAACCTTCCTAAACAGGGACCTGAGGAACTATAAACTCATTTCCAGTCTTTGGACAGATACTTAGGATTTAATTAGCGCCTCCACATTCCCCTTTCCTCCTTCTGAGTACCCAACTTTTTATGAACTTAGAATGAAGCCTTTGCCCTGATAGACTATACCTGCCTTCCACTTCCCAAAATCAGAGCATTCTATTAAAAATCAAATCAAAATAGCAAGCATTGCCAGTCAAAATGCTGAAAGTGCTTAAAATTAAAGTGAGGTTTATCTCCATGATGTTATAATGAAATTAAAATCTTATCTGAATCTTAGCCATCCTTCAAATAGGGTGGGATGTTTGTAATGGAAAGAGCAGTAATTTAGAATTAGTAGTTGAAGAGTACAAATTCAGCTCTGGTACTTGGACTATAATCTCTGTCTGCTTCAGTTTCCCTATTTGTAAAATAAGGGTATTGAACAATCCCCAAGGTCCTTTCTGACTCTAAATTCTTTGATTCCATAATCTTCAGTTCCATCTTCCCTCCAGACTTTTTCCTGGACCCTTTGGTTCATAGTTATCTCTACAGCTCTGATTCCCCATATTATCATCCTTATCTAACAAAAAACCCATTCTAATTATACCTCCCATTCCTTTAACTAAGTTTTACTGAGCACAAGGCAGTTAGCCCCAGCTACTCCTTTACAGTATTTGCTTAGGCAAGTCACTTCATCCCTCTGGGATCTCTTCTCCTGCATCTACGCAATGGGGATAAGAAGTTGATTATGGACTAAATTACATAATTAATAATAATAGCCATCATTTATATAGCACTTTAAGATGTGCAAAACATTTTGTAAATATTATCTCATTTTATTCTCACAAGAACCCTACTATTGTTATGCCCATTTTACAGATGAGAAAACTAAGGCAGACAGAGATCATTTGACTTTCCCAGATTTGAATTCAAATCATCCTGACTCCAGCCCAGCACTCTAGTTACTGCAATACCTGGCTGTTTAAAGAATAAAGTGGAATAATGTGTGTAAAGGAAAAAATAAAGCTGAATTCACATATAAGCTATCAATATTAATGGGGGGGGGTTAAGGCTTTTTCAAGGCAATGGGGTTAAATGGCTTGCACAAGGCCACATGTCTAGGTAATCATTAAGTGTCTGAGGCCAGATTTGAACTCTGGTCCTCCTGACTCCAGGGCTGGTACTCTATCCACTGAGCCACCTAGCCACCCCAATATTAATGTTTTAATAGCTCTCCCAGGTATGCCTCCAGCAGTACAGATCACAACTCATCCATTCTCCTTCAACCTGCACAACTTTTGTCCATATATTCCCATAAATCCTCTCCTTAGAAGTATACCCAAGGACCTAGGAGCCTTCCTCCCAGGAAATCTTTTGGTATGCTACAGGTACCAGGGTATGGTACCAAACTATAGCTTATCACATGAACTAGATCACCTTTTTCAATTTCAATTCATTTAATGAATGACCATTTTTTTTTATGCCATTTCTTGGATGCAGCTCACTGGTAATATGGTAAGAGACCATTGAAACCCATCATCCATCTCTTTATTGCCTTTTGTATAAGCCAAAATTTTGATTTTTTAGAGAATATAGTATCCCAAAGTTTGCATAGAATAATATTTCATTTGAGTCTCATTATGGCATGGAAATGACCCTAGATTCTTAAAGGCATAGTTCTGAAGCTGAAAAGTTCAATCAAAGTATTTATCAAGGCCCCACTAGGGCCAAGCATAGGGCACAGAGGTTCTGGGGATGCAAAGAAAGGCAAAGTCCCTGCCTTTCAGGAGCTCACAGTCCTAACAGGAGACAGCATGAGAACAACCATGTACTGGCTAATATGGAAATATGTTTTATATGACTTCACATATATAATTAATGTTATATTCTAGATGAGTAGAGAAGGCTCAGGAGGAGGGAAGGAGAGAATTTGGATCTCAAAATGTTAAAAATAAATAAATATTTTAAAAATAAAAAATATAAATATTTAAAATTATAATTATATGTAAATATATATAATTATATGCTATATTATAAAATTATAGAATTATAATTATAAAACATTTAGAATAAATAAATAAACAAATGAACAAATAAATAAATACTTAAAATAATTTCTTTAAACACCAACTAGGTACAAACAAGCTAAAAGCAGGATAAATGGGATGTAATTAGCAGGGGGAATTCACTAGAATTAAGATGAATTGGGAATGGTCCCAAAATGAACTGCATGTCTGTCATCCAAGGAACAGTCTAGCTAAGTTTAGAGAGGTTCCACACAAGTTGATGACATTTTTTTTTTTGGTCAAACCAACTCTCAGAGAAAGTCTGCTGAGTTTTAGATGAGTTGAGCTGTGTCTCCTTAAGGGATTCCCTACACCAATAAAATTATAGACCCTTGAAGTTTTGTCATTAATTCATAATAACACGGGCCATGCCAAGTATACAATCAGCTGGTTTGAAGGTCTGGGTCTTATCTTCTAGTTTAATAGAAGAAGGAAGGGGATCAATGACACAAAGGGGAGGAAACCTCCTGCCCTAGCAACTAGCATAGGTAATGCTCTCAGTTCTTCAGGGTAAAACACACAAGACACCCAGCACCAAGATTTATACAAGGTTGCAGAAAAGGATCAGTCATATTATAGAAAGAGGTATGGTTGATTGCTTACTTCTGATTGGTTTCTTACTCCTGATATCAGACAACAATCAGCAAGGTTCTGAGTGGGTAGGGAAGGAGAAATGGATGTTTCCAGTAAGAAAAATACCAGATTTAAGGGGTTTCAGAGAAAGGGAAAGGTGGGGGAATTCCAGTAAGAAAGGAGACTTTTTCCTAGTAGAAATAGATAGAAAAAAATCAGTCCTGAAAAACACTGATTTTTTTTAAACTATCAAATTTGGCATCCCCTTGAATAGGTAATAAGCTTCTCTCCCCTGCATTTTCTCAATGAAGAGGTTGGGTTTTTTTTTTTTTGTTTTGGCTCTAGATCCAGTTAGTAGGCTCACACTCACCCAAATCTGCTCTGGCTCAGCAGATTCCCAGATCTGGGGGTGGGTGGTCACAGAAAAAATGCAGGAAAAAACTTCACAATGGCATAGGTATAGTTCTCTGGATCTCTGAACCCATACAGGTTCTCCCAGAGAAAAACATCCAACCTACCTTTCCCACCCTCCACATGAGAAGGAATTTTCTCCAGATGGATTCATAGATGGAGACAGAAACACTGACCCCAGAACTTTGGCTCTGTCCTGATGTTAGCCACTAGGTTAGAAGTAAAGACTGGATGATGGTAAGTCAGAGGAAAGTAGGCAGGGCCATGTCCTGGTAGCTTTAAAAGGAAAAGACTGGGGCAAGGAGGAACTGAAATGGAATCATGGCAGGTGATAGGGGAAAATCTAGGAGTCATCTCTATAGATATTCTGAACCTGGGATCTGTGATCATAGTGTTTGTGTTGTTGTTGCTGCTGTTGTTTTGGTGAGACAACTGGGGTTAAGTGACTTGACCAGGGTCACACAATTAGCTAGTGTCAAGTCCCAGTTTTGAACTCAGATTCTTCTGACTCCAGGGTTGTGTCACCAATTTACCTTTGATCTTGGTTTTCAAAAGTGTTTTTATAACTGTACTTCATTATGATTGGTTTCTTTTGTAATCCATTGAATTTTATTTTATGTCTTTTAAACTATTATTTGGAAGGAGCAGCTAGGTGGCTTCATAGTGGCACTGGCCTTGGAATCAGGAGGACCTGAGTTCAAATCTGAATTTGACACTAGCTGTGTGACACTTAATAACTGCCTAGCTGTGTGACCCAGGGCAAATCATTTAACCCCATTGCCTTAAATAAATAAAATTTTTTAAAAAATATATATTATTTGGAGGAGGGGCCCTTTGCCAGACTGCCAAAGGGGACCATGACACAAAAAAGGTTCAGAACTCCTAGCTTAAAATGATTGAATCTAAAGAATCCACCTGAGGATTGTTACATGTATGATTATAGGATTGTAATTACACTTTATTTCTCTTTCCTCCTAAGTCCTTTAATATATCCCCAACCCAGAAGACCAGGTTAGTTAAATCAATCAATGTTAGAGAGAATGTTGTGACCAAGAGTATGAGTATTTAAATCTGTATAATTGTGTCCATGAATATGTCAAGGGAGGAAAGAATTTCCTTTGCCTGTGTGAGGAGGTGATGGGGGGAGGTGCCTGGGGTTGGGGGCTGGAAGAGAATCAAGTTCAAGTACTTGCCAGATGACATTGGTCTAGTCCTCCCCACCTCCAGGCTGGCTCTGATCACTGTCAGTAACACCTCCCCTACTCTCCAGGTCTGAGCTAATCTGGGATCCTGGGGGGGGGGCACCCCAGCTTTTCTTCTGCCTAAAGATTGTAGTGTCTCCTGCCCTAAAGATGTCTCTACCCAAGTGAGGTTATAATGGGACAGGGAAAGACAGTGTGGAGACATGAGGAGGGAGATAGGATTCTCATAAAAAGGCAATGAAGAATGCTACCCACCTCCTGACACAGGGGTGATAGACTCAAGATAGAGAATGAGGCATACATTTTTGAATTACAGCCAAATTGGGAATTTGATTTGCTTCACTATACAGGCTCCTTCTTTCAGGTGACTAAGGGGAGAAAGAAAATAAATAATTGCTAATTGAAAATAATAATTAAAAAATAATAAAATATAAAATAAAAATTTGCAGAAATTATAAATTTATTCAATTTTATAAAGTAAAAGAATATAGTAACCATATAATTTATATAATCATTTTTATAATATTAATAAATTTATTATTTGTAATACATTTTATATTATTTTATAAATTAAAAATAAAGTTAAACTATTTTTCAAATAATAAAAACATTTATATAGTCACACCTTCAACATCACTCAGCACCATCATCCCCAATATCACCTTCACTTTCCACTCCCCTCTAGATAAAGCCAAGGGTGGGGTCTGGTCAGGAGTTTTTCCAGGCTGGGCCAGTTCAACCTGACCCAAAATAGCAGGAAATGGGGGGGGGGCCCTAGCTTGGAAAGGGGGGGAAAACTGAATATTTCTGAACAGTTTAAAATTGAACACATGTAAAAAATATGTATGTCAACAACTGGCAGACCAGAACTATTGAGGCTGAGATTGCTGGGGACCAGGGGACAGTAATCCACCCCTCCCCAAATTGGTTCCTATCTATAGAGAGCTATAATCCTTGATTTCCATGTTTAGATTTAATACAAGTTCAGACCCTCCCGTCTCCTCCCTCCAGAACCCTGCCCTGGTCCCCTAGGCCAGTGCAGGGCAAGCAGAAAGGTCATAGAAACACCCAAAATGATCCAAGAAATTACTTCCAGACTCTGCCAACCCACTGTAAGTCAGAAAGATTCATAGTAGACTGGACCTCCTGGAAGGAAGTGGGGCTGAGCCTGGAGCAGCCAAACCATTCAACAGGTAGAGGAGATCCCAGGATAATAGAATGAGAATGGCAAAGGAGACCTCAGAGATCAGATGGTGCAGTGAGAAAAGTAGCATTTGTTAGAATCAGAAGACTTGGGGTCAAATTGCAGTTCTATCTACTCTCAGTGTGACCTTGAGCAAGTCACTGTTCTCTGTGGCTTAGGTTTCTCATCTATAAAATGAGTGGAATGAGCTAGATCCATTATTCTTAATCTGGGGTCCATGACCTTTTTTTTTTTTTAGTTTTGACAATTTATTTTAACATAATTGGTTTCCTTTGTAATCCCATGTCTTTTACTTTATGTATTTTAAAACATTCTTCTGAGAAGGGGTTTATAGGCTTCACTAGATTGTAAAAGAAGGTCAGAATACAAAAACAGTTAAGGAACCCTGGTAGATTAGATGTTCTCATGAATCAAAATAAACAATTTAATCCAACCTCTTCTCCTTCTAGATGGGAAAACTGAGACCCAGATTGTAATGAGTTGCCCAAGATCCCTCAGATACTAAGGGTCAAGGTCAGGATTCAAAGTCTGGTCTTCTGACATCAGGTCTAGGTGTCTTTTTTTTTCCCCTTTAGAGGCAATTGGAGTTAAGTGATTTGCCCAGGGTTATGTGGCTAGTGAGTGTCAAGTGCCTCTCAAGAGGATTTGAACTCAAGTCTTACTGATTTCTGGACTGGTTCTCTATCTACTGTGCCATCCATCTGCCTCCCACCCCAGCCTCTTTCCATGGTTTCATGATGCCTTTCATGTAGGACAGGAGAGGACCCAGCCCATGAGGGGACTCAAAGGATATTTTCCCTGGTCCTTGATACTGTGGGAGGTCAAGCTGGGATTGTGACCAGGGATCTCTGCCCAGAAAATGAATCCCTGAATAGAGAACAGGAGTACTGAGGATAGAGAGGAGGAGGGGATGACAGTGACAGCTGGGTGATAAATCAGCTTCCACCCAAATGGGGAATAACAGCTGAAAGGAAATACCAGCCCCACCCTACTCTAAACCACTTGGGTAGCCACCCCTGCCCTAGATATTAGGCAATAGGATGGTGCCTTTGGGCACAAGCAACATTAAAAAAAAAAAAAGTAAAAATAGTTGTCCCATGGGATCACCAAATATTGGAGGGGGAGGTAGAGTTCATAGATTCAAAGATGTAAAAAACTTAGAGTCACCCAGTCAAATCACTTCATTTACTGATAGAGAAACTGAGGCACACAAAGTAGAAGTGATTTATCAAACCTCACCAACCAGGTGAGCCAAGGACCAGAATGCAAACCTTAGCTTACTGCCAATTCTTTTCCACTTATCAGCAACCCAACTTGGAGCTTCATCCCACAATCCTTCAATTAAGAATCTTTTGCCCCTTTGACCTAAAGATCCCACAGTTAGGAAAAAACCTGAAAAGAAATCAAAGACAGAGAGAAGAGCCCCATAAGTGACAAAATATTCATGGCTGTGCTTTTTTGTGGTGGCTGAGAACTTGGAACAAAGTATATACCCATCCACTGAGGATGGTCTAAATAAATTGTGTTACATGAATGTAATGGAATGTCACTGAGTTAAAAGAAATGAAGAATAGGAAGAATTCAGGAAAGGGAAAGATATGTTCCTCAAAGGACTTCAATAGAACATTTTAAATACACATAAGACATAGTAGTACATAAAGGGACCCCCAAATAAAGCTATTTTGTTAATATTTTTCATATATATGTACACACATACATACATATATATGATGATGTTTATACTTTGTTCTTAAAGGGAGGCGATGGCATGGCATGCCCCTGAATTAGATTTGAGTCAGAGAGTGTTGTGCTAAGTCATCAGCTTCACCTTCTCTTCTGGACCCAGAATCAGCTGGGTCCAGTGATCAGATATGAATCAGGTTTCGAGGCAATCAGGGTTAAGTGCCCAAGGTCACACAATAAGTTTCAAGTGTCTGAGGCTGGACTTGAACTCAGGTTCTCCTGACTTCAGGGCTGGTACTCTATCCACTGCACCACCTAGCTGCCTATATACATATACATATACATATACATATACATATACATATACATATACATATACATATATATATAGTTCAGTTGTATCTAACTTTTTATGACCTCATGAACCATACCATGCCTGTACAATGCATGGGATTTTCTTGGCAAAGATATTAGAATGGTTTGCCATTTCCTTCTTCAGTGGATTAAAGTAAATGGGTTAAGTGCCTTGCCAGGATCACACAGTTTGTTAAGTGTTAAGTGTCTGAAGTTGGATTTGTACTCCCATATTCCTGACTTCAGTCCCAGTGTTCTATTCCTAATCTAGATGCCTCTATATGTGTATATATATATATATATATATATATATACATGGGTGCAAACATAAGTATGTATATATACATGTATGGGTATATAGATACATACAATATTGCATTATATTGCATTACATTATCATTTTATATTAGCTTCATTTTACTCCTCCATTCACCTCCCCTATAGCATTCTCCTCCACAACTGCCTTGCTCATGAACCCTTCCCAATCCACTCCAATTCTGGAACCATGAACCACAATTGAATCAAATCTGCAATCACTTTTCTTGAATGGGATGTCAACCTATGCTCCAAAGGCCTCATTCACCATCCCTATGATTTTGCAGACCATTGTAATTATTCCTCCCTGGTAAATATTGCCCTATTTGGGTTGTCTTCCCATATCAGAAGTAAACTCATTTAGGGTAAGGATAATCTTTGCTCTTTTTATTCTAATTCCAAGATAGTACAGTGCTTGGTAGAGGCTAAGTGCTTAGACAATGAATACTTTCCATATACTTCTTAAAACCATATATACCAGAAATTCTATTTCCTAAGAAGGCTTAAATGTTTGTATTTGGTGTCGATGGTAAATTTCCACAATAAAAAAGGAAAACTTAATTTAAAAATAATGGGGTGGGGGTCGGCTAGGTGGTGCAGTGGATAGAGCACCAGCCCTAGAGTCAGGAGTACCTGAATTCAAATCTGACCTCAGACACTTAATAATGACCTAGCTGTGTGGCCTTGGGCAAGTCACTTAACCCCATTGCCTTGCAAAAACTAAAAAAAATAATAATAATTGAGGAGAGTAAGAAGTTACATACAATATGAAATGACCAGATCTAGGAAAACGCTATTCCCACTGCAACCATCCAAATGGAAAGAACAGAGAAACTGAAATAAATGCCGGGTAATTATAACCTTCAATGATGGCCTCAGATAGGAGCAAGAAAAAAAATCTTCCTCCCTTCTTTGCAGAGGTGGGGGCCTATGGGTATGAAACAATGCAAACATTGTCAGACTTCATTGATGTTTAGTTATGCTGAGCTGTTTTTATCCTCTTTCTTGATTTATTATAAGGGATGGCTCAATGGATAGGGAATGGGGTAAATACATATGTTGGATGTGAGGTTGACCTGGAAAGAAAATATATCAGTTCTTTAAAATGTAAATCTTTTTCTCTGCTGTCTGAACTGAGTTCAGACTCCTTGCTGTAGAACCCAGCCTAGAGCTAACAGTCTAAGAATGTGGCTTCTACAGGTTCTCCCTTCTTGGAGTCTGATGCTCTCCAGGTTCAAAAATGGGTGGGTAGGGAAGAGAGGTGAAATATTGCTTGTTTGAAGGATGGAGGAGGGAGTTAGTATCCTGTCTCCTAGTTTTCAGGAGAGGTGGGAGGGGATAAGTCTGGTCCACACAGTAAGATGAGCACCTGATACTTTACCCCATTTCCCACTTGGAAATAAGAGATCTGAAGTAAGGGACATGAGCTTAGGAGACAGAGGCTACCATGCATAATATAATCCTGAAAAACCAGGTAGAAGTCAGTCTATATCTCTGGCCCACTCCCAACCATGGGGGGCGGGGGAGGAGCCAACTAGACAGTCTACCCCTGTCCCTTTAAGAGAGAAGAGAGCTCCAGTCCCTCCTGACTACTGTGTTCTCCCCCTTTTGCTGACCAAATCTCAATCGGAAAAGCAAAATGAAAGATTGAAAGAGAAAATGAAAGACCAGAAAGGTCCCTACCTTCCACTGGGCTCCTGCTGTCCACTCCTCTGATCTCCTTAGCCCAAGAAGCTACAGCTGCCCGGTAAGCAAGAGTGGGGCAAGTAGGGTAGAGAGTTAGGTGGGGGAGACACACTGGATGAAAGACCAGGAAAATTCAATCTGAAAGGATGGGATGAACCCAGGGAAGGATAGAGAGGTAGATGATCTAGGTCTCCCCGGGCAAGGTGTTGGAGGAGTTAAGCTGGAGTTGTGAGAATCTGCGGGACTGAGAGAACACAAGATAACAAGGGGAAAGATCGAGATGACTAGAAAAGGGGACAATTTGAAGAGTGACCTGGTGTTGATGTCACCATTCTTAAGGTCATTGCCTCTTAATCCCTCCCCGCCAACTTTGGGCTGGATTCTTGTTCTGCACAGTTAGGTTGGGGAAAGGGAATAGGAAGAAAAAGATGCAAACCATCAAGAGAAAGGGATTCTGGGACAGGCTGGTCCACAACTCTGAGCCTTTTGCTGATGTCTAAGCCTAGAAACACCTCTAGTCTTTCTAGGCTGCAAGGAGAGGGCAGTTTGTAGTCTGTGCGATGGGGGTTGGGGGGACTGAGGGGGCTGGCTCTCCAGGCACTCTAACCAGACTCTCCTTTGGCTCTTCAGGGGGCCCAGAAGTGCCATGGGGGAATGGGCCTTTCTGGGCTCCCTCCTGGACTCAGTGCAACTGCAGTCTCCTTTGGTGGGCCGCCTGTGGCTGGTGGTCATGCTGATTTTCCGAATCCTGGTGTTGGCCACAGTGGGAGGTGCCGTGTTCGAGGATGAGCAAGAGGAGTTCGTGTGTAATACCTTGCAGCCGGGGTGCCGCCAGGCCTGCTACGACAGCGCCTTCCCCATTTCCCATTACCGCTTCTGGCTCTTCCACATCCTGCTGCTCTCGGCTCCTCCTGTACTGTTTGTCATCTACTCGATGCATCAGGCCAGCAAGGGCCCGGGACCCCAAGGGGATGGGGAGAGGGAGCAGGAGGAGGGGGAAGGCAGCCACCGCCAGCACCTGGCAGGGCCCCGGGCTCGCCACTGCTACCTGCTGAGCGTGGCATTGCGTCTGCTGGCTGAGCTGGGCTTCCTGGCAGGGCAGACATTGCTGTATGGCTTCCAGGTGGCACCTCATTTTCTCTGCACCCAGACCCCATGCCCCCACACTGTGGACTGCTTTGTTAGCCGGCCTACAGAAAAGACAGTCTTTGTGGTCTTTTACTTTGCAGTGGGGCTTCTCTCTACCCTCCTCAGCGTGGCTGAGCTACTCCATCTCTTCTGGAAGGGGCGACGAAACCAGGACAAAGATTTCCTGTGGCCAGTCAAGGGGGGCACGGGTGAGAAAGACAACCACTGCAACCAGGAGCAGGAAGAGGCCCAGAAATTTCTCCTGCCTCTCTCCCAACCCAGAAGGGGCCCTCCCTTGGGTCCTGCTCTGGATACCCCACCTGCCTATGCCCACAAGCTACACCAGGGTGGCAGTGAGGGCAGCACAAACAGAAGCAAGTCCTCACTGTCCACAGTCAGAGAGGATCTATCCATCTAAAGAAACAACCTGCCCTTAGCTCTGAGATGGGGGAATCTGTGGGGTAGGGGAATGAAGATGGGGTAACAGGTCAACTTCTACCTTGGAAAGTTTGGGGAAAAGGATCTTGGGTACAAATTCAGGAAATCAGCATTTAATCCAGATCTTTTCTCTGATATGCAGTGTGACCCTGAGTCATTTGTTTGCCATCCTGGGTCTGGGGTTCCTTCACTATAAAATGATGGGGAGCGATATTTAAGGGTCCTTCTAGCTCTACCGGTCTATGCTTCATATTATCCATCTTCCATCCACAGAGGACCATCACTTTGGGGCTTAGAGGGAAATATTCACATTTCTCTGGGTCCCCAGGCAGCTCCAGGGGCAGAATGCAAGAACTCTAGTGCATTGTGGACCAGTTGGCTTTTTATGTGGATGTGAGGCAATCAGGGTTAACTCACCTGTCCAGGGTCACACAACTAGTGTCAAATGTCTGAAGCTGGATTTGAACTCAGGTCTCCTTGACTCCAGGGCCAGTGTTCTATATAGACTGTATTATGGAGTGTGGGGTGGCTATAGGATATGGAAGTGTGGAGAAGGGGGAGAGACAGGGTGAACAGGCTGGTGTTATCTCGTAGACCACAGCCAACAATTGTGATTTGTGGTCAGTGTTACTCGATTCTGTATTTCATATTATGTGATCTTATTGTGTGGTCTTGGGTCTAGGATCTGAGATGACCGTATGCCTGTGTTTTTAATGTCACTCTCAGGGCCTCGAACAGAGCAAGAAGATATGACTGCTAGCTTTTGCTCAGCCCCAAAGACTCAAGGCTTTTATACATAAAATCATCCTTTCACTTTAATAAAATAGGTAAAGGCATGTCCCATCGCCAGCTGTATAGTGGCCTACTGACACTGCCCAAGAGGTTCATTATGACTCAGTTTCTCTGACATACTGGGGAAAAGAAACTCACGGTATGACTTTGCTTTGCAATCTGTCTACCCACTTGGTTCTCAGTGAAAATGCATTCATTGGTCTGTCTCTGTCTGGTTCTGTGTGTTTTCTTCTCCCTTCTGAATTATTGCAGTGAATGGAGTGCTATTATTTGGAGTCAGAGGTGTCTTCCGTCATATCTGACTCTTTGTGACCCCATTTGGGGTTTTTCTTGGCAGAAATGCTTAAGTGATTTGCCATTTCCTCTTCCAGTTCATTTGACAGATGAGGAAACTGAGACAAAGAGCAAGTGTCTGAGGCCACATTTGAACTCAGGAAAATGAGTCTATCTTCTTGTCTCTGGGCACTGTGGGGTCACTCAGCAGCCCACCAGCAGAGGACCTTGGTTCAAAGCTCAACTCTCCTCATTTTCTACCTATGTGAACCTGGACAAGTCACTTTAGGCATCAGGAAGGCAGGGTGGTATAATATGGGCACTAGACTGGGGAATCAGGAAAGCCTTATTAGCTGTATGACCCTTCACCTTTCTCACCCTCGAGTTTTCTTATATGCAAAATGAGGGTATGAAGGTGATGGTTTTTGAGATCTTTCCAGCTCTAAATCTATCTGTCTACACTTGCGTGTGTGTATGACATATGACCCAGATCCCAACCCCTCCTACCCATCCATGACCAAAATCAGGTTACCCAGTCACAGCAGGAAAGGGCTCCCTTGCCCGGCTGCCCTGTGCCGATAAGGGTCCAAACAGGAAGGGGAGGGGAGAGAAGGGGAGGAAGAATAACTGGGTGGGGGGGAGATGGGAGCGGGATGACTCTCCCTGGCTAACACTGACCTCAGGTGGGGAGGGTGAGCAACAGGAAATCATCTGTTCTCTCACCTTCTGGCCTAGTACAGTGGGCACAGAACCAAGCTCTTTCCTCTGAGTGAGGAGCAGTGGGAGGCAAGATGATAATAGGAACTGGTGGGAGAAAAAGCAGGGGACTCTGTTCTGGGGGCCTAGGTGGGGTCAGTGACTAGCTCAGGATAGCCATCACCTAGAGAGAGCAGGGAATAAACACTGGAGGCAAATCAGATGCTGGCTGGTTAACCATTGCTGCCATCCTGCGGCTAAGATAGGTAAAGGAGAGCCCCCATCCCAAGATCCTGCAGGCAGGCCTTGAACCCTAAAAGAAAGCCTGCCCTTCTCAACCCAGCCCCTATTCTATGGCAGTCTGGGAGTCACTGGGGTACCAGGTCACTCCGCCGCTGCTCGTTCCACTTTTCACCAGGAACCTATCAAACAGTGCACTTCCTTACCCCCCCCCCCCCAAGTCTGTCCCATACTGTCTCAAGTCCCATATGCCTCTAACCCATCCCTGATGCTGCAGTAAGGACAAACAACCTTTTTTTTAGTTGGGTTTTTTTTTTTTTTTGCAAGGCAATGGGGTTAAGTGGCTTGCCCAAGGCCACACAGCTAGGTAATTATTGTCTGAGGCCGCATTTGAACCCAGGTCCTCCTGACTCCAGGGCCGGTCCTCTATCCACTGCGCCACCTAGCCGCCCTGGACAAACAACCTTAAGGCCCCAAATCCCTAAGTGGTCTGGGTTACAATTCCTCCACTATTCACCTCTTATGACCTTGGACAAGTGACTTGGTCTTTTTTGACCTCAGTTTCCTCTGCAAAACGAGAGTAGACTTTGGTGGCTCCCAGTTCTAACATTCCAGGATCACACCCCCAATACATTCCCCAGAATGAATCCAGAAAATACTGCTTTAATAGACAGTAGTCCTTGTCTGAAACCTGCTGCTTCCCTCCACCGAACCCCTGGATGTCCCTATTCCCTAAAAACAACCCAAGGGACTGAATGAAGTTCAGACCTGGACCTTGGCCATCCAGGGTCAGGGCTGAAGGTGGAGGAAGATCAAAGGCTGGGAACAGGGCTACTTCTGCTGGGGGTGAGGAGGAGAAAGGCCATTCCTGCCTCTGAATCTCCCAATTGCGTTTCTTCCATCAGACCAAGCTTCATTTTTACCAGAACAGACTGAGTACCTATGAAAGGGAGAACAGCCTTCTTTTTGGGAGGTAATTCAGTGACCTGCCCAGGGTCACACAGCTAGTACTGGTGAAGAGGCTTAATCTGAACTCTGGTCCTCCTGACTCTGAAGCCTGTCTGCACTCTTTTTGTTACTCTATCCACTGTGCCACCCAGCTGCTCCTACTGAATCCTCCCTGTCCTTAGTTCAGGGTCTCAACCAAAGGGAAAAGTGGGGCAGGCTGAGAGGACCTATCTCTATCTCAGATTCTAGGCAAAGTACTTCCATCAGGACCTGGCTACATTGAATCAAAAACTCCCACAATCAGCCCAGAAACTTAATGGAAAACCAAGCATTCTGCACAGCCTGAACCAAAATTCTGGGGGCCCAGTCTCCAAAGAAACTTTGTGGATACAGGCTGGAGGGAGCAAGGCTCTGAGGCACGTATAGAATAAATATAATTTTATTCTTTATCCAGTAGATCTCAATGGAAAGTTCAACAGTAACAGCTGCACCAGGTTGGGCTCCCTAGGGGGAGAGGAGGGAGCCTGCCCGGAAGTGAGGGAAGCATTGGAGGGGTCCCCCTCCCCCCCAAACCATCCCCCAAACCCCTGTGGAGAGGCAGGCAGGGCCAGCTCCCCCAACCCTGGGAGGGAGAGGAAAGGACCCCCCAGCAGATGCCCGCCCTGCAGGGGGGACAGGAGAAAAGGAAGGAGATGCAAGTTGGAGGTGAGCAGAAGAGGCCAGGTTGTGAGAGTACTCGGGAACTTGGGTGTCTGTGTGGGTCTGCAGTGTGTGTGGGGGGTGTAAGGTGGCCACTGCCCCTGCCCATCAGTGGGATAAATGGAATTGCTGGTGACTGTGAGGCTGGAGTAGGAGGAACAGAGGTCTCTGAGTCCCTCACTCCCACTTTCCCCCAGTCACCACCCATTCACAGTGGGTACAGGACAAGATCCCCAAGGAAAAGAGTGGCCAGACCTGACAAGGTAGGCGAGGGGGAAGAAGGCCTCGACTCTGCCCTGTGGAGGAAGGGATGGAGACACTTACTTTGTAAGCCTGGGGGGGGTTGTGTGTGAAGAGGGCTCATCTTGCCCAGCTCCTCTCCCTTTCCTCCTAGTCTCTCAGACCAGAACCCTCCAACACTGGGTGGGAGAGGAAAGAGAGGAGCACCACACAACAGGAGCTAAGGGAGAGGAGAAACACTAAGACCCTTCCACTCCCCCTACCCCCTACCAAGAATCTCCTTTCTCCCCTGCTCTCTAGGAAAGCCCACCCCTCAGTGGTTAGGAGGAGAGAGAAGTGGTGGTGGGGGCCGGACCCCCTCTTCCCCAGTGATGGGGGTGTAGAGGGAGGGGTTGGCTTTAGAGCAGTATTTCACAGTTTTAGAGAGAAAACTGAGGAGAAAGGGGTTTGAGGGGGAGAGGAAGGAGTGGGTAAAGGAAATAAGAAGGGAGGGAGTGCCCCTGGGGTTAGGTATTCTTCTCTCCCCAGTTAATCTCCCCTCTCCCTCCTCCTCCTCCCCCTCCCCCAGGCTCTAAGCCCAGCTGCCCCCAGGGCAGCACCCCTCCCCCAATGCACAGCACAGATTCCTTCAGTACAAATGTGCTTAAAATGAAACTTCTTATTTAAAAAAATCAAAACAAAAAAATTAAAATAAAAACAAAACCAGCGGGGGAGGTGGTAATATCTGGGAGGAAAGGGAAGGGGGGCAGGGCGGGACTCAGCCGGAGTATGTACAGGGGAGAAGCCCTGCCCCCCCATCACCAACCTGAGGGGATTCCACAGCATGGGGGGACTCTCCCTCCCCAACCCCACCACAGCCCCCAGACTTTCCCCCAGCCCATGGAGGGGGCGGATGGCTTGCTAGTTTTGAGAATGGCGGGGCTGAAAGCCCCTGGAATTGCTGGTGATGAACATGAGGCTGGGGGTGCGGGCGGTGGAGTGGAGGGTAGGGGTGGTGAGCAAAGAGGCGCTTCCGAGAGCATGGCGGTCTCTCCACCCGCTCCCATGACATCCTGGCAGGGTCGCACTGCTCGGGTCCAGACCTGGGATCTGGGAAGAGGGTCCCCTTCAGCCCTTGGTCCCTCGGCCCGATCCCCACCATGTCACGGAGGTCCGTCATCCAGTTCAGGCTGCAGTTAAGTCCATTGAAGGGATGGAGGGGGCGCAGAATTGGCTCCTTCCTTCCCACCTCTTCCATCCTCCCGTCCAGGTCCCCATGAGATTCAAAGACCTCCTTCAATCCTGGGGTGGGAGGGTGAAGGGAGACGGGAGCCGTGTTTCATGGCGGTTTCTTTTTGAAGGCAGAGAAAGCCAGGCTGTGGGGTGAGGGCTGTGTCCGTGTTTCCGCAGGGGGACAGCTGGGGTTAGGTCAGGGAGAATGGGTGGCAGGGCTGCTTCTGTTGGAGCTGGGGGAGAGGCTGGGGCTGCAGCTGCCCGGTGGGGGGGCCAGGCTGCTCCCACCTCCTTCCCTCCCCCCACCCCCCGGTTGTCCACTCAGAGTATCCAGTCCCTCTGAATTCTCCAGCATCTCCTGGATGAGGGGTGGCATCGAGCCTGGGATCTCCATCTTCAGCGTGATCACTCGCTCGGCTCCTGGGAGTGGAGGAGAGAGGGAGGCAGGTCACCCATGGTGCCCCCCCCACCCCTGGCGTGAACGGAGTCTCCCTCCCCCCATTCTTGTTTGTATATCTGAATGTTTGTTTTGGTTGATGGTTACAATAAAATTTTTAAGGTTACAATAAATTTTTAAAAGGAGTCTCTCCACCTCCAGGGAACTCAGTGAGGGGGGAGGTGTCTGCCAGAATAGGAGGAGGAAACTTGTGGGGAGGTAGCAAGGCCCAGTCCTTCCTAGGTGCAGGCTAGGCAGGCACCTTCCCTTCTTGGGACCAAGGTCCAGGGCCCTGAGATTGTAGGGGGTCTCACCTGTGGTGAGGGCTCAGGTGAAGGGCTCTGGGCTCAGGTCCCCATGGGAGGGGGAAAGTCAGCTGCCCGACTTACCCTTGGCGCTAATGCTTCGAAGGTCTGTGATCTTCATCAGCATTTTGGGGAACATGTGAGGCCGACTGGGTCGCCGTTTTCTCACATAGACCTTGAGGGCCTCCAATAGTGGCTCCTGCAGCGTGTCCACTTTGTCTGGCTGCTCTAAGTCCTGACGGTCTAAGAAGGAAGAGGTGGAGGGGTCAGCAACCAGGATCCCTCCCCTCCCTTTTTCAGGTAAAAAGGAAAAAAAAAAAATTCTACCTGGTCATGCAGTTCTAGCCTTGACCACTGAGGGGCACTGCTGACCAGGTGTCTGAGCAGAGTCCGGGAGCAGGTGAGGAAAGAGGTCATCTCACCCATTGACAGTATCAGTTGTGTAAGCCACCTTATCTCTTGCTGCTTCAACTACAGCTTCCTCTCCCCTCTTTCTATATCCTTGACCTAGTATCTTCAGTTTTTTCTTCTGGACCTGTGACTTCACAGTGGGGACTCCAACAGACGGACAACTTTTCTGTGACTTAGCTTGGAGAGTGGCCTTGGGACACTGAGAATTGCTCATGGTCAGAGTTGAAGAGTTCTTTGGCTACATCCTGACTCCAAGGCTACACCAGTCCATCCTACCCTTAACAGGTGGACAGTGAAGTGGGAAGAGTAATGGTTTAGTGGAGGCAAAGACAGTAGAGGGGATATCCACCTCTCTTGGCTTAAATTTTTCCAGACCGGAGACTCCAGATCTTTTTTTGTGTCCTCTCTGGTACTCTAGTAAAGCCCATGGACTTCTTTGCAGAATAATGCATTGGTCTTACATTAGGGGTTCTCTCGACTTGGGTGGACAAACTTGTTTTCTTTAACATTCTGATTTTGATATAATTGGTTTCTTTTGGAAGACTATGTATTTTATGCATTTAAAAGCATTATTTTGAAAAAAGGGTCCATTAGATTCACCAGACTGCCAAGAAAGGGTCACAAAAAGGTTTAAGAACCCCTGAACTAGAGTGACCAAGAGGAAGTTACAAGGACCAAAGATCCACCCCTTCCTCTGGGAATCCCCAAGACTAGGAATTGAATGGCAGCATTCTACTAGAGTAGAAAGCTACATAAAAAAATCATCTTGTCTTCATCCAAAAAGCACAGGGTAGTAGTATCTCCCCTTCCTTGTTATCTTCTTCGTGATATTTTCCATTTTACAGTTTCACCTACTCCATCCTGATAGGAGACCCTAGGGGAGGACTTGGGGAGCTGTCACAAGACCTATCCACTCTGCTCTCGGCTCCGTGTCCATTCCACATTTCCCTCTGACTTTCTCAAACACACTCACCTCCACAGATGAGGCAGATGGCACTGAGGAGCCCGGTCTCAGCATCATCCATCTCCAATGGCAGCAGCTGGTTGGCGAAGGCAAAGACCAGGTCGGTGAGGGGTCCAAAACCAGCATTGTGCATCTGCGTCCGGTTCAGGGTCAGCCCATCTGAGAAGGTCATCGTGTCCTGTTCTGGAGTGTACCTTGTGCAAATCCGAAGAATCTGGGGGTGGTTCAAAGCAGGAAAAGGTCAGACTGGTTCAGTATCTTCCTAACATACCTAACCTATCATCAAGGGAGGTCATCTTGGTCATCCCCCTGTTTCCATATCAACCCAATCTCTCCAAGCTAAGTACTATTTCCCTGGGGAAGTTTCTGCCAGAGTCTAGGGTAATCTCTGCAAACAAAGTATTCTCTTTCAGTGGGAAAGGAGAACAAATGAAAAACTGCTTAGTGTTCTTCATCAACAACCTCTCTCCTTGTTGGGGAGCAGAGAAAATAGGTTTATGGCAAAGGTTGCAAATGGAAGACCAACAGGCAAGGAGGGAACACCAGGTTGAGCATTTCTAGGTCAGGCAGCACCCAGAACCCCTCACCAGGATGTCCAGGCAGGCAGCCTTGAGAAGAGTGATCTGATCAGCAATGGTAAGAGTGGTGAAGCCAGGAAGCTGCTTGGCAAACTCCACAGTCTTGATGATGCATTTGGTGGAGAGTTCACTGAACTTGTCCCAAAGGTCAATATCCAGGGAAACCCTCTGTTCCGAGCTGTTGTTCTATGGGAAGAGAAGGAAAGAATGCAGGCTTGTGACAGACATCAGCCAATTGTCCTCCACAGCTCACCTACTAATGACTATTCTCTTTCTGGCTTCAATCCCTCAATTTCCTTCAAGGTCCACCAACCCCTGCCCCTGCCCCAACACATATTACTGATGACTGCTGAGACTGGGGCAACAATGCGACATGGTCAGTGCCTGTATTATCATTCTAACAAAAATACTTTCCTCCAAATCCTTGAAGCAGGTAAGGTTCGTTAGCCATAAGAAATTTACTGATAGAAGTAGGAAAAATGTTGGACTTGGATTCAAAAAGACCCCAGTTTAAATCCTGTTTTAGATATAATATCAGTATGATCCTGAGTAATATCACTTAACCTTTCTCAGCCTCAGTTTCCTTATCTGTAAAATGGCGATAACAATAATCATCTCCCTCCCAGGGTTTGTGTGAGGATGAAATGAATTCCCATGTAATAAAGTGTTTTACAAACTTCAAATAAAGATGGAAATGTTTTTCCTATTATTATCACTACATGTGAGACTGAAGCTAAAAGTAAACATTTATTAAGTGTCAATGCTAAGTGATGGGGCTACAAAAAGAAGCAAAAGAGGGGGCGGCTAGGTGGTGCAGTGGATAAAGCACCAGCCCTGGAGTCAGGAGTACCTGGGTTCAAATCCGGTCTCAGACACTTAATAATTACCTAGCTGTGTGGCCTTGGGCAAGCCACTTAACCCCATTTGCCTTGCAAAAACCTAAAAAAACCAAAAGTATCCCTGCCTCAAAGAGCTTACAATCTAATGGGGGGGGGGGGAGAGACAATAAATAGATAAATATATACAAACAAGCTATATAAAAGAAAAATAGGAAATAATGAACAGAGGGAAAAGTATTAGAAATAATAATGTTTGTCCTTCATTCTTGTAGAAGACTGCGATATCAGGAGAGGTGATGACATGGAAAGCGCATAAATTGGATGAGTGAGGGGTTGCTGTGCTAAGTCACCAGCCTCACTTTCTCCCCCAGACCCATCTGGATCCAATGGCCAGATATGAATCAGGATGACTGGAGATGGCCCTGGATGCGAGGCAATCAGGGTTGTGTGACTTGCCCAAGGTCAGAAGCTGGATTCGGAACTCCTGTTCTCCTGATTCCCAGGCCAGCATTCTATGTCACTGAGCCATCTAGCTACCCTTACTAGAGGAGTTGGGAAAGATGTCCTGTAGTAGAAGGAAGCCAAGAGGCAGAGATGAGGAGAGTATCTGAGGAAAGGCAGACTGACACTCTGAGAAGTGCAGGTGACTTACCCAGGGTCTCAGAGCAGATGACAGCAATAACAGCCACATGGAGAAAGCATTCTAGGATTTGCAAAGGACTATAGATAGAGAAAGGAAGGGTGGTGCCTTGGGAAAAACAATGAATTTGGAAACAGGAGCTATCTGGGATTATAAAGCACCTTTGCCCCATCCTAACTAGATGACCTTGGACATGTCACTTAATACTGAGATGCCTGCTCCCCCCTCCCCTCAGACAGAATGCTGTAGATACTGTTAGATGTGGTCAGTGTGTCAGTTTAGCTTAACTGTTTTTCTTTACTACAAGGAAGGGCTCAGTGTTGGGAATGATATCACCAAATAACTGTAGTCAGGTACAAAGGTCATCAATCTTTAAAAATAATTTTAAATACCTCGAATACCAACTTCTCAGAGTTATCAAAAATCGAAGAAGATGATATCATGAGCAAAGTACTTTTCAGAATCTAAATAAATGTTATTCAGGGTATCCCTGAAATTTTAGTTCCAATTTGAAACAAGAACCAAAAGTTATAAAACCTCTGACCCAGTAATTCCATTGTTAGGTCTGTATTCCAAAGAGATCAAAGGATAAAGGAAGGACCTAACTGGACAAAAATATTTCTAGCAGCTCTTCTTGTGGTGGCAAAGAGCTGGAAACTGAGGAGGCACCCACCCATCAACAGGGGAATGGCTGAGCAAATTGTGGTCTATGATCGTAATGGAATACCATTGTGCTGTGGGAAATGAGGGGGGGGGATGGCTTTAGAAAAACATGGCAAAACCTACATGAACTGATGCAAAGTAAAGGGAGCAGAACAGGAGAATATATTACACAGGAACACCAATATTGTAACAATGATCAACTGTGAAAGACTGATTGATACAATGATCTACAACAATTCCAAAGGACCTGTGATGAAAAATGCTATCTACCTCCAGAGAGAACTGATCAACTGAGTGGATTAAAGGATATTTTTTCATTTTATTTTTCTTGCTTTTTTTTTTCAACATGGCTAATATGGAAATATGCTTTGCATGACTTCACATGTATAATTGATATCATATTGCTTGCCTTCTCACTGGGTGGGGGAAGGACTAGAGAGTGAGAAAGAATTTGGAACTCCAAAGTTTAAAAATGTTCAAAATTAATTTTGTGTGTGTGTGTGAAGTCTTAGTTCAATTTTATTAAAGTGACTAGGTGGAGCAGTTTTATTATAGCATAGGTGGAACACTGATAGCACTGGGCCTAGAATCAGGAAGATCTGAGTTCAAATACAGACTCAGACATTTTACTAGCTGTGTGACCCTGGCCAAGTTGCTTCACCTCCATCAACCTGTTTCCTTATTTGTAAAATAGGGATAATGATCTCATGCACCTCCCAAGATTGTAGGGATATCTATAAAGAGTTGAGTATTTAATAAAAGTTTGTTTGCTTTGGTTAAAGGTTAAAACTTCACTAAGATTTTTGGGACGCCCTATATGAATGTCAGTTTTTATTACTGGGTTTCTCCAGGCTTGCCTTGTGATTTCATCAACATAAAATTCTCCCAGAAAGAAAACTCCCTTCTGTCGATGCAGGTAAAACTTTGCTGTGGATGACCACATTTGATCTTCACCAGAAGTCTGTTACAGTTGAGGAAACTGAGGTTGACTACCTACATCCACACAAACTAGTAACAGTTGGGAGTGGGAATGTTTTGCCTCCAGGACCAGCACTCTTTGTTCTATGTCATCACCTCCAGAGGCATGGAAGGCAGGGGAGCAGAGAGAGAATTAGATCGATGCCTCATTCCTGAGCCTTGCCATGCCCCCCAAGTTGCCAACATCCAGTCCATTCACTTGCCCCTCTTCCCTAAATCCTTCCTGTCCAGTACTCCCAAAGTTTACATGCCACTATCTCTTCATGCTCCTCGCCCTGATCCCTAGGTTCCCATACCGTAGTGTATTTCCCAAGCTGGCAGAGTGCAGGGAAGGTTTCCTGATGGGCTTTTCGAACCTTCTCAATCAACTCCTCCACCTCAGGGGTCAGCGTGTAGCTCTCTGAACACTCTGCTTTGGGAGTCTCTTTCTTTTTCTTATTCCGATCGTTCCTCACAGCTGGAGGAGGGAGGGCAGAGGAGAGGGGAAATAGGGGAAGGGAGTCAGAAGCAATGTGATGGGTGAGGTCCTTTCATGAGGCCCTGGATCCCCACCCCAGGGGGCCCCTCATATCTTAAATGGGCGGGATTTCCTCCCTAGCCTAGCACATCTAGGCCAGGCAGAGCTGTTATCTCCATAGCAAAGTCATCTTTGTGAATACACACACACACACACACACACACACACACACACACAGACACCCATATCCCCCCATCTACAAAAGGTGAGAAAACTGGTTGTCTAGCCACAGTGCTCCCTCCCTCACCTGAGTCAGAAAGCAAGGTCCATATGTGCAAACACTGTATGTGGCAATGTTTTGACCAGTCTGTAGGTCCACAGCTCGTCTGGAAATAGGCCCCAGGCAATGCCAAGAGGTATGGGGATGTATGGGGTTTTGTGTCCCCATGATCTAGGTGTTTGGACACATTCATGCCACTTAAGTCTGTTCCCTCAAACTCATTTTCTTCCCCCAGGGCTCTCTTACTGAATGATGATGCAAAGGGTCTCTGTGGTACCAAATAAGATTAGAGAGCTCAGGAGAGCCTGGGAATATCGGGGAAAGCCTAAAGGAGTGGTGCTCTCAGGGTCCCCACAAAGGAAAGGGAGTTGGGTAGGAGGGTGGGAATGGGGGGGATCTCTCGGCCCATTAGCCAGGGAGCTGACAAATCACCGTGGGCGCTGAGCCGCACACACCACTCGCCTTTAAAGAAGCGATGGGGTCGTTACCAGCCGATTATCCCCGACACACAATCACTCACGGGGCAGGGACTCAGCCGAGGCTGGGTGGGGGAAGGGGGGGACGGCTGAGGAGGAGATCTTGGAGGGTGAGGGGGGATGGGGGTTGGCAGTAGAGGGGGGTAGGGAGAAGGGGAAGTGAGGAGGGAGGGAGGAAGGAGGGGAGAGAGAGGGAGAGAGAGAGAGAGAGAGAGAGAGAGAGAGAGAGAGAGAGAGAGAGAGAGAGGAGCTGGCATAATTTGGAGATCACTCATGTCGACTCTGCAAATTCAATAAAGTGCAGGAGAGAGAGAGAGAGAGGGCGAGGGTGAGGGAGAGGAAGAGAAAGCGGGGGGATAATTTGGGAAGAGAAAATTGCAGCTGTGACAAGACGTTTATCATTCGGAAGCTTTAATTCTATTGAAATGGCAGCTGCTCAGCTCGAGGGCACAGAGCTCTGGGAAGGCAGGGAGGGAGGGACAGGGGGAGGGGGTCCCCACGGCTGCCTGTCCCCAACCTACTCCTTTCTCTGAATACATATACACATGGAGGTGTAGTTGAGGAAATCTTGAAGGTGAGGCAGGATGGATTCAAAGGTGGATCCCTTTTAGGGGGTTCAAAGCTCCCTACTGCCTGGGAAAACTCTGTGTGTGTGTGTGTTTGTGTATGTGTGTGTGTGTGTGTGTGTGTGTGTGTATGGGGGTGGGAGGGGGCTAGATAATGAGAGCAAACCTCATCTTCTACCTCCATCAGTGATCTAGCACCAGCCCAGGCTGGGGGTGAAGGGGAGTGGGGGGGAGGGGGACAGGAGGGGTGGGGAGGGGAGACAGCGCATGCTCAGTCCCCGACAGAAGCCAACATAGTGTCTGTCACTAAGGCTGGGGCACATTGAAGCCTGGGAAACTCTGGGTTTCCCAAAGACTGTAGACTAAACCTGCTTATTCCCCCAGAATTCATGTACCTCCCACTAGGAATTGATGGGGCGCTCTATATTTGTGTGTCTCTATCTGCGTGTGTCTGAGGCTCTCTACACATGTGTACATGCATCTTTCTTCCACGCCCCCATGTTATATGGGGTTAGGGATTGGGGGCAGGGAAGGGGAGTCCTGCTGCCACTGCCCACCTCCCCCAAGTCTGAAGGTTCTGGCTCCATGACAACGGCCAACGCAGACGGAGGCTTCTGTCAGCGTCATTTATCTCTGACATCATCAATCATCGGTTGCCATAACAACACCCATGATTCAAACACAAGAGGGTCCCCCCCCCACCCCAGGCCCTGCCTCCTTTTAGCCTGCCCTCTGCTCAGCCCAAATTTTCAAAATACATGTTCATGACTCTGAAGAACAGATATGAGATGATGTGGAGTGGAGGGGGTGGGGGGAGTGAGGAACAGAAGAAATGGATTTTTCAATTCTCTTCCATTGCCCCCTCCCCTAGGAATTCCCCTAGAGCTCTTGATTCTCTGGGACCCCAAATCCTTGATATACCTACCTCTGAAGAGAACTGTGCTAAATGAAATTAGCCCCTCTCTCCCCCCACCACCACCAAGGACATAGGGAACCCAGGTGTCCCTCATCAGACACTAAACAGAGAATATAAACAAGTCACACACACACACACACACACACACACACACACCCACCCACCCACCCTTCCCCTTCACTGACAACTCCTTCACAGAAAACTGGACTTCTCACTCAGCTTCTCCCCATGTCCCCTCAGCCCTCACTTCCTCCTATTGCCCAAGGGCCAGAAGGAAAACCCAGGTCACAGATTTCCCATGCCCTCCCTGGTTTTGGTCACAGGATGGCCAGCTGTGGTGACTTAGGGTGGCAAGGGGTGGCACTCACACTCCTTGGACATGCCCACTTCAAAGCATTTCTGTAGCCGGCAGTACTGACAACGATTTCTCGTCACCTTATTGATGATACAGTTCTTATCCCGGTGACAGGTATACACCATGTTTTTCTGGATGCTTCGACGAAAGAAGCCCTAGAATTGGAAGAAGGGAGGGGAGGGGGTGTTTAGAGGTCAGAGATCAGCAACTACAGAGCAGAGTTGGGAAAGAGGGGCAGATCCCCATCTGTGGCCTAGGTGAAGACAAGACAGCATCTCTTCCCCACTCTGGGTTCTCATCACCTTCCTGGGCAGACAGGACCCAGGGTCAGGAGAATGTGATTCAGCAACAAGAAAGGGGACTCCCAGAGGAGAATCCCAATGGCTGCCTGCGAGGCTGCTGTTTCCGCCACTTCCCCTCCAGCCTCTGGCATCCTTAGTTTCTTTTCCTCTGAGGAACTAGCCCCAGGGCAACTAATGAGTCAAGGAGGGGTAAAGATGGGGGGAGAGGCAGAGCCCACAATCCCGGTGGCTAAGAACACACTGGCAAGCAGGCACAGGCACAGATTGACGCAGAGTAAGTAGATATACAGGCACAAAGGCCAGCAGGCAGAGACAAACCAGCAGGCTGGCAAGGAGACCAACAGAGGCAGACAGGAAGAGGGCCAGACGGGCAGAGGCAGGCAGGCAGAGAGATGGACGAAAGGAAAGAGAGATGGGCAGAGAGGTGGACAGAGAGGAGGGCAGATGGGCAGAATGGTGGACAGCCAGAGAGAAGGACAGATGAACAGAAAGATGGACAGATGGGCAGAGAGGTAGATAGTTGGGCAGAGGGGCAGAGAGATAGGCAGATGGGCAGAGAGATGGACAAATGGGCAGAGAAATGGGGAGATGGGCAGACAGGTGGGCAGGAGAAAAGAGGCAGACAGGAAGAGGAACAGACAAAGCAGAAAGATGGACAGTTGAAATATGGACTCAGGCAGGGATAACAGGCAGAGAGAGAGATGGGGGCAAAGAGAAAGGTGGGGACTAGAAGAGACTGGAAAGAAGGCAGAGAGGCCACACACACAAAGGAAATGGGCACACAAGTAGGACCCCCTCAACACGCACACACACGCACACTCGCTCTCACTCACGCACACCCACAAGCACAGGGAGGTCGTCTGAGGCCTTGGCCTTTGCCCTTGTTCTTTCTCCCCAAGTCCATAGACAACTTGCTCCAGGCCCAGAGTTAGAGAACTCAGCTATATAACTTCTCAGGTCTGACTCTTATGGGAGCTGGAGGCCCTGGGAAGTGGAAAACAGTAGAGAGGGTGTACCCTTCCATACTGGATATTGCTGACCTGTCCTCTCCCCATTCCAAGGGCCAAAACTAGAATAATGGGATAGGAACAGATCCTGTGTGAGTGGTTGGGAGGCTATAGGAAATCAAGATGTGCTGGCATTGGGGGAGGGGGATCCTGGGAAGCCACTAGCTTTGGCACTTTCTGAGAATGGGGCAGGCAACTCCCAAGGGGTAGCTCTACACCTCCTCTCACCGGGCACTCCTCCTGCCAGGTTATTCCAATAGGGTTCAGGCAGGGCTGCTGGGGGAGGCCTCTTGGGTCTCTTGCCAAGAGCAGGTCAGATGCCAGCTCACCATGGTAACCCCAGCAGCAGCAGTGGCGGGTTTTCAACCTGCCAGCCAGCGGCATCAGCCTTGGAAATGCAGCCTTTAGTAAGGAGAGAGACCCCCATACTTTGGACTCAGGAGTCCTTACACAGGGGAGGGCAGGAGGCAGTATAAGGAAGTGTTTGAGGGAAAGGGAAAACCCATAGACTCTCTGTAGTTTAACTATACATCCCTTCTCCTTAAAAATCAGAACACCCCTACTTGCTCCTCATCCCCTTATCCTCTCTCAAGAAATAATGACAGGACAAAGCCCAAAACAACCAACCCCCATCTCCTCACCTAAATTAAATTATTAAGGGCACAAACTGTGACCAAGAAGGAAGGGGGAAGTCTATTGCTATCTTCTGTATTTCAGTTATCTCTTCCCCTCATCTTTCAGCAGCAGAATGATACACCAACTCACCTTACAACCTTCACAGGCACTGACCCCATAGTGGTAGCCCGAGGACTTGTCCTGGCAGACAAAACACGGCTTGTAGATTCGGGGGAGAGGAGGTGGCGAGGGAGGACTGGGCACAATCTCCTCTGAGCTGCTGCTCTGAGTTTCAATGGCTGAAGAGTTTGGCAAGAGAAAATGAGAAAGCACAGGTAAGAAATCCTAGGTCTCAAACCTCATTCCACAACATCCAGATCATCTAAGACCCCACCACCATGACCACCATTTTCAAAAGCAATATGACAGACTAGAAAAAAGTATGGGGTTAGAAAGAAAAGGGTCAGAGTTCAAATCCTGATTCTTTCTCATATCTAGCTGAGACAAGTCTTTCCTACAGTGGGTCAGAACTTGTAGCTCAAAAATCTATAATTTATGAACCCCACCTTTCAAACTCTCCCTAGCCCCATCACACCTCGGTGACCATATAGTTCCAGGGGGCACGAGGCAGACCCTGAGCAGTCAAACAGACACTACCTTATATGATGTCATCACCGTTAGATAAAATTCTGTTTGTGGTAGGTTCTATCACTTATTGGGTCAGTGATCACCTGCTGCAACCCTTTCTCATTAATTCTTCTCTCCTTCCATAGAGCTAGGAAGGAGTTAAGGCAAGATGGGAAGAGGGGGAGGGCCTGAGTCTGGACCAGAGGAAACTGGGGTCAACAGGATGTTCAAAGGCAGTCCACTCCCCCTCCTTTCTCTGCTTCCGTTCTCTACCCCCCCAACCCTGAAGCAGTCATGGCCCCTCCCCCACCAAGCAATTCCCTCCCCCTCTTCTGGCCAGGAAACTAAGGGGTAGAGCAGGAGCTCAGAGACACTGCTAATCTTCCATCCTCTCTCTCAGCTCTTGGCTTGGACAGGGGTCCCTTCACATTGATTCTAGGAGGATCCCTTCCCAGGAGTCAAGAGATTTGGGACCCTGTTGGGTTCTCTACCAGTCGATCAGTCAGTAGTTCAGTCGTGTAGATTTGTGTTGCTGAAAAGATGTGTTAGGGTGTTGCCCCTAAGCCAAAGTGGGTGGTGGGGGGACAAAAAAGGCTTGTCTACTCAGCGGTCAGTCTCTCCTGGTCTTTTCACTGTTTAGGACTCATTCCATAACTCCTGCTAGCAAATGGGGAAGTGATGACCTGGTGGAAAGGTGGCCTGGTACACACAGAGGCTAGATTCTCTATAGTCTTATAGTGTGTTCTGAGGGGATGGGAAAGGGGAGAGAAAGAGTTTAAGAATATCTGAGGTTAGCTGATCCCTGGTGGAACTCTTGAAGTTGGGGGGAGGGGTTCAAACTACACCAGTGATAAAAAGGAAAAGGCACCGATCCCACCCTTTGGAATCACCTGCTCTCTAATCCAACATAGTTCTCAAACCACCACCATCCAATGGTCAGTGTCCAGCCTCCTTCCTCTGTGCCAATCCTGTCTCTGACCTTCCCCCCAGCCCCTCCCACCAAGTCAGACAGTAGAATAGAGGTGGTTTGCCAATATGATGATGTAAAGGGAATTCCAGCCCCTCAAAACTGATTCTTTAACACATCTAACCATTCCTCTATCTACCAAGGCACCCCCTTAACATGCTAACTGCCAAAAGTCTCTCTCTCTCTCTCTCTCTCACACACACACACACACACACACACACACACACACACACGGTCCTCCCTCCCATTCCCAAAGCTTTATACTTGATGACAAGGGAAGGGATTGGGTACTAGGAAACAGAAGACACTAGCCCATTCCCGTTCCCCTTCCCCCACCTCAACTTCATCAATGATAGACTGCTTTCTCTCTGGGGGCTAACAGAAGGATGGAAGAGAAGGGCATTGTGCCAGCCCAATTGGCTAGGGCCTACCATCATCTCAGAGAAAAGCATCAAGACCCCAGACACCATCCTACCCTAAACACCCCATTCTGGAATGTTAATGGTTGCAGAGTTCAGTCCCTTCATCTTGACCTCAGTTTCTCCAACAAATGAATTCAATGCAGAAAGCACACAAAACTTAGATTTCTTGGGGGCCCTCACCCCACAAAACTTTCCTACACCCTGCTTCCCTCATCATTTCCACTATCCCTTAGTTGTAGACAAGTAAATCAGACAGACTGGGAGGCCTGAGAACAGCTGCTGGGGGGGGGGGGAGTAACTAGAAAGGGGGGTGAGGGGCCAGGGGGAGGCTGGGGGGGAGGGGATCTGGACAAAGGAGTCCTTTGTTGTGCTAACTTTTTCCAAGACGCAAACCAGCAACAATAGACAATCCAGCCCAGAGAGGTTGGGGGGGGGAGAAGCGATATCAAGGACAAGGGGGTGTGGGTCCCCACTGTCTGACCAGGAGTCTACCATTCCAACAAGCTGGGGGACAAAGAAGATGACCCCTCCTCTACTACCCCACCTGGCCTTTGGCCTCCTAGCCCCACCTCCCCTAGGGGACCAGACCCCACCCCCAAGCCCCCAAGTGCCACTTTCTGTGGAGGATAGAAAACGGTTGCTTCTCTCCCGGGAGAAAAGGCAGAGAGAAAGAGAGAGAGAGAGAGAGAGAGACAGACAGACAGACAGACAGACAGACAGACAGACAGACAGACACCTTAGGGAGCAAAAGGAAGGAGATGGGAGATGGATGAAAGAGGATGATGTGACTGCAGGGAGAGTTGGAGGAAACGGAGAGGGAGGTGTAGGGATACAGAGGATGGGGAGGGAAACATGATGGGGGGGGAGAATGAGCAGAGGAAGAGAGACTTCAGAAGAGAAAAGTGATGGGGGGGAGGGGAAATGAGGAAAGCAAAGGCCAAACAGAAATATGCAGCAAAGGCAAAGTCCAGAGGGTGTTGGTGGAAAAGAAAAAATTGCTTTGGGGGAAGGAGGGGGAGGAGAGAAACAGACAGACTAGCAAGAGAAAGGGATAACTAAAGGGCCAAAGACTTGCTTCTACTTCATCCCACTTGCTGCTCCTCAATCTCTAGCAGTTTCTATACCCCTTAATTACCCTACTTCCCCATACACATAACACACATACACACACATATACACAGGACCTAGGGGAAGATATGTGGGTTGTGTAGGGAACTAAGGGGGCCCCTGCCTCTTCTCTCTCCAGTTGTATGAATGCAGGGAGAACCTGCATCCATCTGTCCTGATGGCCACTCTATTCTTAAATATACCTCCATCCACCCAGGAGACCACTTCCCTGCTAGAAACATCATAGAGCTGTCAGCCCCAGGGAAGAAACAGCTTACTATCTGACTCTCTCTCACTAAGCATCAAAGCTCGACCCCCCCCCCCCCCCAGAAGGGGAAGACAGAGATTAAAGGAGGAATAGAACCTAGATCAAAGTCCAGAACTCAACAGAGAACTAAGGTATCTTGATTCCTAGCCAAGAACAGGTTAGACTGTGGAGAAAGGGGGCATCTCCCCATTCAGGTTTGAAGGAAAGAATCTCCCTAGACTGGCCCCTCTTTCGACTACCTCCCTACCCACCCCTCCAAGGGGCCAGTTTCCTGAAGATCAGCAGGAAATCGGATGGGCCCTTGGCCAGGCCCTCTCTTTCGTTCTCCCACCCCAAGTCTGGCTCTCTCCTATTCTCCACCTTCAGCAATCCCCAAGGGGCAAGGAAGAGGGCTCCAGGGACCAGTTGCCTCCCCAGATTCCCTAGTCCAGTGACAGAGAGGGGAGTGGAGTGTGAAAATGTGCATTGGAGGGGAGCAAAGGGGGAGGAGGAGGACGGAAGAGGTCTGGCCTGGCTGGGCTAGGAGAGATAAGCATCTCTCCCCCCTCAACACTCTCCCCCTTCTCCCTGGGGCTCCCACGTGCTCCACATTCTTGGATGTCTGGGAGCAGGCAGAGGCATAAAACAGTCCTAAGTACTAAGGGAAGTGGGGGAGAAATATCCTGTCCCTCCAACATTTCTACCCATTTCTATCTCCATGCCATCTTTATCCCTCATCAAGGGTAAAATAAGTAAGGGGTCCCCAAGGGCTCTGACTACAACCAGCCCAATACACTTTGGCAAGGTAAAAATCCAGAAGTTTTCATCAGTCCCCCACCCCATTCTGAATAATTCCTCCCACTCCCCCATCTAAAGGAAAGGAGAACTCTCAGTTATCAAGGGGGAAGCAGGACAGTCTAATAACAGGAGTTACCCAGTCTTTTAAGCTTTGTGTCTGTTGTGGGCACAGCTTGTCCCCTTCCTTTGAAGGGCATCTGCCCCCATGTCCCTGGTCCTCTTGACTACAACTTTCTGCTCTTAGCTGACCACAGACATTCTTCCAACTGGGAAAGTGAAGGGGGAAGGGCACAGTGTGTCTAGGAAGACTAAGTTCAAGTCTCTTGTCCTCCTGATAACTGGCATACAACATGGGTCTGAAATCACAGGGACAGAGAATAACATTCTCAAGTTTGGGACAGCCAACAAATAAAGTTTTTCCATCCATTTGGGGACAATCTACCTCTATTTATGGGGTATGTCAAAGAGTAAGGAGAGAGAAGGAAACTGATATTGGGGTGGTCCAAGACCCAGCCTTAGCCAGGGGCTTTCAGTGAAGATGGATGACAATGAGAACACAGACACTCGGTCCCCAACAATTTTTTTTGGGGGGGAGGATACGATGGGAAAAGAGCCATTGGAGAAGAGTAACAATTTTAAACAGAGAACTCCAGTGATCACCTTCTTCTCTGAAGCTGGGATTGGGGGTGGTGAAGAAACTTCATCCTGAGTTCTCATTTCTTCCTCTGTGTGACCCCAGTCCCCACCCTACTACCATTAAACAGCTAAAGTCAATAAGCAATCTCCCCATCCCCAAAGCAAAGCCCTCTACTCCACTGGCCTCCTGGATAAGAATCAAAGGTCAGGGGCCTGAACAATGAGAAGAGATGGGTGGGGTGGGGGAGACCACAGTCTGGACCCAGAGATCAGGATGGCCAGTGTCAAGCCAAACTACATATCCAGACCTGGTAGGTCTCTAAGTCTGATATGGGTGGAAAGGACTTTCTCACTTCTTTCCAATTTGTATGGTCCTTCCCCCATCCAGGAATTTCTTCCTCCTGAGGAAGTCCATTCTCCAGACTAAAAAAGAAAGAAAGGAGGGGAGATGGGCAGGTAAGGCTGGAAGGGTGGATTGGAAGTGAGAGGCAGTCAGTCCTTCAGGGAAACCTAAGAAGCCCGAGGAGGGAGAAATCTGAACCCATCTAGCCAAAACCCCCAGGAGAGGTCCTTCACACCCAGGTACTCTGTACACAGAGACACACAGCTGGGCACAACACACACACACACACACACACACACACACACACACAGACAGGTGTATACATAATACACAGCCTGCACAGCACCCATCTCACCACCAAGAATGGTGGAAGACTTCCCCTCTAAATCAAGCTTTTGGTTGTTTTTTTGTGTCATATAGCCCCTTCAGCACTTGGGTGAAGCTTATGGACGTCCTCAGATTCTTTTCAAATGCACAAAACAAATACAATGGAAATAAGATCTATTGAAATAGTTATCAAAATGTTAAAAGTTCCAAGTTCATGTTGATCTGATAACTACCTGAGAATCCTAGATTAAGAACTCCTATTCTAAAGGGTCCCATAATATGGAAAAAATAGGGGGTTGGATGAGACGGCCTCTGAAGTCCAGGTCTAGACTACTTATGATCTTAAGAGAAAGGATAAATAACAGGTAGGAAGTGTTTTAGGCAGGAGATAATCAACCTTATAGTGTCACACTAACAAGCTGATTTTCCCCTTTGGAAAGAAAGGTAGAAGCACCACTCCCCCCAATGACAAAAGGATTAGTCATCTCCCTAACCTTCAAGACCTTCCCTAATCACTTTGCTTCCACATGCTGACCTGAGCCCCCCCCCACATTCCTGATATCCTGGGTGATTAGGGAGGTGGTCTAAGATAGAAGAGGGCCCTAAGAAAAATTCAAATTATTCCCCCAATTCTGTGCCTTACTCCCCTTCTGGGGTGAGGGGTTAGGGAAGAGATCCTCTCACCTTCCATTGGAAGGGAGGGAATAAGGATGCTCAAAAACAAAAAAAGGTAACAATCAAAGAAAAGGGGCTCCGTCTATCCCCACCAAGTCCAACTGGGTGCTGTGATTCATTGTGGATGTGGAAAGAGAAGAGAGGTTAAAATAAAGTTCTTTCTCATGCACACCCTCATCTTTCCAAACAATACATACACCAACATACTCCCCTGACACCCACATTAATGAAGTGTGAGCTATGAATTGGGAGCAGCAGCTGTCACCATGAAGGAGGAGGGGGTGCCAGTTTGGGGGTGGGGAGATCCTTCTCCTCTGGGCATGACAGCCCCCTGATAGTAAGCCTCTGCCCCCTCCCATGTTGATATCACCCTTTTAATTCTCGGCAAAATCATTGAAAGGCAATGTAAACCGGGAGGAGGGGAGGGTGCCTATACTCTCTCTGCAAGAGGCTGTACTGAGGAGGCAGGGGCAGAATTGTCCACTTAGGTGTCTAAGTTGAAGGAAAGGAAAGAAAAGACCAGAAAAGTGGAAGGTCCACCGCAAAGCTCAGCTTCCTATCCCAAGCCCCTAGAGGCAGCCGACAATAGGAAGAGGGAGGGCTGGTACCTACAGCGACTCGAGTTGTTCCAAATCGGAGTCCGGAGTGGGGTGGAGTAGGGGCCGGAGGCGGGAATCCCCTTCTCAGGGAGCAAACAGGCCCGGCTCTGATTATAAAAATCCACCACAAGGAAGGGGTTCGGGCTGGGGGTGAGCACCCCTACATCCACGCTCTCATACATCTTCCCCCCCCAGCGAGGAAAGAGAGAAGGAAGACCGAGGAGGCACTCCGAGGAGACCCCCCCCCCACTCACTCTCTTATTCCGCTGGCCAAGGCAGCATCGAGGACTGGGGCCAGGGAGCTGCCCTCCACCCCAAAGTCCCTGAGTTCAGATTCCACAGTGGCGGCGACAGCTACTCCAGTCCTGGGTGGGGAGCGGGAGTGGGGGGATCCCCAGCCAGGAGGGCCCCCCGTTCAGTCCAGCAATTTCACCTCAAGAGGGCCCCAGTCTCATGATGCCGAGTGGATTATTGGGGGGCAGTCGGAGCAGGGGCGGGGAGGGGGCCCTGGCGCTTCTTCCTGCTGGCTCGCGCCCTGCCCGGGGAGAGGGCAGGGTCCTCCTCCTCCTCCTCCTCCTCCTCCTCCTCCTCCTCCTCCCAGGCCGCTGCGCGGGCGGGCGGAGAGCCTGGCCCGGCTCCTCCCTCGGCAGGGCCCCAGTCCTCTCCTCGCAGCCGCTGGCCCGGGCTCCCCCTGGGCTTGTGGAGCCTCCTCGCAGGCCACCGGGGCCGGGCCCAGCCCGCCCCCTCCTCTCGGCCCGGCCCCGCCCCGTCCAGGTTCCGCCCCTTTAACCCCTTGGCTCTCAGGCGGGTGCCAGCGGGACCGAAGGGGAGCGGGAGGAGAGGGCAGGGCCCCGGGGCCGGGCCGGGGCTCCAGAGGGAGCGCGCTGGGAGAGAGGCCAGGGCCGGCAGAGTGGGGGCGCGGGTGCCGGAGGGCAGGGGGCACACGGCCCGCGGCCCTTTCCCATCGCCATCGGGGCCCGGGTCCCAGACTCATTTGCCTAATGCAATGCGGCTGAACTCTCCCTGAACTCGCCGGCGCTGGCTCCTCACGTCCCCGAGACCCGCCAGCCAGCACCCTAGTGATGCCCGAACACTACCCGACAAGCGTGCCCGGGCTGTCCCCATTCCCATCCTGGGGGGAGGGGGGGGAAGAGGAGGTGTACGGGAGGGGAGCGGCAGGTATGTGGCCTCCACGCAGGTGACACCGCACGCCCCTGTGACACGGCATGTGAAAATTGGTGGGTTGCTTTGACACCGTGAGACCTAAAAATATTTGTGGGAATGCTATTTGCATATGGGGAAAATGTCCCCTCCTCCCTACATGGTGATACCTGACAGAACAGAAATAAAGGACCCTTCCATTGTCCCCAGTCCTTCAGGCCCCTTGCTCTACCAGCTTCTCAGATAGGAAGCACCCTTCAGTATGGCAGAGGGGCACAGAACAGTTTCATTCTCCCCCTTCCCCTCCCCCTTCCCCACTCCCTTCATGGTCCTTAATCTTCTTAACCAAAATAAACGGGGTGATGAAAGGGAAACCTTGACCAATTTGGGTGACCCACCCCTCCCTCAAGAGGTTGACACTCCTCCCAGAGGACAAGGTTCTTCTGTGTCCTTATTCTATCCCTAGTCCCAATTCTGTCCCAAGAGACCACGGGCACAGGAAATCACATAAATACTATTCCAGATACCAAAAAGTCCTAGCACTGACTTGATATCTCAGGAGTCCTTGACCCAGCTCTATCCACCTATTGTATCCAATCAGACTCCCTCAAGAGTGCACTGGACATAGCTGACCATGGAACTGAATTTGGAGTTTGGATCAGAATTCATCCATTCCTCTCTTTCGACTTCCACTACCTCTGTTTGAACCCCATCACAAATCCCCTGGAATGAGGCCTAATTAGTTTCTTTACCCCCTGTCTCTTTTTAGTTGCTCCAATATAACTTTCATTAAACTCCAACCTAATCTTCCTAAATGTATCTTTAAGATGATTTAGCTTTTTTTTTTTTTTTTTTTTTTGCAAAGCATTGGGGTTAAGTGGCTTGCCCAAGGCCACACAGCTAGGTAATTATTAAGTGTCTGAGACCAGATTTGAAGCCAGGTACTCCTGACTCCAGGGCCAGTGCTTTATCCACTACGCCACCTAGCCACCCCTAGATGATTTACTCTTTTAGAAGAACTGGAAATTATTAAGAACAATTTGAATGAATGCTCCAGATCACTAATACAGAGAAATACAAATCCAAAATAGTATGAGATGTCACCTCAGATAGAAAATTGATAAAAATGGCAAAGATGATAATAATCAGTGGTTGGAGGGGTTATGGAAAGAAAGGCACACTTATACATTGTTGGTAAAACTGTGAATTAGTAATTTTAGAAAGCAACTTGGAATTATTTAAATAAAGACACTGAAGTGTCCATGCCCCTTGACCCAGAGATTTCACTGCTAGGCATACAGACCAAGCTTAACCACAAAAAGAAAGTTTCAGTGTACACCATAATACATATGGTAACACTTTCTGTAATAGCAAAAACTAGACACTCCCTACAACACAAATAATGCAGTATCACTGTTTTCTGAAATTAAGAATATGAAAGAGAAATTTGGGAAGAATTATATGAACTGATAAAAAGTCAGCAGAACTCAAAAAAACAATATGCTAAATGACTATTAAAATGTACACGGAAAGCATAACAAAACAATTAAAACTGAAAGCTATCAAAATATGTTGACCAATCTATCTCATACCCATTAGGCTGGCAAGATCAATAAAAAAAGAAAATGACAAATGCTGGAGGGACTATGGGAAAACAGCTACATTACTGTACTGTTGGTGGAGCTGTGAACTGGTCCAGCCACTCTGGAAAGCAAATTGGAACTCTGCCCAAACCGCTCTTAAACTGTACATACCCTTTGACCTAGCAATACTTCTATGAGGTCTATGATCCAAAGAGATCAAAGAAAGAGAAAAGGGTGCCATGTGTACATTTTAGCAACTCTTTTTGTTGACAAGTGGCAAAGAACTGGAAACTGAGGAGGTACTCACCCATCAGCTGAGTAATGCCTAAAAAATAATTATGATGGAATACTGCTGTGCTATAAGAAATAATGAAGAAATCTGGGAAGACTAGTATGAACTGATGCTGAGATGAGCAGAACAATTTATTAGACAACAATATTATAAAGATACACCACTCTGAAAGGCTTGTTGATTCTGATCAACACAATGACCAACCACAATTTCAAAAAACACATGACAAAACATGTCCACCTCTTGATAAAGAAGTGATCTCAAAGTGTATATTGAGATTTTTTTTGATGCAACCCAGAAATTTGTTTTGCTTGACTATATATATTTGTAACAAGGTTTTTTTTTTTTGCTTGTTTTCTTAGTGGGAGAGAGGAGAGGAGTCAAGGAGGAGGAGGACAAAGATAAAGCATCTTTTCACTTGAAAACAAAATTTACTTAGTGACTAAGTTTCACTCAAAAGGAAAAGAGCAGAGAAAGCACCTCCCCAGCCTCTTTGCTGAAGTGGCGGACCATGGTGCTGTATATTATATAGAATGTCAGAATATATTGATATGTTGGTTATTTTTGCTCAACTAAACTGTTATTTCTCTTTTTTAATTATTTCTTGTAAGGGATGGCTCTCTGGGAGGAACAAAATGACAGGATATATTGGGAAATGCAGATGATGTAAAAACAAAAGGCAGATGTTGTAAAAAAATGATTATGTGTTTCTTTATTCAAAAGGGGAGCTCCCAATACCCTAATATAAAAATTAAGATATCAATTATAAAGTTTATTTGAACAAAAAAAGATTACATATTTCTCTGGTCAATAGGGGCATCTCAAACACCTACTGAATAAAGTTCAAATTCCTTATCCTAGCATTTGAGGACACCCACACTCTGGCTTCATCCTAACTTTCCAATCTTGTTTTACATTCCTGCTCTACACTCCAGAACAGAAACTGGTTTCAAATCCCAATTCTAGCATTTGCTCCCTCAGAAAAGTAAATCTTGAGACCTCAGTTTTCATATCTGCAAAAAATAGGGAGAGGTTAGACTGGATAATCTCCAAGGTTGCTTCCGGCTCTAAAACCTATCCTGTAATTCTGAGACTCACTGTTCCATAGCTCATCCTGTCCCCTTGCCTAAAATAAGCTCTTTCCCCATATCCTTTGAAGTCCTTTCCCTCCCTGACCTTACAGATGGGTGCCTGATCCTTCCCCAAATCTCTCATACTCTCCACTTTCTCCTATGCATTTTAATCACAATCTCATTTGCATACAGAGCTCACACTGCTCCTGTAGAGTAAGGTCTTTGAAGGCAGGACTGTGTCAGAGATTGTGGTTTACTGAAAAGAGAACCGGATTTAGAAACAGAGGACAGGAGTTCAAGTCACAGAGCAAAATTGTGTGACCTTGGGCAAATCATTTAATGTCTCAGAGGTTCGATTTCCCCAGCTATAGAAAACCTACTTTACAAAGGGGCTGTGAAAACCATTTTTCTTCTTTGCATCTGCACCACTCCCACTGACACACAGTAGGAACTTACTAAATATCAATTTAAAAAAATAATGAATTTTAATCTAAGGATCTGCTTCAATTATACTCTGAGAAAATCCAGTTCTCACTAATTTCCAGTCTCAGAAAGTTTGAGAGAAGAGAAGGAAATGAAAAGATGTGGAGCAAACTGAGCATCCCCCCCACCTCCCAGAGAAACTTGAGGACGGAAAGTGAAGTTCTTCCTTTCCAGGAATGAGCTGGCTCCAGGTTTGGTTTCTCCCGCTCCTTAAGTGGCAGAGTAGGTCAGTTTTGCCCCCAGATGCAAGCTCCATTGACTTGGAGAGAACCTCAGAGTGGGAGCCATCCCAGCAGGGGAGTTTTCTTCTCCTCACACCACCCCCATTCCTCACCCCACTGGAGGGGGACCCTCCTCCCAACAGAGAAGGGGGGGAGGAAGGATGGGACCTAGATTCCAAGTCCCAACTCCCTTCCCTTCACTCCACCTAGGTTAATCAGTGCTAGGAAATGAAAGGTGAAGGGGTCTCCTCATTTAAAACCTTATTTTATAGCCTTCAGCTAACTTGGCGTTTTGGGCCCCAAGAATGGAAGGGCTCTCTAGGCCATCTTCCCTCTGTCCCCCCAAGCCTCAGTACTTACTCTCCTATTATCCTGGGAAAATGGAGAGAGGGTTAAGGGAGGACTGGGGAGGCAAGAAAAACGAATGTTGGAGGAATGGGGGGTGGGGGGTTAAGTCCAGCAGGGGCTGGTGAGGAGGAAGGAATGAGCAGACACACAATTTTAGTGTAACTGCTAATACTCAAGAGGCCTTCAAGTCATTCAAAACATTTTCTCCACAAACAGAAAGATACCCACCTATAAGGGGTATGGCAGAGAAAGACCTCAGACCTTGCCTCTCTAGTTCCTCTATACAGTCAATAAACATTTACTAAATAGCTACTTCCTTTCAGGCGCTATACTAAGTGTTGGGGATAAAAAGGCAACAAAAAAAGGGGTTTTCTCTGCCCTCAAGAAGCTTATACTCTACATTCTTGTTCATAATCTCATACTAGCACCACCACCCAAAGGAAAAGTCTATGATTTTCAAAGTCTTCTTCCTCTAAGGGGGTGGAAAGAGGGATGAGCTCCTCAATCTCCCAGTGGTGAAAAGGGGGCAGGTGTGGACAGATTTGGTGGCAGGGGAGTAGGTGTGGACAGATTTTATCTGCAGCTTTCAAAGCAGAAAGTAGATCTCCTCTCCTTCCCCTGGCCTCTTCAACTCTCCCTCCTGGGGTGGGGGCCTCCAGTCAAAAGAGAAGGGGGAGAGGGGTGGAGTCTGGGTTGTAAGTCCCCACTCCCTTCCCTTCTCCTTCACCTGGCAGAGAGGGGCCTCCCCTCCTCAGCATGCCAGGAGATCAAGGGAAGGGAGGAGCAGCAATCCATCAGAAAGAGGACCAGGACAATGGGAGAGGGTGGATGAATGTCTGAGTATTTCTTCCCCCTTGAATCTGAAGGGAAGAGAAAGGTAAATTCTCAACAATATTAATAATAATACTCTCTATCCAAAGGGTTAGCCCAGCAACAGATGTCCTAGACCCCTTGTTCACATTCACCTTAGCTACAGTCAGTTAACAAATGTCTTCTCCAATGGACAAAATGGGAAACTCGGGGCCTTGTCATTTTACATCTGAGGTTATTAGAGCACCAAGAGGTTAAATTGCTTGGCCATTTCATTTATATCAAAGACAGACTTGAACTCAGGTGCTCCTAAACTCGAGGTCAGTCTCTATCTACCTCCTAGACACAGCTAATATTTATAAAGTCACATTAAGATATACAAAGCTTTTTGCATAGATTATTTCATTTAATTCTCACAACAATCTTACAGAAAGGTACTAAATATATTAATCCCATTACATTGGTGAGACAACAAAGCCTTGAGTGGTCAAGTGAGGTGCCTAAACCTTTTCAGGTATGAACTAGAGGCATTATCCTTCATTTTTACATAAGATTAAACTAAGGCACAAAGAGAAGCAAAATGACTCACCTGTGGACACAAAACTGGTATGTGTAAGAGGTAGGATTTAAATCCAGGCCTCTCCTGATCACATATCCAGTTTTTTCTACACTAAACTATATGGCCTTTTTAGGGTCTAATAGAAGAAAAATGCTTTTTCTTCTCCTCCCAACACATATAAAAACTGGACAGGGGGTACAAGGATGTAACATGCTAACTCTTTCCCAAATACACAATCCACTGATATCTGTCCCCCTTCCCAATATTGAAATACCATGGAACCAGAGCAGACCTCAAAAAACAAAGCCCAAAATCCATTTGGCTGAGAAGTCTTGCACATCTAATTCCCCCTCCACCCTTTTGAGTTATCTCCTTTGGAAAATGACAAGGTAATCTCTAAAAATCCTTGATTCTCTGACCCAGTCCTGGATCTTCTACTCACTGTCCGTCCCCTGCTTCATCACTGGGGCATTGATTTGGAAAGAACACCTGCTTGAGCCCTTTGGAAGAAGCCAGTCCCAAGATGAAAGGAAGGCCACTCCTCTCCACCCCTTCCCCATCCCTACTTCCCCAACTCTTCCTTACAGAGGATCGGTCATGTTCAGGCTTTGTACATACCTGACCACTTCCTCTATCAGCTGTCCTCAACCCAATTCCACTCCTATCCTTTACCACTAAGAAAGAGAGAGAGTAAGAAAAATAAACAGATTGATCTACTTTCTGGAGTCTGCTCCACTCCAGGGGAAACTCTTGTCTAAAGAGGAGGCTAAACTGAGGACCACTCTGCTCTTGGGAAAGAGGGATTCTTATCTTATTCTCCAAAATCCCTATACCAGCAAGTGGCCAGAGGCTCAAGGGAAGGAGAGGTTGGCCTTATAGCTCCCCTAGGAAGTACCTGGCCTCCCAGGCCGAATAGGCAGGATCTGCTTGATTTGGAAAAGCTGCCTTCTAAGGAAGCATGAATCTTTTATCAGTCATGCTTGGATGCATCCAGCTAGAGAATTGCTATCACAATCACAAGGCAGGGTGGTGTGTGCGTGTGTGTGTGTGGTGTGAAGAGGAAAGGGTGCCATGTGGGGAGGAACAAGAAAGGTTGGCCCCTGCAAAGAAGATTCACACACCTCTCATCCAGGACCTTTACTCTGCTACCAGGGAGGAATCTACCTTTACAGTTCCCTGACAAAATACCACAAAATCCCCTCCCCATTACTGTGTGTGTGTGTGTGTGACAGAAATGCACAGCTGGGGGTTTGGGGGAATGAGAAGAGGAGAGAGGTTGGAAATGGTCATGGTATTATTGTTTATTGCAGAGGGAAGGGGAGGAAGAAAGCTCCTGGGGAAAAAAACAAGACCAGTTTGGGGGTGGGGGGTGGGGGGTAACAGGAAAAGGCATTGCCCAAGTATCGGTGAGGGGGCCCTACCAGGAAATTACGAACCCACACCTCTTTCTTCCCACTCATCCCCCTCCCCTGTACTGAGGAAATGGTTCCCAGGGTGGAGAGTAGATTGGGGATCCCGGAAGCTACCCCCCCAGTGCATATCAAGAAAGAGGAACCAGCTTGCAACATTCAAGGGTAAGGGGTGTATGAATTCCCAGGCTGGCATGAGAGTGTTCATGGGGTAAGGGAGGCAAAGGCTAGGCAGGATGCCCCTCTTAGCACCAGCTAAAGACCCACATTCCCTCATTGTGCAATGTCCAAGGGTTTGGGCCACTACTTTTCTGTCCACCCCAATCCAGAAAAAGGTGACACCCCCCCCAGACACTTGGGCACAGGTCCCACTGCCCAATGGAAGTGCCAATCTGGCAAGAAGGAAGAGTGTTACAACTTCAGTTCCTGGAATGGGGGCAGTGCCAACTTAAGGAAGGATCACTCTAGCTCCCCCTCCCAGCCTCACTTCCAAAGGTCCCAACTATTCAGGTCAGACATCAGATACCCAGATAACATATATGGGGTGCAGGGGTGTGGGTATGTAAAATAAAAGACCCCTCTCCCCAATAACCTCGGGCTTAAGGCAAGCTAGTCCTTTAAGCTTTAATAAGTGTACAAAGTGAGAAAAAGACAGGAAACATAGAGAACAGAGAAGGGACTGAAGCCAGGTGTTTGAGGGAAGACTTTAGCAGGAGGTCTGGGTGGTGGGGAGTTGTCCTGAATGACATTCAGGCAGTTCTGAAGGGTAGCACCCTCCTGAGCAGGGCTGGAATTATTACTCTGGATACCAAAAAGGGCACTAGAATGGCAGACACCTTTGTCCATTTCAATTTAAGTTAACAACAAACATTTATTAAATGCCTACTATGTAGATGTTACTTAAAAGTCCCCTGGCTGTGAGGGGCGGTCAGGCAGGAGGATGAGAGCGAGACAGAGGAGGAGCTCCAGGGAAGGTCAGATTCTGTGGGCAGCTGGCCAGAGTGAGTAGGGTGGCACCATTCCAGGGTCAACTCCAGGGACAATGAGACTCCCCTGGCCCTAGGAAAGAGGGTACTGCCCTGACCCAGGGCAGTGTTGCCAGGTGCTCCACTGGTGCCAGTAGGAGACACAGTGGGTGTCTGGGTGGTATTCATCCTGGGCAGGCCAGGGAAAGACATGGAAGATAGAGGGAGGAGGGAGAACAAGACATTTCCCAGGTCAACAGCTGCCCTGTCCATCCATCTCCCAGACTCTGTTCCTTCTTTTCCCCACCCGGCCAGGCCCCAGATCCCTCCTCCTCCTGACTTGGCACTGTGCCCAGCTCGGCCCTAGGGGCCAGAGTTACAGTAAGAGGCCTGGCAGGCCTCTGGTCTGAGCTATGCCAGCTGGCAACAACTACTGCCGCCTCCCACTACCTGGCTTCAGACAGACCAGGGTGGAAGGGACCCCCACCCAGCCGGTGCAAAACTCTCATGGGAAAGATACAGAGAAAGGGGAAAATGGGGGAAAAAATCAGAGACAGAGCAAAAGGGAAGAGGGAGGGGCCTCTGTCTTTTTCTTGCAGTCCAGCTCCCACCCATAACCAAGGCAGAATTTTTCTTCCCACCCCCTCTTGCCCCCAGAGTTCTTTCCCTCTGTTGCTGAGCTCACCCTAATTCTCATGAGGTTTACAGCAAGGCCTTCCTACCTTTACCTTCCACTCAAATAGGGGAATTAGCAGCAAGGTAAGTAGGTAGGGGGTGGGGGGTACAGTTGGTTTCCTCCACCCCCCTTTAGGCACCTGGTACAGGGGACCCGGAGGGTAAGGAGAAAGAAGGAAGAGGGCATGTGGTTGCCTCTCCAGGTCACGATGCTGTTCCCGCCAAATGTCGAGAGGTTTGTTTATCTACCAGGGGCCTTTGTCTGCTGCCAACCAAGCTATTTATAAGATCCTCAATGATGAGGTGGGGGGGGGAAGTGTGGGGGGGGGGGTCCAAGAATGCAACACAAATGTCCCTAACCTTTTTTCAGTCCTCTGGCCTAGCACACACTCAGGCAGAGTCTATCAACCCATAGCACAACAAGGGTTCCTATCACCCCCCCCAGGAGGTGGCCCTTGCAAACTACAAAGAGCGGGAACAAAGTAGCATTACCTGCAAAATAGATGATAATAATATTATTTATATAGTGCTTTAAGTTTGCAAAGCACTTTATCTTATCTCCTTAGAATCTCACAATAATCCAGTGAGGTAGATGCTATCCCCATTTTAAAAATGAAGAAACTGAGGCTGAGAGAAGCTACTTCCCTAGAGTCACACAGTTACTAAGTGCCTAAAGATGGATTTCAACTTGAGTTTTCCTGTAGTCAAATCCAGAACCCGATCCAGTATACCCTTTAGCCCCCTCAACAGCTGGGTACATTATTAACCACTCTTTCCTTGTCACCCCCTCATTGACTGACACCCTGCCTTTTCCAGTATTTATACATCACAAAGGCACCAAATACCATTCCCTCACAGAGCCCTGAGGATAGGTCACCAGATTCCCCTGTGATATCTGGGCCCTCAATCCCTATCCCCCCCATTCCCACTGTCCCCCAACTTACTGGCTGGTGATGGAGTGCTGTACCCACTGACAGGAAGCTGGTGCTGGATACTTGTCAAGGTGCCAGGTGGAGAAAGTCCGCCCAGCATGGGAGGGAAGAAGAAGGCATAGTGAGGCACCGGGTACCCGTTAAGGTGCCCACCCCCAGGCGTTGGGCATGAGCTGCTATTGCTGGCCATGCCCCGTTGAGAGTCAGAGATATAAACAGAGAGTCCAGCTGGGAGGGTTTGAGGGGCTTCTGGCTGCCCCTTCTCAGCTCATTGGGGCCTGATGTTGGGAGGGGATGTGGGTGATCAACCCACCCCCTCTTCCTGTCCTGCAGCTGAAGAGGGCAGTGCCCAACAGGGTGATCTTGGCCTTCTGGAGCCACCGCCCAAACCAGGGGCAAGGTGGGGAAGGGAGGGGGGGCGCTGCTCAGGTCGGCGGTGGCTATGATAAGCTGGAAGGAGGCTTGGAAAGCTCAGGCAGCTTCCTGAATGGCACCCACCACGGCTGGCTGCTGGGCAGAGTATCGAGTGAGGTATCCTCACCTAGATGAGCTCTAATGATGCTGGTGCTGCTGGGGAAGCCATGTCTTCTGAGGCTGAAAAGGAGAAGACAGACAGGTGAGTAGGCAGAGAGAAGAGGGCACAGGGGTTTTCTCCATGGGGCTCCCCCCACCTGGGCAGCTGGAGGTTTTCCCGTGACACTAGGCTAAGCAGACAGATGGCACAGTGCCTGCCTGGCACAGACAACTCGGGAGAAGGGCCCAGACGCTGCAGAGGAGGAGGAGGTGGGGGTGAGAATATTCCCACAAAGAGAAGAACCCAAGCCTTCAGGAGACACCTTTCACCCTAATGGAACCAAAGGGCCTATTGTGCCTCAAAGCAGGGGTCCCTGGAGATCAAGAGGGGAAACATGGAAACACAACCGGATCCAGAGATCTCTCCCAAGAAGGGTTACCTGAGGTCACAGATGCAGAGAAAGCTTGAGGATGGAGGAGGTATAAGGGAAGGAGGGGAAGGGGGAGACTGCTGCTTCCCTAAAGCATGGCACTTCTCAGAATCATGACGCAGCAACCCTGGAGGCCTCTTACACCACTTCCCGGCCCCCCAAATCCAAGGACCTAACACTCTGCATATTTATGTCCCAGGGGCCCTGGAGTGGAGGTGGGGATATTTAGCCAGGAGAAGAGGATGATTCAGGTGGGCCACAGAGTTGTGCTTAAGTCTAGGAAGGCTGGTGTGTGGCAGGGGTATGATAATTGTTCTCTCTTGCCCCAGAGGCCTGAACCAGGAGCAATGGATAGAAATTGCCAAGAAGCCAAAATAGATTTGATAAAAAAAAAAAATGCTAATAATTAGAGATGCCTAGAAGAATGGGCCACCTAGGGAATGGTAAGTATTTCTCACTGGAAGTCCTCAAGCAGGCTGGCTGAAGAGAACCAATTGATCTGACAGTATATTAAAGAAAGGATTCCTTTTGCATGGGGCTCTGGCTAAGGGACCACTGATATCCCTATGATTTTGGGATTGTTACCCATATTCCCTGCCCCAAACCTTGAGTATAATGAGAGCAGAGGATATCTGGGTCCTCAGCTGCACTCCTTCAGTTTACAGATGAGGAGACTGAAGTTTAAGGCTGGTAAATAACTTGCCCACAATCACACAACTTATAAATGGCAAAGCCAGAACTTGTACCCGGGTTTTCTGACTACAAGTCCAGTCTTTGCCCTTCTTCACACATTAGGGGCAGCTAGGAGGTGGAACAGAGCAGCAGAACTGGAGTCAGGAGGACTTGACTTTAAGTCCAGCCTCAGACACTTAGTAGCCATGTGACCCCAAGCAAGTCACTTATTCTAACTGCCTTCCCCACCAAAAAAAAATTAATAGTATGGCTATCAATTACCAATAAAAGGGGTCTTCAGCTCCTCAGTAAGCCAAAAAGCCCTGGGGGAGTTGGGATGGGAGGCAGAGGAGGGAAATGACTCTTGTACCCTCTACACCTCAAGGTAGTTTGCTTCCTTAGCCTATTAATTACCATGATTATGAATGTTGACTATAGAAACACACTTCCAGGTCTCCAGTAAAGGAGGGTGACATCAGAGGCACAGGGAGCCCCACCCAGGCAGCAGCCCATCTGCCACACCCAGGACCTTTATGGAACTTCTCCAGATGGGTAAACTTCAACAGTGACAAGAGACAGTGACCTAGAATCTCAGGCAGACAGACAGACAGTCATGGGTTTGGGTGGGAAAGATGAAATCATGTTCATACAGCCCCAATCACTGTTTTGTGTTCTTTTACTTAACTGTTTTCAGGGATTTTAGTTGTGGGGATTCAATTAGGAGAAAGCTGAATAAAATTTATACAAGGGATTGAGAGGGAGGGAGGAAGGAAGGGGGAAAGGGGGGAAAGAGGGAAAGAGAGAGAGATACACACACACACACACACACATACACACACGGAGATGTGTGTGTGTGTGTGTGTGTGTGTGTGTGTGTGTGTATGCACATGAGGGGGACAGGAGATAACTATCACTATGCCATACAATGAACACAATTCATTATTTTTTCCTATTATACCCATGAAATATAATCCTACATGGGCATGCATACACACACACACACATTTATTGCACTTCAAACTTCTAGATCTCCACCATCAGCTTAGCCTTTCCAACTGCCTCTTCTTCCAAGAGATGCTCTAAAAGCAGCACCCCCATAAGCTCAGCCATCCCACCCGACACATTCGTGATCAGCCAAACACAAGGCACTCATGCCCACCCTCCCCAAGGCATGGAAACTCTCACAACGCCTAAGCTCAGTCTCCACAGATAAGCTCAGGGTGAGACAGCTAAGGGAGTGGCTCTCTGACAAGGGGAACCCTAGTACACCCTGTCTTATCCAACTTAACTTATTTTAAGCTTATCACTTGCTGGCCGATCACCTGCCTGCCTACAGCCCCCCCCCATCCTAGTCCCCCATGTCTTAAGGGGACCAGCCTCCACTAAGTCCTAAGACCCAGGACACTCCAGAAACTAGGTACCACATGTATCCAACTAGACAGAGAGATCTCAGTTCTAGGGGCTCCCATTCAGAGATTCCACAACCCCCCCCCCAGAGTAGAGAAGCTGAGCCACTTGAACTTTACTATTAAGTACTGCCCAGATGCTAAGAAGCATCCCCCTTACTCTCACCTAGAAAGAATAGAGACTTTCTAGTCTACAGTTCCTCCCTCCCTCCAACCCAACCAACTCCATGATAGGGCTGAGGCTCTGTCTCCAATACAACTTGGCTAATGCTATAAAGTTTGGAGCAAAGTTACTTAAAGTTCTCAAGGGAGGGACTTCTAGCCAAGGGGAGGAGGAAGCAACAGAGGCAGGGGTAAAGGTCACAGAGATCCTGCCAAAGGCCTAGGCCATGCCAACTGAACAGGGCAGGGCAGAGGGGTGGAGATGGAGGTAGGAGGAATTGAAGAGGCATGGACACAGAGTCCTCTGAGAGCTCAGGATCTCTTATTTATTCCTCAAGAAAAGTTCTTCTCCAAAGGAAGGGCAAGAAAAATGTGTTCGCGCGTGTGTGTGTGTGTGTGTGTGTGTGTGTAAGAGAAAGGATCCAGGACCCTCCCTTGTATTCGCTACTTGGTCCTATAACTCCATCCCACCTCATCCTAGAAGCATGGCATCACCTCTTTTCTCATGGCTTATCCCAAGGGCACCTTCAGAGAATCAAGGCCCAACATAGGCAGAGAAGGGAAACAAGACACCCACATCCAACCCTCTCCTATACATCATGGGCTGCCCACAGGGTACCCTTCCCCCCCCCATGTGGGCAGCAGGGGCGGAAAAACCACAAGCCCACAGTGCCAGGATATCCTGAACCCTTCTTGTGCCCCACCTGGCAGTGGCAAATAAGAGGGAGGAGACACAAAGGGCAATGTCAAGGGGATTTCAGAGAAGGTAGCAAGCACAGACATAGTTTGCTATGTCATCTACTCCTGTAAAGTCTACCCCAAAGACTCTCCTTTTGACTTCCTTCTCATGCTTTAGCCCCATACTACCATACAACAGTTCCTTCACAGGATATTCATCTCCTCTAAGGGTGAGAGGAATGAACTGATTTGAACTGTATCCTTATTTCCACTCAAAAGTTCAGCTGACTCCTCTCTATACCACATCTTCCAAGACCCCCACCATTAGGTTTACTAGAATGATAGAAGCATTTTGTTCTCCAGCAGCTTCTCTCTCTCCCCCTGCTTCCCCAACATGAGGGGGATAAAAACAACAACAACAACAATAATAATAAAGATAAATTATAGAAACATCCCAAACCTAAACAAATACTCTTGGAATACGCCACCATCACTTTATTAAATAATACTGATGGCTGATAACAGGTACCTGCCATTGAATCAATTGAAAATAACCAAAAATGGTTTATCTCTGGACTAAGCCATTGAAATGACTAAGATACAAGAGTAGTATCAAAAGGTCTTCCATGGATAACAACTGTATCAACTGAGCAAAAAATATGCTGGAGATTCAAACAAATGGCTGAGTCATGTGGACTTGTTTGTGAAAATAGAAGGGTTTACGTAGCAATCGAGGACTGGGTCTTATCACCAGAAACAGCAGAAATTATATTATAAACTGATGTGTGTTCAGAGTAGCATGTAAGACATGCTACTCTGAACACACCTGAACTCAAAGGATCTGGAAAGTTATCCAGAACAAGATCTGGTTAGTTAGTTAGTTAAATGCTGGGTGCTGAAAGTTTAATTTTTTTTTTCCAATTCAATTGTTCCCATTTTCTAACCAGATGTCAAATTGATCTTCCTAAAGCACAGCTCTGACTCTGACAACCTGTCCCAATTCAATAAATCCCAGTGGTTCCCTATAACCTCCAAGATAAAATATAAAACGATCCATTTTGCTTTTAAAATCATTTATCACCTGGACCTTTCTACCTCTCTAGTCATTTTACCTTACCCTCCTACACATACTCTTATGATCTAGTGGTTCAGGTCTCTTTGTTGTTCTTCCCACACACCACTCCATCTCCAAACTGAGCATTCTCATTGGCTGTTGTCCATACCTAGAACTCTCTCCCTTCTCATCATCACCTTTCTACTCCCCTCACTTCCTAGAAGTCTCAGTTAAAGTCCCACCCTCTGCCAGAAGCCGTTCCCAGGTCTCCTTCATTTTGGAACCTTTCCACTGAGACTATCCCCAAATTACCTGAATGTGTGTGTGTGTGTGTATTTGTATTTTGTTTATACAAAGCTTTTGTGTGTTGTATCCTCCACTAGACTATGAGCTCGAGACCAGGGACTATTTTTTTTTTTTTTTGGTCTTTGTATTCACAGTGCTTAGCCCAAGGCCTGTTTAATAAATTCTAACTGACTGATTTAAGAAATCCAGATTTCGTGATCAGTTTAGACTATTCATAGAAACAGTGGACACTATATAACATAGTGCTGCAGGCTGTTACAGCAAAGTTTAACATCTACCAAATACCTAGCAAGATGCAGCCTGAATTAAACATCAGAAGCACTGGATTTTTCATGTTCTGACAAAACAATAAATCCCCAAACTATAAATATAGACTTGAAAATATCCTGAAAACTCAACCAATAAACTATTTGATCTAGAGAATTGACAGACTAAACTGTCACTTATCTCCTAGCTGTATCATTGTTTCATTAAAAACTTAAAAACAATGTTTTTAATAGATATTACGAGTCCAAAAACCCATCTCCCAAACTACATGGAATGAAAAATGTTCAAAGTATAGAGATCAGAAGTCAAAAGTTATATGGGAGCAAGATGAAGGGCATATCATCTCCAATATCCTGTCTGCTAATACATTTGAACCATGGTTGCTTTGAGTAAACCTACCAAGGATGGGTTTTTCCTAATCATTTTATCTGATTACATAAAGTATTTCAACAGTCATAGAATGATACATACAAGGAAATAATAACACGATAATGACTTGTGCTTGGACCATTTGTATCTGAACCCCTTTGAAAAAGAAAAGAATTTATCAATAGTAAAAAACAATAAGGATAGAACCTTGGGTTTCATTGGTATGGAAAACTTCTAGATGAAGAAACTCCCTCTACCTGCAGATTGTCATTGTCACTGTCTGTAACTTAAGGGACTTGCCATGGGTTGTACAGCCAGGATATAAAGGAGGTGGGACTTAAACCCAAGTCTTCCTGGCTTTGAAGTCAGCTGTCTAACCACTATACCATGCTGCCTCTATAATAATGACAACAGCAATAACAATTCATATTACTACAGAACTGGAAAAAAACATTTTCTTCAAAATAACCCAGTTAGTATAACTATTATTCCCCTAATTTTATACAACAGGAAACTGAAGTTGAGTGAAGTGGTCACATAACAAATCTCATAGCAGGGACTTGAGGCTAAATCTCCTGACTCCAAGTTGAAAATTCTTGCCATTATACCAGGTGTGGATAAGAGTGCTTGGGAGAATATACTATCTCTACCCCTCACATACTGACCTATGCCCCGCCCCCCAGTTCTATTTTCACAAACCAGAATAAACCTTTGGATTAGTAGCAGAGGGGTGTATGGAGAATAACCCTTCACCCTCCTACTCCAGTCCAGCTGAGGAAACCCTTAGGGAGAAGAGGAAATAAGACTCCTTTCCTTCTGCCTCTCTCTGCCTCTCTGCCTGTCTGTCTGTCTCTGTCTCTCTATCTCAAGAAAGGCTAGATGACCACTATGTAAGGACCACCGGTGAAAGAAATCCAGCTTAGATGAGAAGAACTATGATGGCTTTTGAGGTCCCCTCCAACTCCTGATATTCTATGACCCCTCCCAGGATTCCCTCTACCAGAAGTCTTGACCCTAGTCTTTCCCTTCATTTCTTCCTTCTTATCCACCAATTCTGATAATCTTTTAAAAAAGGAAAGCTGGTATTCAAGGGGTTAGAGAGAGGGAGACTCTAAAGGGGAAAAGTGGGGCCCCAATTCAGGGTCAGGGGATTCCCATGCATTTTGCCAATGATTCATAAACAAATGAGATACAAAACACAAATCTTGTTTGGGGAGGGGGAGGAAAGTAGCCTCAGTCACAGCCTAAGTGGGTGAAGTCAACAGCTGCCCCCCAGGATCCTGTCAGAGGAGCCAGGCTAAGCTGGGCTGGGTAGGGTGGGGCAGGCAGGGCAGATTTCAAACAAGGAATAGGGCTATTTATAAACTTTCCAAGAAAAAAAAAAGCCACAGCCTTTCTCTTCCCTTTACCCCATCAGCTTTAGAGAGTGGGGACTCTTTACTCCCTTCTACAATCAGCCTTGGCCACTGGACTCCAGAGAGAGAAACAGGGAGATAGAGTTAGCCTGGGCAACAGCTCCTTCCAGCTCCTTCCCACTCCAACCCCTCCACTAGGCAATCAGGCAGCCTCAGTCTCAGTATTTATCTTCCCTACTGCCAAGAGTTGGGTGGGCAGGAAGCCAGGCATCCAAGCCCAGGCCTTTGGCCAGCCCCCCCCCCCCAATTCAGGGGGGACAGGGCCTCACACTCCCTCAGGCCAGGGAGGATGGTTGGAGGGGGGGATATAGGAGGGCGGTGCTGAATAAAGTAAAAACAAGGGAGGGGGGTGGAGGAGAGGATGATAGGGTAACTAGAGACCCACAACTGGGCTTGGAAAAAACTGATTGATCCTCACTTCCAATTAATTTATGAGGAAACCCAAAATGCTCCCTTGTAGCCTCCTCTATGCTCAGGTGAAGTTATAACCCAGATTCTTTCCTCAAAAAAACTAAAATAAAACTAACTCCCACCATCATCATTAAATCCACTTTCTCAACATACCTGCCCCATCCTAGTCCAATTCAGGCTCAGAAATACTGGTCATAAGATCTAAAGCTTAAAGAGGCCTTAAAGATCAAGTCCAATCCCCTTAAGTTTCAGATATGGAAACAGAGGGCCAGCAAAGTCAAATGACTTGTTCAAAGTAACTCAGTTCTTAAGTAACAGACTCAGAATTCAAACCCAAGGTCTTTGGACAGACACTAAAATCAGAAAGTTCACCTTGTCAGTCCTTGTGGGAAAGAAAGAGCCCTAGTCTGTCAATCAATGGAGCTTCCCACTTCTGACTCCACACAAGGATCCAGGGACGTCTGCTATCTACCCTCCAATGCTCTGGTGGTAAATCTCGACAGATTCTGAGGAGGCCTTCAAGAACTTTACCACCTGGGGTCTCTTAAGTCCCTTTTCTTCCGTATTTCCAAAGGAATTGACTAGAGCCATCCCTATCAAGAGAGGCAAGAACAGACCTGCCCCAGATGTGAGGCCCAATTGGGTTATAGTGACCTGGATGCTCTTCCCCTTCCCCAAGGGGGGATAAAAACATGGAGTTCTGCCAGGGACAGCCTCTTCCCACTCACCTCAAACAGTCCCCATCCCCAGACTTTCCAGGACTGTACTACTCCAAACTTCAGACTGCTCTATGAGGGAATCAGGTTGGGAGAGGGGTGAGGGGGAAGAAGAGGATGGAAAATCTGCCCACAACTTGTCCCTAGGTTCCAGCTCTTTTCCCCTAAGACCACAGAGCAAAACCCAGGGTCTAAAGGATGCCAAATTGTCTTGTCTTTCAGAGTACATTATGGGTTAAAAAGTGTGGTAGTGGAATGAGGAGTAAAGACAGTGGAGAGTGGCAGTCCCTAAAGACTCAAGGAGAAGGACCAGGGAAGGTAGGGGAAGGAAGAAAACAGGAAGAGGAAGAGAAAGATGAAGCGGGCGAGGTCGGTGGCCTAGACCACAGGATTGTTTGGTCAATACAAAGGCAGCTTTGTCTGGGGGGGGGGGGGAGAGGGTATGTTGGGGCAATGCCCCTAAAGGGGACCCATCTCTCTCCCTTCTGCATGGAAACCACCACTCACCCCCTTCCCACCCAGATCCTGGCACAGGGCTTTCCCCACCCCCATACTGGCATATGCCCCTTCTCAGTACCCTTTCATTCTCTTACAGAGAAGGGGAGGAGGCCACAGAGAAAACCAGAGGGCAAGAGTAATAGTTCCTTTCTCCCCTTCCAGATTCTCCTAGCAGAGCTCATCCTGGGTCTGCACGAGAACCCACCCACCCTCAGATTTTCATTCCCACCAACCCACAACTTGTTCTAGTGAATCGTCATACTCTATGTCAAAAGCCAGATGCTCCACCACAGGGATTCTATGTAACCCACCCCTCTTTCACTGGAAGGCCCAATACTATTCCCTCCCCCTATGGTACACACACACACACACACAGACAGCCTTCCCCAGGGACCAAGGACGTGGGGAAGCCGGGAACGCCCCCTTCTCTCCCTCCTGCCTCAGGATATCCTCTTGGCACTGACCCCAGACCAGGCCTGACTCAGGCTGCCTCTCTCCCACCCCACCCCAGGACCCCCAGGAGTTTCCTGCTCCAGACACACCCCACCCAGTTAGGCCCAGATTCAGGGTCTCTCCCCACTCACTTTCTTCTATTAAACACAGAGAAAGATACAGAATCACACACATATACATATCAGTCTAGGGGCAGGATAGGGAAAGCAATGTATGCGTGAACTTTCTCACACAAATACAGACATCAGTCTAAGAGCAGGAGGGGAGTATATGTATAAGATCTATCTTCCTCTCCAAAAGATCTGACACTAAGACATATGGGGAGAGGGGAAGGTTGGAAATAAAGGTGGGACTAGGGGAGAGGTCAATTTAATTACACTAACCCCATCCCCATCAAACACACTTTGCATAGCCTGGGATATTAGCCAGTCCCCTTCCCAAGTGCTTCCCCCCAACCTAGCAATGCCAGGAAGACATGAAAACTTCCTGGAAAAAATGAGCATTTGCACAGGGTAGGAGGAGGAGCCCCCAATACAGTAAGGGTGGGGGTGGGAGAGTCCCCACAGAACCCAGCATCCTTATAAGAAACACTGGGAACTCTCACAAACACACAAACAACAGCCAGAACTCTGCCATTATCTATATGAATCCATCAACCAGAAGGGGACTGGACTTGTGCTTTCATGACAGAAAAAACTCCCTTGACCAATTCAAATCTTCACCTTCTTTAGTTTGCTAGAACTCTGAGAGGTTAAAAGAGTTTCTTAGAGTAGGACAGTTTGTTTCCAAGGTAGACCTTGAACCCAGTTCTTGCTGTTTCTCACTCTGGGTGACCCTGGGTAAATCACCTCCCCTGCCTGAGTTTTAGTTGTCTCGTCTGTAAAATAAACTAGAAAGTTCCTAAAGTCCTTCCCTTGCAGCTCTGATAATGTTTGTCCAGTCACCTGCACCTTCAAGATCATAAGTGGTCCCATACACATAAGTAAGGGGCAGAAGAAGGTGACAGTCAGCCATCCCATACCCCATCATCACTGCCATAACTATTCAGAACTACATAAAGGAAATTTAGGGTATGGGTCCCCCAAAGCTGCTCAGGCTCTCTCCCAGGGGCAGGCCTGCACACTGCTGAGAGGGTGGGGGAGAAAACATCTCCTGAGGGCCCCAGGGGTGGTGCCCACAGTGGCCATATCCATGGCAACCAACAACAAACATGGCCCTACCAGGAGCCCAGGGGTGAGACAGGAAGCGGTAGCCACGTGATTGGAAGTACTTTTTCTTATGGGGAGGGGATGGCACCCTTCTGAGAGTCAGCACCCCTCACCCAACCTGGATCAGGAGCATGGGAGGGGGCAAGAGAGGAAGATGTGGAAGTGACCGCTCTGCCCCTCCCCTTCCCTCCACACTGAGGTAGGTCAGGGCCCTTCCCTCTCTGCCACTCAAGGCCCCCCCACCACCACCACTACCCACCCCAGACCCCCTCCCTTCAGTTTCCTGCCGTGACTGTAGATCAGAGAACTCTTCACCACAGCTTCCCCTTCTCAAGTCTCGATTCCTAGGCCTGGAGGGTTTCATTTTGGACTAGAGAGATTCAGAGCTGAGGACGGGGACTCTGAGCGCGCGAGCGCATATGTGTGTGTGTGTGTGTGTGTGTATGTGTGTATATGGGAGGGGTAGAGGGGGTACACACATTGGGCTGAATGGAAGGAGAACAAGAATGTGGATACATTTTAAAACACACACACACACACACACAAACACACACACATACGAGTGGGTCACAGTGACAGTGACTCACACAAACACCTAAGTGACTGTCCTTAGGTGACTCTAGGATGGGGGGAAAGGGGAGTTGGGTTGGAAGTATAAAAAGCGTAGAGATGGAGTCCTTGACTCTCTCCTAACACTGCTCTAAACCTCTTTCCCTTTCCTATCTCAAACCCTTTCTAAATTCATCTCAGTCATCTCTTAAAGACATGCCATGCGCTCTCTGCCTGGGAAGACAAGCTCGAAGCTCTCTCTGTCCTATGCCTCAGACATGAGTGCCAAGGAATACCCCTCCCAGTTCCAAGGTGCCCGGTCAGAAGAGGGCACCTTGGCCCGAAGGAGGGAATGGAACCTCCCCCTTCTCTCCCCCTTCTCTGCAGATGTCCTGGACTATATTTAGCCCAGGCCGGGCGGCCAGCCAGACCCAGACGCCCCACTGGTCCTGAGCTAAGCTCCCAATTTTCATGCTATTAAAATATTAAGGGAGAAATACCCCCCAAACCTCCACAACCATCACCAGAAGAACAGCAGGAGCCCAGGAGGAAAATCAGGGGAGATCTGAGGATGTAAAAAAGAATAGAATCAGAGCTTCTCCTAGCCTATTCTCCTCCATTCTATTTGTGGTCTTTGTCCCGCTTTTCCCTCCAGGAAGAAATAGGGAGGGGTATTGGGATAGAGTAAACCCAAGTAGATATGGGAGAGTCTAAGTTTATAGGGAAGAAGGGGAGGAACACCTGCTGAGAGTGGTATGGAAGGAGGGGGATGTAAGGCACTAGAAATTCCACCTGTCACATTTCAACCCCCACCCCTATGAGCTCTGGTTACAGGACAAGACGGAGTGGGAGAGGTTGACAGGTGCAGGACCAAGCTGTGGCCATCAGCTTAATCCCTACTGGGACTGACAATGGGGTGGGGGCCCAGTTGTGCCTGTAGGGGCATCAACCAGGGGCTGTTACCTCCTCTCTGGCTGAGGGAGGACAGAGCAGAGTAAGTCTGTATATATGCTGCCTCTTTCCTAGTCTCCAACTCTGTGTAGTAACTCATTGGAGAGCAGGAGAGTAGTTGGAGGGGGGGAGGACTCTGGCAAGGCGCCTTTTTCCTACTATACCTATCTCTAGGGAAGGAGGGAACCCAACATGCCCCCTCTCTCCTCCCCTCCCCCTAAGATGCCAGGCAGGCGGGCCAGAGTGTGGGAGGTCTGTCTGCCTCCTCCTCCTCTCCAAATTCCAGAAACAAGCAAGAAGAGGCTCCAATTGCAGAAAGAGCAGCAGGCGGTCCAGGCTGTGGGGGCTGTGGGGAGGCTGAGACCCAGACTGAGTGGGAGAAACCCCCCCCAAGTTCTCTTGATCAAGCGTGCGCACACACGCACACACACAAACACACACACACACACACACACACACACACACACACACGCAAAAACCAAGTGCTCTCACCTCCCACAGAGACACCCAGACACCCAATCCATACAATTCCCAACACACACCCGGACACACACAGAGATCCAGGCACACTTTGAAAACAGCCTCTCCCTCCTTTTCCCTCAAACTGTGTGGGTTACAGACAACAGGGGTGGGCGGATGGGGGAGAAGGGGGGGCCTAAAGGTAGTAAAGGGATAAAGCAGTTTTCCATGCTAAAAAAGAGGGGGAACTAAGAAGGGAAGGAGAAAGAAGGCATTAGAAGGGAATGTGAAGCAAGGATCCCTGATGCTAGGAGGAGTCAGCCACACATTCTCACTCCCCAAACCCAATAGGTCTAGACACCACCTTAAAGACTCACACCCCAGTCATCAACTCCCAAAACCCCAAACTAGACTTTCTAGACAAGGTCAGAGCAGGTCCCCAAGTAGTGTGCAGGAAGATGATGTTGGACAGGAGAGATTAACCCCATTTATACTAAATCCATTTGTTATTGGCATGGGATTACAAGGGAGAAGGAGAATGGGGAGGGCTGAGGACCTGTGGCTAGGGCAAGGAGTAGATTCCAAACCAGGTTCCCTGGAGATCCAGCTGCTCTTAGCCTGCTGCCCTTACAGCTTCTCTGAAGACCATCTTGTCCTTTATGTGCCAGCCCATCATCCAAAAGGCAGAGAGCCAGAGCTTTGTGCTCATGTCAGTGGGTGCCAGGGGCATGGCTGGCAGGCCCTACCCTTTTTTTTTAGGTTTTTTGCAAAGCAAATGGGGTTAAGTGGCTTGCCCAAGGCCACACAACTAGGTGTCTGAGGCGGGATTTGAACTCAAGATACTCCTGACTCCAGGGCCTGTGCTCTATCCACTATACCACCTAGCCACCCCAGGCCCTACTCTTTTGGTTCCTCTCCACAAGGTCCTGGAAACCATCCCTGTCTAAGACTCTAGGCAGATAATAAGAGAGAAGGAAATGCCAAGAGCACAGGCCCAGTCCTTTAGGTAGGGGAGTTCAGGAAAAAGAAATGGTTCCAGACCCTTGCCCACCCCGCCCCACCCCCAGGGATCTTTGTCAAGACCTTTCATCAGTATCTCACAGATTAGGGGCCACCTCAGATAATGCCAATCCCCTATGAATGAGTAGCAGGAACTATGTTGTGGCACGTGTGGGTGACTGTGCCCAGCAAAAAAAATCAAAGTGGGGGCTGGGGTAGAGAAGGGACAATGAGCCAAGTGAGATGGGGCTCCCCACAGCCAACTTCCTGCTAGACTGATACATGAAGGAAGAGGCCTCCAGGGTAGTAAGATAGAGATGCCACAGTTATCCCAACCCCAGACTGGTGGGTAGGGGTTGTGGCTAGTCCTGGTTCCAACTTGGTACAAAAACTTAAATGGGGGGGGTAAGATGATCATCTAAAATCTACTAGGCTGGAGGTCATCTCACCCCTCCACCTGTATCCACAATTGGCTGCCCTCTCCCAGATCAGATAATGAGGCTATATAGAGAGACTCCCCATGGAAAAAAAAGGAAGCTGTCTCCATACACACTCCCTCTCCAAAGCTGGGATCTCTAGTTCCCGAAGGCTAGGGAGTCCTACTTTGTCTGACCTCAGTGACCTTTCTGGCTCAGGACGTGCAAGATTCCAGTCAACACTGATCTCACACTTTCCTCACCCAAACAAACTCTTTACTGCACTTTAAGCTCATTTGACTTCACCAAAACCTTGTCCCTTCAATTTGCAGGTGATAAAGAGGCAAGGTAATAGTCAACTACAAAATGTTAATTTCCGAAACCCTGGTTAGGCCTGGTGCTCACATCACAGAGATAGGACTAGGAAGCTAGACCCAGGTAGGAAGAGTGTTTCCAGACCCTTCCCCACCCCCGGGGAAGCCCCATGGCTCAGAACATCCCCCACATACTGGCTAGGGGGATTCCCCAAATCGCTACCCTCCCACAACACAGGAGATGAGTTTGGGGTTTGCACTGTGCTCTCCTCCCAGGAACAAAATGACTCCGGATTGGGAGGGTTACAAGTTACAAGTTCCCAACTTGAACGTCTGGCCGCTAAAGTTTAGGAAGAGACAAAAGGAGACTCTAGTTCACCTACCGAAGTTGTCCCAGGGAAAAAGGAATATGAGCTTGGATGGATAGAACTTGGAGGTGGGAAGCAAGAAGGAGGATGGTGGGAATTTCAGGGAAGGGTGAGGAAGTCAAGGAGATATAAGAAAGGGAGAGTCTCTCAGTTGATCGGGGTTCCACATGCACCCTTGTGACTAAATTACATATACACACACAAATACACCACTCACACAAAACAGGCCAATGGAAACAGACTCTGAAGTCTGAATACTCAACAGTCTGGGGGAGGGAAGTTGGAGAGAAGAAAAACTTGGCATAGCTGAGGGGGGCAGGGATACCAAGAACAGCTGGGGGTTCTTGTCTGGGGAGGGGGCATCCCTGAGATAAAGGGATCCTTCTGCTCAGATGTCTAAACTTCTTTGTTTAGGAAGATGAAGGAAGATTTCCCCCATTCTTTTTTCCCTGTCTCCCCCCCCCAGCATTAACTCCTCACCTAGGCCCAGGTAGAGGGTCTGTGCCCAGAGCAGATAAGGGGCAGTGGGTAGGAAGAAAAGAAAAACATTTCTCAGTGACCACCCTCCCCCATTCCCCCCACACACACATCTGGCCCACAGCTTCCCAGCCTCCGTGGGTGGTACTGGAGTCAGCAAGAATCAGGGTTGTACCAGGTCCCAGACGGTTCCCAGCAGAGCCAATCCTGGGCAGAACAGACAGCCATGTTCCTCCTCCCCTCCCTCCCCAAAGCCAATCCCCTCCTCAAGGAGGCGGCGAGGCGCTGCCCCGATGTCGCTCCGGTTCCCGGGGAGACGAGGCGGACAATGCCCCGAACCACCGACCCCGTCCGGCGGCGGCGGGGCCGGCCCAGCTCCGGGATGCCGCGCCGCGGAGCCCGCGCCCAGCTCCGGCCGGGCCCCCCGAGGCTCCCCCGAGAACTGTCCCCGGGCCGCAGGGGGCTCGGATGACAGGAGGGAGGGGGCCGGGCCGCCCCGGGGCATCTGATCTCTCCCCGAACAGGTTTCTCTCAAGTGGAGAAGCAAAGCTTCTCTGCGCCGCCCGGCCCGGGCGCCCACGGACGGGCTCACGTCGGCGGCCCCGGCCCCGGCCCCGGCCCCGGCCCCGGCCCCGGCCCCGGCCCCGGCCCCGGCCCCGGCCCCGGCCCCGGCCCCAGACGCACGTGCACACGCCGGCCCGGGCGGAGCGGGGACCCCGGGCGGAGCGGGGACCCCGGCGGAGGGGCGCGGCAGCGGGGCGCTGAGGCACTCCCGGAGGCGGCGCCCCCCCGCCGGGCGGCAGACACGCCCCCGCAGACAGCGCCCGGCCCAGACACACGCCCCCGACGCGGGCACCGGCGCCTCCCGCACGCGCCCCCCGACAGCCGGGCCTCACAAAGGCAGCCCCCCGTACAAAGGCAGCCAGACGCACGCCGGGGCGCCGCGCGCACCCCCCGCACGCAGCCGGAGCCCCCCCCGTGGGTTTCCCCGGCGCCCCCCGCGCCCCATCCCCCGCTCCCACGCCGGGCGCCCCGGGAGGCTGCGGGCGGCCGGGGCCGGGGGTGAGAACGGCGGGAGCTACCTGGCCGCCGGAGGAGCCGGGTCCGTCCTCAGTCCGTCCGCCCGCCCGCCGAGGGAGCGCGGCCCGCCCGGGCCCCTCCCTCCCTCCTCCTGGTCCCCCGCCCAGGGCTCGGCTCGGAGACCCGGGAGGAGGAGAGTCCGGGACTGGGGCCGCGCGGCTGGCCTCAGGGGCGCGGGGAGAGCGCAGCGGCCATGGCGAGTCACGTGCCGAGCATGAAACTTTACCCGGAGCCCGGGGCCGGGGGGGCGGGGCGCCGAGGGCCGGGGGGCGGCCTCCTCCCCGCGGGCCCGCCCCCGCCCGCCCGGCCCGCCAATCCCCGGCCAGGGGGCGGGGCCCGGAGCACTCCCCCGCCTAGGTGTGTGCCGGGGGCGGAGGGGGCGGCGGGGGTGGGGGAGCGTGGGAACCCCCGCACCCCCCAGCCCTTTCCGCACCGAGGCGCCCAACTGGGGTCGTAGGGAAGTGCCAGAGAACCAGGGGTGGAGACCAGCCCCGGGCGCCCCCGGATCCCCCCCAAGTGCCAACCTTCCCAGCGCAGGCAGGGCACCTGAAAGAGGGAGGAGAGGCTAGGGCCAAGTTATCCTGGCGACCGGCTCCCGCTCCCGCTCCCGCTCCCGGGGATTCCACTTGCCCTCATGTCCCTAAGGAAAGGGAAGGAGAATCCCTGGATTCTCAAGGAGAGGCAGGTACCAAAGCGCCAATCAGAATGGAGGGGCCCACTTCTAGATAAACCCTCAACTCCCCTTCTCTCATACAAGGCTAGAGGGCGTGAGACCCCCTTTCTTCACCATCACCCCTTTTTAAAAGGGAGCCCCGCCCCCTAATCCCCAAAGACAGGAGCTCTCTAAAGTTCCAGTAGGGGGAGCTTAAGAACCTTGTCCTGCCCCCCACCCCCTTTTCCGTACACCCCCCTCCCAGAAATGCAGACTGATTCACTTTCCTTTGGCTCTGCTGGGGGCAGGAGTAGAAAGGAGTAAGAGCCGGGTCCCAGGGCTGGAAAGGGCCATAGGGAGCACTGAGTCCCCCCCCCCAAGAGAAAAATGAAGCCTAAGTGAGGCAAGTGTTCAAAGTCACAAGGATAAGTGGCTTAATGTAGAGTCCAAACATCTTTCTGCTAGATCACAATTATCAACATTAGGATGCTCAGATTTATGGACTTAGGTGTGGAGACAGAAGTTATCTCCCTACGATCGAATCCCAACTCCCAGCTTCCCCAAAGACTTGTACTTATTCTTAGATGGGAAGAGGCTAAGACAGTAGGAAACCCATGGGGATATCAGAGGGAAGCACAGACAGACACGGGACTCTAAGCCACTGGTCCTCCTGAACGACTTTCTAACTTTGAAGGGGGTCAAAGGCCTGGAAGTAAAATGTAGGAGACAATCCTAGAATATTAATGATGGAAAAGTCCTTAGAACATAGAACTCCAGAAAGGGGTGGTACCTTAGACATGGCCTAGTCCAACCTTATTTTTCACAAGGAAGAAACTGATGCCCCAGGATTCACAGAAAGCTCTTTGGGGCATGGGTTTTTAACTTTGTATTCCCAGTCCCTAGCCCTCTACAGCAAAAAAAAAAAACAAAAACAAAAAAAAAAACCCAGTACTTATATTCCTTGATAAAGCAATCTAAGATGAGAAAACCAACTTCTTACACTTCCTACTTGGATTCTCAACTCCTTGCCAACCAGGGTAATTTAGGATGACCTGTTTTTATTTGGGGGGGGGAAGAAAGAAATGAACTGCTATGACCTGGCATCATGGTGATCTACCCAGCTGGCTCTAGAGAGAGAATCTCTCTTCCCACCCCCCTTTCCTGTGCTCTATCTCCTCCTCCCGCCTTGATTTCCGTCTGCCTTTTCAGCCTCCCATCCCCTCCCACCCCATCCAGGCCAGATCCATCCGCAAACATGTGCTCAGCGGGTAGGAATGCACCAATGGCTCCCAGATGTGGATGCTAATGCTTAACCCCTTCTCCCACCCACCCCCACCTCCCTACTGATTCAATTCAGCAACACAGGGTGCTGCTGGGGTGGGGGTGGAGGTGGAAGTGGAGATGGAAGCAGAGCAGATCAATCATCTGCCTGGACCCATCCATCCCCCCCCCCCCCAAGTCAGCCCCTCCACCCTCTCTTGAATACTATAGCTGAATTGAGTTTGTCTTGCCTGCAAGGAGCAAGGGTCTAATAGACACAGATATGCATAGAGCACAGACATGGAGACCAGACTGACAATTGAATCTTTTAGATCCTGCTACCCCCAGGAAATGAACTAGAATTTGATTCCCCTCAAGCCCTTTCAAGCTCATTGCCCAATGAGTATACCTCCCTAACCCCAGCCCCTAACCTTTGCCCTTTTATTTCCCACTCCAAAATTCATAGGGAAGGAAGTTTTCAGATTTAAGGGAGCTAAGACAGAAGGGAAGAAGCCTGAGTGTCCTATAGCCTACATGGGGCCTAGGAGAGGAGCAGGGAGCCCCAGGGACTGCCCCAAAGTCAGTTTTTTTTTTCCAGAAGCAGCTGAATTCCAGCTGTGTTGGACACACACACACACACACACACACACACACACACATGTCTGAGCCGGAGAAAGCTGCTTCTCCCCCCCCCCCCCCCATGACCTAGAAGCAGAATTCCAGACCAAAGAGCCAAGGAGGCTTCAGGGGAAATAGACACAAATGGTAGAAGATACTGAGAAATGAGTGGCTTTTCAAGGCACCCAGAATGAACAGAAAATAAGCTATTCTTTTAATTCCCCCCAAAAGATTCTTAAGTCTTTTCCAGTCCCAGCCCTTCCTTTCTCATACCCCCCCCACAGACACAGAGTGCAGAGATTCCAACCACAAAAAAAAATTATACTAGACTAGGCACAGTAGAGGTCAGAGGATTGGGGGAAGAGAATCATACAAATTAACACAAGATAAGATCAAAACCTGCATCTCCTTCCAATTCTGAGCTCTTTGCATTATACTACCCTATTTTACCAGGGGTTTAGGTGAAGGGTAAAGAGATGAGTTGAGGGTGTGGTGCTGGAATAACAGAGGGACTGTTTGGGGGGGGGGGAGAGGTCCCCTAATCTCCATTTAGCAAAAAGATATGTAAAGTGGCACATTTTAGGTCAAGAGAAGGGAAATTTTGGGGGTTTGTTTTTCTGTGTACATTTTAGTCAGTGTTTGACAGTGCCTTCTTCAGAACTTTCTACACCATTTCTCCCTTGTCCTTTGTTGGAATACTAGATAGGTTTCCTCTGCCTACAGCCTGCCAGTATAGGAAATGCCACCTTTACCTGACCACTTCTACAAAGGAAAAGCGAATTGGGATGGGCACAAATATGACTGAAGAGATTGGGGGAAAAGGAGTGGAAAGAGAACAGAAACATCTATTAGATTCAGGACAGACCAAGACATGATATATACTGTCAAAGGAATTGTCTGAAGATAGAATGTAACTCAAATCACAGGCCCTGGGACAAGTACCCACCACCTCATTGGACACAACTAGGGTGACTCAGCTGCATCCGGAAGAGATGCCAGGGCAATGACTCACCTACCGAGAAGAGCTGAAATTGGCATCATGCCAGCTTCTGGGACAGAAGTGACTTAGTCACTGGGGTTGCTGTGCCTGCTAGGCATTGCCAAGGGAATAATGGCTGTGGGAAGGTGATGGTAGCATGAAGAAAGTTGGAATCTCCAGGATATTGTGCATGACAGTGACACCCATTCCTATTCTCTGCCCCCCTCAAGTTGACCATCCTCCACCCTGCCAATGCCCAACCTCTAGTTCAAACAAGTTATCCAAGACCCCTGGGATGCCCTGCCCCCATGACAATCTGCCCTCGGCCTATCACTCACCACTCATATTACTGCCAGCTCCACCTCCTGCCACCCAAGTTGTACCCAGGCTCCACGTCTCTCTCAACATGCCCTGGCAGTACCCCCCCCTCCCTGCCCTTGTTACCCCCACCCCCACATCCCAGCAGCTGCTGAAGTTGTCAGGCAAGAGAACTGAGTGGGTGGGGGATTGGGTTACCGGTGGCTGGTGGGATGGGCTATCATCCAGTTCCTTTCCCTGGTTCTCCCCAATGGCATTCTTTCTTCCCACTGTCACCCTGGTGCCAGCCTGGCAGAAAATGTCTTAAAATTGGATTCCTCCACTCCCCTTCTTCACCACTAGGCAGCAAATGAAGGTTCAAGAATATTTGCCAGGCATTAAACCTATTTTTCCCCACCCAACTCCATTCCCCCAGCAAAATAATTTCCATATTCATCTGATCCCCCTTCCCCCAAGCTCTAATACTTTCCTCCAAATCCCTTACTCTTAGCCAATAGAGGGGTGGAAGGTTAGTCCTAATAGTTCAAACTCACTGGGATTAAATTCTCCCCCTGAATCCCACCCCATCCCCAATCCCCATGTTATCTGTAGTCTCTAGTCCCAGAAGATTGGGGGGAGGGGTGGGGAGCCCCAAGGGGAGCTAGCAGGCCAGACAGCCTCAATCCTCAATCCATTTGCACTATCGATTTCTCACACACTGTGGCAGAAAGCCCAGAGGTTGGGGGTAGAGGGATGACATAGCCCCCCCAGAGACTGAGACACAGACAGTGACTGAGAAGGAAGGAGGAGGGGCAGTATCTGACAAAGTCAACCGAAATCAGCTGAAGGTAAGGAAGACTAGAGCACATCTTTTAGTAAGACTGAATGTTGGTTTGAAAGTATGGCGATCAGCGATGGAATACTGAAGGAACAGTATCCTTGGGGAACTAGTTATTCTCACCTTCAACCCATCCAGTAACCTCCATCAGTTTTCTTTCTTCTTCCTTTTACATCCCATTCCTCATGTCTCTCTCTGCCTCAAGTCTCAAAAGTCAGTCTTTATTCCCTTTACTCCTCCCATTTCCAACTTGGGAGAAACCAGAAGCTGAGTAGAAAGAGCCTCAGAAACATGCCCACCTGTCCCAAACTAGAGGCAATGAAGTACAGTGAAAATAGTGCAGGGTTTGAAATCAGAATTAAAAAAAATCTATAGCTATGTGACCATGGGTCACTTTTTTTGAGAGTGGGGTCAGATGACCTTAGAAGGTCCCTTCCAGCTTTAAATCTTTTATTCCTTTGGGGGTAAAGACTAGATATAGGATCCAAGAAACAGCCAGGAACTCTTTCCAGAAGTATTAGGTTAGAAATATGGGGAATTCACATCATCTTCAACTTTTACTGATTCCCTCATATATATATATATATTGAAATGAGAGCTACATAATAATGGTGCAGAGGGTCTCAGTCCAGAAGCTAGGAAACAGTTTTGGGACCTAGTTTCTTCCTCTATGTGTGTTTAAAGAGAATGGATTAAATTAGGGGAGCAGATATTTAGAGCTAGAAAAAACCTTGGAGGTAATCCACTTTGTTTTTTGGCAAGGCAATGGGGTTAAGTGACTTGCCCAAGGCCACACAGCTAGGTAATTATTAAGTGTCTGAGGCCAGATTTGAACTCAGGTACTCCTGACTCCAGGGCTGCTCTATCCACTGTGCTACCTAGCTGCCCCTGAGGTAATCCACTTCTAATCCCTCATTTTACATATGAGGAAATTGGTCCAGAGAAGTTATGACAAGCAAGAGTCTAAATTTGAACACAAGTCCTCTGATGTCAAATCCAGCATTCTTTTCAATGCACTAAATTCTCTCTTAGGTTAACATTCCACAATCTCAATTCCCCCAGTCTTAGTCCAACTGTTCAAAATACTACCCAAACCTCAAACCTGTCTTCATTACAACTGCTGGGAAAACCTGTCTCCAGAAATCAGAGACCAATAAACAAAGCAGGGTAGGGCTCTGCATCAATAAAATGTGGCCTCAGCAGATACCAAAGAAACTAGGGCTGACAAAAGAGACCCTATTGCAATGTTATAAGCAAGTCGGCTAACTTTGGTAAATCAAAGACCCAGATCTAGCTGCCAGAAGAGCTTGGGATAAGGGAAAGGCTGGGGCTGCCTTTCCCTGCTCTGTTGACTTTTTCTTAGCTCCACTCCCTCAGACCACATTCCAGCCCCCGGCTCTGATGCTTATAATTCGGATCTGACTCCATGACCCAACCTCCCCTAACCACCCCAAGTTCAGTGCCCACCCCTACCACCCCTTATGCAGCTCCCTCTCCATTGCCAGCAGTTCCTCAGGTCCCTCCTCTCCAGTCCTCACCCACCTTGGCCAACAGTCCCCCCTCTGCCTGGCCGCCCCGTGCCTTTCTGCACGTCTCTCCTGCTAGGGGACAGGCCAACTAAAAATAGTCCCTGCTGCCTCTCGCCCACAGCTGCCCAAGGAGCAGGAAATGAGGGGGGAGGGAGAGAAGTGTGTGCCATCCTGCCCCCCTCCCCATCCTGGGCTCAGCAAGATGTCCAGCACTTCAGACTAGGGCAGGTGCCAGATTGGTCATCCTGAGAGCATCCTACTCTCTTGGGCAGTTCTAGATGTCTGTGTCCACACTCTCAGAGCCAGCTCCCACCACCACCACCAAGGAATAAAGGAGAGAGGGGGGCAGACTTGAGGACTCTTTTCAGTCCTCAGTCAGTCAAGGTCAACCACATTGTGGGCATAAAACAGGATGGTGACCAGCCCAAAAGATTGAGATACTGGAAGCAGAAGCAGGGGAGAGAATAAACTTGAAAATTGGGTGCGGAAATTCAGCTCCCTGGACCAATCTGAAGGACCTGGGAGGGAAGACTCCCTTTCCTCTTCCAACTCTCCTGGGCAGAGAGCCCTTTTCTCCCTATTAGCAGAAAAGGTCAGTGCTCTAAGAACAAGAAAAGGATCCAGAGAAGAAGACAGTTTAGTAATCATCTACCTATGTAAAAGGGCCAAGCAGGACATGGAGTGGCTTAAAAAAACAACACAAAAACAAAACCTCAGTTCCTTAAATGTAAAGCTAGTACACTCACTGGACCAACTATTAGGCTATTCATGACCCAGTTCCAATTAATTTGTAAGCCTAGGGGTTAGGTTGTGAATGGAGGTAGTGAAGACTACCTTAATGGTGCCTTGGGATTTTCAGTCACCTCCCAGCCCAGAGAGATGTTTCTCCCAACCCCATACAAAAGGAAACCAGCTCAACAACTCTCCACAGGCTGCCACAGAAGACATACACAGTGAAGAGGCAAACCCAGGAGTCCTGGATTCCAGCCCAGAGACTGAGTGAGAAATACCTTGAAGGTGAGGAAAAGCCACAGAAACACCCATATCTCTTGCAGAATCCAGACTGTAGGCTCAGTGGTAAGTTCCAGCAGATGGACTGAGAAGCACCTCCAATAGCATCAGGAAAGAACAAAGGGCTTTAGGAATCAGCAGCTGGGAAGATCTAAGGGTTTTAGGGATCCAATTCAATATTGATTAAATCTTTACCAAGATAGCTAAATGGCTAAAATTTCAGGTCTGGAATAAGGAAGATTCAGCTTCCTGAATTCAAAATTAGTCCCAGACACTGACTAGCTGTGTGACCCTGGGCAAGTCACTTAATCCTGTTTGCCTCAGTTGGAGACTGAGCTGGAGAAGGAAATGGCAAACCACTCCTGTATCTCTGCTAAGAAAACCCCAAATGGGGTCATGAACAAGGGGAACAACAAGCATTTCCTATGTTGTATTGGAGATAGGAAAAACCCAACAACCCTACAATTCTTTTTGTCAAGAAGCCTACATTTTATTGTAATGACAAGGAATATCACCTCTTTCCAGAAGACAGAAGCCCAAACTGTAAGAAGTCACTAGAAGCTCTATCCCACACTACCTAGGTCTTTGTGTCTTCACTCTTATCCCAGATGTGAAAAACATTAGCAAGAAGCAGATGCCAAGTATCCAGTGGTCACAGTCAATTCCCTGATCACCACTAGCATAGCCACCAACTTGCAGTCCCTCCAAGACTACTCATTTCTAGCATCCCTCTTCCCTCTAGTCAAGTTGAGGTATGGGTACAGCCAGGGTGATTGTGCCATTCCCTGATTATCCCTACACCCCCCCCCTCCCCACACTGCTTTCTCAGCCACCACACATCTCAGCTGTCCAATTGGATTAGTACTCCTGCCTACTGAGCTGGACAAGGAAGCTATGGGGTAGGGGAGAGACAAGGCCAAGGACAGCATTTGAAGGAAGGAAGAAAGAAGGGGGAGTAAGGGTTGGAGTAAGGAAATACAAATCCCAAGTGCAGAAGTTAAGAACAAACATCCAGGGACAAGTTTCATGCCAACAGGGGAGAAAGAATCATGAATGATGGGAGAAATCTCAATAGCAGCAGCACCCTCCCCCTACCACAAAAACTGATTATTTATTGATTCTCTCTCCCTATATCCCAAACTACCTGAATGACCTGAAGGCAGAGAATACTTTTTTGGTAGGGTAGGGGAAAGGTAAGATATAGAAGCTGCTAGGCAATTGAAGTAGACCATAAAACCTCATCTCCACTTCATATCTTTATTACAAAGGAAAAAAAGATCTTAAAAATCAGTCACTCACCTCCTATCCCCCAGGTCAAAGGCCAATGGCACTGTGTATCAACAGTCCATACCCCACCAGACCCAGCTTCATGTGTCCCCAAGGAAAAACAATTGCACCCAGGCTGCCCTTGGTCATTTCCAATTTCTTGTTCTGCCTCCCTTCCCCTCCCCAACCTACTTCCCCCTTCTAGAGGGGAGAGATACACATGAATACAGAATAACTGAGATTGTCACACACATTGACACAAAGTCACGCTCTAGAGCTGCTAAGGATAGGACCAGTTCATCTAGCTACTCCACACTGAAGGAAAAAATAACAAAGGGTAAACATGGGAAAGCTGAAAGGCCTCAGGGCCACCCAGCCCCAGGGTAACACCAGAAGCCCAAGGCTCTGGAAAGAGAGGAGCCCAGGGAGTTGGCAGGGCTGGGCGACTTCCCGGTGGCCTCCTCCATCTGGCCCACAACACCCCCCCCCCCAGCCATCTGGGTTCAGCCTGCCTCCTTCCTTTGCTGGGCCAGACTCTGGAATCCCTCTTCTGCTCATTCAGCCACCTCTAGGACAGTACAAGATCCTACAACCAGACACCCCAGGCAGGGACAAGGTCGAGTCTGTTTTGTTGTTGTGTGTGGTTTTTGTTTGTTTGTTGGGGGGGAGGAAAGAGGGAGACAAGGGAACAGGTGCTGAAGAAAGGAAAAGCTTAGAAAACTTACAAGAGGTTTGAAAGAAAGGGCCAGTTTGGGGTAGGGCCTCCACTCCAAGGCCCACCCATCAAACCTTAGAGCTGCCTAGGAAATTCCCTCATAAGCTATTCCCCCAATGTTTACCTGACCAACAGTGAGAACAAGGGCAGGGCCTGGGAGGAAGTATTTCAACTCTTGCGCTTCTAGTGTTTAACAAGCCCCCCACCCTCACTAAACTTTATATTCTTCCCCTCAGTGGCAAGAAGGGGCCAAGACAAGGATAACTACCTTATTCTCTTTAGGATGTTCTCCATCCCTCTATCCCCCTAGCCCCAGTTTACTATATTTTCTGCAAACACACATGTACATACAAACACACCCCTAAATACAAACACAGACACATACAACTTGCTGAGTCTTCTCTTTTCTTGGGGAGGAATAATCATTATTCTAGTACTGGATTTGATTGTAGGGCCTGAGCAGACCTCTCCTCTACTTTCTGCTTTTATCCAAGGTAAGGACAAGGAGCAAAAAAAAAAAAGAAATGCCAGGGAAGAAATATGGAAGGTTAGGTAGCCCAGAATTGGGAACTTTCTGGGGAACCCCACTGTTCTTGTTCCAATAGCCCTAGACTATGGTGGCTAGGGTTGGGGGAAGGGATGGGGATAACCTGAGATGGCAAAAGAGCTAAGGTTCAGGCAAGTGGCCAGCCCTGGGGACATGTGGGTGGGGGCAGGGGTACATAAACCTACCTGCTCAGGTGTGTGTTGGCAAAGGGGCGATGGGGCTCCCAGGAGATACGGGGAAGCCCTCGGCTCGATTCAGGATTCCCCCCTGCTTCTGGATAAGGCTGCTGCAAGAGGCGCCGATTCCCGTTGGGTCCTAAAGCCCATGCTCCAACTCACATTCTCCCCGCCCTCCTTTGCTAGCCCCGGCTGGATCAGTAGGGGCAAAAAGCTGGAGCCTGATTGTTTTTATGGTGGGGAAGAGTTGTCATAGGTGGGGCCAAAAACTAAGGGGCACCTCCACACACACACACACACACACAAACACACGGGGTAGAGTGACTTCCAAGCTCTTCTAAAGGCATTAGAATGAAGAAAGGCCTTTTCCTATTTTGATGTAAAAAGGACTTTGAAGGCAATAGAAATCTAGTCTAATCCTCCCACTTTACAGATGAGAAGAGACCCATAGTCCGGTGGCTTGTCAAAGATTATGGAGGTCCTGGAGTCAAGATGTGAATCCAGGTACTGACTCCAAAACCAAAGCTTCCTTAACCCTGGGCTAACTTTGGGTATTTTGGAGAGAAGAGAGGTAGAATTTAGGAGGAAGATTGTCTATCCTCCTATTATGGCACCACAGCAGACCTATGTAGATATCTGTTCCCTCCCAACCCTTTACCAACACTCTTCTGCCTTATCAATAACTAATATCTAGGAATCTTTGAGGCCACTGAGGGAAACAGGAACCTGATTTCTAATATGGGAAAAAGACAAGATGACTTCAGAGTTGTTGTTAGAAGCTAAGGATCTGTAATGAAAGCAAAGAAAGAAGGTATGGGTTAAGTAGAGATTTCTGTTATTTGGAAGAATACTGGGGCCTCAAGACAACAAACTTTATCCCCTCTAGGGAGAGCAACCTCACCCCAATAATAGTCTATATTGCCAGTGAGTTATATCTTTGGAAATGATTTTTTTGGGGGGGATGTTACATGACACTCATAGGAACCCTTTTAGAAAGGAGGGATGGGGATCACTTGGCAAATTAGATCAACACCAATGTTACTGACCTAATTTAGGATGGCCAATCTTCCTAAAGCATCTCAGAAAGTTCAGGCTGGGACAGGAGAGAAGGGCCAGCTAGGTAAGAGGCAGAGCAGGGTATGACAGCCCAGCTGGCTGTTTGGGAGCATTTTGTAAGTAGAGTTACATAGTTCTCTTCAGCTCAGAAAAGCTGGCAGAAGAACAGGGAAAGTGTCATGGGGTGGAGGGCCAGGGGAGCCCAGGGACAGATTTCAGTGAGAGAGAGGGCGTGGAACTTTCCTTGAGAGGAGAGCAACTTCAGTGAAGCCAGTAGGGTCCAGACACCTCCCACCATTTATAGGAGCCAACTGAAGAAAGAAGTAAAAGCAGGCAGGGTGCGGATGAAGACCCCAAGGGTGGAACCAGGCAGGGTGATCTGGGGCCAAACCTTTCACCCTGATGTACCTCAGTCCTCATGCTGTAAAACAAAGCTTATAGTCCTTCCCAGGAAGTTAATAAGTATTTACAAAAGGGCTTGAAGATCCTCAGATCTCAAAATGGGCCACCTCGGCTGTGAGTCCCGTAAAGGAGGTTGTGAATGTGTTTTGGAGTAGGGGTGGGGGAATGGACTTGTGCCCTGCAAAATAAGGACAAAGCCAAATGTAGGGAAAAGTACAACTCTCAGCCACAGGATATCCTTGTGCCCAGAAATGGAGGTCACCCCCCACTCCCCAGCAACCACCAGAGGCTGGCCCCAGCTGGTTATAGGCAGAGCCCAGACCAGCAGCTGGTCTGCGTTAACTCCAGCTTTTTTTCCACCCCCCCACTGGTAGCCCACAGCTTCTGCAGTCCTAGGTTGAGAGGGGGTTGCCTAAACCCAACCTTGCAGTTGACTCTAGAGTAGGGGTACTGTACTGAAGGCCAAGTGGTTGAGAGGATCAGCACAGAAGTCCATCTCTTTCATAAGGAATAGGAAGATGGGAAAGAAAGGAGTATGGGGGTGAAAGGGTGGAGGTGGGGGAATTTAGGGCAAACAGCAGGCAGTGAAGTCAGCTGGATTGAAGCCCAGAAACCCCCACACCCTGGGGCCAAGTCTTACTCTTTACTCTCAGCTCTAGTCTTGGCCAGGCACCAAACTGCAGGGAAGGCCCCGGCTGCCCCCTTCCGCCTCCTTGCCTCCCCCCCCCCTTATTAAATACACATTTTATCTCTCAGCATCTTCATTATCTTAACTGAAGGAGACAAGCAGTATATGGCGGCAGTAGAGAGCGTGGGGGGGGCACAGTGGCGCACCCTTGTTAGAAAGTGCTGATCTAGCTCTTTCAGGCTGTGTGGGAAACAGAGGCGAGATCAAAGGGATTGAGGCTGATTCAGAACTCAATTAGTGCTTTTTAAAAAGGGAGCTCTCTCCTGCTAGTAGTCAAACTGCCTTCACCCAGGCCCCCTGCATCCAATTAGCTTCTACAGCCAGAGCCTTGGGGCTAGGACTAAAAAAGTGGGGAGACAGCCACAGGAGGAGGCTCCCACCTCCACTCTTTTAGTATTTCCTGAAAATGCACAGAAATTGAGGACCATCTTGACTGGGGCATATTTTGCAGGGCAGAACTGGGTGGGTGGTATGGCAAGATATTTGATAACCTCCTCAAAAAGGTAAAAAAAGGAAAGGTAAGTTTAAGATTCTGATAATTGGCAATTTCCCCCCCTCTAGGTAAACCAGTCACAAGACTTCTGGCTCAACCCAACCCATGAAACCCTTTAACAGCAGAGACTTCGGAAAGAGAGCAACATGGAGGTCGCCTGAAGCAAAACACTAAATCAGAGAGAGGAAAGGAACGCATCTGTGAGGCCAATAAACGCCCCACAAACCATGCCAAGACACATTTTGAAAAACTGAGCACCCTCCTTGTGCAGGGGCCCAGGGGAAGCCAGTTCACTGCTATAATGCAAAGGTACCTGTTAACATTAACATTTCTCACCTACAAACTAGGTCTCTCCTCAAAAAAGGAGATGTACTTTTGATTGATTTAGAGATCTCTCATCTGCAATTAAGTTATGCCAGAAGAGAATGCCATCATAAGGAATGAAAATATACAATCTTTTCCTTCCTTGATTCTAACTGGTATTTTACAAGGGTACTCAAAGAAGAGAATTCATCAGCAAGAGAACAAGGCTCTGATAACTTTTGATCTCTGGATTCCCTAGACCTTAACAATTCTCTTGCCAGGTATCTGGCCACATTCAAATCACTACTGAGTGAGCCAGAAATGTTTTGGCTGAAACTGGTTTACATTAACACCACTGCATCTATATTCTCCAACCAGCAAAATCTAAGGGACAAAAACTGGAGGAAAGAAAAGATGGAAAATTCACCTGGTATAAATTAAACAGACAAACATTCTACTTACAGTGTAGGTCACCATCTTTGCCATCACCTTGTATAGTAACAAATCTTCATTCTGGCAAATACTGGCCATCACTAAAAATCCCACCACCTTCAATAGCTCCCATAACTACAGTTAGAAAAGCCAGCAAGGAAAGGGCCTTCTTCCTCTACTCAATTTGCTCACCGGCTGTCTGAGTTACACTTAAGACTTCTTTGACAAACACACATCAACTTCTGTTCCCACAAGAGCAGCTGAAGCCAAGCTGAGACTCTAAGTCTGCTTTATGCATCATTGACAGAACCAACCCTGTTCCAATTGCTGGATTCTTAAGAGCAGCAATGACCTAGAAATTGATTGGGATGATTGGGGTGGGGAAGTAGGATTAAAGGGAAGTTAAGTAACAAACCAATGCATATATATAGTTCAATATCTTAATTTTAGGGGAAAGGGGAAAAAAAGGGAGAAGCAGATTAGGAAATGTAGCCCTTTTTAATCTGCAAATGTGATCTTAGCGGGAAGTCACAGAGGATACATCGAAGTCCCACTGTGAGTCAAGCCATGTTCCTGACTTGAGCCCACAGTTAAGAGGAAGGCGCCAAGCCTCAAATACAACGTGGTAGGGAGGCTGCTCCTTTTTGGGCAGAATCCTACTGTGGACACAGAACAGACAGCAGCTGCCCACAGTGTGGAAACAAACTGTAAAGCAGTCATGTCTCTTAAGGCTGCAGCAACCAATAAAATGTAATTTAAATCAAGGCTCGCATCTGTTCCCAATCGCATTCAGTCTCTGCTTTCCATCAGCCCTCGGACAATCTTTGCAATTATTTCTGTTAACCCTTAGGAACCTGGATTGGATCCAATCTTTTAAGACTTGAAACTTGTATTCACCACTGCCATTTAGCTTCAGACAGAAAGCTTCAGCCCAGGTGTGGGGGGGAAGGGTATAGTATTTAAACCCCTATCTACAGAATAACTTCTGTGACACACACCATAGATATAGTGTTCGTTTCACAGAGGACTCTCTCTCTGGGCTCTTCTTCCATCCCATACCACCTGCTGTATCATGGATCACATTGCAGGGATAGACCAGGTAGGATGAATGAAACAGAGGCCAACAGATCATTTGTACCTGTATCAAATTCCCAGACTAGGTTCTCTGTCAAGAGGAAAGTGAGAGACAGAGCAGGAGTACCTAGGCATCGCCCAAGTAGGAATAAAAGTACTTTAGACTAAGTCCTGTCTTCAATCTATTGATACCACACACTCACATTTTATAAAAAATATTTGTTTGAAATACAAGAACATTTAAAAAAATCTCAATTAAACAAAACAAACTTGTAGAATACATTTACTCCCTCAAAAACCCACCTTTCAAGCCCTATCAGTGTTATAATGGCGCCCTCTGGTGTATAGACCATGCTTTGGCTCAGAGGTTCCAGTAATTAACTGGAAACCAAACCCAAAAGAAGGAAGAAACATCAACCTTATAGAAAGATTTCAGATGAGAGGAAAAGAGGTGGCTTAAGGAGAAATATAAATTCATAATAAGCCAACAAAAAGATAGTAGGTTTTGGTGCCAGGGAAGGGATTGAATAGTAGAATTTTAAGCTATTAGTCCAAGGAACAATAAACATATAAACTGCTTAAAAAAAACAAAAAAAAAATCCACACAACCAACATTATACAACTCAATAAATATATCTCTATATGTAGAGTTAAAACATTCTTTTCTCAACCTTGGAATGGAACAACAATATAAATGATATGAATGAGTCTTAAATAACACAAAGAATAACAGTCCCCATAATGTGAACAAAGCAGTACTTCAGAAAAAATTCCTCCAATTCAACATGAACATGTAGGTTTTCTGGATGGACTTCTGCTGTCCTGGTCATACAAGTTCCCATAGTTCTCATATAGCCCCCCTCAGCTGTTTGATGAATCTTCACTTTATAAGTTACATGGGACAAAGATACATATGAATTGGAGATAGCACCTCTCTTAGACACTGCCTTACCCCCACCCCAACCTAAAGACGTTCTAGTTCTACAGTCATGACTGCATATCTCTTATGAACATAAATTCATCTAGTTCAAGTAAAAACAGGTCACTTTTCTAGGACCTGAGGATAGAGTACAAAAGTTAGTATGTCACCACAGTTATGAGGTCCTGTAAAATGCCAGGACACAGAAGACCAGAAGGATTTAAGGCAATCCATTAGCTAAAATGGTCCCAATTAAGACTCTGTCCTTCAGTGCATGCTCCATCTCCTTTTCTTCAATCTTCAGAGACACCTGGGGAAAAAAATGGGATTCCTTGGTATAAAACTCACAAAAGCAAAGACAAGTAACAAGGGAGTAGCATAAATTATTACACAAAGTGAGATTTGTCATGTTAAGCTTCTTTCAAAGGAGAAAGGCAGACTACTAGCCCTGCTTCCCTTGATTTCCCCTGGTAGCTTTTGCTAGATGTCATCCCACCTCCAATTCTCAATCATCACAGTTCAGATCTAACATTTTAACACAACTGTGGACATCTTTTAAACTTTAATTTAAGCAAATGTAAGGTAGTCATAAAACCTTCTTAGAAAGGACAAGTAAAGGTTGGGGCGGCTAGGTGGCACAGTGGATAGAGCAACAGCCCTGGAGTCAGGAGTACCTGAGTTCAAATCCGGCCTCAGACACTTAATAATTACCTAGTTGTGTGGCCTTGGGCAAGCCACTTAACCCCACTGCCTTGCAAAAACTAAAAAGAAAGGACAACTAAGGCCATTGGCAACAAAGACAGCTCTCCAGAACAAATGGTACCTTTGTGAATCGGATTTCTTTGCTTTTCTTCAATCCTAAAATGCCTCTGGTCTCCAAAAGCCCTGAAAGTGACAAACACTCTGACTGATCCACTGCTGCCACCTGCTGTTTTCGACAGACTTTGCTATAGGCTTCATATAACTAGGAGGAAACAAGGAAAAAAAATTCTGCTTAAGTCATACTCTCAACAGTTTTGTTAAAGTGTCAATGTAGACTCATATAGAGAAAGCACTGCACACAATAGGATAAAAAAGGTACTTCAAGTACTCCAATGGTACTCAGGTATGGAAAAAAGGATTAGAAATGGAGTAAAGACCATTGAGAAGTCTCTTCCTTAAATCTCCAGGGGAACTAAGGTCAATAGCTTCAAACTATAGACAAAACATGGTTATCTATATAAAAACCAACAAATCTCTTATCCAGATATTTATATCTACCATGGAAGGACATATATTCAATTGTCTATTTTCACAGAAGTCTAAAAAGTAATCCCCATCCCATGCCCCCCTTATTGTGTACTTTCTAATTTACCTTCCCCAGGGTGACCTCTTTGGCTTTCAGTTGTCTAGTCAAGAGCAACAGGGAACAAACCAGAATCTTCTGCTGAAGAGGAACGCAATCCTGAGCTCCTTCTTGGCTCAAGACCATTCTGCTGCCATAAGTGTCTGAGATGACCTGGGATATATGAGTAAGACCAACCCGCTTAGGAACTGGAGATTGGGATGATGACTTAGCAAATTTACCTGAAAAGTAAATTAAATAATTCAGTTAAAATTCAACAAACATGTCATACACTGGAGATAGACAGATATACATAACACATACACAAGGAGTATATGGGGGAAGGGAGGGAATAAAAAATATATATGATGTAAAACAGCTATGTAAATACGAATGAATCTCAGGAGAGAAGGGGACCAGGAATGGAAATGCAGTCTAGACATAAGCAACCAGCAGTATTAAAGGAATGGAGATCAGGGATAGCATGTTGACTTCAGGAGAACACCTAGCAGGCAAGTTTGACTAGAATGAAAAAAGAATGATATGAAAGACAGGTTAGAAGCTAGATTATAGAGAATGTTAAATGCCAGACTGAGGAATCTGTATTATATCCTAAATAAGTCAGGAATATTAATTTAGCAGCTATATGGAACATTAAGAGAAGGGAAGAAACTAGAAGATCAATTAATAAGCTATAACAGTAGTCTAGGTAAGAGGTGTCAAAGGCTTGAATTGTTTTTGTAAAAGAAGTGGCCTTGTGAGTAGAGAGGAGACAAATTCAAGGAATGTGGGGAGACAGAACTGACAAGTGGCAACTTACTGAATATGAAGAATGAGAGAGAAAGAGAAGCCAAGGATGACTAAGAATGAGTTTAGATAATGAGAAGGATGTTGATATCCTCAACAGAAAGAGGAATGTTCATAGGAGGGTGAGCCTTGGGGAAAATGTAATAATGTCTGTTTTAGACTAGGTAAATTTGAAATGCCTATGGCAGATCCAGGTGGCGTGACTTGAGTTCAGGATAAAGATAAGGCTTAATATATAAATTGCAAATCATTTAATTAGAAATGAACTGAGAAATGAAATGAGAAAAGATAAGATGGATGATGATGATGATGATGATCCAGAAATGGAAACTGTAGGAGTGGTTAGTTAGGGTGAATGAAAACTAAGAAAGAATGGCAAAAGAGAAATTTTAAGGCATGGAATAAGGTCCCTCAAGACTGATGGTCTTGGGGCAACTAGGTGGCGCAGTAGATAAGAGCACTGGCCCTGGAGTCAGGAGTACCTGAGTTCAAATCTGGCCTCAGACACTTAATTACCTAGCTGTGTGGCCTTGGGAAAGCCACTTAACCCCATTGCCCTGCAAAAAAAAAAACAAAAAAAACCTAAAAACAATAAAAAAAAGGAAAAAAAGACTGATGGTCTGATGGTCTTTATTTTCTTAGTGAAACTAAAGGCAAGAAGCATGAGAGGGATAGGAAAGTTGCTATTGGAGGTCTAAGCAAACAGGTTTGGAAAAGCCACCATGAAAAAAGTCAAGACTCATAAGAGAAATAAAGAAAAAAGTGTTTAGGAAAGGGATCTGGCAGTCATATGTAAGAGTTTATGAAGGAAAATCAATCAGGGAACTGCTGTTTAGCAAGAGGCCCAAAATTAGCAAACAATTTTGCAGAGGACCTTGTCATTTTTGCAGTACTTTCCCCAGAAGTATGCTGATACAAGTGAAGACAGAAGGTGGTGACCCCAAGGTTGGGGTGTGACTAGAGATAGGACAAGAGAGCAAAGATTTTAAAAGGCAAAAGTATATGATCGAAATAGTTCACCAGATTCAAGAATGTGAAGAGGAAAATAAGAATACAGCAGGTAAAGCTTAAAGACTAGAACAGGGAAAGGTGCAGAGGAGTAGAAATGACAATGTGAAGAAATGGAAGTTAAAAGAGGCATTTCACATCTGGATCACATAGCATACGGTATGATCAAAGATAAGGCTGAAGTAGAGCATAGAGGTCATAAGAATGGAGGAAATACACTGGGAGGCCAGGACACCTGAAAGGTCATTGATGTGTATATGCCGAAATCTACTAGTATGAAGGTGGAAAATGAGGCAGATATTGAACACTGAGAAACGAGGGAGAACGACTTAGAGCTCAGTGTTACAACATGAATTTGGACTATTTAGACAGGTAGAGTACACCTCAAAGAAACTGCCAAGTGCTGATGGCAGAAGGGGATATTTTTTAAAAAAAGATTTAACAAATGGTAGTGGGCTACATTTATTGTGATCCAAGTAGATGTAGATAGTGACAGGATAGAGGTTTCACTATCCAGCTTAAGATCTGAGATTAGAGACAAACTATACTAAGTAGTAGGAGCCTGGGTGTGGACTTGACAGCACCCTTCTGGCCACAGTAGTGGTAATCATTTAGTGATAGAGGAACAAAGCTAGCTGAAAATGGGTAAGGAGTGGTCTGAGAACTGGCTAATAAAGAAAAGAAACAACTGCTCTGGGTGAAAAGAATTCCTGAGGCAAAGGTAGTCACTCTATTTGAGGGTAAGGAATGACAATGTGAATTCTTGCTCAGATAAGTATTGGCAATGTCCCCAGTACTTGGAAATGATTAAGTAGGTGAGTGTGAATGGCAAAGCTAAATCAATCCTACATCATTCCTTTCTTTCCATCTTACTTGAGGTGGCCTCCAATGAAGAAATAATTGTAAAAACATCACCATGAGTGCAGCTGAGTGGCACAATGGATAGAGTACTGGCCCTGGAGTCAGGAGGACCTGAGTTCAAATCAGGCCTCAGACACTCAATAATTACCTAGCTGTGTGGCCTGGAGCAAACCACTTAACCCTATTTGCCTTGCAAAAAAAAAAAATACCTTGTATTATGGGTAGATATCATCTTAAAATCAGAATTTGTTTAGAGAAATTATCAAAAAAACTGCTTCAGAATCATGGTAGTTGAGGGGGATCTAGCCCTCCTGTATCCTAGCAAGAATCAGGAAAAATTTGTTCTGTAACAGGAAAACCTGAAATCATTCAGTTAAGAGGATTCTCCACCTTTTTCCTTAAGTTCCTTTAATTCACTGTAGCAATTGGGATGGTAAAGACCTAATTCAGGGCAGGTGATAGAAATAAAGATCACATTTCAAATGGAACTATTGAAAATAAAATTTCACAGTTCCTAAAGGCCAAGAAAAAAGAATTAGGAGACCAAGACTATCCCCATCAGTGGTTTATTGTGCCACCTTGGATCTATTCAAATCTATTCAAAGATTCAACTACAAAATGAAAATTTTTCCAAAGCAAGAAAAAATGTAGATTAATGTTTACAACATGCATATGATCAAGTATCAAAAAAAGAAAGACAGTAACTAATTACAAGGAAATACATTAATAGTTTGGACCAGGAAATCAACAATCACCTTTGCAGTCTTAGAATGGGGGGGGGGGGGGGTCCCTGTCAACTCAAAGAAATAATCAGTGAGAAAAAAAAGAAAACTTGAAAAGAGAAAAAAATGTATAAAAACTGTAACTGTATTCATAGGGAATGTTGTAGAATACTAAACCCCTCAGATGACACTTTGTGGCACTAGTTTAACCCCCATGTTGCCTACAACTAGCCCAGGAACAAAAAGTTTAACAGAAATATTTCAGGAATATTATCTATTTCCCCCAATTACCAAGCAAAACGCATTGTTCTAAAGGGATGAATACAAAAGGAAAATTAAAAAGAAACAAGTAACTCAAATTGTTCTACTGACAGATTAACGACTTCAGAAACAAGGAACTGTGGTGTTCTTATTTTACCTGTGTCTGAGAAAGAAGGGAATGAAACAGTCAGAAAGGCATTCAGTATTATGATTTTGGTAACAAATTTGCTGTAGCCCTCATTTTTCTGGCCTAACATGATGATACATTACTGGACTTGTTTAGTTTAAGTTACCCTAAGTTGAACTTACTTCCCTTCCTAACTTTCTACTCCCCTTCAATTACTGATCCTTGCTCTCATACCTACATGGGGATTAAAAAAAAAATGCGCTCAGTTCAAGCCCAGAGAAAAGCAGAGCTGACCATAGTGTCTGCCATTTTCATTTCCAGAGTTTTGGAAGGCTATCCTAAGCATTTATGTAATACTCTGGGGGACTTACTTCCAGTAATGCATGAAATATAGTACTGGCAGGCAAGACTGAAATCAGGGTAGACAAAATTCACACACACACACACACACACACACACACACACACAGACCAAATAACCATGGTATACTTCACATCATAGCCTCCCTCCTTTCCACCTTTTTCCTCAGAAAAGTCAAGCTTTCAATGAAGAAGTTAGCAGAGAAGATAAGTCACTTACATTCAGACAGTGGTTTGAGGACCGTCTGGTTTCTGACATCTGATTCTACAATTTCAACAGCTCTCCTGTAGGACAGATATTTCTAAATTTAATTTTTGCTGAACCAAATCAATCACCAAATGTTTTAAAGTAAACTCTTTAAGTGAAAACAATTTTTTTTAAAAGACAAAAACTGGGTTATATCTTGGCTAACAGTCTTCACTAATATGAAATAATTCAAATGCCAAGGAACAAGATACTTCAACACTATGCAGTTCCCTTAAATGGCTGCCAAGTAGGTCATCATACACAAGGACAATGAGACAACACTACAGTTCCAGAAGCAAGTCAAAACAGAGAGAAAAGCAGCTCTCTTTTACCACCAAAACCCTACCACTGTAACCCAGGAAGTTTGCTGACTAGGACCATACAATTTAATACTATGAAGGGCTTACTATTTCAATGCTATCTACAAAGTACTTGGAACACAGGAAGTCATAAGCCAGACCTGTATCTCCTGCATGGCAGTGGGGGGAGCCTGGACCAGTGGGCCAGCTCAGCAAGTATCATTCTAATGGATCCAGTGTCCCTACTGGGAAGGAAGTAATTTCATCAGCCAGCACAGAGGATTTCCCCTGCAGGAGGGGATGGGGGATGGGAGATAAGAAGAGAGAGAAAGTGGTCTAGGGCACAAATGTGGGAGAGCACAAACTGGAGGAAAGGGGTACTCACAAAATCAAGGGAAGAAAAAAGTCTGAAGGCAAAGATGGTTCAGGTCCATAAATAAACCTGCTTGAGACCAGCTAATGGAAAAGTAAACTGGAGTCTTTTTTAATACAAATGTAATTAACCAATCTATAATCACCACAGGGAGTGCCAGCAACATCTCATTTGTTTCTCCCTCTGTAGGTAATGGACTGATAATGTTTCAGACATTAACACGGTCGAAATGCAGAGCTCCCCACTGAGAAACAAGTCCTCCTTTCCGAGCATAAAAAGCAGCAGAATGGAGCCTCTTAAGTCACATTCACTTGAGTTACAAGAGACAATTAACTGCATTTTTTCTTTCTTTTTTTTTTAATAAAAGCGGCCAACAGCGCTATAAATTACCTGCAAACATCTAGTGCTTTGCGAGCATCTCCTGACACAGCAGAGATTTTTCTAGCACAGAACTGAATTGCAGCATTGTCCAGGACCTGATCACTGGATACCTTTAAATAAGACAAAGCACAAATCAGGGTCATCTTTCAATTCCAGATCCCAGTTATACAAATATTTTCATATTAAAAATCTCAAACCAACAGGCCTTCCAGCACACTCTATGAAATATTTTTCTGTTCAAAAGGAATAAGGTTTCAAGAGAGCTAATTTTCAGACATTTAACTATTTTTCAGAAAGAAAGAATATAAAGTTTCATGAAATGAGCATAACAAAACATCTTTATAAACAAGAAAGTTTCCCACAGGTTCAATTTTTCAAGGTAGGAATATGAGGAAAACATCTGACCGAACCCAGTTTCCCCTCTCTAACTTATAAGCTCTTCTCACTATAACCCAGAGAATAATTTTTAGAAAGTAAAGAATACTAACAACTTTAAAAAAGAACTGTTTTATTAGAAGCCCCAATTTTTGTTAACCCCAAAGTATCCTAAATTTTGTCAAGGAAAATAATTTGCAAGAGACTGCTGCTCACCTCCTTAAGTCGATCGTGTAAGATAGTAGCTATCTGCTCTTTTGTGTAAGGTGGGAAGTTCACCAGCTGTGGCCTGCATTTTGCTCTAGCTTGAAGTCTAGGTAGAATTCTATCAGTAAGATCCAGGGAATTAGCAATACCTGCAAAAGTTATTAATGGTGCCAGTTAGCCAAGTAGTCATTTTCAAACCCCTGGAAAACCTCAAGCTTTCATGTTAAATGACATTACTGTCCCAACAAGGTATCCCAAGTGAAAATTTCCCACCTGGTCTCTTCTACTCTTTGGACAAGATGGGTACTTCATTAGCCTATAGGAAATTATTTACAGGCTAAAAGAAGACTACTAACATTCAATTACATGCATTCCTGGAAAAGATAATATAACAACCCCCCAAAATAATTTGTGTTATCCCTGGAATTCAGTTTTACATATCATTTTATGTAGATTTAGCTTCTGACAAAAGCTTGCCTAAGCTAATATTTGTATTAATTTGCCTTCTCAGAGTACCTTCTGGAAAGGAAGGAACAGGAAATCTAGAAACAAATTAGAAGCTACAGGGTCCTACCTCTTGGAATACTTATCTTCCTTTGAGGGTTCATTCAAATGCTATCTACTCTGGAAAGCCAGTCTTAATTCCATCAATTGTATGTGTTCTTTCTCTTCTACCCTGTGCTTGTTTTTCTGTGTATATATTGTACCTCTTTCCCTACTTACTGGAAGCTATTTGAGAGTTGGGATTCCTATATTCAGACAATACATACACATATATATATATATATATATATATATATATATATATATATATATATATATAAATATAAAAAAGAAATTTGTATGAATATATATATATATATATACATATATATATATATATATATATATATATATATATATATATGTAAGAAGTTTGATAGAGGACTCACAAATTCTTAAATTGAAAGTTAACACAATAAAGACTAACCAATCAACACCAGTCGGGAATTCTTCAGCCAAGGCCATTCAAACAGTGTGTACAATACATCCTGTCCTTTGCTGTCCAACTGATCCATCTCATCCAACACCAATAAACTACATATATAAAAAAAATCAGTGTCTATGTTAATCTTTGAACAGAAACTTTGAATTGAGTTAAATCTCAAGCTTTCTGCATCCATTCAAGGCTATACTGCTTGGAGATCACAATGCCCTTCAATCTAGTCACTTATGTAAAATTTGTTTTCCTCCCAAGAATCAGCAAAATCTATGTGTTAAACTAATTTAGTGATTTTTTTTAAGGTTTTTTGCAAGGCAATGGGGTTAAGGGGCTTGCCCAAGGCCACACAGCTAGGTAATTAAGTGTCTGAGGCCAGAATTGAACTCAGGTAACTCCTGACTCCAGGGCCGGTGCTCTATCCACTGCGCCACCTAGCCACCCCCCACTTAATGATTTTTTTAAGGCAATCATGATTAAATGACCTGTCTAGGGTCACACAGCTATTAAGCGTCTGAGGTCATATTCAAACTCAAATCCTCCCAAATCCAGTGCCCAGGCTCTCTATCCATTTTGCCATCCAGCTGCCCCAATTTTAGTGATTCTTGAAATTACTTTCCTACTTATACAAATATACATTGTATTTTATTTTCCTCCTCCCCACCTTGAGCTCCCATCCCCAAATTATTTCTTGTTCAATGTATGAATGAATCACTTATGAGGAAAAAGGATTTATAATTATAAACCTGTCATTACCATTCACTAAGACTTGGACACCATTCAAAGTTGAGCAACAGTAACCAGAATAATACCCTTCATGAAATATAGGATGTGGGTGTGCAGAGGGATCTCTAGATTTATGGAGAGCAACTCAAACCCAGGTGATACTTACATCATGGGGGCTTTCTCTAAAGTCATATGCTTTTCCACTTTCCTCATCAAGTCCTTCCCAGATGACTTGGATACTTTTTCCTGACATATCTCCTGAGCAATAGCTGGGAATACAGCCTGTGAGGTCCTCAAGGACATACAATTTAGCTTTACAACTTTAATGTCTTTCAGTTCTTCCTAGAAGTATGCAAATACAGGAGAAAATCTTTTAACTTTACTTAGGAAATCAAAGGAACCAAAAAATATCTGAGGTTCCAGCAGGACTCAAGATAAAAGAGAAATTTGATGTCCACTATTAATTTCCATTCCCTCCATCTGCAAAGTTTAAATCAATACAAGGTATTGATGACTTTGGCATGAAGGTTATACCTTAAGACCTACTAAATACCTTAAGGTCCTGCAGAATCCGGTTTAAGCATGCCGTTTTGCCTGTTCCAGGAGCACCAGAAACATAAAGGCTCCCAGTTTTTTTCCCACATATATGTTCCTTTAGAAAATGCCTGATGACATCCATCTCCTTCTCCCTGGCAGGCAGCCTATCTGGAACAGCTGTATTCAGGACCAGCTTTGTTTGTTGGTAACAAGTGCCTATTCCAGACGTAAAGGGACAATTAGACACAACAGAAGGTGACTGAGAAGACCCACTGGGTTTTATTCAGAGAAAGTCATCAGCCTTTTTTATGAGGCTGCACTAACAGCTGTCATATAGACACTAACCTTCTTGCTTGAATAGCCCAACACACACAGGTTCTTTCTCGAGTGGGCAACTGTGCTCAGAATTTCTTGATTTCCCTTGACCTTTCTGAACTGGAGAGAGTTCCTTTTCCTGATGGACTACTGCTGGATCTCTTTTGCTAGGGGAACTGATTTTCAGCTGATTGTCAAATATTAGTCCACGATTCTTAGAGGCAAGTGGAAGAACAGGACCATTCTCTTTCTTACTCTGCTTTGAAGGTGAAGAAGTTGGCATATGGGGAGTGTTGCACAGGTTATCATCTCCTGAAACATATTAAAACCAAAATTTGTTATGAAATCAAACTATAATTAGGCACTTCTAATACAAGATCAAAGAAAGAGGAAAAAAAGACTTGTATGGATAAAAATATTTATAGCAGTTCTTTTTATAGTGGCAAAGAGTTGAAAATTGAAAGGGTGGATGCCCATTGATTTACTAAACAAGTTATGTTTTGTGAATGTAATGGAATATTATGTTGAAAGGAATGATGAAGGGAATTATTTCAGTGATACTTGAAAAGAATCTGCATCAACAGTTGACAAGTGAGGTGAGTAGAACCAGAACAATTTATTAAATAGCAACAATATTGTAAAGATGAGCAATTTGGAATCTGGAATTCAAATCAACATAATGACCAATCACAGTTCCAGGGGACTCAAGATGAAACATGTTGGCCACCTCCCAACAGGGAAGTAATGGACTCAAGAGTGTGCACTGAGAATTTTTTTAACATGATCAGTACAGGAATTTATTTCTGCTTATAACCAGGATTTTGTTTTAACCAGGATTTCATTCTTCCTGTTTTTATCAATTGGGGGGGGGGGGGGGTCAAGTAGGGAAGGAAGAGAAGGCAGATCTGCATTCAAAAAATATCATTTCAAAATATTGAATCAAAAGAGTTCCATTACGGAATAGAACATATACACAAAAAAGTAAATATGAAAAAGCTTCATAAGAAGGATTGCACTAATAATGACGGGAAGCAGACTTTGCATGAAAAGACTTTACTACCCTAAAAAGTTAAAGATTCTAAAATGTAGAAGTATTGAAAATGGCTTTGCAAAAGCAGAGATAAAAGATAGAAAACAGAGTTTTGTCCAGTTTAATTGGAATACATGATGAAGACTATCACATGATAACTCTGGAAAGGTAGGATGGAGCCAGATTGTACTGGATTTCAAATGCTAGGCTGAGAGAGATGTATTTTATCTTAAAGGCAGTAGGGAGTTACAGTGAATGGTAAATAGACCTCCAAAGCAATTTAGGAGATGTTCTACCATCTGGCTCAACCCAGCAAGAGATAAAATTTTCTACTTCATTGTCAGGAGTTTCTAAAAAGCAGACTCAAAATCCATGGGAAAAAAAATGAGAAATCATTACTTGGGAAACAGATTGCTATCTCACCCTAAAGCTAAAAATATTTTTAAGCAAGGTAGCTTACCTACCCCACTAGAGGGCGTCAGTTCATCATCTTGTTTTAATATGCTGTAGCAACCACCACATAAAGTGTAAAAAAAAGTTATAATGAAGGGCTATTCTAAGACTCTACATACTCTTTTCTGTAATAATAACAATGGCTTATTATCCAAAAGGTTATTTAAAAGTAAAAAATAACCCCAACAGTTGGTAAGACACTAGGGAACCAGAAGTCAGGGTTCATTTGATTCAATAACAATATTGTAAAAAAATTAACAACTCTGAGCATCTAAATAATCCACCATTATTTCAGAAGACTCATGATGAAACATGCTTTCCACTTCTGAACAGAGGTGATTAGTTTCACTACACCCATAGTGAATTTTTTCTTCCTTTCTCACTTGAGTAGGAAAAGCTGGACAGAAAGAAGGTAGATTATGGTTAATTGGGGTAAAAATTAATTTAAAAAAATAAGCCATTAGTTCAGATTATAATCTTTTAATCTCTTCTGACAGTTTTGCACATACTTAAGGAAAACCATTTTAGAAACTGAGAATTTTTCTTCCCTCAATTGATAAAAACGGGAAGAGTGAAATCCTGGTTAAAACAAAAGCCTGGTTACAAGCAAAAATAAATTCCTGTACTGATCATGTTAAAAAAAAAATTTAGAAATTGCTGTAAGGACCTGGAAGTAAAAAATTAAGCAACAAAAACCACAAGTCAAAGAGCCGCATCCAAAATTACCTAGCCGTTTCCTAGGACTTAGAGGCAAGATTTTAACCTCGGGGGTGGGCAGCATTTTCGACGATCTAACATCTCCGCGGTTTTTTCCTTTGATTGATGTCTTGGAAGCTTTCTTCTTGGGAAAGTCAATGGTGGCTTGAGACTGGGATCTGGTGTTAGGCATGACAGCAGGACCCTCTGGGGCTAAAAAAGGAGGCAGATGAATCTGTAAGTATTGGGACTAAGACGATATGGATGCGAAGATGAAAGGGGAGAAGGGGTCCCCTCCCTGGGGGCTTCTGGTCCTCCAGGAGCAGGTCCTCAGGGGCGCCTCTGGGAGTCACCCCATCTATACTATTTTCAGAAAGGAACTCTGGGTTTTTATTTCTAAGAGGGTGAATACACAGACGTAAAAATCCACATATATAAGTTGTTGGGGGGGGGGGGATCCTCGGTAATTTTTCTGTGTATGAAAAAAGGATAGCGAGATCTAGAGTTGGGAAGCTCTGGATTAAAGACAGGCTAGCCTGAGCGCTTCAAGGTCGGCGAAGGGCTCTACTTCCACAAACGGTGGGCGTCAGCCGAGGGGCTCACACACATATGACTTTGGGGTCCGTCCCCTCCCGCAGGTTTAAGGGCTCTTCTTCACCCCGACTCCCCGGTGCGGCCGGCTCTCCCCTCGCACTCCCTCCAGGACTAGCCTCCTCCCCGCCGCCTCCGGCCCCGGCTGCCCGGCCTGCCAGCCCCCTCACCTCACTCCGGAGGAATTCAGCTCAGCTCAGCTCAGCTCTTCGCGCCACACGGCTCGGAAGCGATTTCCGCGGGTGGCGCCAACTCCTCTCAGCTGAGCGCTTCTCGTTTCCCGCCAGAGCCGGGACGCTCCGCTGATTGGCCAGCGTCCTGAAAGAGGCGGAGACTAGAGTGCTGGCTCCGACGCGCACTTCCCCCGCCGCAAGGCCAGTCGTAGAACCAATAGGAAAGCCCCAAGTTTCCGGCGCGCCGCGAAGCCGCGGCCCCTGGGCGTGACCACAACTACATCCGGCTTCTAAGCGGAAAGACGTGAACGCCGCAGGGTCAGCAGTCTACGGTGGCTGGGGAGGGGCCGCAAAGGCCCCTGGGAATTGTAGTCTGGCCACGATGAACCCTCTCACCCTCTAACATTAATTCACACCCGAGTATGCAAGGGTTTCCGCCTAGAGAAACAGGTCCCCAGTATGTGGTTGTCAGCTAACTTTCCTCACATTATGGACGGCATATGGGGGAGAATGCGTACCTAAGACTTCAGTTTGTCTTTTCTACTGCAAAACTCCTGAAAACCATAGGTTCTTAAGCAAAAGGTCTCTGTGCCTTAGGGCAGCTAAGACAGGTTTAGGAAGTGGACGAGGATCCCCCCCTTAAGCCTCTGTGACGAACATCAGGGTCGTTTGGCAACTTTTTAAATCAAGATTTTCTTTCATAAAGTATTAAGCTTGCAAGGGATTACCAATGAGTTATCACCAAGATCCACAGGTCAAATCTCAAATACCCAAGGAGCATCACAGATTCATGGATCCAGTAAGACCAGAACCCATAAGGTGTTAATCATGGACAGTTTAATCTGCTTGATTTTTCAACCCTTGATTTTAATGAATCTGAAAACTATTAAGAATCCAGATTGAAACCTTCAAGTGATTGTGACTAAGTACTGAGAATACAGAGGATCAATGCAGATCTCATTAAGTTGTCCCTCTAAAGAGGAGGTGGTTTTTACTTGCACACCCTCCCAAGAAGTCCGCCTTTAGTTTTGGTGAGGATGGGCATGCAACTATTCATATTTTTCATAAGGACTACACCAATCTGAACCCTTGAAAATTCTTGCTAAATAACACAACACCCTGGATATATCTGCTTTCCAGATGAGTTATTGGACATATGGATGGATATGCCTCAATAAGGGATCAAACAGAGCAATTATGGGTCAATATGTGTAATCGAAGGTCTCTGCAAACAATCTAAAGGATCACCACATGTTCAGCCTTGATGGACTTGCCCGTTCCATCAGTGCAACAACTTGGGACAATTTTGGGCTGTCTGCAATGGAGTACCATCTGTAAAGAGCCATGGAATTTGAACAAATTTCAAGGACTATTCCCTTTTAGGAAAAAAAAAAGATCTTACTGTCTGATCTTATCTCTTATACTTTTTGTTTCTTTCTTAAGGAAGTGATTTCTCTCTCATCACACTCAATTTGGATCAATGCACAACATGGGAACAAAATAAAGACTGACAGATTACTTTCCGTGGGGGGGGGGGGTGCAGGGAGGGAAGTAAGATTGGGGGGAAAATTGTAAAACTCAAATAAAATCTTTAAAAATAAGAAAAATTTAAAAAAAAGAATTGTAAAAAAAAAAAGGATCACCACAGAAATAGTCTGCCTGATTTTTTTTCCCAAGGGAATGGGGTTAAGTGGCTTGCCTAAGGTCACACAGCTAGGTAATTAGAAAGTGTCTGAGGCCACATTTGAACTCACTCCTGACTCCAGGGCAGATGCTCTTATTCACTGAGCCACCTAGCCACCCCTGTTCTGCCTGATTCTTAAAGCATCCCTATGCTCCTACCTCTAGCCCTCAAACCTAGGTAGGCCCAGATATGAGATCATCCAAACTGATCCTGACTACTAAAGGGTATTCCTTCACAACTTTTGTTTTGCGGAGTCAATCATGAAACAGGATGTTCAACTCTTACTGGGACTCACTGAAAAACCAATTCCTTCTCCAAATCAATGCTACAGAAAAGGAATTTATTTAAGGAAGGCATACCACAGTTAAGACTAACTGGACCAAAAAAAAAAAGCTATCTTTGGCTCCAAGCAGCTGTGCCCAGTCCTAATTACAGTAAGCAGACCTGTGATAGGTACATCGAATGCCTCCTGCATGATATGGGAGAATAAAACCATACAAGAAGGACATGTCTCCATTCTTTTGTTCCTTTGGGAAGGGCAGGGGGAGGAGAGTTAGGGGAGGCCCCATTTCCTCTGAATCAAGGAACTCCTAAAGTTAACAAGAGTATTTACAACAAGCCTCTTTGGTGAACTGTTTGAAATTGAATAGAGGGCATCAGAATCAGGAAATATGCTATCAAGTTACTTATTCACATTAATAGCTTTAATGAAGTAGGGATTTTGCCCAACAACCTCAGCAGGGGTCTTCTCAATTCCTCTCCCTCCACTCTTAAACAATAGATTTTTGTGAGCAATTTCATATACATAGCATACAATGAATTCATGAATTCATCCTCCAAATTTTAGCTTTTGTTTAAAAAATTATACTTTGGTAACTTTAGACCATTTGGCACAGAGATCTTGACTAAAATTTTTCACACCTTAGAGAACCAAGATGGTTATTAAGAGCTCATACCAGAATTAAGATTCCCCCCTAAGGAGGGGACAAATATGAAAGAACTAAAAAGACTCTGAAATCTAAAAAAGGCAAAGCTAGATGCAGACATAAATTAGCAAAGATCTCAAATATCAAGGCTACATTAACTGTGATTCTGTGTGTACAACTTTAGAATATGATTTAGCCAACAGGAGGAGAGGAAGGAGTAATAATACCATATATATCTCATATCAATTTTTGAGTTTTAATATTACAATATTTTTACATATTTGAGCTCTTTTGATTCTCAAAACTGTGAGGCAAGTAATGTACATCATCATATTCCATTTCACTTATGAGGTCAAAATTTTATTTGATCTGCCCAGGTCTAAAGGCTATGTGGAAGAGGTGGGACTCAAGTCCACTTCTTCTGACTAGTGTTCTTTTCACATTAGCATACCGACTTAAGGGAAGAGAAGATCTTTGGAGAGGTTAAAGTCTTTGTGGAGCCTATGGGCAAAATAGTAAATTCAAGAGGGGTCTTCCTCCCTACCATTCACCCTTCCATTGCCCTAGGTTGGGGCTCCAGAAACAGCACACAAATTTTCATTTTGATTTGGTTTGTAAAATGAGGTTTAATTAAATAGCTGCATGGCACCCAGAAGGGAGAAGTGTACCAAAGAATCCAACCTGAGACCGGACTGTACATCTTAATTGGGGGTGGGGAATCAACACAAGTAGGGAATCATGGATCAAAACATAGCATCCATATATTCATACAATAAATTATTTTTAAAAATCCATCTACATGCAGACCACACACACACACACACACACACACACACACACACCACTCACTCTTAAGCACACATGTGCACACACCCTCTCTCATCATCATTCTGGGTATATTTATACAGTGTTGATTACTGTGACATCCATGCTTGTCACTCTAGGTAAGGAAGAGGTAGGGAGAAAGAGAAGCTAGTCCTCTGACACTGGTGGAAGGACACTCACAAGGAAAAGATCAGAAGCCCACCTGGTATATAAAGATGTGCAGAGGAAGAAGGAAACAGTAATAGACATGGAAGATTTAAATTGTTTGAGTCCAAGAGGAATATGGAGCACAGAAGCCTGACATAGGGTAAAGGCACAATGAATGTGGAGCTGAATGGATCCAAACACTTCCTTCCATTAAACAGTTTTCTAATTTTTTGTTTTTGCACATTCTTGCTTTTGTTGTTTTAAAGTAGATGAATTTCAAAGGCAATGTTGCAGTGGGTCAACTCTCCCACATTCGCAATTCCAAGGAATGATTGGTGGGGAGCCACCTTGACCTTAGAGGCAGGGGTTGGGATGTTACTAGGAAAGAAAAGACCAAGACTGGAATGTGAGGAATTTAGTTTGCCACTGATCCCAGGTTGGGTTTCCAGGACAGACAACTCAATGTAGTGCCATTAAAAATAAAAAGAGCCTCAAAATATCCCTATATACCTCCCTTTATGCCCCTCAGGATAAGAAAACCATAGGGATACTTTCCCTCCCCCATTCCAAAATTCACTTAGTCTATGAGTTATTTCAAGTGATCAGGATAATTAAAATATACCCCAGCCCTGAGTTACTCTGTAGCAATGCTTAAGTCTATTTACACATTTTCTTCTCACCTCTCCCTAGAGATTCATTTGGGCTACAAGTTGGGAAACTAAGACAGGTCCTCCCTGACCCTTGCCAAAAAAAAAAAAAAAGAAAAAGAGGGCCAATCTATAATCCTAGGGAACTCTACAGCCACTCCAATGGTCCAAGAGTCCTGGTTTCAGGAAATTCAAAGATTTCAGGGTTGAGCAGCATTCCAACCCACAATACATAGAATCACATAAAATGTCAAAGTGCTTTGACCTGGGTAGATTGGCAGAAGTAGAGGGGCACTGCTCTCATTTAGGTTCAAGGCTACCCATCTGCTTTGCAGCCAGGGCAACAGGAAACAAATATTAAGTTTTTCCCATTAGGGAAAAAAAACCAAACCCAACAAGGGGGCTTTTAATTCAGTTTTCTGATGAGCAGAACTGGGCATTGTCTCTTCTTTCAGAGAGGGGACATAAGGATTCGTGAACCGGGAGTAGCCTCAACATGAGACTCACCCAATCTTCAACTAAGGAGGTAACAATATTCCCACAAGCAGAGAAAAGAGGAGTTCAAAGGTGAGAACTTTCAGTGCCCTTGCAGCCAGCCCACCTTAAACCTATATTACAAGTTTTTGTTTTTTTTAAACATACAAAATAGATCAGTAACTATGAGTCACATTCCCATTATTCAAGAGTAGGCTCTTAATAAATTTGCTGAATGAATTACTGTTCTTATTGTGTCATGATAGTAAATCTAGTACCACCAGTGGGATAGAGTAGTGTATAAGGCAAACATTCAAATATATAATGGATCATCAACACACTAGGGAGAAGAAAAATCCATTTGACTTGACTAGTCAACCATTTGGAGGCTAGACAGTGAAAGAACAATGGATATCAATGTAACACAATCCAAAATCCAAAGAAGCAAGTAATGGGAAGAAAGGTGCCAACCCCCATAAGAAAAGGTAGGGTTTAGCTTATGTGATAACAAGTATTTCTCGTTCTGTTCTGTTTGAATATTTTAAAGAAAAACACCATCACAGAACACTGTGTAAAAGTTGCCAGTTTCCATTTCAACAATAATCTGAAGACTTCACAGCCTCTTCTCCAGTCTAGGGCTCCTTGCCAGGGAAGCCTTTTTCATCTCCTACCAATTCCAGGTGTTGAGGACATCTCTGGGGGAATCACTGCTACCAGGTTTTAAAATCAGAATAGTTAGAAAAAGTTTCCCTACAACTGACCTAAAAACAGTACTTGGAAAAATAATGAAGGAAAACCAGCATGGGTTTGGTCTGGGGTATGAGAAGTTCTGGTCAAATACCCATATGCAATTCAGCTCCATTTTCTCCCACAGGGACCACCATGGACCTGCACTGGTAACAATTCCTTAGCATGTAATACAAGGGATTAGAAAGGTTCTTCAGTTGAGTCCACTTGGCCACCCAAGATAAATAGGTAAATCTTGGATAAATGAGGCAAGGGCCCCTGAGGTTTCAATCCTCTTTTGGTCCCTTTGATATAGAGGAATTGATTAGAGCTGAGAAGTCCTTAGCTTGAGCCCATTGTCCCATTTTAGTATATATGTGTTAAGTTTAACTGATTAGTATGTAGTATTTAATTTAAATGTAGTCTAAAACTTTAACCCTGTGTAAAAAAAAAAGATACCCCAAGAAGAAAACAGACCCCTTTCCTGTTCAGTTCTACTACTGTGAACTTTGAAACATACATCTCTGCATACTTCTTTCCTATTTTACTGAAGATGGCACTCTCCCACCAAGAACAGAGGTGGTAATAATTATGGCCAAGCTTCCTAATGGCTTGAAGTCCACATACACCCACATTTGCCTTCCCAGGGATGGGGAAAGGGAAAAGGATTTGATGTGGAAACAATAAGGATACACTGTCTTCACTCTGCTCTGATTAGTGAATTCATCAAAAGGCACCTTTCTCCAAAGAGAGAACAGGAGACAGAAGCTATTTCCTCACATAGCTAGCAGGGTTCACTAGATAAAGGGAAATGGAGGTACAGGGAACCCACTGTCAAAATAAGACAGTCCAATCAGTCCAGTGAGGAGATGCATAGATGAAGATGAGCTGAGAGGAATGCTGAATTCTTAGCAGTTGGTTGCACTGGAAGAACACAATGGGAGTTCTCATGCAGGTTTTGGGGAAGCAATTGGGACCATCTGAGAATTGGAGGAGGTCCATCCTTTTGCTGAGAAATAGAACTCACATGGGCTTCACCTAAGGACAGGTGGCAGGGGTGGAGCCCCACGGGAGGCTGGGGAAAAAAAACAACAGAAGTAAATGTCAATCAGTAAATCTTAAGTTATTTATATGCTGGATATCTTATAATCAGTCCTGAAATGAAAGGTAAGAAATAATGCCCATTTCAACTTTTACATTCTGTGCAAATTATAAAAATACTTTCCTCACCTCGGTTTGTTTTGCTAGGGTAAATTCTCTGAAAGTGTTTATATTCTTCTGGAGCAGGGAAGTCTTCTACTGGATGGAAGGAATATTTGGACTCAAAATCATCTGCAAGAGGAAAATAGGTAACTTTAAGTTGTTTATTTACATTTTCTCAAGAGAACTAAAAAAGATCACCAACAAAGTAGCCTGGTTTTGGTTTTCAATGCTATTCTATAGTAGGGAGTTCCAATACCAAGATTATCCTGGGTCTTCTAGGGTCCAGTTTGAGGACATTCAAAAATGGACATAAACTAACCTAAAAGAGGACTTCTGTCTTCAGCTACTGACTGTTTAAAAGCAGTAGGACTTCCTCTCCTGACCAGGAATCTTATCAATGAACTTGTGGGCAGCATATCAGAACTCTGCCCATACTACTTCCTGAGGTTTCCCTAGAAAGTAGTTCAAACTTTCGATAGGGCATAACTCAAGTGTTCCCAAGAAACCTACACAAAAGTGGTTGAAGGGAAATAGGACATCTGCTTTGGTTCTCATCAAACAATCATCTCCAAATCAAAGGAAGACATAATAGTCCACCAGGAAATAAATCTCAGAAAAGTAGGCAAAGAATGGGAAAAAGATGGGGTTTTTTTAGTCTCAACCCTTAACCAATAACCTGAGATCACAGACTATCTTGCTGGAAAAAGAACCAACTCATACTATGAAAAATCAATAAAAATTCACTATATTAAGTTCCTAAAAGTTGGAGGGAGGGGATGGAAAGAGAGAGATTATAATACACTATACTAAGATGCCAAAGGGTAACCAAAGAACCCTGTCTGAATGCCAAGCTTGGTATCTGTCTTGTTTGTGAATGATGCCTTCTCAAGAGTCCATTACATACCCAAGAAAGATCGGACAGTTGCAATGGAATCTCTGTGGCCATTCCTCAAGGGTGGTGGAGGTGGTGGAGGTGGCCCAGCTGGTGTCCTTGAAGGTGGAGGTGGGGGTTTTCCTCTGCTCAGGGGTTCTGAAGAGCCATGCATTCGGTATGGTGGAGGTGGAGGTGGAGCATCCCGGGCACCATTTCGAATTAAGGGTGGTGGGGGTGGAGGAGCTACAAGGATCCAGAGACATTTAAAAGTCTGAATTAGTATAAGTAAATTTGGGGACACAGTTTAATACTTCCTCAGATTCAAGACCTGAATTCCCCAAGGAAGCATCTCTGAAACAGTCAGTCAGAAAGCATTTATTAAATGTTTATTTTGTACCAGAGATCAGGCTAAGTGGGGGACACAATGAAAGGGAAAAATAAAACTATTGTCCCCAGCTAGATAGTCTGTCTACAGCCAGTTAACTCACATTCCAAGCTCTTCTATCTCACAACCTTGCTCCAACTTAATCTTTCCAAATTCACTGCACATTTCTTTCTGTTCATATGCTCCACAGTACAACTAAAACGTCCTCCTTGCTGTTCCTCACACAAGACACACCCTCCTCTCTTAACTCGTCTTGATATAGGCCATTCCCTCACACCAGGAATGTGCTACCATCTCGTTTCAAAAAGTCCCATTTCTCCCACAAAAATACTTGTATTTAAAAAAAAAAAGATACTTGTATTTTTGCATTTATTTTGTATGTATTACATAAATATTTAAATATCTGCATGTATAGCATAACTATATGTAAATAAGGACAAAGGTTGTTTCCTTTTTTGTCTTAGCATTCTCAGTATCTGGTAATAGAGGAGTAAATAGCATCACTAGTCTCTGGTCATTAAGGTTTACTCAAACCTCAGAGTCACAGCTTTCATCATTTCTGATATCTAATCACTCACCAAGTTCCAATGATTTTATTTCCAAAATTTCTTAATTTGTCTCTTTCCATTTTCACTTGGTACTAAAATTTAATAGAATCTGTTACTTTGTGCCTGAAATACTGCAGCTATCTCCTGATTCTTTTCCCTGCCTTTAGCCTCTTAAGTCCATCCCACACACCATTATCAGATTAACATTCCTAAAACATTTATGCCTATCACAGGATAACAGTCATAGATCACAAAAGGGAACTTAAGTGCACATGGAGGCCAAGACCCCATTTTATGGAGGAAGAAAATGATGCCTAGAATGGTAAAACAACTTAACCAGGGGCAGCTAGGTGGCGCAATGGATAAAGCACAGGCCCTGGAGTCATGAGTACCGGTTCAAATCCAGTCTCAGACACTTGATAAGTACCTAGCTGTGTATGTAGCCTTGGGCAAGCCACTTAACCCCATTTGTCTTGCAAAAATCTAAAAAAAAAAACAAAAAAAAACAAAAAAAAAACCTTAACCAAATCCATACATATATTAAATAGAAGAACCAGGATTCGAACCCAAGGGCTCTGTCTCACTTTTCCAAGTTATTCCCAATGCAATCAGATATAAAAATGATATGATTCTTAAAGTCATTCCCTAAGCAAACTGATATTTTAGGGGCTCCAAAATTCTGCCTTCAAAATTATCCAAAGTTTACTCTAAGATCCTGCCTCTTCCAACACATCCTCAATCTCCTGTTTCACATACACCACCCTAATTAAAGACATCACCACCTGATAACAAAACTTCTCAAATAGCCTCTAGTTTGATTTCTCAGTTCCAGTTCTCCAGCAAATTCATCTCCCCAAATGACAAATTTCATCATTTCTCTTTCAAAAATTCAAATTTTTAAATGGCTATTGCCTCTAGAAGGCAATACAAAATTTCAGTCTGGCTTCCACTATTTTTCCAATTCTTTTTACAATACTGCTCTTCACTCATTCTCTATCCTAATCACACCAGACTAAATATGAAGCTGTTCCTGTATTCCACATGCCAACTCTTGCCTCTGTACTTTTTTGTAAAGGGTTCCCCATCCTTTCATCATACTTCTACTTCATATTCATGACATTCTTCAAGGTTCAGTTCAACAGTCAACTTATCTGTCCAGCCTCTTTCCCCAAACTCTTCCACACTTGTCAGTGCCTTCTAACCTCCTAAAATTATTTCATATGTACCTTTTATACAGTTTGTATTCACTTCTCTTTGTACACACTATAGCCCTCAGAAGAATGCAAGCTTACTGGGCTGTTGGTTATGTTTTTTTTTTCTTTTCTGTATCTCCCAGTGTCTTCCAAATGGGAAATGATCAGCAAACATATATTGAACTGAACTAGAATTTCCTTCATAGCAAGTTAACAACACATGAGTCATTTCTTTAAAGTCAGTGGGTATTTTTAAGACTGTGTGTATATGTATATAACTGTCCTGAAGAATGAAGGATCAAAAAACCCATTAATTCCTCAATTTAATAAGCACATTTATTAGACTTGAATATTACTTTTAGCTATTTCTAAAAATGAAATCTACTCTAAAAAGTTTACAGTTTGACTCCACTTAAGATGCTCAAAAGAATATTCTGCAATCAGGGGAGGCTAGGTGGCGTAGTGGATAAAGCACTGGCCTTGGAGTCAGGAGTACCTGGGTTCAAATCCGGTCTCACACACTTAATAATTACCTAGCTGTGTGGGCCTTGGGCAAGCCACTTAACCCCATTTGCCTTGCAAAAATCTAAAAAAAAAAAAAAAAAGAATATTCTGCAATCTTGAAAAGTCATCCCAAATGTTTTAAGAAAGGGCAGACCTGGGGCAGTTAGTGGTGCTGTAGTAGGAACACTAAAACTGGAGTCAGGAGGACCTGAGTTCAAATCTGACATCAGACACTTACTTAATAGTAGTCTAGCTGCGTGACCCTAGGCATATCACTTAACCCAACTGCCTTAAATGAACAAAAATTAAAAAAAAAAAAAAAGAAAAAAGAACTGACAGACTCAATGGAAAAAATGATAGATCCTCATCAGGATGTAGGAGGCTCTGGTATACAATCTTTTTAAAAATCAGTCACATGACTTTCATATTTCATTGCATTTTTTTCTTAAGTTCATATAAATGTGCTTTTACTTCCTAAATGTATAGTCAGTCCTACATGGCAAAAAATTTCTTTTACAAATCTTAGTACAGAGCTATGGATAAAGTAGAAATTCTGTAAATATTTGTAGTAGACTGAAAAAGAGGCAAGAGAGACAAAACTATTCCTATCTGCTGACCTGACAATTTACTCAGAAAATTCTATCAAATCAACAAAACAGTAACAACAAAAACAATAACAAAATTCTTACTGAAATAATTTCAGAATAGTAGCAGGATAAAAAAGTAAACTGACAAAAATCAAACACTACAAAATTTGTAAAATATGTGGGAAATGATGTATATATTAAGGCATACTCAAGACATGTTTTGATACAATTAAATATTTTTTCTTGAAAATTAAAAAACTGAAGAAATGAACACTGCTCATGGATTGATTATGTCAACATACTAACAATTACTATACTGCCTAAATTAATTTAGAGATTTAGTGCTATACTAAAGGAATATAGAATAAGAAATAATATAATTTCAACCTTGATGGACTTGTTCATTCCATCAGTGCAATAGTCAGGGACAATTTGGGGCTGTCTGTGATGGAGAATACCATCTGTATACAGAGAAAGAACTGTGGAGTTTGAACAAAGACCAAGGACTATTACCTTTAATTTAGGGGGGAAAAAAAGTGATATCTTATTGTCTGATCTTGCTATCTCTTTTACTTTATGATTCTTCCTTAAGGATAAGATTTCTCTCTCATCACATTCAATTTGAATCAATGTATACCAATGTATACAATGTATACAACCAAACAATGTAAAGATTGGCAAATTGCCCTTCCATGGGGGGTAGAGGGAGGGAAGTAAGATTGGGGGAAAATTGTAAAACTCAAAATAAAGTCATTAAAAAGAAAAAAATTCATTTAAAGGAATAAAAGAGCATGTACTTTTCTACCTTAATTTATTAAAATTCAAAATCATCAAAACTATCTGGTAATGGTTAAAAAACAGAAAAGCAGGTTAATGTATGGATGTACACTGAAAATTTTAAATAATACAATATGATGATAAAATGTGGTAATAGTCAATGTTGGAAGGGTTGAGGAAAACAGGCATATTAATGAATATAGGTAGAGCTGTTACAGAACTAAAGTGTCTAAAAGATTTACAACTAACAATGCAGATACACATGACTACAACAATGTAAATGGAAAGAATCAGCACAAAACAACAAAAAAATTAATGTTGTGAAGAAGAGGACCCAAAGTGACAGAATAGAAACCCAGCTGAACTTTCTCAACATCCCGTCCCCATATAATTTTAACACCAAATGAAATTTTGGAGCAGCAGAGTCAACAAAGATCAGGGCAGAACATGTTTATGGACCAGGAAAACTTAGGAGAGTAGAACTTTGTGATACTAGCGTGGAAACCTATCTGGAGTTCACATATACAGCAGAAGCAACAGTGGCTGCAAAAGCAGAATCAGAAAATTTCAGTTCAAAGCTAGCATAGGGGGTCATAAAACTGATCAGAAAGCAATTACAGGGCACACTTTACTGAAACTGAGTACAGCTGGCACTGATTAGCAATTTTATTGCCCATACACAGTTCTGGGTCACATTTTCAAGGGAGAGAGGAACACTGGTAGTTGAGGCACAAGGGAGCAGAGGTTCTGGTCTCAGTTCTAAGGCAAAGGAAGTCTAGTGCTTATGATTTCGGGGGCCCTTCCCAGGTAAAGACCACAGCTAGATCATTTCTTTCAAGGAATTATCAAGAAAACTGCCCTAATATCTTTGAGCCAGACAATAAAAATATAAATAGAAAGAATCTACTGATCACTTCCTGAAAGTGAACCCAAATAGAAAAGTCCCAGTAATATTTATAGTCACAATCCAGAGCAACCAGGTCAAAGAGAAAATATCAAGAAGCTAGAAAGAAACAATTCAAATAATATGGAGCCATGATCAGCATTTACACAAGATTTAGCAGTTTCTACAATAAAGCAAAGGGCCTGGAATATGATAAATCAGAAGGCAAAAAGGCAAGGATGACAACCAAGAATAATCTACGCAGCAAAACTGAGTATAATCCTCCAAGGGAAAAAATGTTCATTTAATGAAATAAGGGACTTTAAAGTATTTCTGATGAAAAGACCAGAACTGAATAGAAAATCTGACATTCAAAAAAAAGACACAAGAATAAAAAGATAAACAAAATCATAATGGCCTCAATTAAGTTAAATTCTGCATTCCTATATGGGAACATAATATATGTAGCTCCTAAGAACTTTATCATTATTATAAAGGCAAAGGGAAAGGATGTGAATTTATTATGTTAGAATGATCTAATAAAAAAAATATAGTGAGAAAAAGGGGTGCACTGGGAAAGGGGAGAAGGGAAAGGAAGAATGGAGAAAACACATAGAAAAAAGGCATGGGGGGGGGCAGAGCCAAGATGGCACCAGGAGAAGAGCCCCTCTTAGGTGCTCTCTCTATAATATTTCAAAAATCATAAAATTATAACTCTAACTAAATTTTCAAGAGACAGAACCCACAGAAAGATCCAGTGAGGCAGTTCTCCAGACCAAGGTAACTTGGAAAATAGCAGAAAGGCTTAGCTCCATAGGGTTAGAGGAGCAGCCCACCAGAGTGAAGGAACTTCAGCCTCTTGGAGGCAGCCCCAGAACACCTGGGAGCTGCAGCTCACGGCAGCAAAGGCAGTTTCCTGACCTAAACCCAGGGAACACTGGGCACAACTTGGAAGATCAGTGGGGGGACCTCTGCCAATGGGAGCATGTGAAGCCCAGCCCTCAGGGCACTCAGTGAACAGCAGTGGCAGCCCAGAACCAGGAACCTGAAGAAGGAGCCCCCAGGCAACTGCATCTCGAGTGCTCAGCCTAAAATTAAGGAAGTGGAGAAAGACTTCCAAGGTCTGTCCTCTGTCCCTGGAACAGGACTCTGGGGCTCTGACCACATTCAGATCCTGATCACAGACTAGGCCCCCCCATAGAACAGCAGGGACCCCCCCACCTCAGCCCCATGACAAAAGGGTGCACTTGTGGTCATTCACAGACCAGGAGGGAAGACAGAGCTTCACACACTGAAATCCTTGTGTGTGTGTGGGGGGGGGTCCCAATAATACTCAAAAGCTCAGGAAGCACCCCAAAACCAGACACAAGCTGGGGAAATGAGTAAACAGATAACAAAGAGGTGCACCATTGAGAAATATATTGTCTATGATCCCAAGAAGGAGCCAAACACTCAATCTGAAGATATGGAAGTACAAGTTCCTGCATCTAAAGACTGCAAGAAAAATAGAAACTGGGCTCAGGCTATGACAGAGCTCAAAAAAGATTTTGAAAATCAAGTGAGGGAGAAAGAAGAAAAATTGGGAAAAGAAATGAGAGAGATGCAGGAAAAACATGAAAAAGAAGTCAGCAGCTTAGCCAGGGAGATCCAAAAAAAAGCTGAAGAAAATAACATGTTAAAAACAAGCATAGGTCAAATGGATAAAACAGTTCAAAAAGTCATTGAGGAGAAGAATGCTTTAAAAAGTAGAAATGGCCTGATGGAAAAAGAAATAAGAAAGCTTTCTGAGGAAAATAAATCCTTTAGATGTAGAATGGAACTGAGGGAAGCTGCTGACTTACTTCAAAAATGAAAAATTAGAAGAAAATGTGAAACATCTCATCAAAAAAAGATCTGGAAAACAGATTCAGAAAATATAATTAAAAAATTATTGGAATACAGGAAAGTCATGATCAGGCAAAGAGCCTTGACCTCATTTTTAAAGAATTCCTACAGAAAAACTAGAAGCAGAGGGAAAAATAGAGAGAATCCACCGATCTCCCCCCAGAAAGAGATCCCCAAAAAACCAACCCTCCAGGCATATTACAGAAAAGTTCCAGAACTCCCAAGTCAAAGAGAAAATATTACAAACAGCCAGAAGGACACAATTCAAATATCGTGGAACTGCAGTCAGGCTCACACAGGACTTAGCAGCAACTACATTAAAAGCTCTTAGGGACTGGAATATAATATATCCGGAAGGCAAAAGAGCTCAGAATGCAACTGAGAATCAACTACCCAGCAAAAGTAAATGTCCTCTTCCAGGAAAAAATATGCAGCTTTCAATGAACCAGGGGAATTTCAAATGTTCCTGCTGAAATGGCCAGAGCTGAACAAGAAAGTTTGATCTTCAAATACAGGACTCAGATGAAGCATAGAGAGTGGAGGAGAAGGGGAAAATATGAGGGACTTAATGATGATGATGAACTACATGTATTTCTGTATAGAAAAATGTTACTGATAATACTCTTGAGAAACTTCTCATTTAATAGAGCAGGCAGAAAGAGCTTTTACAGATGAAGCACAGGAAAGAGGTGAATTTGAAGATAAATAATATACTGTAAAAATGGAGTCAAATGGCTAAAAGGGAAATGTAATGGAAGAGAAAGGAGAGATGGAATAGGCTAAGATATTTCATATAATAAGATTATTTTTTATTACAATGAGCTATTGCAATGATATGGAAGAGGGAAGGCGAGGGGGAATGAAGGAACCTTCTCTCTCATCAGAGGTGGCTTGGAGAGGAAACAGCATATATACTCAATGGGGTATAGATATCTGTAGTAAGAAGGAGAGAAGGGGGCCAGGGGGAAGGGGGGGATGTAAGTGATGGAGTAGAGAGTGGACCATGGTGGGAGAGTGGTCAGATATAACACATTTTCTTTTTTACTTCTTGCAAGGGGCTAGGATTGGATGGCCTGTCTGGGACCATAGGGCCAGGTAGATGCTGGGCCTAAAGGGGTGGTATGTGGGCTAGGGGTCTCCTGGCCCCAGGGTCAGTGATCTGTCTGCTGCTCCACTCAGCTACCCTACAGAACATATAAGAAGAGGGACAGAGTGAAAGGAGAGAGAAAATATAGTATATGGTAGTGGGGAAGTACGAATGGAGGGAGTTGCAATCAGCAATGGCAATGGTGGAAAAATATGGAAGTAGCTTTTGTGATGGACTTATGATAAAGAATGTGATCCACCCGTGACAGAAAAGGTGGTAAAACACAGACTGAAGCACATTTATTATTATTATTATTATTATTATTATTATTATTATTATTATTATTATTATTATTATTACTGGGGGGTGTTGCAGGGCAAATGGGGTTGGGTGACTTGCCTGGGGCCACACAGAATTGGTTCAAAGAGGGAGGAAAATACACACACACACACACAAATGCGCGTGCTCTCTCAGTTGTGCATAGAAATATAAAAAATCCAGGAGCAGCTAGGTGGTGCAGAGGATAGAGCACGAGTCCTGGATCAGGAGGACCTGAGTTCAAATCCGGCCCCAGACACTTAATAATAACCTAGCTGAGTAACCTTGGGCAATTCACTTAACTCCAATGCCTTGAAAAAAATAAAAGAAATATAACTAATCCAAAAGGGAATGAGGGGGAAAGGTACAAGAAAAAGGGAGGGAATGATTAAAAGGAAAACAGTAATTATAAACCAAAAAAAAATACTTTTGAAGAACAGTTGAAGTTGTGTTATGAGTTGGTTTTAGTTTAGTTTAGTTTAGTTTAGTTTTTTGCAAGGCAAATGGGGTTAAGAGGATTGCCCAAGGCCACACAGCTAGGTAATTATTAAGTGTCTGAGGACATATTTGAACTCAGGTACTCCTGACTCCCGGCCCGAACTCTATCCACTCTACCACCTAGCCACCCCCAAGTTGGTTTTATTTTTTCCCAACTTTTTATTAGTTTTATATAAAATATTTTTATTATAAGGAATGATTCTCAGTCATTAATAAATGAGAAATTGAGGCGATACAAAATCAAAATGTACAAACTTTTTTTAAATATGAAAGAATGTTCCAAATTATTAATAAGAGAAAAACAACCCAAACTCTAAAGGTTCACCTCACACTAAGGCAATGATGAAAAAAACATGGGAGGGGCAGCTACGTGGCACAGTGGATAGAGCACTGGCCCTGGAGTCAGGAGGATCTGAGTTCAAATCTAATCTCAGTCACATTAAATTAATTCATCCCTAAAAAGCTCCTAGATTTATTAAATTGAGTCCTGCCAGACTTATTTGCCTTATTTGGCCTAAGGATTAGACAGCCTTCACCCCTGCTGTAGAAGGAGGGACTTTACAGAACCAGTAGAACATTGTATACTCTTAACAGCTACATGGGGGTTAATGATCAAGCTTAATGGATTTGCTCATTCCATCAATGCAATAATCAGAAACAATTTTAGAGCACCGGCAACAGAGAATACCATTTATACCCAGAGAAATTACTGTGGAATTTAAACAAAGACCAAAGTCTATTACCGTCATTTTCTTTTTACAAATTGTCTTATGTACTACATAATTTTGCTATCTCTAATATTTTATTTTCTCCTCAAGGATATGGTTTCTCTCAAAATATTCAATTTTGATCAATGTATATAGCATGGAAACAATGCAAAGATCATCAGACTGTCTTCTGGGGGGGGATTGTAAAATTCAAAACTTTACAGAAAATGATAGGTAGAAACTACTATAGTGTATAATTGGAAAACAAATAATAATAAAACAATAATTTGGAAAAAAAGATGGGACTTTAGCTGATTGAAAGATAACAGGAAAGGTACTGAGAAAAAAGGAGGAATGAAGGACAGTGTTCCAGATATGAGAGAAAGAGAAAATGCCTGGAATTGAAAGATGGGATTATTTTGTTTGTGAAACAGGAAAAAGGACAGTGTCGCTGGATTCTGCCTGCTAGAAAGTTTGGTGTAAGACTAGAAAGGTAGGAGGGGGTCTGGTTATAAAGTGCTCTGAAAGTCAAATAGAACATTCAGCATCAGCTCCTGAAGGCAATAAGGCCTAAGTTTAGATTTTATGTATATAGAATCACACTGATAGCTGAATGAAGGATGAATTAGAAGGGCAAAAAGACTCAAGGCAATAGACTATTGAAACAGTCCATGTAGTGATAAGGGCCTGCACCATAATAATTCAGTAGCAGAGAGGAGGGCACATATTCAAGAGATGTCACAGACAGGCTGTGGCAATAGGTAGAATGGGAATATGGATGACATCTAGGTTATGTCAGAGGAACTGGGAGACTGGAGAATACAGGAGATGGGGAAAGTTTAGGAAAAAGGATAATGTGGGGGCGGCTAGGTGGCATAGTGGATAGAGCACCGGCCCTGGAGTCAGGAGTACCTGGGTTCAAATCTGGACACTTAATAATTACCTAGCTCTGTGGCCTTGGGCAAGACACTTAACCCTATTTGCCTTGCAAAAAAAAAAAAAACGAAAAGGATAACATGTTCAGTTTTGGACATATTGAGATTAAGGTCTGAAAGACAGTTGAAGATATGACTGAAAGTCATCAGAGAGGTTAGGGAAAAATTTGAGAATCATCAGCATAAAGATAGTATTCATGGAAGCCAATGAGATTACAAAGTATTAGTAATATAGAAGGATAAAAGATGAGGACCCAGGACAAAATTCAGTGTTAAAGAGAACCAAGAAAAACAATACACATAACAGCAATGTAATGAGAAAAAACTGCAAAAAAATATATAAACCATATGCTGTGAAATTATAATGACTAGTTTTGGCACGAGAAGGAACTTCCTTTTTCCTTTTGCAAAGGTGTGGAACTAGGAGTGTGGAATACCTATAATGTCAGACTTTGTTAATGTGTTGATAAGTTTTGTTGAACTCCCCCCCCCCCCATTAAATAGTCCTGCTCTCTGGGAGAAGGGGAGAGAGAGAGAAATATACTGGGAAATGTAGATGATGTAAAACCAAAGCATATCAATAAAAATTTTAATGCCATGACCTATATTTAAGTATAGAACAGATTTGTAGAATCTATTTGTTGGCACTTGCAGAATAGATTCTGCAGAAGAAACAAACTTAATATGAGAGAAGCAAAAACAGATAGCAATACATCACTGAAGAAAAATTATCATTTCCTTTCCTCAGGCTGCAGTTAAATAACAATCAAATGAACCAAAAACCCCCTTTTTCTTCTCCCAATAGCAAAATCTGAGCACAACTTCCCTCTAAAGCAGCCCATACACTAACATTCTTTTTAAATCATCTTTCTTCATCATAAAAAAGGTAAAATTCCCATATGTTCCAAAAAATTCTTTTTGAAGTAGCAAAGAAATGGAAATTGAGGATGGATGCCCATCAAATGGGAAAGGGCTGAAAAAGTTATGGTGCATGAATGGTACAGAGTATTGTTGTTCTATAAGAAACCATGAATGGTCAGAAGCACAGAAGGAATGATATGAAGTGTTTGCTGAGCAAAGAGAGCAGAAACAAGAGAACAATATCCACATTCATAACATTGTGAGTTGATCAACCTTGATGGATGCAGCTCCTCTCAGCAGTTCAGGGAGCTAGAACATCTCTGGAAGCTCTGTTATGGACAATGCTATCAACATCCAGAGGAAGAAAAACAAAACAAAACAGAAAAACCTAAAGAATCTGAATGAACACTACATTTACTTTTTAAAAATTTCTCTTAATAACTTATAAATATGCGTGCATACACATGTGGATAAATGTTGAAAAATTTTCATAACATATAATTGGAAAAATAAAGTAAAAAGATGTCTTGGGGATGCACAGAAGCTTAAAACAAACTTTCCTGCTATCCCTCTAACATCTGCCTTTGCTGACACTAATAACTTGATGTATTGTTTTTTCAATCCAATGTTTGGGGGGGAATCGGGGGAGGGGAGGAAAGTAAGATGGGAAAAATTGTAAAACTCATAATATCTTAATAAAAAAATAAAAATGTCTTATGTACTACATAATTTAGCAATCTCTAATATTAGATTTTCTCAAGAATATGATCTCTCTCAACACATTCAATTTTGATCAATGTATAGCATGGAAACAATGTAAAGATTATCAGACTGCCTTCTGTGGGGGGAAGGGAAGGAAGGGTGGGGGAAAAACAGTAAAATTCAAAATCTTACAGAAGATGATAGGTAGAAGCTATGTTGTATATATAATTGGAAAACAAAATATTAATTAGAAATAAAGAATGGGTGCATAGGGTAGTTAGGTGGTACAATGGATAGAGCACTGGCCCTGGAGTCAGGAGGACCTGAGTTCAAAACTGATCTCATACACTTATTATTTGCCTTGCTGTGTGACCTTGGGCAAGTCACTTAATCCTATTGCCTTGCAAAAAAAAATTTGATATATGGATAATTCTAAATACAAATCCAATAGTAATATGTGGGGATTTATATTAAACCAGAGAGCATCAGGAAGTTATTCTGTCCAGGTATCTCTCAACTTCTAACCTGCTTAGAGGTTATCCTTAGAAGCAGGTTAAATTCTGGTTAAATTCATCTCTACAGAGTACTCTCAGTAAATTGTCAAAAAAATTTTCCCCAAAGCTGAGGTAGATAGCTTCAATTTTTCAGGCACTGGAAAAACATTCTGAATAAACAATAATATTATGAGAAAGGAGCTTTAAAAAGCACTTACCTGTTCCTCGACTGGGAGGCTCTCGGGTAGGGGGAGGTGGTCTACTACTCTGTAAAGAAGGTGAAACTGAGGTGGGTGGAGGAGGTGCCAGACCTCTAACAAGCCCTGGTGTCTTCCTATGTAAAGAATTGTGTCTCTGTGGCAGCTCAGGAGCTGACTCATTAGTAGGGCTTGAGGGACCATTGGGAACACCAGGAGGCTGGCGGTAAGGTGGTGGAGGGGGAGCCAAAGACTGGTTATGTCCACTTGGTCCTGTCCTAAGATTCACAGGGGAAGGAGGTGGCTTAATTGGAGGTGGAGCAGGAGGCCCCTCTCGACCAAGGGGAGGCCTTTGTCCAGGGGTTGGTGGCAAAGGTTTCTCTCTGTTATAGGCTGGGGCTTTGTTGCTGTGCATAGACAAAGGTGCAGGGGGAGCATTGGCACGCCGCCCTGGGGGTGGTGGTGGGGGAGCTGAAGAGCTATGTTTCATGCCCGTGCTGCTGGTGGAATTGGGCCGGGAAAGGTCCGGTAAAGAGGGTCTCTGCATCCGTGGCAACTCTGGGGGGGAAGCCCGGCTACTGTCTGAATCATCTTGGGGTCGATTAGTGCCTGTGGACATTGGGGGCCTTGGGGCAGTAGCTCGAGAACCAGAGACCTGTAAAACTGTCTTGCCAGCTAAGTTCTCTGCAAAGAAATCAAAAAAGTGGAATCAGTAAAAACAGGTTCGTGGCTAATTACCAGCCCCTTATAATTGGTATTGCTTTATACATGGAAAAAGAAAGAAAATTTTAATTAATGGTTCTTATTCAGTCTAATTGGAAATATTAACAAATTTACTACATAATTTTGTCTTTTGTTACTTTCAAATCCCACCCCTTCCTCTCCTTCCTTCCCCCCTCCCCCCATGTTTTGTTTAGGAGAGGAAAAGAAAAAAAAACTAACCAGATACCTGAAATGTCTTTTGTTCCAACAGGTCTGAGCTTTGGCACTCCTCCTTGGAAGAGACCTCCCTTGGGTTGCAAGGCATTTGCTCCAGAACCATAACCCCCACTTCCTCCTTTCGGTTCTGCAAGACATACAACCATTTCCAAGTTATTACTTAATATCCAGGTGTAGTCCATAGAAAGAATTCCATTTCCTTAATTCTAAACACAATAACCAAACATCATAGCAAGAGATAGAATATATCCATTTTGCTCATTCAAGGAACAAAGGGCACGTTCCACAGCTTTTAAAAGGGAGCAAAACCATTCCTGACTATGGCTAGAAGCTCCTCACAAAGCTCAAGAACATCAAAAAGATTCTCCTCTAATCTTGCTCAAAATAACATTACTCTAAAAAGTCCCTAATATCAAAGAGTACAACAAACAGGAGATTCAGGACTGGAAGACCTGCCCCACATGCCTACAGTAGAGATCCACTGAAACATTTGTGAAATCTGAGATGTTTATGGGGATTCAGGGATCTTGTCTAGAAGATAAAAATTCATCCCTAACATGTACAGTTAACGTAAGAACTATGACAGATGAGAGTCTGACCAAAAAAAAAATCTTTCCTAAAGATTGGCAGAAAACCTGTCAGTTCAAGAAAACACTGATGAAAAGAACTCAAATTCTCAGACTTGGCCAAAAAGAGCTACTCCAAGACATTTGACACTGACCAGGCTGAGAAAATAACAGGCAATTTCAGAACCAGACTGGGGAGATTAGGAGTTTAGAGATGGGAAGATATAATTTCTCACTTACTCTCAAGGACTGGAGCACTCCGATCATTGATATGAGTTACTTTTTTTAACCGAGTCCCTTTGCAGATGTCCTGTAATAGGGCACCTCGACCCCGCTGTTCATCCCTACTCAGCTTGGGTGGTTCTGTGTTTGCCTGGAAGAGTTCATAGCAGAAAGTTAACATCACCATAAATAAAGACTAAATGTCCCCCTACAGGTTATACTCACCTACATATTAAGGAACAGATTCTAATCTTTAATTTCAAAGACCATACACCCACCTAAGGGAAGATCTCAGTCTTTATCAGTCTCTTAATTGTCCCTGATACTGACAATCTTTCCTTACTTTTTCCTACTAAAACCTAGCCTAAATTTAACTCACTTCTACTCCAATTTATTTCCTCTAAGACTGTCCTCTAGAGAGGGGGAGAAAGCTAACTTCATCTTTGGAAACTTCTAATGAACTAATGGAAAGAAACCTTGCCCTAATAAACACATTTCTCCTCTATTTGATCTAGTCAAGACATCACTGTAGGTCATCACTTCAAATCAAAATTTAGGGGTACCAGAGGAAGGAAAGGGAAGAAAAGGAAGAAAAAGGACCACATGCAGAAGAATTCTATACTACTGCTTTGAAGCCCTCATTGCCTTGGCAATAGCCAAACCCAAGTTTCAGACAGAAGCTGGGTCAAGGCCATGCAACTGGGTAGGGACAAAAAATTTCAGTGCCTGACACAAATATAACTTGCCTGGTATACAGCAATATGACATGGTAAATACTCGAGAGTGCTAGACTTGTGTCAGCAAGATTAGTTCTCAAACTCCACCTCAGGCCTATAGTCATGGGCAAGTCACTTAACCTTGATGAAACTCAGTTTCCTCATAACTAAAACAGGAATAATATCATCTGCCTTGCAGGATGGTGAAGATCAAATGAAGTAATATATTTAAGGTATGCTAACTTTAAAGCACTGAACAGGGTGCTTAGCACTCTTTTAAGTTTTTACAGCTTAAACCTTTTGGGAAATATTAGCTAGAGTAGTATGGAAAGAATAATGAAGTCCAAGGTAGAAGCCTTAGATTTTGATCTTTCTACTAGTTAACTATGTAACTTTAAGGAAATTATTTAACTTCTCTAGATTTACTCATTTGTCAAATGAGATTTGGATTAGATGTCTCCCAACTGTAATTTTCCATAATGTGACTAATAAAAGCCAGGGTCTTGGAACCTTTAAAAGCTTACAACCTAAACCTTTTTGCCTCTATTTCCAAGGCTGTGGATGCCTTTTACCAATAAGCTTCCTACCCATTTCTTCAAATCTAGGTAATGGCAGCTTTGGTCTGCTCTACGTTTGACAGAAATAGACTTAAGGGAACAAGAAGAAAGAAGAGGTACACTGAACAATTACCAAGAAGTAGGAATACCCATTTCCTTTCTCATGAAGAGCAGGAAAATACTTAAGTAATAGCTGTACAAGCAGATTAAATGAGTGGTACTTAAAAACAGCATTTTGATTTTGAAGCTAATACTCTAGTGAATAGAATGCTACCTGGTTAAAAGTGGGAGGTGGAGGTGGACCAGGTGGAGGTGGAGGAGGAGGCGGAATTGGCATTCTTGCCCTGCTCCCAGTTGGTGCTGTCTTTTAACGATTAGAAGCGTTGGGCCACTCATATACCTGCAAAAAAAAAATTAAAATATGAATAAAAAACATTTTTTCACTTTAGAATTAAGTAGCTAAAAAAATTTTTTATTATGTTAAATATCACTTCGGTTGAAGCATTGCACACAACATATCCTCTTCTTTGAAATTTGACCATAGCATTAATATTACTTTTTTCCATATTAGTCAATAAGCTCTCAAAGAACTTTAGGAAAAATCTCCACTTGGTCATCATTTTATAGATTCAGAGAAAAAGGAAAACTGATTTATGCAAAGTTGTATGGCCCAGATAGACCCAAAAACTACTTAATACTCAGTTAAAAAAAAACAAATACGCTATCATGAATCTGATACCCTCATTGATGACCAAAGGGAAAAAAAATGAAACCGCACAGGTATCAGAGATTAACCTAGCTAAAAATTATTAGAGTTCAGTGTTTAATATGATTAGGATTTAAGAAAAGACAGAATTATTACACAATCAGGATTAGAAGATCATATGTATTAAAGACAAAATCCAAAACAGTAAAAAAAGTCCCAGAGACAACAGAAAGGAAGAATTAGGTTTGCTAGTCTACTTAGAAAAAATGATCACAACTTCTGTGTGGTGAAATATACATAAGTTATTTAATTTTTGAGATCTAAAATTCTGTCTATGTACACTGTAAATAGTTAAGGGAAAAGTCTTAATATATACAACTGAAATGGCCCACCCAAGTCAAACCCCTTCCAGTAAGGGGCTGTGTGTCAAACAGTACTGTTTCCCCCGGTCTTATAAAGAAAATGACTTATGTGTCCAAACTCATCTCTAGAGAACAGTCAACTCATTTCCAAGAGAAGAACTTTTCTGTTTCTGGGTTTAAAGCCAAGTACCAGTTTTTGCCAGATGACATACAACAATGGGACTAAAAAAAAAATTGAACCCAGCAAATTCTTATAAGAAAAGCACCTTTCAGCAGAGAAAAATGTTTAAAAAAAAAATTTCTTGGGGACAGCTAGGTGGTGTAGTGGATAAAGCACCGGCCCTGGAGTCAGGAGTACCTGTGTTCAAATCCGGTCTCAGATACTTAATAATTGCCTAGCTGTGTGGCCTTGGGCAAGCCACTTAACCCCATTTGCCTTGCAAAATCCTAAAAAAAAAAATTTCTTTTCAAAAGGGAAGGAGAAAAACTCTCCTCTATATTCTCAGCTAATAAAGTGCTTCAAGGTCATTTATATCCTGTTATTTTTCACTTCTAACCTCAAAGTGGCTCAGGCTTTCTCCTATTAGAAGACTGAGTTGAAAAATTTTATTTGAAGTTCATCTAGGGGCGGCTAAGGTAGTGCAGTAGATAGAGCACCGGCCCTGGAGTCAGGAGTATCTGAGTTCAAATCTGGCCTCAGACACTTAATAATCACCTCCTCTGTGTGTCCTTGGGCAAGCCACTTAACCCCATTGCCTTGCAAAAAAATAAAAGTTCATCTAAATTGTCAAAGGATATGCAAAGGCAATTTACAAATGAGGAAATCAAAGCAATCCAGTCAAATGAAAAACTGCTCTAAATCATTACTTATTAGAGAAATGCAATGAGATACCACTGGCCAATATGACCAGAAAGGACAATGATCAATATTGGAAGGGTTGTGGGAAATCTGGGGCACTAATACATCCTTGGTGAAGCTGTGAACTCATCCAACCTTTCTGGAGGGAAATTTGGAATTATGCCCAAAGGGCAACAAAAATAAGCATACCCTTTGATACAGCAATACCACTACTGGGCCTATACCCTAAAGAGATGATGGAAAAAGGGTAAAAACATCACTTCTACAAAAATATTCATAGCAGCCCTGTTTGTGGTAGGTAGCAAAGAATTGGAAATTAAGTGAATGTCCTTCAATTGGGGAATGGTTTAGCAAACTGTGGTATATGGATGTCATGGAACACTACTGTTCTATTAGAAACCAGGAGGGATAGGAATTCAAAGAAGCTTGGAAGGATTTGCATGAACTGATGCTGGGCAAGATGAGCAGAATCAGAAAAACATTGTACACCCCAACAGCAACATGGGGGTAATGATCACTTTGATGGACTTGCTCATTCCATCAGTGCAACAATCAGGAGAATACTATCTGTATCCAGAGAAAGAATTGTGGACTTTGAATACAAAGACCAAAGACTATTACTTTCAATTTAGAGGAAAAAAAAAACACCCATTATCTTATTTAATTTTGCTCTTATACTTTCTCTTCCTTAAGGATATGATTTCTCTCTCATCACACTCAACTGAGATTAATGCATACCATGGAAACAATGTAAAGACTAATAGAATGCCTTCTGTGGGGGGTGGGGGGGAGGGAAGCAAGAATGGGGTAAATATTGTAAAACTCAAAATAAATAAAATCTTTCTTTAAAAAAGAGGGGCGGCTAGGTGGTGCAGTGGATAAAGCACTGGCCCTGGAGTCAGGAGTACCTGGGTTCAAATCCAGTCAGACACTTAATAATTACCTAGCCGTGTGGCCTTGGGAAAGTCACTTAACCCCATTTGCCTTGCAAAAACCTAAAAAAAAAATCATGAGCGGAAAGATTTCAGAAAAACCTGAAAAAAAAAAATTCGTCTACCTAGATAATATTTCTAACAAGCTTAGTTAGTACTCAGGAATTCTGCTACTAGTCCACCCTACAGCTACTGTACTATCTGTAGAGGCTGAACTAGAATGACTACCAGAATGCTTTGAATACTGGGAAAGAGATCCGGACAGGTGTCTAATGACTTCTAACAGCAAATAAGGACAAGTAACCCTACACCACACAGTAGGTACGTATCCAACAAAATTTATTTCACTCCAAGACCACATAATCACACAAGAATGGATTATCAGCTAGCAATAGCATTTTTTAAATCGTTTATGCTGATGACTTTAGTAAAAAATAGCAGAATATAGTCATTAGGTTGATTTTCTTTGGCTAATTTTGTCAAATTGCTGGAGTTTTCTTTTTAAATACTGTTGTGTAGGATTATATATTAATAAATGATATCATAAAATAAGACATTAATTATAAAAATATTATAAAATGTGTGACCAGTTGGGGACCTAACGTGTGATAAACAACCCAAGAGTGAGTCACCAGAGTCAAGATTTGTCATTGTAATTACAGTTTACAATTTCAACATCTTTTAATTCTTTCCATTTGCATTGTTATAATTTTGTGCATAATGTTTTTCTAATTCTTTTTTTACTGTTTCAACTCAAATTTTAAGTCTTCCCTGAATTATTTAGTCTTAGAGCACAATAATATTTAAGTTAACTCATGTATACTTTTGGCCATCCCCAATGCATCTGCATTTATTTCCACTTCTTTGCTATCATAGAAATTGTTGCTCTGAACATTTTGATGAACAGAGGACCTTTTGTTTGTTTTGGATTGTATATTTAGATTGAATTACATGGTTAGGAGTGGGATCTTTGAGTCAAATAGTACAGATAATTTGTTCTCTTTTTTCACAATTCCAAATTGTTTTCCAAAATGGCCAGAACAATTCTTAGGTCTACCAAAAATATTTATTATGTGTCTATTGTATTATTCTATAAGTAGGAAGACAAGTTTGCATTCCCTAAATCTTGCGAACTATTTACATATTTTGCCATCATTATTGTGAGGCAAAGCTTGTTTTAACTTGCATTTCTCTTTGCAGTAATTCCAACAATCTTTTTTTTTTGCAATGCAAATGGCATTAAGTAGCTTGCCCAAGGCCACAGGGCTAGGTAATTATTAAGTGTCTGGGGCCGAATTTGAACCCAGGTACTCCTGACTCCAAGGCTGATGCTTCATCCACTGGGCCCCTCCAACAATCCTTAATAGGGTTAAGTTACAATTCATTAAAGAACTTTCTCTTCTCATCATCTTAGACTTTTCTTCCTTCAGAGCTCAGCTCAAGTACCTGCTCTAACATGAAGCCTTTCCTGCTTCCTTATTTTTAAGTGCCTCCCTTGACATTTCTTACATTTATTTTATGAGTGCATAAAATATAGATAAATAAAAATAATTACAAAAATTTATTATTTCCCTAGAGAATTTAAGCTACTTAAATACAGCAACTGTTTTCACTTTTTACCCCCAGCACCTTTACAGATACCATAGAAGACATTTAATAAATCCTTATCAATTAAAATATTTGTTCCTGTCCTCTGACCACTTATCCAATGAGAAAGATTTTGCATAGTTCTGTTAATTAGTCACATATTCTTGATAATGGGGAGGGACTTGATTAGAAATATTACATTAGACAAAGATTTTCTCCCAATCAATTACTGCTTTGAAATAATTGAGAACTCTTATCAATGTCGGGGTCTAAAGGACCTCTAATGAAACATGTTATCTACCCTCCTGACAAGGTGATGGATACAAGGGCAGGGCCTTTATTTTTGGTTAAAGCCACAGTAAAGACTTGTTTTTCCTGACTTTCTTGGAGGCAAGGGTTCCCCCCTCCCTTCTTTTTTCTGGTTTTTTGTTTTTGTTTTTTAGGTTTTTGCAAGGCAATGGGGTTAATTCCCCTCCTCCTTTTTTCTTTTTCTTTTCTTTTTTTAGGTTTTTGCAAGGTGATGGGTTAAGTGGCTTGCCCAAAGCCACACAGCTAGGTAATTATTAAGTGTCTGAGGCTTCATTTGAACTCAGGTCCTCCTGACTCCAGGGCCGGTGCTCTATCCACTGCACCACCTAGCTGCCCCTGCATGCTATATTCTTTAAAAATCACAGGGGATTCAGGGCTGAATGAGGAAACTTTTCAACAGATTCTAAACAGATTGATCAAAGAATTCACCTGATCTTTATTTTCCTAAGTTATCAAGGCTCCCAACTCTAGTTTGTTTTTTTTTGCAAGGCAAATGGGGTTAAGTGGCTTGCCCAAGGCCACACAGCTAAGTAATTAAGTGTCTGAGACTGTATTTGAACCCAGGTACTCCAGACTCCAAGGCCAGTGCTTTATCCACTACTCCACCTAGCAGCCCCCTTTTCTCAGTTCTTAAATGGGAGGACAAGGGTAGTCAGCAATCTTGTAGGGAAAAAAAAAGGTCCTCATTAACATTTTTAAAATGCTTCACAAAAGAAAAAAGAAAGCACAGAGAAGCAAATTAAGTTTTAAAGTAACAAGTAGAAATCGTATACCTTTTAGAAGTGTTTTAAAAATGGGAGATTTTTAGTGTCATAAAAAATCTTTTTATGTTCTGCTGTTTTTAGAGCTATGTCCAGAACAATTTTTTTTCCCTAAAGAAGAAACAGAGGACCTATAAGCATGGATCTCATTGACAACAAAATTTTGTAATCAACAAAAAATAAACACAATGAGATTTTATATTCACTACATTTTCAAAAGTTTTTTATTTTTTATTTAAGGCAATAGGGTTTAAGTGACTTGTGCAAGGTCACACAGCCAGGCAATTATTAAGTAACTTGAGGCCGAGTTTGAACTCCTCACTCTAGGGCCAAAGCTCTATCTACTCTGCCACCTAGCTGCCCATATTCACTATATCTTTCACTTAAATTGTGAGGTGACAAAAATATAATTCATTTTTAAAAAAGATGGTTCATTTTGTCAGCTTTAATTGTTTTACTTAAATTTAGACAAGTTTTAAAAACAGAAAAAGAAAAAAAAAAAGAAAAGAAAAAGATTTCCAGTAAGAAGTCAAAACATTTTATGGAGATTTTATGCAAACATGGCTTCCTGATTAGGACAGCAGAGCAAAGTATGATTCACCAAGTAAAAGAGGTCTGAGGTTTCAGGTCCTAGGCAAAGGGCTTGTCAGACTATGCCTGGCATAAAACTTCATTTCAAAATAGAAACCTACTGATAACTGAGGATTCCAGTTCTAGACATTGAAGATTCAAGATAGTAAATTTAAAGCAGATTCACAACTGGTCACAAGTTCTCCGTAATATGGTCAGAAGTAGTCTTGTTTTCCAAACAAAAATATTGATGGCAAGCGAAAATTAACAATACTGGCTTTCTTTTAGATGGGGCTATTAAAATTGAGCGGAGGGAAAAACTGGTACCATGAAAGTAGATTAATTCTCTTGGATTCTTAACTACATTCAGAAAATAATTTTCATCTGGAATACCAAGATCTTATTTTTCTTCAAATTTGAAGGAAGGGGAGGCTAGATGGTCTAGTGGCTAGAGCACAGGTCCTAGAGTCAGAAGGATCTGAGTTCACATCCTGCCTCAGACACTTAATAATTACCTAGCTGTATGACCTTGGGCAAGTCACTTAACCCCGCTGCCTTGCCAAAAAAGAGAGAATTTGAAAGAATATTTGGGGGTGAAGGGGCAACTAGGTGGCGCAGTGGATAAAGCACCAGCTCTGGAGAGAGGAGTACGTGGGTTCAGATCTGGTCTCATAACACTTAATAATTACCTAGCTGTGTCGCCTTGGGCAAGCCACTTAACCCCATTTGCCTTGCAAAAAGCAAAACAAAAAAAGAATATTTGGGGGTGAAAGGATCAACAAATGTTGATTCAAGAATGAAATTGTACAGTCACAATACTGCACTACATGCCACTGTCAGTTCTGTTTTTGCTGACATGTCTTCTGCATTTATCACAATAATTTCCTTACTCCCTTTGGCTGAGTCTTCTTTAAGGGTTTCTTCTACCCAAACCATTTCCTGTTACAAATAATAATTCATCTGACAGTGGCATTGGTCAGATACAGTCTTCATCAATGTGGTCTGTTGTTAAATATTGCTTGCAAGGGAGCAGCTAGGTGGCGCAGTGGATATAGTACCAGCCCTGGAGTCAGGAGTACCTGAGTTCAAATCTGATCTCAGACACTTAATAATTACCTGGCTGTGTGGCCTTGGGCAAATCACTTAACCCCATTGCCTTGCAAATATATATATATATATATATATATATACATACACACATATATATTGTTTGCAAAAGGCCTGTCAATTAGGGTGGCAATCATGACCTCAGACAAAGAAAAAGCAAAAACAGAATAGAATGAAAGAGATAAATCAGGGAAACTAAGAAAATCCTCTGATAAAAGACCTCACACTCAAATATATACTGAGTACAGACTGAGTCAAATATATAAAAATAAGAGCCATTCCCAAATGAGAAATGGTCTGAAGGATATTAACAGGCAATTTTCAGAAAAAGAAATCAGTTATCTGTAGTCTATTTGAAAATCAAAATCACTACAGAATAGAGAAAGGCAAATTAAACAACTGAAGTACCATCTCACACCTATCAGATATGACAAATTTTGGAAGGGATAAGGGAAAATAGGTGCATTAATGAATCACTGGTGCAGTAATGGACCGGTTCACTGTTCTCTCATTCTGGAGAACAATCTAGAACTAGGTGAAAGGGCTATAAAACTGGGCATACCCTTTGACCTTCAATACCATTACCATCCTAAAGAAATCAAAGAAGGAGGAAAAGAACCTATATGTACAAATATAGTCATAGTAGCTCTTTTTGTAGTGTTAAAGAACTGAAAACTAAGGGGATGTTTGTCAATTGGGGAAAAAGTGAACAAGTAATATATGATTGTGATGGAATACTCTTGTGCTGTGGAAATGATAAAAAGGCAGTGATTTCAGAAAAAAAAAACACAAAACTGAACTGATACAAAAAAAAGTGATAAAAATTAGGAGATCATAGTACATATTAACAAATGTTGTAATTATGATCAACCGTGAAAGGCCTGACTACTTTGATCGATATAATGATTCAAGACAATTCTGAAGGACTCAGACTCACATTGAAAAAAAATGTTCTCTACCTCCAGAGAGAGAACTAGTGAATTCTGCAAACTAAAATGAATTTTTTCTCAAAATGTTTTCCTTCTTTTTGTGATATGGATAATATAGAAATACACTTTGCATAATTTCATAAATAACTGAAAGCATATTTTTTGCTTTCTTTGAGGATGGAGAAGGGATAGGGAAACAATCTATAACTCAAAATTCAAAATGTAACTTAAAAATAAATAATAATTATTAAGAAAAAAGTCTGCCCTTGATTATATGGATGACTCACAAAGATTTTGTGTGTGTGTGTGTGTATATATACACACACACACACACAATATGTAAAAAAGAGGCAAATAGTAGTTAATGATTTTCTATCCCTTTTTCTTCAATGGCCCTCTGATAATGTATATCATTCAAGCAAAGTATAAAATAAGGGATGTATGCTCACCACTATATAGGGAGGAGGAGAGAAATAGAGGGGAAACCAGCATAAAGTCTCCAGGTTACAAAGTGATTCCCTGTTGCTGAAGTGGCATATCCATATTTGCTACTAAGACAGTATTGATTGCAGAAGACTCCAGAACCACAAAGTCATTTATAAGAATCTAAAAATTACTCAAGAGTTTGGTCAGTCCAAATATATAGGGAAAAAAACAAGTAGATGAAGATGTTCTATTGCCTGGATTCTAAGATGAATTTGGAAAGACACCCTGTAAAGCCTGTTCAACAATATGGTGATCAGAAGGAAACAGTACAGATGAACAATGAACTGAGCCCAGAGTTGAATAGCTGTAGAAAAGCAAATTATATAGCTTTCAAGGAAATGACAAAGTTCTTTCAGGAACCCCAAGTTTCCCATTAAAGAAAAGGTCACTTTTTCAATAGTAACATTTATTTAATGGTATTGCTACAAAGAAGTCAGATTACAACTGTCACTGAAAAATTCAAGACTATCACATAGAAAACAATGGAAGGGCATATGGCAGATGTGAGTAGGTTCCACATAGAAGAAGAGGCATAAAGAACATCATCAAGGAACTATATAACATGGGATAAGAACAAAGGATGACAGGAAAATTGCCAGACTGATTCACTGGAAACCTTGTGATGTCAAAGGCAATAGAGAACACCTTGAATTCACTGGATGGACCAACTCCCTGTAATCCAGAGAAAATATGAATGAATCACAGGACAGGTGGACAAAGATTGTGATATGAATCATTAGAGGAAACTATCAAATCAATCAGGCTCAAATTTTATTTGCAAATACTTGATATTAACTAAAAGTTTAATATGAAAAAGGGAGAAACTGTTGTTTTTATGATGCATTTCCTCATCCAACTAGAAAAAGAAGAGAACTAAACTCTCTTGGCAGGTAGGTGGCATTAAGAGAACTGGGGCTGGTGTAAAAGTCTTAAATTCACATTTTTCCCTCAAACTCTTACTAGCTGTGTGGCCTTAGGCAAATTACTTAGTCTGATTGCCTCAGTTTCCTCAAGTGTAAAATATGTTAAATTAACAAATAGTTGAACTGTTAGATCTATGAAATGGGATAAGAATTTATAATCAAAGGGATAAAGAACATCATAAAATGCAAAATTGATCATTTTGATCACAAAATTTAAAAAGTTAGCACAAACAAAATCAATGCAACCAAAACTGGAAGGAACTCAGAAGACTAGAAAACAATTTTTACAGCCAATCTTTCCAATAAAGGCCTCATCTCTAAAATAGAGAACTGAATCAAATTTATAAGAATACAAGTCATTCACCAACTGGTAAATGGTCAAAAGATATGAACAGTTTTCAGAGGAAGAAATTAAAGCTATCTAAAGTCATCATATGAAAAATGCTCCAAATCAATATCAATTAGAGAAATGGAAAATAAAGCAACTTCTGAGGTAAAACTTCACACATCAGACTGGTTAATATGACAGAAAAATGATAAATGTTGAAGGGGATAGGGGAAAATTGGAACACTAATGCCTATTGGTGAAGTTGTGAACTGATTCAACTATTCTGAATAGAGGGCTATAAAAGTTTAAATTCTTCAATCTATCAATACCATTACTAGGTCTGTATACCAAAAAAATAAATAAAAAGGGGGGGGGGGAAGATCTGCATATATACAAATACTTATAGAAGCTCTTTTTGTAATGGCAAAGAATTGGAAACTGAGAGGATGACCAACAGTTAAGGAATGGCTGAACAAACTTGGTATATGAATATGATGAATTATTATTGTCCCATAATCACGAACAGGTGCAAAGACTTACATGAATTGGAACTGAGTGAAAGTGAGCAGAACCAGGAGAACATTCACAGAAATAGCAAACATTATGTGATGATCAACACTTGATAGACTTAGCCCTTTTCTTAACAATATAAATATCAAGAGATAATTCCAAAGTTTGGTGATGGAAAATACCATCCCCATCCAAGAAAGAACTGGAGTCTGAATGCAGACTAAAACATACTATTTTCAGGGTGGCTAGGTGGCGCAATGGATAGAGCACTGGCCCTGGAGTCAGGAGTAATTGACTTCAAATCCAGCCTCAGACACTTAATAATTACCTAGCTGTGTGGCCTTGGGCAAGCCACTTAACCCCATTTGCCTTGCAAAAACCTAAAAAAACAAAAACAAAAAAGAAAACAAAATAAAATATACTATTTTCACTTAAAAAAATTTTTTTCTCATAATTTTTTTCCATTTTGTTCTGCTTCTTTCATAATTTGACTAATATGGAAATATTTATGTGTAACATGACTGTGTAAATTATCATCTCTATCCGATTACTGCTGTCTTGGGGAGGGGAAGGCAAGGGAAGAAGGAGAAAAATGTGGAACAAAAAAATTTATAAAAAATAAATGTTTTTTCTCTCTCTCACTATTCTTGAGGATTCTTATCTTTTGGGGGGGGGGTGGTAAGGGAGGTTTAGGTTTACTCTCCCAGCAAGATTACTGTAATAATATAAAAGAAATAAATAAGCCTCCATCTCTATCTCTATCAGAACCCAAGATGAAAACAATAAAGGCATGGATAAAATAGACAAGCAGGAAGAAACTAAGTGTTTTATTTTGGCAGTAAAGAGAGGAAGGCCCATCCAGATCCTTCTAATAATCCTGGAGGGAAGTACTGAATTTATAGCCCCCATTTCATAGCTGAGTTCTCAAAACCTCAAAAGTAATCAGGGACTTGCCATGTTCATCACATGGCTACTAAGAGATAGAATATTTTAAAAGGTCACTGGACTTGGCAATAATGAGGTCAGTCAATTCTAAATTCTGCTCCTTCTGCAAGAACTGGCTCTTCAAGAAGATGGGTGGAGAGAGAATATCTTATTTTTCAGGCTATTTTTTAATATCATTCTTGAATGACAAGTTCATGACAATGAGACTGTCATTTCCAGGGAAAAGGCCATGCCATCATCATTAATACCTATGCTTCCACAATGATGATCACTGATTAAGTTAAAGAAAGATTTTATTAAGACCTGAACACCCTTCTCTTCAATGTACCAAAAGGGGACAAGGTTATGATTCTGGGTGACTTTAATGCTAGAGGTACGCTCAGATTACCAGCCATGGCAGGGAGTCTTTGGGAGGAATGGAGTTGGAAACAGCAAGAGCAATGGTCACCTAATACTGAAAATTTGTACATGACCCCAAATACTGTCTTCCTGGATGCACCCTCATAGCAAACATTGGCATCTAACAGACTATGTGATCAGAAGAAGAGAAAAACAGAATATGAGAGGGACAAAGGCAATGTGTGATTCAGAGTGCTAGACTGATCACAGACTCATCCTTTCTAAGCTAAATATTTACATTCAACCAGAGCAGCAGTCCCAAGGCAAAATGAATACTAGAAAAATTACTGTCAAAGAGATTAGAATATCTCCCTGAGTGGGAAGTTTGTTGCTAACTTGAAAGGAAAACTGAGCCAATACACAGTTGGCAAAGAATGGGCAGCTTTCAGAGATCTGGGTCAGAATACTCACAAACTTCAAGACTGGTGTGATGAAAATAATGGGGAAATACAGAAGTTGCTGAATGAAAAATGAGAACTCCACAGGGTTTACCAGCAGATTAGTTCATCCATTTCTTAGAAGGCAGCATTTAAGTCCATCAAAAGTAAAGTCCAAGCAAAGCTTAAAAAGATGCAGGACTTTTGGCTCAGTAAGAAGGCAGATGAAATTCAATTTTATGCAAGCAGTAACAAGCCAAAATGCTTTTATGATGCCCTGAAGGCTATTTATGGGTCAAAGACTTATGTGCATCTCAACTAATCAGTGTTGATGGATCCACGATGATTTTTTTTTTTAGGTTTTTGCAAGGCAAATGGAGTTAAGTGGCTTGCCCAAGGCCACACAGCTAGGTAATTATTAAGTGTCCGAGACCAGATTTGAACCCAGGTACTCCTGACTCCAAGGCCAGTGCTTTATCCACTAAGCCACCTAGCCACCCCAATCCACAATGATTAAAGATAGGGACAAGATCCTAGAGAGATGGGCTGAAGTCAATCAGTCCCTAGCTGAAGTTCCAACTGAAGAAGAGGGTTTTGGATGTCATTAGGCTCCTTTCAAGTGACAAAATACTTGGTGCTAATTCTATTCCAGTTGAGATCCAGGGTGGGGGTGGGGGGTGTCATCATCCAAAAACTAACGGATATTTTCCAGGTTATATGGCATGAAGAGGTTTTCCCCCCAAGCCTCCATCGTCCATCTTTATAAAGGTAAAGGGAATAGATTATCCTGTGACAATCACAGAGGTATTTCTCTTTTAATCATTTCCAGAGTCCTTCTCAATAGGCTGATCCTTCACCTAGAAAACAGTCACTTCCCAAGAGCTGGTGTGGCTTCAGAAAACAGTCAGTATGGTATTTGTTGTCTGACAATGCCAGGAACAGAATAGAGATCTGTGTACAACATTTGTACATCTGATCAAGGCCTTTGGTACTATCAGGCACAAAGAATTATGGAAAATTATGTCAAAATTTGGTTTACCAGAGAAGTTCATCAGTATTGGATGTCAATTTCATGATGGCCTGCATGCCTGGGTTCTGGATAGTTGGATGATGCTCTCAAGATTTCCCACTCACCAATGGAGTAAAAACAAGGATGTGTCCTTACTCTCATACTTTTTTTAGCATGATGTTTTCAGCCACTTCATCAAAAATGCCTTCAGTACGGATGAACATGGTCTCAAGATCAGGTACTTACTTCACTGCTGGCAAATTATTCAACTAGAAAAGGTTATAAGCCAAGACCAAAGTGGATGGAGTACTAGTGCATGATCTTCTATTTGCAGATGACTGTCCACTTAATGCAGCCTCTGAAGCTGAGATGCAACAAAGTACAGTTGGATTCTCTACTACTTGTGCTGATTTTGGTCTAACAATGAACACCAAAGAAAACACAGGTACTCCATCAGTCAGGACCACACCATTCATATGTGGAACCATGATTACAGCAAATGGAGAAGTTTTGGGGGTTTTTTTAGGGTTGTTTTTTTTTTGCAAGGCAAATGGGTTAAGTGGCTTGCCCAGGGCCACACAGCTAGGTGATTATTAAGTGTCTGAGGCCGGATTTGAACTCAGGTACTCCTGACTCCATGGCCAGTGCTCTATCCACTGCGCCACCTAGCCGCCCCTAAATGGAGAAGTTCTGAGTACTGTTCACTTATCTTGGCAGTATCCTTTCCAAGGAGGCACACATTGCAAATGAGGTTGACATTCACATTGCTAGAGCTAGCTCAATATTTGGGAGGCTCCAAAAGAAAGTACGAGAAAGAAAAGGTATTAGACTAATCTACAGAGCCACTGTGTTGACCTATATGCTATATGCCTGTGAAACCTGGACAGTCTACTAGTACCATGTCAGGAAACTGAATAGCTTCCATTTAAATTGTCTTGGGAAGATCATCTGAGGGGCGGCTAGGTGGCATAGTGGATAGAGCACCGGCTCTTGAGTCAGGAGTACCTGGGTTCAAATGCGGTCTCAGACACTTAATAATCACCTAGCTGTGTGGCCTTGGGCAAGCCACTTAACCCAGATTGCCTTGCAAAAACCTAAAAAAAAAAAAAGATCATCTGGCAGGAGAAGATATTGGACACTGAGGTTCCTTTCTCAAGCTAAATTGCCTAGCATTGCAACATTACTACTGAGAGAGAAACTATGTTGTTAGAATGCCAGATGTACACTTGCCAAAAAAACTATTTTATGGAGAACTCATTCAGGGTAAATATCCACGGGGGGGGGGGGGGGGGGGGGGGGGGGGGGGGGGGGGGGTCAGAAGAAATGATCCTGAGACAACCTGAAGATCTTACGGAAGAACTTTAGAGTTGATTGTACAGCATGGGAAACACTGGCACAAGATTGCTGAGCATAGTATGCCCTCATCAGTGAGTGTGCAGCACTCTACGAGGAAGGCAGAATTGAAGCAAATCAAAGGAACCATGATATACCTAAATTTAGAGTACCCATCCCAGGTGTTCATATGGAGTACTGTGCCCAACCTGTGGTAGAGCATTCTGAGTTCATTTTGGTCTGATCAGCCACAGGTGGACACACTGTAATTTGTCTCAAACATAGTGATGTCATTTTGGTCTTCTTCAATAACAAAAGACAAGAACTAACAAGTCAGTGAGTGGTTATCAGAAAGTAAATCAGAAAACTCAAAAGCTAAAGTGCAATCAGAAGCAAAGTATTCATCCACAATAGCATAACTGAGTAAGCAGAGTGCCCAAGGAAAGATACCAAGACTATAAGAAGTGAAATATTCACATAAGAAGTAAAAATTCAATTCCCCCAGTTAATTCTATTCCAAGCACAATAAAAATTTAAATAGAGAATCGAATTACATATTGGAATGAAATTTAATTCTTTTTTTTTTTTGTTAAGGTTTTTGCAAGGCAAATGGAGTTAAGCGGCTTGCCCAAGGCCATACAGCTAGGTAATTATTAAGTGTCTGAGGCCTCATTTGAACTCAGGTACTTCTGACTCCAGGGCTCACTTCCGCCACCTAGCTGCCTGAAATTTCATTCTTTATCAGAGAAAATATGCAAGAAAATTCAGTTATCTTGTATATAGATAATTCAGGTACCATTAATAACAATTTTAAATCTCTTCTCAAGCTAGGGGACTACTTTTTAATTCATTTTTAAAAAATAAATTTTACTTTCTATTAAAATAAACCTAATATCAATATGAACAATTAATCATATAAAAAACTAAAAAAAGTGACAACATATAAGAAATATGTCTCCCCCTAAGTAGAGTTTGTTTTTACATTCTTGAAATTGATATGGTATTTCCACCACTGCCCTGTCTATCTGTGCTCCCTGTTCATTTCTATTTATTAACCTATTTCTTTTTTTTTTTTTTTGGTTATCACTACCAGTACCTTCTCCTATGTCTCCCTGTTACCTCATTTCCTAACAAAAAATAAAAATCCTCTCATAATGACCCAAATAAGTATATTGGTGTGGTTATGGAGAATTGAGGTTATGTAAGGATATAAAATCCTTAACAGTTTCTACTGCCCTTGAAGCTGTGAGGCTTTGTATCTAAAGAGACAGATATTCTCCCTAATCTCAGGAGGGAAGAAGTCAAGAATAAAGTAAGAAATATGTTTGGGAGGGATTAATTTATAAATCTTTTGGAGTTACGATGAGTCTTAAGTATTAAGTATTAAGATGAGTTCTTAAGTATTTCAAAATTGTCTTCCTTTATCATGTTAGTTATCACATAAATTCTTCTGGTTCTTCTCACTTCAACCTGCATCAGTTCACATAAATCCTCCAAGGTTTCTTTGACTTTATCCTTTCAACATTTTCTACAGCACAATAATACTCCATTACAATTCCTACTATATGCCAAACATTGTTATAAACACTGGAAATATACTTGTCCTCAAAGAGATAATATTCTTACATAAAGTTCACCATAATGGATTTAACCCAATGTCCAAAGTCTTTGAAAATCTTTATAGATCTTACAATCAAATTCATTTTTATCTACAAATCTGATTGGAAGGTCCAGGATCCTAAGGACACTCCACTTCAAACTCTGTGACTTCTTCCTCTGACTGATTGTTCTCAGGACCTACATTTTTAAGAAGATATATGCATGTCAGTTAAGTCTTCATTTCTCTTTAGTTATTCTCTTCTGAGCTTATTTTGATCTGATCAGCCACTGCTGGACACACTGTAATTTGTCTCAAACACAGTGATGTCATTTTGGTCTTCAATAACAAATGACAAGAACTAACCAGTCAGTGAGTGGCAAATGTAGAGGGTCTCCCCTAGTCTTTCTCCTTTCTCTACTTTGCAGCTTCCTTTTATTGCAGCTTCCTCATTAGAACAGAAATTTCTGGAGGACAGAGTTATCTTTCTGCTTGTATTTTTATTCTAAGTGCATGTTGATTTGACATGGTAATCTCTTGTCATTGAATCATTAATGAATAGTCTGAGTGCAGCTATCTAATCAGAACTGAATCCCTCTAATTATAATACAATCTACATCTCTCCTACAAGAATGAGGTATTTTGCTAAAAGCTAGGTATAGTTGAAAGCTTTAAAAATGCCAATAAATGTAATATTCTAATACAACTTTGGAGAATTGATGGGGAAACCTAACTCTAGATTTCTAAAAAGGAGGCTGTGATCCACAAATATGAAATGAAACTTTTTATTTGGTCAAAGTAAAGATGTTTTGTTTGACTATTCTTATTTGTTACAAGAAGATTATATTGGGGGGGGAAGATGTCAGGATGAAAGTGAAAGTGATGGAAAAAAAGGAAACCCAAATGGGTTTTTTTTATCAAATCAAATCTAGCTAAGTTATCTACAGCATTCCTCTGGACTAAGTTGTTTTGTCAAAAAAAAAAGGAATGAGATTGATCAGAGCCAAGTAAGCATTCTATATTAACCATTTTCCCCTTTCTAGATATTTATAAACATTATATAATTTCCCAGAATAGACTTCTCTGCCATGCACCAGAAGCCTGCTCCTTCAATTGCTGAGTTTCTCGCATTAACAATTTTAAGAAGGCACCTGGGCTAGTCATGCTAATTCTTCAATCCTTTCCTAGATTTGCTGGACTTTTCTAACTTGTCTTCTATGCTTTCTGGAGGGCACCTTCTCTCTTTCCCATTCTGTTCTGTTATGATATTCCTCAATTAGAGCATAAGCTCCTAATACAATTGTATTACAAGAAATGACAAGCAGGATGCTTTCAGAAAAACCTGGGAAGACTTACACAAACTGATGCAAAGTGAAATGAGTAGCACCAGAAAAACACTATATAAAGCAACAAAACTGTGTGATGATCAACTGTGAAATGATTTAGCTATTCTAAGCAATACAATAATCTAAAACAATTCCAAAGGGCTCAGGATGAGAAATGCTTTCCACTTCCAGAGAAAGAAATGATGGAATCTGAAAGTAAATTAAAGCATACTTTTTAAAACTTCATTTCATTTGTTTGTGATTGTTTTTTTATCTATGTTTTCTTTCACAACATATTCAATATGGAAATAGGGCAGATGGGATAATAACATGTATAATCTATTAAAATAAAAAAAATTTTTTAAAGATTAGAGACTGGTTGGCTAGGTGGTGCAGTGGATAAAGCAGTCTCAGACACTTAATAATTACCTAGCTGTGTGGCCTTGGGCAAGCCACTTAACCCCACTGCCTGGCAAAAAAAAAAAAAAAAAAAAAAGATTAGAGACTGTCAAGTTAGTTAAGTATTCATTAAGTACTTACTAAGTACCATGCAATTGATAAACAATGGGGATACAAATAAAAGTAAAAAGGCAGGCAGTCCCAGCCCTCAATAACAGAAAGAAAAATACATAAAAGGAGTTGAAAAAAGGAGAAGAGGAAAGGTATCTGGAAGTCAGGCAAGGGGATTAAATGTAATCTGGAAAATTCAGGATAGATGAACCCAATTCTTTCTTAAAATGGAAGTCCAGGAGGAACTTACAAATAAGTAGAAGAAAAGGGCTGCAGAAGCAAAGAAAGAAAGCAGCTGAGGCACACTGATAAAGAAAATGAAGGATGACTGGACTGTCTTTCTTTTCATTTGATTTTGTATTCCCAGTATTTAGTGTTATGACGTTCAGAGTTAAGCACTTAAATGCCTGTTGAACTGAAACTCAGAAACTATAGTTTACAGACTGTTCTCTTTCTTCTGAAAGTTGGGGGATGTACCCTTCTTCAGGACTGTGGTACCTCTCAAATTCTTCATCCTTCCAAATATTACTGACTGTAGGTCAGTAATCACATCTATAAATTCTATCAATACCCAAAGGATGTAATTCATTTGAGACAATTCATCAAGAGCAATTAGATCAGGACTTCTTAATCAAAGAATTCCACGTATACATTTCAGGATGCTTAAGAGCATGGGACAGGAAAAATATTTTATCTTTATTTTAACTAATCTCTAATTGAAATACAGTATTTCCTTCAATTATAAAGATAGGGTCTAAGAAGGGTCTAGAGGCTTTTTGCCCAGCTAGTAAAAGAGCCTATGACACAAAAAAAGTTAATAAACCCTAAACAGATGCTCTCTAATCATTTCCTTATTTATCCTGGGTATCACCTCCCTATGGTCATTTTTTATCTGGCATTAACAGTCAAAAAAGAACATTCTCCTTGGCACAGAAAACAAGTAAAATAAGATCAGTTTTCTTTTTTCTCTGTGATCAGCTATCATCCCAACTGCACTAAATCCTATCTTTTTACACTGATTCATCCTTATTTTACTTGAGTTCTACCCTCCTACACCCCACAACATAGCTTTAAAAAAAAACACTTTTCCATTACTTTTAGCTCATTTTTGCCTGCCTCAACTCTCATCTTTAGCACTCAATACAATTTTTGTCCTCTGTTCTTGCTTCCAACTTAGCAAAATCTAAATTGGAAGTGTAGGTATGGATTCCCCTGCATATCTTCAGTGTCTGCAGACAATTCCCATTTTTCTTTCTTATCCAAATGTTTCCTTTGTGATTTCAGAATTTCATTCTTAAGTTTCCCCAGTTAAATTTCATTCTTAAGACTTCCCTGGCAGAATTTTAATTCACAGGATCCTCTCTATCATTCCTCAGAATTCTTTGAAATGTGCTTTTCAAAAATAAAGGACACATGGGGCGGCTAGGTGGAGCAGAGGCTAGAGCACTGGCCCTGGAGTCAGGAGTACCTGGGTTCAAATCCAGTCTCAGACACTTAATAATTACCTAGCTGTGTGGCCTTGGGCAAGCCACTTAACCCCACTGCCTTACAAAAACCTAAAAAAAAAAATTAAAATTAAAATAAAGGACACAGGCAACACTATGTTTGACTTTCCTCTCCTCTATGACAGATTCTCAGAGGGAGGTTTCCTATCATTTTAGGCAACTAGTAAAAGAGAATCAGATCCAAGATAAAATTTCCCTTTGTTGATCCTCTGTCTTTGGAAGGATCAAATAATCATTAAGACAACAAGTGATGGCATAGAAAGAAAGTATCATTAGATGTCTGTGTAATTGAAGTCTCCTATTACCACTAAATCAAGCATCACTGCCAGGGTGTGATCTATTTCCTGGACACAACTATTTCCTTTATCATTTACCATTCAGAGGTCTACAGCATATTCTGACCACAAAATAATTTTTGATCTTCAAATAAATATTTGCTCTGTGCTATTCTTCCCTACTGGTTCTTGGGTTTACTCACTTGAATAAACTTCCTTAATATACAATGCTGTTATAGGGAACAGGAATACGAAAGTGAGAGTCTTCTAAAGAATTTTAAAATGATACTTTCTGTCCTTTCAAATCTAATTGGCAAAATTCAGTAGCTTTGTCCTTTGGATGTCTTACTATACCATTCAGATAGAATCTGAAGATCATTCTCCTTCAGTTCAACAATACTATTGCTTTCACTGCCCTACATATGTATGCCACCTTAAAGTAAGCTATAAACTTTTTCTAAAGTTGAGAATTTTATTTTGAAATGAAAATCAACAATTATTATACAAAAATTCTTCTAATATAGTCAGAATATAGGCATGTATCTTTTTTTTTAAAAAGTCTTGCTTCAGACAGCTAGGTGGCACAGTGGATAGAGCACCAGCCCTGGAGTCAGGAGGACCTGAGTTCAAATTTGACCTCAGACATTTATTAACTACATTGAAAAATAAATAAAGTCTTGCTTCATTTCTTCTAGGAAATACACCTGATATTACAGATAAGATAGGTTTTTCTCTGAAGCTTTGATGAAGGTGTTGTAGACTTAGCCTCTTTTTTTTTTAGTCGTTTCTATGCTGGGCATCCCTAGCATCAACAATTCTTTATCTTTTTTTTTGTTGTTGTTCATTCTTCCAGTCTTACTTTCCAAATTAGGGTTTTGTATTAGGTATAGGTTTTACTTACACACACACACAAACACACACACACAACCTACCTGCTAGGACTTCTACATACTTCCTTGGTTCTAGCCTGTCCTATTGATATCTTTTCACTGCAAGCTATATATATATATATATATATATATAAATATATATATATATACACATATATATATAGTTTTTTGTCCACTGAAATTGCCTTTATTTGTTCCCACCCCAGCTCACACCTTCCAGCTTAGCTACCTTTTTACCTGTATTCCCAGAACCAACCTACCACCTGTAGCTCTTCTCCCTTCTAATTTCTCTTGACAACCCTAAACTTCCAGCCCACCTTTATGCCTAACTTTTACAGATCTTTAAACCAACTCATATAACAGCCTGAGTTTTGATATTGCTTCCAGTTCCATGAATGCCCCTCCCATTCCATTGACAAGTAGTCTTTTTTTTTAAGGTTTTTGCAAGGCAATGGGGTTAAGTGGCTTGCCCAAGGCCACACAGCTAGGTAATTATTAAGTGTCTGAGGCTGCATTTGAACTCAGGTCCTCCTGACTCCAGGGCCGGTGCTCTATCCACTGCACCACCTAGCCACCCCTGCATGCTATATTCTTTAAAAATCACAGGGGATTCAGGCCTGAATGAGGAAACTTTTCAACAGATTCTAAACAGACTGATCTTTCACCTGATCTTTATTTTCCTAAGCTTTCAAGGCTCCCAACTCTAGTTCTTAGAGCCAGCATGGTATACACTGAAGACAAAAATTATTTCATTAGATTCTGAAACAGATTTTAGTCTGAAATCTCAACCTTCCAATCTACCTGGATGACCTAGAACAAGTCACTTTATCTAGACTTCAATTTTCTCACCTATAAAATGAGAAGGTTAAAACTAGATGTCTAACAGTTTTCTGTAGCTCTAAATCGAGGTGTTTCTCTGCACCACAGAAGATCAAATGTCCTAATAGAATATAAGCTCTTTAAAGACAGGACTATTCATATTTTTCTTTGTATTCCCAGTACCTGGCAGTGTCTAGTACATATCCAGTCATTTTGGTTATGTCCAACTCTTTGTGATTCCATTTGAGGTTTTCTTGACAAAGATACTAGAGTGGTTTGCCATAACTAGGATAATCAAGGTTGAGTGATATGACCAGTCATACAGTTTCTAAATGTCTAAGGCCAGACTTGAATAAAGGAAGATGGAGTCCTCCTGTCTCCATATATAGCACTCTGTGAACTGTGCCATCTAGCTGTCCCAGTCCCTAGTAGGTGCTTAATGCTTCCAGATTATGAAATGTTTCTTCAATTCAACTTCCTAATATTTTGCTCCAAATATTCCTAACACAAATTCATTTCTCAGAATATAGTTAGGTTTTTTCCCTATGCTTCTCAAGCACAGAAGACTTCTCAATGCAAAGACACTAACCTGAAAATATATTTAAGAAACTGAGAATCTGATTTATTTTAAATCAACTAAAATAGATTGGAGTACTTTAAATGCCATAATCAATTCTGAGTTTGTAATCAAGTAACATGTCTTTAAAACAATAGTCTAAGGCTTATGAATTTAATTAAAAGATAAAATTCAGATAAATTCAAAGTACTAACATCCCTAGAACCATTTTATACTTACTTGGGAGTCCTTAGTTCAACTATGTTTGTTTTGATCTCTGCTTTGTTAATTCACAAGAGGCCTTTAAAAAAAAAAAACACGCCCTGACCAGAATTAGGTTCCTGAAGTATAAAGGGAGAGGGAAACTGACCTCAAAAACTAGGAGTTCTGATTTCAAAACCTTAGGAATGAGTTTCCTAAGTTTTGCAACAAGCAAATTTTGAAGCACAGGAATTCTGGAAAACTGACCTACTACATTTCAGCTCTCTTAATTAACACATACCAAATTATTTCTTGTCCTATTCAACTTTTTTTCAAAGATAAGAAAAGCAAAAGAGTACAACAAGTACCTATTAATCTTTTTACCCATCACTGAAATATCTAGTGTATACAAAGTAAATCTAAGAGTAGAACAGAATTGTTCCTTCAAAGAAAAAAGAGCGCTAAACATTTCCCAGATGAAAATCTGATCGCAAAATCCAAACCAAACCTTTAACAGTGTCCAGTGACTGGGAGATGTTTAGTTGAAAAAAAAAAGAAGGAAAAAAAGCCAGTTGCTCCTAGAGAGAGAAAGTGACACAATGAAGAATGAGCTTTTTGTTTAGTGTTTGAATTCAGCCCTGTAAGTAGCTGAAGGTCTTCCTGGCATGGCTTCATTAACCCACTTAAATAGAGATGGCAAGATTTACCAACCATGGGGCATAAAACAATTCATTGACAAGTATGTCCACTGATTAGCTTACTAATAAACACTATCCCAAGCATTTCCCATGTGATTGGTAGGAGATGGTCACTTTTAGTTCCCACCCAGAAACATTTATTTCAGTTGATTGTGCAAGAAATTAAGTGTCACTACAACAAAATAATAAGTGAAAATTGATTCATTAGGATGCTAAAAATTTAATTTAAAATTCAAAATAAATACTACCATATCAACTCAGTTGAATTACTGCCTCTTTTTTTTTAATCCCCTAGACACTAGTTCACATTTAATAGTCCTTTAATGGTTGCACTTCACATATTCTTAATTACTATCATCATCTCATTTGCTCCATGTCCAGAGAGGAGCTATAACCACCCCAGAATATCCTGTGCATCTCTAAGCGATTTGATATGGACATGGGTTTCTATTTCCTCTGCCTGTCTAGAGCTGTGATTAGCAACAGAACTACCTATAAAAATTTTGTGCACCATGAACAAATACCAATTCCACTGTCCTACATAAAATTAATAAGCACATTATAGAAGGCAATTTGAAATTATGCAAATAAACTGGCTATAAAGTCATCCATACTCTCTGACCCAGAAATCCCTCTGTTAAGTATACATCCCCCCAAAAGTGAATGAAAACCTAAAGGTTCTATTTATACCAAAATATTTATAGTAGCATGTTTTTGTGGTAGCAAAAACCTGGTAACAAAGTAAATGTCCATCAAATGAGGAATGGATAAGCAAATTGTGATATTAATGTAACAGAATATTATTCTGCTATAAGAAATGACAAATAGAACATAGATTTTCACAAACTGGTGCAAGAGGAAACAAGCAGAGTCATAGGAAAAATACACATAATGACTCTGATAATATTTTATATAAAACAATTTTTAAAAAATTATGAAATTATAAAGGTCAAAGATTGGTCCTGAGGAATAGGTGTTCCCTACTTTGCAGAGGCAGGAATTTTAATTGTGCAGAAAACTGCATATAACATCAGATTTTCAACATATTAGTTTTGATAATATTTTTCCTCTTCCGAGGCTATAATCTAATCATAGAACTTTGGTGGGAAAAAAATCTCTATTTCATAGGTGAGATAGGTTTAATTCAAGCACTAAAACTATGTGATGAAAGAAAAACCATAATTTTCTTAAATAAATGACATTTTGTTTCATGAAAACAATAATATGAAAATGTGAATTATTAGCCTATAAAAGGAGATAGTGTTCATGACAATATAAACTTTTAAAAGTTTTACATAATTAATGAAAATTTAATGAAACTGGAGTTGGAACTTCTTTGCATTAAATATCACCAATAAAAAAGTAATATCTGTGATTTCTCTGTCATCATATTCAACTGAGATCAATGTATAACATGGAACCAATGTTAAGACCAACAGAATGCCTTCTGTGGGGGGGGGGGAGCAAGAATGGGGGAAAATTGTAAAACTCAAAAATGAATAAAATCTTTCTTTAAAAAAAAAAAGTAGGGGGCCGGCTAGGTGGCGCAGTGGATAGAGCACCGGCCCTGGAGTCAAGAGTACCTGAGTTCAAATCCGGCCTCAGACACTTAATAATTACCTAGCTGTGTGGCCTTGGGCAAGCCATGTAACCCCATTGCCTTGCAAAAACCTAAAAAAAAAAAAAAAAAGTATACTGAACAGATTAATTGGCATCTTAAAAGATCCTGTTTGTGTTCCAAGATGATAAATATTATCCAATTTTTATGGTCAAAAAAAGTAATATCTAAGAAACTTATATAAGAATATACATAAAAAAACCCAAGAATCATTCTCTAAAATATAAATGGTCAAAGGATATAAAATGAAGTTTTCAAAAAAAATTGCAAATTTAAATAACTGTATGAAAACATGTTCCACTACACTAACAGAATAAATAAAATGTTAATGAAAACAATTCTGAGGTTTCATTTATTAAAGCAAGTTAGCAAAGATGACAAAAATAGGAATAGTCAATGCTAAAGGAACAAATAGAAGGCAGGAACACTAATACACTATTGTAACTGTGAAACTGTTAAGTGCCGGCGGAATCACTCTGGATATTGATTTAAATTATTCATGAAAATGAGTAATTGAGCTGTCCCTTTGACCTTTGCCTCAATGACCCCACCACACAATACATACATCAAGGAAATCAAAGAAACAAAGAAGGAATATCTGAAAAAAGTATATAGTATGTAAATTTAATGAAATATTACTGTGTAGTAAATTAGAAAATCAGAGAAATGTATGAATATTGCTCTGAACCAATGAAGTCCTGGAGAATGAAGCCTACCCAATTTCCTTCACAGAAGTAAAAGAGGTAAAGGAAAGATGCAGAAGAGCTTAACCTGGGGGGGAGGTGTAGATTAAAGAGTATATTTGGAGGGAATTCCAATAAAATTGGATGGGGAAAAATTTTATTTTTATTTTTTTCTAACCTTTATCTGAAATTTAGCATTTTCTTCAATTATGATTTTTTTTTAAAAGCCTGATTCTGAGATGAGAGTCTAAGGCTTGACCAAAGTAAAATAGGGATTTTTGACACAAAAAAGGTTAGGAATTTCTGGTCTCTTTAGAATGAACATCAATCCTATATACTGTAAGATGCAGTAACCATCTGATTCTTTTTCTTTTTCTTAATTGCTCTTCTTTGACCATAAGGAAGTGAAGTGGAATGGGAGGTTTAATCCCAGAAATGCCAACAATATAAAGACAAAAGGTAGTTAAGAGAACTTTTTTTTTATTTTTAGGGGGGGTTTTTGCAAGGCAATGGGGTTAAGTGACTTGCCCAAGGTCACACAACTAGGTTAAGTATTCTGTGCCTGAGGTCGAATTTGAACTCAGGTCCTCCTGACTCCAAGGCCAGTGCTCTCTATCCACTATGCCATCTAGCTGCCCCTTGTAAGAAAACTTAAAAAAAAAGTATCATGGGAATTTTGGTTGCTCTTACAGGAATAAATATATAAATATAATTCTCATTATGAGTATTTAGATTTAAAATCCTTAGAAGAGAGAGGGAGGAGGAAATCCTGCCGGTTCTATCTCCAGGAAACATTCAAAATGCTAGATCCTTAATTCAAACTGTCATGACCTCTGATCTGGATTATTTCAACCTCCAAATTGATCTCCCCACCGCAAGTGTCTCACAACTCTAGCTCAGCCTAAACACTGTTACTAAAATAATTTTCCACAGCTCAAAGTGATTCAAGTCCATCTAATTCAGTGGTCTCCTGTCTCTAAGATAAAATATAAACTTCAATGTTTGATTTTTAAAGTCTTTTACAACCTTGTCCCAACCATCCTCACCAACCTCAGTAAACATTCCTCCTCCCACACATTGCGTGGGAGCTACAACAGCCTCTGTTCCTCACACAGGAGATGTTTCCCATCTCTGGGTTTTTGAACTGGCCATCCCACAGGCTTGAAATACAAGTCAGCTCCTTATCTCCATTCTGCATTTATTTATTTATTTGTTTATTTTTTTCTTGCAAGGCAAATGGGGTTAAGTCAAGGCAAATGGGGTTAAGTGGCTTGCCCAAGGCCACACAACTAGGTAATTATAAAGTGTCTGAGGCCACATTTGAACCCAGGTACTCCTGACTCCAGGGCTGATGCTCTATCCACTGGGTCACCTAGCTGCCTCTATACACCATGTATTTAAGATGATGCTTATCTTCTGCAGTTTTTCCTAATCCCCTCTCCATCCCTGGCAACAAGTAGTGCTCTACCTCTCAAACTATCTTGTGCTTAACTACTTTACAATTATATTGCATATACCTATTTATATAGTTGTCTTTTCATTACAATGTAAACTAATATTAAGGAAGTATTGTTTTACTTTTTGGTACTTGTGGCTGATTGAGAGAGAAGGAAACAGAAAGAATAAAAATATTATAACAAATTTACGAAAGTATATTCGGGCAGCTAGGTGACCCAGTGGATAGAGCACCAGCCTTGGGTACCTGAGTTCAAATCCGGCATCAGACACTTAATTACCTAGCTGTGTGGCCTTGGGCAAGCCTTTAACCCCATTGCCTTGCAAAAACCTAAATATATATATATACTCTAATAAAAAAGTTGCAGAATATAGAATAAGAATGCAAGAATGCCTGAGAAATCATTGTCACTTTCATCATTTTTGTTCTGCAGGAAAACCTTAAGGTAAATGAATGTGCCAGAAATAAATGAGGTCACCCATTCATGGCATTCTTATGAAAGCATTCACTTTAGATTGTCTATATTGATGATGTTTTTCTTCATTCTTGAGAAAGACATGACATCAAGAAGGTGACAAGTACATGAAATGAATGGGGGGGGGGGGGGGGGGGCTGTGCTAACCAGTCCCACTTTCTCCTCCAGAACAATCTGGATCCAGTGGCCAGATATGAATCAGGATTACTGAAAACTGGATAGGGGCAATCAGAGTTAAGTGATTTGGCCAAGGTTACACAGTAAGTGTTAAGTGTCTGAGAATGGATTCAAACTCCTATCCCCTTGCCAGCGCTCTATCCACTGTTTCACCTAGCCAACTACAGAATGTTCTCATTTTAAAACATCTTAAAATGTCCTCATTTAAAATAATTATAAATCAGTGAGAGGTTCATCCACAGGTTCAATTAGATAAAACCACAGCTGGAAGGGGTGGTCTCAAGAAGGGCAGGACTAGAAGTAACTACTGCAAATGTAATTTGAAAATTAAATCTTTTCTGATTATCATTCAGCATAATATCCACTGGCCCCAGGACCTCACCTTTGCAGTTTAAGCAAAGAGAAAAGCCAGATGACACAGTAACCACACAATGGAACCAAAGGAACTTACTAGTAGTATCAGCTACACTAATCAAGAAAGATTAGTATGCCCAATGTCAAAGTCAATGATCAATTAATAATCAAAGGAGACAATAAAGTTTCTGGCTAAGAATTTTACGGCACTAGCTAAAACTATTTCCATGGAATTGGATAATTAGCACAAACATAGCATGTCCCAGGTCAATCAGCCTTATGCCAAAGCATAGACACAGGGGCTATCTAGGTGGCACAGTGGATAGGGCACCAGTCTTGGAGTCAGGAAGATCTGAGTTCAAATCCAGTCTCAGACACAAACTAACCTAGCTGTGTAATCTTTGGCAAATCACTTAACCCCATTGCCTTGCAAAAACTTTAAAAAAAAAAGAATAAACACAATTCTAAACCAGTGATTCTTAAGATTTCAAGAGTCTATAAATTTGGATAGGGAAAATTACAACTTCATTTTAATATAATTAGTGAATCTTTGTAATGTGATGTATTTTACTTTATACATTTAAAAACATCATTCTGAGAAAAGAACTACAGACTTCACTGGATTACCAAAAAGGTACCTGATACAAATAAAAAAAACTTAAGAACCTTGCCTTATATATTCCTTAGAACAGAAAAGGGTTATCATTTTCAGCTACTGACTACAGAAGAAAAAACAAACTACCTATACTAGTAACTGTAATAATCTGATACCACAGAAGCAGAAGAGGCCTAGGGGCCAATAGGAACAACTTCCTTAAAGACAGGACAATAAAACTAACAAGCCTCTTCCTTTACTCAACCTTAGATTCTACAGCTTTGACAAAAAACAATATCATTCTAAATCTCTAGTAGAGATAAAATACATTTATTTAAACCAAGCTTCCATCATCTCATACAAAGATCCTGCCTAAATACAAAGCAGTTATTTAAATATCTGTCTGCAAAGGCTGGATCCAATTTTTCTCATCAAAACACTCAAAATTCTTGACAGTGGAATGAATTAAAATGTGCTACTTTTTAATATACTCACTATCTAAACTTCTCCATCTATACACTCCAAAAAATAGTAACTTAAGAGGGAAAGCTAACATTTAATAAGGATGCTTATTGAAATCAAGAGGAGAGAGAGGAAAAAAAACCTATTGCCTAATCCAAATTAGGCATACACTCCAGAGATGGATAATTATCATGTGACCTGGACCCAGGTCACTTAGAGATAGAACTAAAGTGGTATTAAATGGCTTTGAAAAGCTTTTTCCAGAAGTTAATACTTGGGTATAATCATGAAGATTATTTTTGCAGACCTAAGTTTTAAAAAGATCAAAGTTTAAAAATTACAGTTTTGTCAGCTGAGACACAAAGGGCAGCAAAGACTCCAAAGAAATCAGAAACAAGAAAAGGACACAACTCAGTCCTCATGACACCATCTGAAATTCAAATGTAATAGAAGTAAGCAGTGAGGTAGAAGATTGATTTTGTTAGCTAATATGAGGAATGGATTAGAATGGGAAAGAAGTGGGTGGCTAGGTGGCTCAATGGATAGAGCACCAGCTCTGGAATCTGAAGTCAGGAATACCTGAGTTCAAATCCGACCTCAGACACTTAATTACTACCTAGCTGTGGGGCCTTGGGCAAGCCACTTAACCCCACTGCTTTGCCAAAAAAAAAAAAGATTGGTAAAGAAGTACTTGCCCTGCCCTCCTGGTACTTAAATTCATTAAAGAATGTGATCTCCCTCAGACAAGATAGTGCTAAGCATAATAAAATTCTCAAAACTATAATCCTGGTAAAAAGAATGATTTCTTTATTGAGAACTCAGCCTTCATATCAGTCACCTTGGTGACTTAGAATTTAGGACTCTGGAATATCTCCCCCCTAGGTTAATTACAAACTCAGAAGGACAATGATCAGGATGTTGGGAGACTTGTCCTTTCAGGAAATGATAATAAGAGATCAGATAGGATTTATTGTACAATGATGACAGTCTTTGAGGAGCAGTTTGGGCAACTTAATATTATTCAATTTCATGGTCAGGCCACAAAGGTTATTTTTCCTTATACTCTTATAGATTTGATTTCTAATAGAACAATAGTGTTCCATCAAATACATATACTATTATTTGTTCAGTCATTCCCCAATTGATAGGCATCCCCTCAATTTACAATTCTTTGCCACTACAAAAAGAGCTGCTATTAATATTTTTGTACACGTGATAAATCAAGTTCATCCATCAATGCAATAATCAAGGACAATTTTAGGGGACTTGTGATGGAGAATATCACCTATATCTAGAGAAGGAACTATGAAGTTTATTTTTTTTTTACTTAAAGGGAACTGTGGAGTTTAAAATCAGACTTATTATCAGCTTAAAATCAGCTTCTTATCTTCAATATTTAAAAGTTGTATTATGTATTATGCAATTTTGTTATCTCTGATTTTTTTTCTTCCTCATAACACATTCAGTTTTGATCTATGTTTATCATGATTGTAAATTGGGGGGAGGGGGAGGGGGAGGGAAGGAGAAAAATTGTAAAAGCTCAAAACCTCATAAAAAAATGATTGGTAAAAACTACCACTGTCTGTAATTGAAAAAACAAATAAAATATTTATATAATAAAATTTTTTAATCTTTTAAAAAAGAAAGCTTACTACATTCACAGGAAAAAGAAAATAAAATTTTTCCCAGTTCCTGTCACTCTTACCTCTGATTCCTCCCTCACACTCTTATCCCAAAGTCCTCTCTCATCTTCTCCTGCCCTTCCCTCATATTTCCAAATATCCCCTTCCCAGACCCTGATGATAACTGGTTCATTGATGGAAGTTCCTCAAAGGTAAATGGGAAGCAAATAGCAGGGTATTGGCTCTCTCATTGAACCAAGCCTTCTTCCTCCACAGATGTCCTCCCAGAGAGCAGAACTCATTGCCTTCATTCAAGCTCTCACTTTAGCAAAAGGGAAACTCTAACATCTACATAGATTCTTAATATGCTTTTCACATTATACATTCTCATGTCTCTATCTGAGCAGAAAGGGATTTCCTTACCTCTAAAGGCTCTCCTATAACTAATACTGACCTAATCCTTAAATTCCTCTCTTGCAGCATCCTCCTACTCTCCTTTGGCAGTGATCCACTGTAAGGGCCATACCATCAGGTCATTGTCCACCTCTGTTCTGTGGCAATTGGAAATGAGAAGGTTGACCAGGCAGCCAAACAAGCTACGTGCCAACCCTATACACATCTTCAATTACTTATCTTGCCTCACCTGAATCCAGAATACACACTGGATGAAAAACAAGCCCACTTCTCTAAAGGAGCCATATGGCAGGGGCCCTGGCTAGCCCTTTCTCCTTCCCCAAAAGCAAGCAGGCACCTTTCTTTCTCACTTTCAAAATTCCCTTCATGTAGGACATAAAGCCCTCCTACAGCTCCTATACTCATTGATTAGTACTCTTGTACACTCTCTCTCTCTGTCCCCTGCTCAGGAAACTTACCAAGACTGTCATATCTATCTATCTTATCTATCTATCTATATCCATACCTCTCACCTAAAGGGGGCCTTTTGTATCACCCCTTCTTTCCCAATTCACCAAGCCCATGGGTATGTCCCCAGTCAAGACCCATGACAGGCCTAGCCCTTTGCAGTTTGCTCTCACTTTGGCACAGGGAGAGGAATGAGTTTGCTCACCTCTTCGCTCTCTACCTTAGTATGAGCTTGAAAGGAGATAGGATCTTCTTCCTCTGTGCAAATGCTGCATACCAGTTTTCTCACCTACTGGTCAGGTATTTGTTCCCTGGTCTCACCCCACACTGATGTAGCCCCTAGCAACCAGTCCTTTCTTGTAACCCTCAAGGCAAGGTACTGAAGGGCCCCCACTCTCATTTCTTTCTTCATAGCTATAGGCATCCTTTCTGGAGAGGGTATGGTGTAGAGGGGGGGGTTGGAGACATCACAACTTCTAGGTATTACTTTCAATAACTATCACAAGACCTTCAAGAAAAGTCTTGATGATATAGCCAAAATTCTCCTACAAATTCAAGGTCATGTGGATTCCCTAGCCACTCTAACCTTACAAAACAGACAGGGCCTGGACCTACTGACCACTGAGAAGGGCAAAGATTACTGCTTCTTTGTTAATCAGTCCTGGATTGTTTTGGAATGCTGCTAGAAAACTAACTGATAGTGCCTCAGGTATTAGGGAAAAAAATCAACTGATACCTGGTCCAGTTGGTTTCAATCTTCCCACATTCTCCCTTGTCCTCTTTTCATTTTAACCTAACTAATCAGTCTTTTTGGCATTCCTCTTAGGTGCTCCTTTGTTCTGGATGCTTACATCCTTCTTCCAAAAAATAATGAATGCTGCAACATCTCCAATGTCCAGATCCAAGATGCTACTTCAGGCCCAAGAATACCAATCGTTCCACCCTTTACTACCTTTACTGAACCTGATGATGTTATAGCTCCTACTCAGCTGAAAATAGTTCCAAAAGAACGGCACTCGAACCTCAATCCCCCTGAGTAAATTAAAAAAAAGGCTGGAATGTCCAGGTCTAAGTTTTACTTTTGCTCAGTAGAGCCCCATCAATTATCTATTCCATAGAAATTCTAAACAATGTCTAATGACACTTTGGTAACCCCCCCCCAAAATACATTCTCTATGTAGACCCCCAACAGCTTCCAATCCCTATAGAAACCATACCACCTTGCCTCCTATATATCCATACCCTATAAAAAGACGTGCTCTCCCCATTGCTGGGTCTACTCAGATCCAGTCCTTCTTTCAGAAAGAACTTTGCATTCACTTCCATTTATAGTGCTATTTTCCTTTTAACCAAGGGTCCATCTTTTGACCTTTCAACATGTAAACAGGCTAAGGGTAAATCCCAGAGAATAAAATTTCCTATCTAATCTGTATTTCTATCATTTTATTTTAAGGTTTTCAATTTTTAGGATTCAGTTTTTGTGCCATGATTCAGCTATAAAAAGAATTTTGAGAAGGGACAAGTTCTCATTGTCCACTCAGACATGCTCCTTGGAAAGACAAAGATCTGTAACTTTTCAAATCCCAGCTCTAATCCCAACAAATGTTTTTGGTTGACAGATGTGAGATTAGACCATTTTGACTTGCAAAGGGGTAGATCATCTTTTAACAATGTTGGAAATGGGATCCCTATAAAAGCTGGTTTAAGATTTCTGAGCATTCCTAATTACTGAAATTCTTGCTTTTGGTGAAAATTTCCACGAGTTTGGGCTCAGGGTACTTCTCTTGGTTTTCCAATACCTGACAGTGTGAGAAACTTGGTACAGGTGCCCCATCCTGTTTGTATGGTTCTATAAGTTGTGCCTTTGGCCCCGCTATATGTGAGACAGGTAACCCTCTTATTTGTTTGTGTGTATGTCTGTTCAAGTAGCTGGGTTTATTTGTTGCTCTGCTTAAACTGTTATCCTTGCTATTAACTAGTACTAGAGTTTCCTGTGCAGTTCAGTTTTGATCTTTTTTTCAGCTGTAAAAGAGGGTAGAAATTAGAATTTCCCTCTTAAAATTCACAATTCAGGAACCATGGATTATTAATACAGAAATTGCAATTTTGAGGAGGGCAAGTCTCTTTTTTCCTTAGACCTAGCTTAGCTAAAATGGCCATTTTTAAATCATCTTTACACAGTTTTCCCTTATCTCATTCACTTGGAAACTGTCCTTCCCCCTCCTCTCCAGCTCTATAAAGCAATGCTTGTTTTAAGAAAATAGTACTTAAAATAATAATGAGGGATTTAAGTTGATTATTTTAAAGATTACAAATTAAGAATTATTTTATGTAAAATGGTCTGTTGATTTGAAACATAGGTGGTGAAAATTTAGAATCTGATTGCAAATTATATATGAAATTTTGTGATATTTTTATTAGGTGTTTTTCTTCTCTGGCTTACAAAGCTGAGTCACTTTAAACCTTAGCCTCCTTATTTTGACCAAGGGAAAGTGATGCTTGGAAACTTTGTGATAAAAGCTTGTAAATGTCCCTTTAGGTAAAATTTTTCACATGTAAATTAATTAACAATTGTGTTCAACTTACTTTAATTAATGAAATCAGGGACAGAGAACCCAATATATTTTTTTCACTGTGTGGCTGTTTTGATGAAGATTTTTGTTTTGACTTAGCTGAAGTGAATTGTTAACAATCCAGCTCTTAGAGAACAGCATTCAAAACAACTATGAAATTCCTTTTGATCTCAACTACTGTAATGAAGTGAGACCGTGAAGTTTCATTTTCCTTGCTCTTGTCCACCTAATTAAGCTATGCTCAGCTAATAGCCTTTATAGGAAAATTCCTATTTTTCAAGGTATTAAAAAAAGCAGGAATTTACTGTTGGTGAAACATCCTGTCATTAAATAGAAGCAACTAAATTACAGTCAGTGTAAAGAAATGGTTTTGCCATTTTTAAAAATTTGTTGTCATTTTCATGACACAGGTAAAATTTGTGTTAATGTGTTGAATTTATCACAAATATATAATTCAAAGTTCTGAATAATCTCATTTCCTTTTTGAGAATGACATTTAATAATTATAATATTTGGATAGAAGTAAATTTATAAAACAAATAATATTAAGGCACATTAATAAGGTTAAAATTAAGAAAACTTCAGTACTGATTTGACTGTTCTAAGTAAAATTTGAGTATAAAAACATGTTTAGTGAATAATTCATGTTTACCCTATTTGGAAATAGGGTACCCTATTTGTAAATAGGAAATGTAAAACAATAATAACAAAAATAATAATTACTGTAAGTTTTTATAACTTATTCCTAGTCAAAGGTTGATTTTCTTTGCTATTGTGAGGAATGGAGCGTGTCCTCCTTTAGACTTTGTCCTGTCCTCCTTAATCCAGAAAGAATTGTTTCCTCCTTTAAGACTTGAAGAAGGGATACTTGCCCTGTCTTCCCAATACTTAAATTCATAAAAAAAAGTTAACTCCCTCAGGCAAAATAGCATTGTAGAAGGATGGTTCTCTTTGATATCAAATAATAGATATAAAAGGATTCTAAAAGCCATGATTTGTATTTGCCTATTTCTTAAACAGAGTCAATAACTGAACATATTCTACTATTAAATTTTTTTTAAAAACCTGCTTTAAGAGGCAATTGGGATTATTGATTTTTTAAATCCCAAATTCATATTTCATTTTTAAGCAGTCCTTATGTGCAACAGCAGAATAAGTTGTGAGGTTTTTTTTTATTGTTAGCATTGTAGGATACTAGTCATCCTCTGGCATATTAAACTATAAAATTTGGAATTAAATCTGTTTATAGTAATTTGCTACTAAAGACCTTATGAAACTGAAATTTCATCTTCTATCCTGAGGATGAAATCCATGTATTAAGGAAATTTCCATTGGCCCATGCTTATGGAGTTGGCAGCTCTGTCATAGATATTTGTAGGTGACAGGTTCATTGAGAAAGATTTAGGGAAGTGATTTTTCAACAAGTTCTGAGGTTGGACTTTCCTATGTCGGTTTCTCAAACATGAAATTTAGAAATGTCTAAATTTTAGCAGTTTTAAAATCTAGCTGAAGGCCTTTGATCATCCACACAGTCTTACCTGGAAACTGACAACTAAATGAAAAAGGAAGATTTTCTTTTCCTATTGTCCTTAGTCCTTGTAGTAAATTCCTATAATCATATCAGGTGATCAGTAGTTTAAAAAAATAATAATTAGCTTACAACTATCTAATTCTAATAATCAGTTAGGTTAATATATCACCTTGATATCTGTGGTCAGCTAAATGTTCCCAATATCATGGTCTTCTTCGAGAATGAAGACAAGATTTTTTAGCTTTTTCAAAATACTAAGGAGATATTTAAGCAAGTAAAACAGATTTTGTGTCCTTAGGATATTATTCTCTATCATAACTAACTCAAGTATTATTTTAGGAATGGAATGTTAGTCAACTAAATATATTCAAAGAAGTATGACTTGTGGTCCATTTTTAAAATTTTTTCATTTTTTTCTTATTCTTTTTAAACATGGGCAAAAGGTTAAAACTTTTTATATATCACCTACTAGATATATACTGATCCAAAATGATTAGAAAATGTGTATGTTCTTTATTATTATGGAAGTTATTTTTGTGAGTGAAACAGCATCTTTCAGTTCGGGAAATAAAATAATGCCAAATATTTTTAAATGAGTCTATGTGTAATAATTAGCAAACCATAGGTTTTGGACCTGATAAAATTTGTGTTGAGATATTTTCTTTACTAGAAAAGAAAATAGCTAAAGTAACATAAATGTGCTTGAAAAAGCCTGGTCATTGACTAGACCCTGGAGATAGAGAACAACATTAGATATCTCCCAAAGAAGAAATGGACCAGAAGATAGTTAATCAAAGGGAACTGCCCACTTTTGATCTCTGTAACCTGCCCCTTGATTCTTCAAATGTGTCATGCTCTGCTACCCTTTCATAGATCTTGTTTGTTGCTTGCCCATTCTTCAAGGAACCCATAGGCCTCCAAGAGATGCTATCTTTCCCTCCAATATGCCCTTAATTTTTTTCTTCTACATCTCTTTTGTTGATCTTTAGCTGATGTAATGACATCTTTGATAAAAATGAAGGAATGACTAAGTGAAATAATAGTAATTACAATAATTTTTTCACAATTATATTCTGGGTCAAAGGTTGGCTTCCTTAGCTATTGTAAGGAATGGAAGTGTTCCCCTTTAAACTTGGAAAGGAGTACTTGTCCTAACCTCCTGGCACTTAAACTGGTGAAAGAATATGACCTCTTCTCAGGCAATAGAACACAGCAGAAGAATGATTTCCTTTGATATCAAATAACAGAACGGTTTCAGGGAAGTTTAAGATTTTGTCTACTCATATATTCTCTGTCTTCCTCCCCTGGGTGTGGTTTTTAGCAAAATAGCCCTCCAACTAGAGAAGTTAATGATAAATCAGAGAATAAAACTTCAGGTTAAATCTATATTTTCTGTCATTTTATTATGAATTAGAGTATTTTTTCCATGCGACTATTAGTAGCTTTGATATCTCCCTTTGAAAACTGCCTGTTTATATCCTCTACCCATTTATCAAGTGTGCTTTTATTTTTCTAAATTTGGCTTAATTTCCTATATATAAGATGAAACCTTAACAGAGAAACTTGCTAAAAATTCTTCCCTAGGGCAGCTAGGTAGTACAGTGGATAGAGCAAAGCCCTGAAGTCAGGAGGATCTCAGTTCAAATCCAGCCTCAGGCACTTAATAATTACCTAGCTGTGTGAACTTGGGCTTAACTTAACCCCGTTGCCTTGAAAAATTAAAAAAAAAAAATTCACTATCCATAGATGTGACAGATAATTTGGATAATTTCTTTTACTCCCCTAATTTGCTTCTATCACACTTAATGTCTAAATGATATACCCATTTTGAGCTTCTCTTGCTATTCAGTGTGAAATACTGGCCTATGCCTAATTTCTACTAGACTACTTTCTAATTTTCCCCAGCAGTTTTTGCCAAATAATGAGTTCCTATCCCTATAGCTGGAATCTTTGAGTTTGTAAGACACCAGTTTTCTGTGCTCATTCACTTTTATATATTGTTACCAATAGTCAGCATCTTTAGAAGATACAAAATTTATGTTGATTGAGTAGAAAAGTGCTATTATGGGGCAGCTAGGTGGTGCAGTGGATAGAGCACCAACCCTGGAGTCAGGAGAATCTGAGTTCAAATTTGACCTCAGACACCTAATAATTGCCTATCTGTGTGACCCTGGGCAAGTCACTTAACCCCATTGCCTTAAATAAAAAAAATTTTGTAAAGTGCTATTACAAAACAGGTGAATCCCAAATCACTATTTATAAAGGACTGTTATGATTCCAATCTAGAAGTATTTTGACTCCTCAACTCCCCAAATAAATGTTTCTTCTTTGTTACATCCAAAGATCAGTTAATAATGCCTATGAAATGAATGATATGTTAATGTATTCAACATGATTGTACATAAAAAAACTTCTTTCAGATTACTCATTGCCATGAGAAGGGGAGGGAAAAGAGACAAAAATATGTGCAACTCACTATCTTTACATGTAATTAAAAAAAAATTAATTTAATGAAAAAATGCCAATGAAAGTCAGTTAGATGTGCATGCAAACTACTTAATGACAGCCTTCTTTATAAGGTCCGACCAAAAAAAAGCTACAATATATGTTGAGAAGGAAGATGTCTCAAATCTGACACAGAATGAATTGTTGCATATCATACCAGTATTAAGACCTAAACCAGTTAGAACAGAAAAATCAAAAAGAGCTGTGCCTCTCCTTGTCTCCTAGTCTCTAATACCCTGAAGTCACTAGCATCACAAATACTTTCTACTATGGAAGTGCTAGGAAAATTAATACATACTCATTACAAGACAGTTAGCAATTGGCTACTAAACTCAGCAGACTGAATTATTGGGGGGGGGAGCAAAATGACACAATTTTGAAAAAAAAAGGGTAGGAAATCAAGCCAATCCATCAGAACTTTGAAAAACAAAAGGCAATACAGAAAAAGTGCTTTTATGCATTTTGAATAATGTTCCTTGAGTTGTTTGCTCATTCTCTTGAATGTCCAACATGTAGTTAAAACATATGTTAATAGATACTTGGCCTATGATAAAATACTGTATCCACCAATTCATGATATGAACATCTGTGATCTCTTACTATCCTGGTGAGGAACATAAAAAAAAACAACAAATATTCCCTAGAAGCAAGTAGATTGTTCCTTAACGAGTAGATGACAAATTAGAAGTCCCCAAATCCCAGGAAAAAAAAAAAGTGCTTCTTAAGTCTCATTGATCCTAAATCAAATTCCCAGGCCCTTAATTTTCATGGTCTAATGTTATTAATATTATGCAATATAATATTATGCAATGCAATGTTAATAATATTAAAGGACTGAAAGAAGTCAGAGCATGATTAAAAATAAAAGACTCTTCATAAGGGGGATTTTGAAAATAAAACCCCCAGAAAATACAATATTTTTTCAAAACGTTTTATTAAAAACTTTGGCAACAAAATTCAATTTAATTCATTTCAATGCATAAAATATTATATCACTATTTTAGTTACACCAATTCACCATTAGAATTCTTTGTCCTAATGAATGTTGAAAACCATCTTTGCATGTAGTTGAATAATTTTTTAAAAAGAATTCTTTGTCCATTCATTCTCAATTTCCTCACATGAACTTGATGTGCAACTGCATTTTTCTACTTCTGACTTTTTATTTTCCCTCTTTATATCATTTCATTATAATAAGCTCTTCAGTCTAATAGATAAAGCACTGGCTGGCTTTGGAGTCAGTAGATTTATGTATTCAATTCCAGCTTCTGACATATACTGAACAATATGACCTCTGGATGAATAATTTAATCTCTCAGTGTCCTAGGCATCTCTCTAAGAATACAAGCTACAAAAGTTATTCATCTACATTGGTAGAATTTCCCTAAACCAATGAAATCAGCACTCCAGGCCAACAAGTTTTATTTTAATAAAAATCTTTCTAGATTTCTCCATATTCCCCATATTCTTAATTTCAGCATTCTATTACATCAAGTTACTACATTTGTTGCCCATTAACATTATTTCAAGTTTTTTTTCAATTACACATCATACTGATAGATCTCCTGCTGCCATATTTCTTTTGCACCAATCCCAAGATAAACTGCAAAAACACATTAAGAAAATATTAAAATCTGTAAAATTCCTGAGGAAGCATATTAAAAAACCTCATTTTTATAAAACTTTTAATATTTCTTCAGTCTAAAACTTTCTAGAGTTTCCCCTCCAGGAAAGTGGGTAAAATAAAAATCAAAGTCTTTCTCTCAGGGGTGGCTAGGTGGCGCAGTGGATAAAGCCCCGGCCCTGGAGTCAGGAGTACCTGGGTTCAAATCCGGTCTCAGACAGTTAATAATTACCTAGCTGTGTGGCCTTGGGCAAGCCACTTAACCCCATTTGCCTTGCAAAAAAACTAAAAAACAAAGAAAAAAAAAGTCTTTCTCTCATCTAGGGTGGTTCCTAACCTTTTAAAAAAAAAGTAAGTTTAATTTATTTACATGACTGCCTTTCCCTATGCCAGAAACATTGAGTTATAGACCCATTTAAGGTCAGTCTCCTCTCCTCCATGGAGAAGGATTGAGAGATCCCTCAAAGGAAGAAGATCCCTGAATTTAAAGAAGTTAAAATTAGATCCCAGCCCTTAAAAAATACATCCTAGAATGACAAACATGAATGATTTTAATAACCCCCCCCAAAAAAAACTACTAGATAAATACACCAAGAAAGTGCAAAAAAAAAAAAAAAAAAAGGTGAGGTTTGGGGAAGAGAGAGGACTTCTGTAAGAGATGGTAATAGAAGTGAGGCATCTGAGCTGGATTTTGAAGACTAAGGAAGAACTCAACTCAACCATGTGCCTACTTTTTTATTCTCTATAAAGTCTTATGAGGGATGATGGACAAAAATATCCAGAATATCCTTGCTGTAAACAAAAAGAAACAGGCAAGGTCTTCCAACAATTCTCTACAGCAAGTCACACCTTCACAGACTAAAAATACAAAGGACATAAGATCTTATTGTATTCCTTAATTATAAATAAACATAAATTAGTAGAGCAAAATACAACTTTTAAGGTTCTCCTCCAAACCATCTCCAATGTATACATTTTCCATTTGGACTCTATCAATAAATATTGTCCAATTTAGTGCCAAATAACTTTCTGTTTTATATCTTGATATTAATAGAGAAATCCCTTCAAAAGTTATCTTGAAGAGAGAAGGGGTTCTCTATTAATGAAAGACATATACAAGAAGGTAGCACTGACTAAACTGAGCAATACTTACTGGACAGAGTCCAAATAGAAAATGAATTTTCTATATATGGGAAGGCCCTCCAAACACTCCAGTTTGTAGATGATATGGTGCTAATTACCTCAAAGTGACAAGGTAGAAAAGAATCCTGGGCCTAGAATCAGGAGATCTGAGTTCAAATTCAACCACAGGCACTAGTTGTATGATCCTGAGCAAGGTTACTTGCTTACTTCAGTTTCTTCAAATGTAAAATATAACAATTAGCACTTACATGGAAGAGCTGCTATAAGAATCACATGAGATATCTGTAAAGCCCTTAGGAGACATGTAATAAATGCCTGTTTCTTTCTTCCTTAATAATATCCACAATGACACAAAAGAGCTCAATCCAACAATCCACAAAGGAACAATCAAGTGGATGAAAAAAGCCTATTGTTCAAACTATGATTTTCATTTGGATTGCCAACCCACCAATTCGGTCCAACTCTAATACATATATACATACATACATACATACATACATACATACACACATACATATACACACATGCATATATACACATACATACAAACATACATACATACATGTGTGTATGTGTGTATAAATGTTACAGATATAAATTATGGAACACTACAAAATCCAAAGAACCAAAATTTCTGGTGACCCAATGGTCAATAATGAAAAAAAACAAATGGTAAGTAAAAAATAGGCATATCACTAACAATGATTGGAAACAGTATAAAGGAGCATCCGGGAGATGTAAGTTCAGAAAAAGTGGTCCAGTCCTTTATAGACATCATGGGACAGTCTGAATCCTATACTAGTACCTAACTAATGCTGGGTAGCTAGGCAGTGCAATAGATAAGATCACTGGACTTGGAATCAGAAAGACTCAACCTCATTCAAACACCACTTGATTATGTGACCCTGGGCAAGTCATCTAATCCTGTGTACTTCAGTATCCTCATCTGTGAAATAAGCTGGAGAAGGAAATGGCAAACCACTCCAGTGGTTTTGGCCAAGAAAATGCCAAATGGGGTCACAAAAACTCAGACATGACTGAAATGACAACAACAAACTCAAACAGGCCAACAGCCCACTGGCTGAAGTCAAATGGTGGATACATAGATTACCAAAAATCACACACAATAAGAAGGCATAGATGAAAAAGAATCTGAGTTGTTTTGCAAAGAGCAACCATAACAGTAAGATCATAGAACCAAAGAATAGAAATAAATATATGTAAAATGCAAAGTAAAGCCTGGAACTATGTAACTAGAACTAGTCCCCAAAAATATTCATACTGAAGGGAAATGAAATAACAGGAAATATCACTGAGAAAATGGAGAACATGCTCACTTTTTAAAAACTGTAATAACTCAGAATTTTTCATAATTTTAAAATAAATTATTTTAGCTAAAGAAAACACATCATAAATTGATTTTAATTTGTCTACATTTTGAAACAAAGGCAAAAGAAATTTCAATGTAATGAATTTAGATCTCAGAACATCCCCCTAAACAATGAAGTACAGAGTAAGAAGAAGCAGTACAGGATTCTTTCGTTGCATCCTGGGGAAAAAGAAACCTTTCACTTAGCTATAAATCTTCATTTATTTTGTTCTATATTAGTTTGCATAATTACAGAAGGAAATCATATCAATTTAAATGAACTACTTCAATCTGAGTAACCTGAAGCCCTGTTTCACATTAAGACAGCTAGATTCAGTCACTGCTACAAAGACAGAAATTAGGTTAACAAATTTGTTTACCTAACTGTTATCACCAGAAGTGTGAAAACAGAGATTTTCATTGAAGAGCCTCAAAATTCAAAGGGGCTTAATTTGTACTAGATCTGACACAACACATTCTGAAGTAAGAGACAAAAACAGCCAGCCAGCTTTGAGAATTGGTTACTGAAAATTAACCAGAAAATCCAGTTATATACCTTAGTTACAAGATTGAGTAAAGACAGACATTCAAAATAGATAATAGAAAGAATATTGTTTTATACACCGAAGTTACTATCACATTAACCTCATTAACCTATATGCATCTTACTAAAGTCAGTTTGAGTAGAACCTCAGATTCTTAAAAGAGGGAGAAAGAGGTGACAAGTCATTCTAGACTTCACCAAACAGGAGATATTTGAAGCTAAGTTTATTAACTGTTATAAAGAGAGCAAAGACCTCAACATCGGAAAACACTAAAATTCAAGACTCCTAGAAATTAAATTTTTGATATAACCACTCCAGAATCTTTAGGAATCTTTTTAAGAAAGAAAAATCTGAATAGGACAAATTGTTATATTATTTGAGAAAAAAATTTGAATGGAACAACAAACTGCTACATAACTGCTGTCAGTTCAATCTTTTTGCTGAGATACGTCACTACATAAATGACAAAGGAGAAGCCAACTTCAAGATTTCTCTGTTTTACAATCTGCCATTCTAAACACAAATCCTAAATATTGGTAGATATATAGCTTCCACACCAAGAATAACACATGTACATATCCCCCACCAAATTGTTTCCTATTAACCCTGGGTTTTCTAGAATAAGGTCCTTTTCAATATCACTTTTCTAAAATCTGGAACTTGTGATTACTCAAAACAGCTCCCAGTTTTGCCAGTCTTCTTCCAAAATACTTCTCTATTAAATTCAAGGTATTGAATCTGTACTTAAACCATTAAATAAATTAGGTCATCTTTGAGGAAAGAAGTCAAGGATCCCAGGACAAGACAATGACTCCCTTCCTTCAAAGCAGCACTCAGAGCTGAGAACAGTCTCACTTTTGACATCAAACTACTCTTCCTGCTACTCCTGTAGTTCTAGACTTCCCCCTTCAAAAAGCAGGCAATTCATCCATTCAAATTTAGCCAAGTTCTACTGGAAAGTTGTGTTGAAGAACAGCAGCAACAAGAGTCTACTTTGGGGAGATCACTAGTCATAACAGGAGATGAAAAGAAATTATTTGGCCAAGGGATACAAGGTGCCAAACTGTTAGTTCCTGCTTTGAGGTCTCTGCTTGTATGTCAGCAACAATTCTTTCCTTTTGACAACACCCATTCTCCAAACTGAAGGAAACCAGCTCAGTTTGTTTCCATCCATTTGGGGTAGTCAAGGTTCTTTTCAACCTTGTGGTATCAAACCAAATCACAGAGGTGTCCCCAAACAGACTAAAATACAGAAGACCACTACAATGTAATTTGCTGCCACAGTTGTTCCTCCTCTGCACAGAAACAGGACAGGGATAAGGTAAACTGACCCTATCAGAGCTTGACTGGAATATTCTAAGCTTATTCCTAACAAAGAGAAGGAGAAAGATTAGCTACAGGTGAAATGAAAAGTATTGAAGAATAGAAATGATTTTACCTCCAAATTACTGTGTCCTCTCTTCATAACCTCCAGTTCTCCAGGGGGTCAATGAAGTCTGGGGTTGCTGAAACACCTAGAAATTCCAATCCATCAAGTTCAGAATGGCTTCAGAATACTAGGAAAATAGACCCCCAAGTACACCAGGTCAGTCTGCCAACCAAACACAAAGGACAAACAAAAGGAAAATTAAAAAGGTCTATCTTGCCTCTATGGATTAGCTCATGTGGAATATTCAAGCAAATGTGAAGGAAGACTGCCTTAAGCCAAGAGGATACAGTCTCCTGGAAACTGAGAACAATAATGTCACATTTTCCAACTCTTCAACTCATATAATATAATCTTGATAATTTCATTGTTCTGGTTCTTTCTGTGGTCACCACATTCTTTATCAGGGTCGCATAATCGCTGAGGTAAACAGTGGTCTGACACTACCCAAAAATATAAGTATGCTTAAAGGGGCAGAGAGGGTTTTCAAAAATGTATCTCCTTAGGTTCACCAATGGGATAGTGTTCCAATTGGAAAAGACAAAAGAAAAGCCAGAAAGTCAAGGTTTCTAAAAGAGAAAAATCAAGAAGTCAAATTTGTCTATCAGTTACCAAAAAACCCATCAGAAGGCAGGTATGTCAATTTTATGTTTCTGGACAATAGGTCCAATAGCATCATTTCTTTTTTAACTATCTCCCAAAGAAGTCAAGAGGAAATTATTAAACAACTATAGATATTAAAATATTTTAAATGGCTAAGAGCAAGACTTCTGATGGGTAAATAATGTAAAGAAGTCAGCATCCTTCTAAGTCAAAACTATAAACTGAACTTAGTTGTCCCTAAATTCCACAGCTGACAATGTTGCCTGATGTCAACCAACATCAATAACACCAAAATTAGAACACTGAATATTGAAACTAGGAAGTTAAAAAACCCATATGCATATCAACAGATTCTTCCCTAGAATGTGAAGGAGCATGAATGCAGAGAAGGGCTGCTTTAGTTTTATCATGAAGCTGTCTATCTCCTGAAGCAAATCAATTAATGTCCTAAATACTTCATAGACTGAATGAAGGGCCCTATAGAAAAATCAAGAATGAGGAGTTCTGTGCCTTGCCTCAAAGTCAATGGTGAATTGCTAATAGAAACCTAGCTTGAAACTAATCTGGAACTGCACAAACCCTTTTGTGGGTCTCCAGAAACAGGTATTCCCCAAACCTTTATAGGCAGGTCAAAAAAGCAGCTCTGAAAGAAGTGGGGGAAGGACCTCTCAGAAACACACCTCAGGTTTGAGTTATAGAGCTGGTAGTGCTTTGAATTTGGAATTCAGTTTAACATGCCTTAAGTTGTTTAGAGTTGTATTGGGAGAACACAACAGAGATGCCACCTCTGCCATTTCATGATCTTTGTGTTTAGGGACAAATTACTTAATTAGTATCTATTAACTGCCAACCTTTTATGTCCCAGGTACCGGAGACAAAAGGACAAAAATAAGTTGATTCTTGCCCTGAGATTCCCTGGGTAGACATGTACATAAATTTATTTAATCTCTTGGAATGTTATATTTCTTATCTGTAAAATGGGGCTGATATTTGTTGAACCAACCTCTCGAGGTTGTTATTATGAAGCTCCAATGAGAAAATGCACTTACACCTCTAGATAAAACATTAATGACGATTCCTACTAATTCCCAAGAGTGTTGTATTCCTTCATGCCTCAAGAAGTCCTTTTCCCTTAAGGTCATCTCCCAACTACCGAGTAAGTGTATGCCTGGCTACTCGTTAGGACGGGGGCTCCTCACAGGCGTGGGCTGCCTCTGCCCTTGTTTATACTCCCACAGAAGCCCCTCCAGGAACTTCACAAACCTGCCCTGACGGGCCATCTCGCCCTAACCCCCGGCCTGGAAAGACCCAAGGGGGTCTTCCACTTGTGTGGAGTTCACCCACGCTGCAGGGGGGCGCGGGACCCCCGTGTCGGGTCCTCCTTTTTCAGGGCTTGCAGGACTTGCCCGGCAACTCGGGCTGAGTGTATCAGTGCCGGTGGACGGTCCGGTTGGGCTGACCCTTCGGCTCCTCCTCGCCCTCCCGCTCCCCATCAGGCCCCAAGCTCCAGGCAGCGGTGGCCGCCCCCTGCCCCGCACCCCGTTCTCCGAGCGGCCAACTCAAGCGTCTCCCGGCCGCCGGGCACCCCGCGGCCCTGGCAGAGCAGGGGGAGCGTCTGGAAGGGGAGAGGGAGGAGGGACGAGCCCCGAGGGCCCCCGCCCCCGCCCCGGCTCCGCAGCCGCCCCCCATCACAGAGCCCTCGGGAAGGAGGCCTCAGGCCCCGCCCCCGCCCGCGTCTCCTCAAGCCCCTCCCCCACGACCCCTTCCCTTCCCCCCGCTGCCAGCGCCGCGGGTCACCTCAGTTCCGGGGCCTGGGCGCCGGGCTGCTCCGCGCTCCGAGAGCTTCCCCTCGCCGCCGCCGCTCCGGCCCCGTCTCGTCCTCTCAGCGCCCAGCTCGCGCGCGCTCTCTCTCTCTCTCTCTCTCTCTCTCTCTCTCTCTCTCTCTCTCTCTCTCTCTCTCTCTCTCTCTCTCTCACACCCTTTCTCGCCGCCACCGCCCCTTTTGCCAACCCGGAAATGGATGAGCTCCCACCGTCCACAGCGTCCGCGAACAAAATGGAGCTGGGGGGGAAAGGAGGAAGGAGTGGAGCCGAGAGAGGCCGGACGCATGCGCACCTCGGGAGCCACGCCTCCTTGCGGAATGACGGAGGCGGAGGGGACGCGGACGCCATCTTGGGGAGGTCGCCGGATCCCTCTCTCAAGAAGAGGAAGTGGGAGGCAGAAGCGGAGGCTGGGGGAGGATGCCCTTCCCTCGCTCACCTACCTCCCGATCCTCCTCGCCCCAGCCAACACCATCCAATTAACCTCGGGAACAAAAGGGAAAAAAAAGAACCGGGCTTCCACCTAACCCTGCAGTCACCCGCGGGTGGCCAAGCTGCAGTTGTCATGACAACAGAGAGACGCCTGGTTCCTGCCAAGATCATGATGTCCCAGAGAATCGGAGCCTCTGGGAGTTGGAGGGAAGCCAGAGGCCGTGCAGTGGGCTCAGACCTGAGTAGGAATCCTTGCCACAGTATCCCCAAAAGGTCATCATCCACCCTCGGCCTGAAGGTTTTCAGCAAAGGGAAACTTACTGTCTTTCTTGGATGCCAATTCCACTTTCAAGATGGTGTTTTGGTGAAGTTTTCCTAACTTTTTTACTTTAAATCTTCCTCTCCACCACTCCCATCCACTGCTTTATGTTGTAAAACTGGAGCTAAGCGATTTAAGTCTAATCCTTTTTCTCCTTAATTGTCTTATTTTTAAATTCAGATGTATAGGGGAAAATCAATCAAGTCACCAACCCCTATTAAGCAGCTATTATTTGACAGACCCTGGAACGTAGAGACCCACTACCAAGACAGATGGGCAACAGTACCTTTTGGTCTTAGAAAATTACCTAGAGCATTGAGAAATGAAGTGACTTAAATTCCAGTGAAGTCTCATTTGGTGTCATTATGTGTCAGAAGCAGGAGATGAATCCAGATCTTCTGACTCAAAGGATTCCTCCCTTCCACATGACAGCTCTTTACAAATACTTGAAAATAGCTATCATGTTATTCCTGCCCCCACACACATAAACCACCCCTCCCCAAAGCATTCTCTTCTCCAATGACATCTCAACTTCCTCCAATTAAACTTAGGTAGCATGGTTTCCTGTCCTTTCACCTTCCTGATGAACTTCTTCTGGTCTCTCCATTTTATCAATATCCTTTCTAAAATATGGAGCCCATTCAGAGTTGAACACGATATTCAAGATGTTTACCAAATTGATAATATATCCAGGCTCTCAATGCTGCCTAATGTTGTATTAAGTGGTTAGTTGGTTTTTTTTATTTCCATGACACATAATGGATTCATACTGAGCTTTTTCATTATAATAACTCTCAGATCTTTTTGTTGTCTAACTATGAGTTCTTGAATCTTTCTCATTTCTCACCTGCTTTGGGACTGGTGTAACTTCTCCTTAACACTCCCAGGATACTCATTGGGAAAATCTTATCAGCCTGCAAGATCCCATCAACCTTAGTACTCTATTTCATCACTACCCCCTCCCCACTCTGACTAGTGAGTTCATACCTGAGTTCTACTTGATACTTACTAGCTATGTGACCATGCCCCACAAAAACAAACAAATAAAAACTTTACTGAAAAAAGAGAGAAGAGTTACTAATCACCTTGACAAAGTACAGGACCTTAGAAATTGTTTCAACCACCCCCACCAAAGTCCTTTATCTTGAATGATTTTTTTAAAAGGAAAAAAACAAAGAAAAACTGAGTGTTAGTAATTTAATTTCCTTTTGTTGATAGTTAAACTCCTAGTACAGTTTGGGAAATGAAATCCTCCAATAATCCATAACAGTTCCCCATGTCCTTCAACCCCTTCCCTTACCCCAGGATGCCCTAGGCAGTTGACCAAAGTTACTTTAATAAGAACAGTAGTAATGCCACCTAGTGGATTTGATGTGTACAACCCGAAAATTCCTTCCCTTGACTGTCTCCTCTTCCTACCTGAAATGAGGCTGCTCATGGTTTCCAATTAGGAAATACACAGGGTTTCAGGACAAATCTACTTCACTTTTTCATGTACTTTGAGATTAACAAAGACCTTTCCTTACAACAACCCTGTGAGATAGAAGTATTTCATTTTACAGTTGAAGAGCATCACATTCTCTGTACTAGAAGTCACAACTAGACTTTTTCCAAATAGAACAAAAATAATAGAAGTGAGGCTAGGATAAGAAAATGAACTAGCAATAGTCACATTGGGAAGCAACAGGACTCTGAGAATACCTAAGTAAAGACTTCTAAGTTCTGCAAAGTGAGACATAGTACCAGTGGTCCTTGGAAAATAAGGGTCTCCCCACCCCCATATTGGCACCCTGAGGTTAAAAAAAATTGCCTCAAATCTAAAGTCAAGGCAAGATTGAAAATCTGGGAGTCTGAGAGAACAAAGTTTGATAGAGAAGTAGATTTGGAGGGGAATGGAGGGAAGGATAATGTACAAATAATTAGCTCTGTTTTGGATATGTTGAATTTAAGATGTCCCCAGGACATCCAGTTTGAAATGTCCAAATTAATCATTGGTTCTTATAAGGGAACACCTCTGCAAGGAATCGATGGTCTCTGAAGCTACATCCAAGCAGCCTCTGATATTTATAACCCTGAGATTCTAACAACTTTAATACATTATTCTCCTTTTCTTAAACTTCTTTGCCATTTTGAGAGGAAAAGTTGCCCCTCAGAAAGAAAAGCAAAAAAGACAACAGAAAAAGTTTTCTGAGAAGGTGAAGAGCTACAACATTAGCCACCTGAACCCCTAAATCCTCTGTCTGAACTGTGCTCTAATATCCTGAACTTTTGTTCTGAAAGCTTTGACAGTGCCCAAAAACTGGTAAAGGCTCTCTAAAACTTCTGTTTGTCTTGTTCTGTTTGTCAACTCAAAATTCTGTGTTTGCCTTGGTGATTTCTTTGAGAAGTATAGGGCCTGGACTTGGTGTTTAAGAAAAATGAATAAGAATGATCATTTCTCTTACCCTCTCCTTTAGGTCTTTGAGACCTGAATAGGTTCAAATTTTTTGATCTCATGGCAACCTTGGATGTTACAAATGGGTAATGTAGGGGAAAAGGATAAGGTATTTTAAATTTTTTTTTTCCTATGGAGGTCTTTCCCTTCCACACTTATACCTCCATCTGAAATTTCTACTTATCATTCACTTTAAATACTACCTCTTCCAACAAGATTTCGCTGATCACAACACCCAGAAATATTCCCTCTCTGCTCCTAAATTCCTATACCCCTTTTGAAGCCTTTATCTCATACTTTTTAATAATGTCATCATCTGGGGAGATAGCTTACCTCACCTGCTTTTTTGTATACTGCTTCCTGACAGGAATTTGACATTATGTATTTCTCATTGTTCTTTTGCACACAGTAGGAATCCAGTAAAGGTACTGAACTGAATCTTCACTTTTTCAAAACCCCAGTTTTTGTCCCATGCATGGCCACTCCTAGACTGGTCTTCAATTACCAAATCAGCTCCTAAGAGAGTTCCTTGGGATACACAGCACTGGCTCCCTTCCTGCCCACCCCCATTTTCTCCTCAGACTCAATTAAAATAAAAAAAGATAAATGCAAAAAAGGAGATCAGCAGATATGCTAGTTCAGAGACTTTATTGGCCTTTTTTCTGCCCAACAACCAAAATTGCACAGTACACACCATTCATTCTGTTAAAGCTATCTTGCAAGGGGAAAGGGTCCAGGGGAGATGGGAATAGAGGCAGGCAGGAGGTTCATGGGTAAGAATAAGAAAGTGGGAGTGAGGAAGATGGAGGGAAACCAGTGTAAACAAAAGAGAATGTGTTTATGAGTATGCTAAGATGCTCACACACATTAGGCAAGTGTACATAAGAGTAGGGAAGGGCCAGAAGATGCCACAGCAGGTAAGGGAGAGTTTGGAGGTGTAAGGCCAACAAGCTAGATGATTTTTTTGAGCATTGGGGAGAGGAGATAAGGGAGTTAAGGAAATTGCACAGACGGGATGGGATAAGGAGATGAGTTGGGAACAGTGGGAGTGTATGGTAGTGTCTGAGTGTGGGTGTAGGGACATTTTGTAGCAAGAACAAGACAGATGGGCCATATAAAAGGGACTGTACAATGTTACGTATGATACAGCATTACATATTATACAAGGCTCTTTCCCTCTTTTCGTTTTAAAAAATAAATTTACAATTAAAGAGCATTTGGTAAAAAATATATACATTCTCAAAGGAAAAGAAGCAGCAACCGCTGCCACAAAAAAGGGAGAGGAGGAGCCAGATAGGAGGGCAGGGTAGTGCCAAGAAACCATGCCCAGTAGCTGCCAGGGGCCCCTATACCCTCACCCCCTCGACTCCCAAACTGGGAGGCCCATAGTAGGAGAGACAGAGAAGTAGCAAAGGCATTGCCACACAAGATCCATTCTCTGCCTTCAGAGACTCCCTGTCTGGATGGAGGGGTAGGAGGGAAGGGAGGGTCCCTGCCCAAGGAAGGAGAAGCCAGATCCACCCTAACCCTGACTGGGAGAAAGGAAAGAATAGAAACAGAGGGAGAGGCACAGACATCCATCTTCCCATCTTCTATAAGCCAGGTTCTGGGAACAGAAGGAGATTTGGGGGCGGAGTGTGGAGTGGAACAGGGAAAGAGAAAATTCCCATTTCAGTGACTATAGATACCCCAGAGCAAACAAAATAAGATAAAGGTGGTATTTGTCAGTAAGGACCCTTAAATTCCTGATTCTGTGCCTTATTTTCCTCTTCTGTACCTCCCAGAGAAGAGGGAGGAGGACACTAGGCAGCTTAAGTCTATGTTTCCCTGAGCATCTGCTGCCCTCTCACCCCTCCCCAGGGATATTTTGGAAATGGGGAGAGGGAAGGACTGAAGGAGCTGCGCAGGGTCTTATGGGTACACCTCCCACCCGCTGCTGCTCCCTGCCCTACGGGAGAGCTTCACCCACAAGCCTGGGCATGCAGGGCAGCACCTGGGGAGCAGAGTGGGAGTAGAAACAGGGAAGGGGATGGTGGGGAAGAGAGAAGGAAGAAAACACCCAGGTCCCTCCCAGGGCCAAGGCAAGCAAGGCTAGCACCAAACAGTAGAGATCACCTTGTTCAATGCACCCTCATTTTGCTAACTGGAGATCCTATTTCTTTCTAACAACAATACCACCCCCACCTCCAACTAACCCTGGGAAAAGGAGAACTGCCCAAAGGGATAAAGTTTTGTAAGGGGAGTCCCTCTTTCTTCATAGCAAAGGGGGGTCCCAGGGCTGCCAGAGAAGAAGTTGGAGCTATGACACATATGGAGTCTGCTATTTTCCCTCCACAGTTCCTTTCCTAGCCTACCCTGCAGTGTTTCTTCCTACCTGAGGAGGTGGGGGTTCCCCCAGAGTGGTCCTGCTACAGGAGGACAGAGGAGGAGAGGCAGAAGGAGAGGAGGAATCTAGAAAATCAAAATTCAGGTAGCCTAGAAGGGACAGGCATAAGATCTCAGTGCAACAAAGCTGATTTCTATCCAACCCTCCAGGGAGGAGGGAGATCTGTCAGGGCAAGGAGGAGATGGGAAGAGGATGCGAACGCATGGGCAAAGTGCTTGAGTGCCAGATGTGGATACCAGGAGCTCTGGAGAGATAACTGGGCTGGTACCCCCAACATCACCACCACCCTCACTGACTATTGGCCTCCAGCTTGTAGGAGAGCTCAAAAAGCAGGTTCTGGTTGTCAATGACCTGGAACTGGCGCACATAGGCCTTGGTCTGCAGGTGGTGAGGTGATGCTTCCATCTCCAGGCCTATGGGGACATCAAGTGGCAAGTCACTCCTGTCCCAATCACCATCATCCCCATAACACACACACACACACACACACACACACACACACACAAACACACACACACACACAGAATACACACCTTCCTCCCCACCCCACCTGGGGAGGAGAAAAGCAAGGGCAAATATTTGGAAGATAAAATTCCTTGAGGGTCAAGAGCAGAAAGTAGGTCGGGAAGAGGGTTTGGTGTTGTTTCCACAGAGATAGCACTCTCACCGACATTTAACACATAGCCAAATACCCATTCAACCCTCTTGTTACCATACTCACAGAGGGGCCGACTCCTGTATTTTCTGATTGTTCTCACTTTTTCTGCCACTGAATGCTAAATAGGCAAGGAAAACGAGAAGGAAACATAATGGGGGGAAAGCAATACAATTGCCCTTCTTCCCGTTTTTATCTTCTTCACTCCCCTACCTCCAAGACCTGAGATCCCTCCAGTCAGAGCTCAACCTATCCCACATTTCCAGTGCTCAAGAAAGGATGCAGGATCCTTGACTTTAGAATGAAAAGATACCTTAGAGATAACAGCTCCAACTTCCTCATTTTACAAAGGAGGAAACTGAAGCCAATCGAAGGGAAATGATATGACTCTGGTCACTAAAACCCATAGGATCAAATTTAAACTTTGTTTGGAACTGAAAGCCCTTCACATTGCCTTCCCAAGCACACTGATCACTGTCTTCTCCTTCACACACCCTACAACCCATCTTCTTACTATCTGTCCATGTACAGCATTTCATTTCCTATGCAAGACTTGGCATAGACAGTTATCTCCTAACCCCGAAATGCACTCCCTCCTTAGAATCCTTAATAGCCTCCTCCAAGCTCAGACTGGCCTTGCACTAACCAGCATATCTCTCCCCTCTAATTTTTATTTGAATTTATTTTGTATATATTTTGTATCCACATATATTCATTCATATTGTTCACCCCTCAAAAAAATAAGCTTACTGAGGCTAGGGACTTTTTTTTTTTGTCTTTCTATCTGTAGTATCTAACACAGTGCTTCAGAATAGTGGATAATTAAAAATGTGTGTTGATTGGTCAATTATTAGCAGCCAGCAGAGCCATGTTCTCTTAACTATAAATCCCACTATCCCATCTTACTCAATTCTCCCACATGAGAATGGGCACTTGGTGAATGGCAGACAGCTAGTCCAGGCTTCATTGCCCAGTTACCCTGAGAATCCTAGTAACTTGGTGTCTGTTCTGTCACGTGGGGGAGGGTTGCCACGGTAATGCTGCCTTAGAGATGGGCTTGGAATCTGCCTGACAAGCTTGGGAACTGCAGGGAAGGCTGTTGTCTGAGCATGGAGGATAAGGCACAGTTGACTGAACTAGGCAGGGAAGGTGAAAGCCCAACCTCAGGTCCATCAGGAAGGATACATGGATGGATAGTTCACTTACCAGCTTCTCAATATTGACTAATCCATCCAGGAGAGTCTTGCTGCCTTCATGCAGGAAAGTCAAGTCTATGGGGGGAGGAGGAAGAGAGAGAAGCAGGTATGGATGGGGAGTCAAAGAAACCCTTTGGAAAATCACTGTAGTGGAGGGTTTAAGCACACAGGGTTTCTCTACACAACCATTCAAAATTCTGTGGTCCTCTCTTGCCTGGAGGACTTCAGATTTGAGATTTAGAATTAGAATTTAAGGCAAGACTCCTTTAACTGGCAATCTGGTTGGGCATCCATGGGTAGATTCTTGAATGGTAAAAAACTTACATGGTAAATGAATGGTAAAAAATATAGATAGCTATAAAGATAGATATTTGATTTCTTTTGTTGTCCTTTGTATTTTATTTTGTTCATTTTAAACATTTTTTTGGAGAAGGGGTCCACAGACTTAACCAGATGCCAAAGGAATCTATGACACACACAAAAAGTTTCAGAAACCTTGATTTCAGGTTCAGAAGATAACCTTAGGGATTGATGAAAGGTCATGAAGGGTCATGTTTTTAAGGTTAGGGCTCTTCACCTTTGAGGATCAGAGGCACAAAGGGGATCACTGGTGGCTTCATTTTAGATACAACCTCTCTGTAACTTTTGTGGTTCCTGCAGGGGTCCTGGAAAATAAGAATAATGACTTGTATTTATATAAGACTTTCAAGTTTGTAAACTATTCTGAATATTATCTCATTTGAGCCTCACAGCAGTCCTTGGGAGATATTGTTGACCATTCCTGTGATTTCATCAGTGTAGAGGGCTCAAAGAGAGAAATTTCCTTTTCAATTAACATATTCTTTTCAATTTAAGATATTAGAGATTTGCCTCATGGTCACACAGCCAACAATTATCAGAAGTAAGACTTGAATACAGGTCTTCCTGAATCTGAGACCATATCTCTATCCCTTATAATGTTGGAAATGAGGAAAGTGAGGTTCATTGAAAATAACCAGTCGGGGTGGATAGGTGGTGCAGAGCACCGGCCCTGGAGTCAGGAGTACCTGGGTTCAAATCTAGTCTCAAACACTTAATAATTACCTAGCTGTGTGGCCTTGGGCAAGCCACTTAACCCCATTTGCCTTGCAAAAACCTAAAAATAAAACAAACAAACAAAAAAAAGAAAGTAACCAGTCCTCCATTGAACAAAGACCAAAGACTATCTACCATCAAATTAGAAAAAAAAAAACCCATTATCTTATTATGTAATTTTACTATCTCATACTTTATTTTTCTTCCTTAAGGATATGATTTCTCTCTCATCACATTCAACTGAGATCAATATATAACAAGGAACCGATGTAAAGACTAACAGAATGCCTTCTGTGGAGGGTTGGGGGAGGGAAGCAAGAATGGGGGAAAAATTGTAAAACTCAAAATAAAATCTTTCTTAAAAAAAAAAAAAGGAAAGTAACCAGTCCTTGGTCACAAGTTAAGTCAATGTAAGGAGCAGAATCTGTGCCCTGGTTCCAAGTCCATTTCTGTAATTAGCCTACTATCTGTAGGCTAGGGATCTGACATTATCCCTAGTGAGGGCTCCCATTCCCATTCTACCTTACCTCAGTCAGTTCCATCCCTGATCATGTGGCTACTTTTGGGCAAGGGAAATGGGCACATTTGGACCCAGTAACTGCACTTCCAGCTCCTCACAAGTACACACCTTCCTTACATCCTTTTCCATCTGCTAAAAGCCTGGATTGATCAAGTAGCAAGAGGGTCCCTGGAATCCTAGGGAGGTGAGTATATTTGGATGTATGTGTAGGAGGAGAAAAGAAAAAGCAACAATACTCACTGTCAAATTCTCAAATTTTCGGAACAAGTTCTTGAATTTTCCTGGAAGTTTCTGAAGAAAAAGTTTAAGGAAAGGAAATGTTTGTAGAGAACTCTGGTTTCACAATAGCTTTAACTAATCTCCTAATGCCTGGGGGAGGCAATGGGTAGAGGCGGATGACCAGCTTGCCCAGGGTGTAGGCAAAAAAGGTGGCAAACAAAGGGACATAAGCTTCACATTAAGAGTTAATAATGGCATAAGGAGAATTGTTGAGAATAAGGAAGCTAGAACCTTGAGATGAACAAAAAGGCTAGAATCAAAGGTAGGAGGGAGTCAGGAAAAGAGTAAGAATCCTAGAGGGCAGGGGATATACTCTCACCTCCCAGGTAAGCCGAAGTCGGCTGACAGCAGCATTATCAAGCCCCATGATCACAGCATAGAAAGACAACAGGTCCTGATTCTGTTTACAACTGTTTAAAGTAAGGGTTGGAAGAATGGTGAGTAGGTTTCAGGGACCCAGACCTTTCCAAACTAGTGCCCCTCCTTTTCCCTGCTCTCCCTGTCAGATTTGGGACTCACATGGCTGCAATCTTGATGAACTTCTTAAGTAGCTGTGCTCGCTTCCCAAGAGGCTCACAGAGTAGAACCTCTGTGGCCACCCAGTGGGTCACCTCACTGCATCGCTGAAGCAAAAGCTCCAGGTTGGCTGTTTCCCGTCGACCCCGTTCTCCATGGAACACGTAGTCCACGAACTCCAGCTAAGCCACCAGTCAATTCACAGGTGAGGAGAGCAAGTAACATGGAGAAAAGTGTAGAAAAAAAAACAGATGAGACAACAGAGATAGGGAGACAAAGGTTAGGGATGGGTATTGATAGAGGACAGTAGAAAGGGACATCCAAGGGAAAGAAAGGATGAAAGCAGAGACATGGAGTTGAGAAGAAAGGGGAGTCAATATAAAAGGGTTGGGGGAAGACAAAGATAACATTGGTAAGAGATCCACCAGTCCTCTCCCACTGATGTCCCAGTCTCGGTCCCATCAGTCATTTCTTCCATGTAGCCCTCTTCCCTTTCCCTGATTTCCACCACCCATCCCACCTCATGGACGCATCTGAACAGCTCCCAGTGGAAGGCAGTGAGGTGATTGGCAATATCCTCTGGCTCCACTCGGTGAATCTCTGTGTCCCCAGGGGATACTTGGATCTCCTCAGGAAGGGGCACCTGGGGGTAAGGAGTGTAAAGGTGTTTTCAGGTGAGTGAGGCAGGGTCATGATCTCTCCTCACTCTGAAGCTGGGCTTAGGGGTGAGGAAGCATTACCAGTGCTTCATAGCAGTCTCGGGGACAGGCGAACAAGTGACTGTTGATGCCCAGGGTAGTAAAGACACAATCTTCACTGGGCTGGAGCAGGACTTTCTCTGTAGACAAAACCAAAACACAGCCCTTCACTCCATGGTCTGGGATTTGGGGAATCCTGCTTCCTCTTGCTCACTCCCCACCCCCTGTCAACCCTACTCCACTCTAAGTACCTTAGGCAACAGTTCCTGTCAGACTGGAGCAACAACTTGAGGTCAGGGACTGTTGGGGGGGGGAAGGGTCAAGACTGATTTTGAAGATCCAGCACTGCTTCTGGCAGAGTTACCTGGGAAAGGCTTGTTCATTTGTTTGAATTTTTTTTTAATATCTTTTGTTTTTTAGAGAAGGAGCTAGGTGACACAATGCATAGAGCACTAAACCTGGAGCTGAGAAGACTTGAGTTCAAATCCGGTATCAAACAATAGTGGTGTGACCTTGGGCAAGTCATTTAACCTCTATCAACCTCAAGTTTTCTCATCTATAAAATGGAAATAATACAAACCTTCTAATGTTATTGTGATGTTAAAACAAGATAACTTATGTAAAGTGCTGTGCCAACTTTACTATATAAATACTAGCTATTTTTTTACATTGTTCAAACTTTCCCCCATAGTCCTTCCCTCAGAGCGAAATCCCATGTTAATGCTTAGTCAAATGGATTGAATTGAATTCACACTGACTCAAAATCATCCTCTGTAAGAGGACAAGGGTGGGGGTATGTTGAACTAAATTACATCTTGATACTTAGCTACTTTTAAATCCTAAAATGACTTACTCAAATGTCCTTTGGAGGTAAGGATTTATCATGTTTCAGTAGCAAAAATTACATCAGACCTTCTAGACCCCTGTCATATTACTAAAGGATCCCCAACTCAAGTCAGTGTCATCAAGGCTCAAATAAAATTGGGAGCCACTAAACCATCTTAAGGATTCTTGTTGCTATATATGACTTAGAAAACCACAGATTGCTTGCTGTCTTGGGAGGGGGAAGACAAGGGAGAAAGGAAGAAAAATTTGGAACTCATAATCTTATAAAAAAAATGAATGTTAGAAAAATCAATGTTAGGGACAGCATGATGGTGTAGTGGATAGAGCACCAGCCCTGGAATCAGGAGGACCTGAGTTCAAATCCAACCTCAGACACTTAATAATTACCTAGTTATGTGACCTTGGGCAATTCACTTAACCCCATTGCCTTGCAAAAAACAAGAGTGAATGTGGAAAACTATCTTTACATGTAATTGGAAAAAAGTAAAATATTATTTACCTTTTAAAAAAGATCACATGATAGCATTATCTATATTCTATATATTTTATATATTTTCAAATTACATTTCTATCCAGTTTGAGGGTACTCAGGAATGTTGTGATCACCAAGTACACCTGGCCTGGGATGTGTTAGGATTATGGGTTTATGTCAGATTTATCTGAGTTTCTGAAATAATAATCTCTTTTGCATTTGTAGTATTCTTTCCTTTACTCTCCACCCCCCAAAGCAGTTTTTCTATTTTTATACTTTGAACACCTCTTTAAGGAAGTGTATATGTGTGGAAAAGTGTGAAGGTTATTGTCCCTAAATTACAGATAGAAAAATTGAGATTATGTGTTGTTACTATCCTGGACATATGACTTCAGCCTCAAAGACAAAGAACTCCCTAGACACCCAAACAGATAAAGCAACCTGCCTAAGGTAACTTAGAAAATGAGATGGAACTGGACCCCAGGTCTCCTTATTCTAATAAGCCTTATTTATTTACTTGTATTCCTGAGAGCCAAATCCAATCCTGTATTTTCCCTATCTAGAATCCCATTACATTCCTGTAAAACACTTCCACACTCATGCCTCACTTACCTCCTGAGGATGCCACAGCCACAAGGATGAGTGAGTCCTCACGCCCCGCTGACTCCTCTGAATACTGCAACTTCTCTGACACTGACCCCAGGATGTCTTGCACTGAGGCTGATAGGCGACTTCGGATTGTCACATATGAGTGGTCAGGCATGTAGACCCTGCAGAAGACTGAGAGGAGGAAGGAAAGAAGGGTGAGTGGTTTTTTTGGAGACTGCAGTGACCATATACAACTCTCACCATCTCACCTTTCACCAGTTGGACATTCCATCTTTGGCAGCTATGGGAAGGTACCATGATATTATGGCAAAAGGCAAGCCCATTTTATGACCTTCCATTAGGAACCATGTATGAGGTAAACTGAGGTATGATATGAGGATAGATCCATGAAGAGAGTAGCTAGAACAATGGGAAAATTCCCCTAAAGAATTATTGGGCCCAAAGAAATCCCAAGAGTAGATTATAGTGACTCTTCAGAAAGACCTCAGAGAAACTCAATGGTGGACATCTTAGGCATTCTAGGGATCCCTAGTCTTCCCAACCCCACCCCCACATGTACCCATAGCACTTACTCTCATCTGAACCCCGGAAAGCCACCCGAGTTTGAAGACAGGAGTCTATTCGGCGGAAGTGACGAAAGAGTGGCTTTACTTGCTTGCTGGGTGGTTGACTTTCTTCGGGGATCCTGGCATCAGATATATCAGGCATCAATGGGCACTGTCCCAGAAGAGGGTGCACCAAGCATCAACCAGCAGAGATATCAGTCTAGGGGTTTGTGGCCAAATGGGCACTGGGTCTGAAACTGCTTTGAGGAAGAAGACTACCCTCTTCTAAATGGGGTGAGGGGGTAAAGGAGGTAATGCTGGTAAAACTGATAATACCAGGCAAATTGGATCCCTATTTCATATAAATATTGAGCTATTATTTGAGGACCAAGTTAAATGCTATCTCCTCCAGGAAGTCTTCTCTGATTGTGCTAATTTCTGAAATTCTGTAGCTCCTGGACTGGAGAAGTATTGTCTTCATCTCTCTCTCTCTCTCTCTCTCTCTCTCTCTCTCTCTCTCTCTCTCTCTCTCTCACACACACACACACACACACACACACACACACATATATATACACCCATCAACATGCACAGGTCCTAGCACCTGAGTATTCAGTAAGAATCTGTTTAGTAAACAGTAATCATGTCCAAAGTTAACATATATATGGAGGATAGGAAGGCAATAATACTGGATATAGGAAACCCAACCTGGGGGTGCCCATTTTATTCCTCCCCACCCCACTCCAACCCTCACTTAAGTTCTACTGTCTCCACCAGCTGGTGTAGTCTTAGGGTATCCTCTCGGAGATCCTGGTAGAGGGATTCATCTTTCATGATCAGAAGATACAGATCCTGGGGGGAAGGGGAATGAAATAAGTCAGAAATGAGGCTAGGACCATCATGCCTGAGCCCAACCCATTTTCCTAAAATGGACCAACCCTATCTCACACAGAAGTGGCCAGGGAGGAAGAGGACTGTGGAACCACTTAGAGTGAAAGACTTTGACAGGGTGTGAGTATCAGATGTGTTTGTCTCAGGATGAGGGGTTTCTGCATCTTCTCAAGTTTCATGACTATTCCAAGCTCATGTATATGAACATTTTTCCTCCCCGCTACCCCTCCCAAGTATTTTATCAATAGTAATAGTCCCCCTTCCTCAGAGACCTTGAATCTTCTAATATCAGTCTCCCTTTACCATACTTCCAAGTGGAATGGCACCTACCTTAATGATTCGACCAGCACACTCTTCCTCTTGCAATAATCCTTGGTATGTCTCCAGAAAGTGTAGGAGCACAGCCAAGCATGCTTGTTTCCGGCCTAGCCCCTCAGCCCCCTCAATACCTTCTGACTGAACAAAGCTGACCCTGAAGTTAAGGAAAATGGTTCTACAAGACCAGACCCGGGGTGGGTAGGGGGGGAGTCACCCTTTTCCTTAGATTATTTGCCCACCCTTCAATAAACTGGAGATTGGAGAGAAGTCAAATAATAACTTCATAGTCATCTTACCCCTTGCCTGGGGTCTTGGTAGGTGGGAGAGGAAGGGGTTTGGAAGAAGTCTCCAGTCACTATCTGTCAATATTTTCTACCTTACTTAGCCTCAGGAACTTGCTCAGGTTAGGGAGGAGACATTCCCAGTTTTTCTACTATCTAGTCACTGGCAATTTGAGTTCCACTGCAGGCTGCCCAACCCCACCCATCCCATTTAGGAATTAGGACTGTTTTATGGCATAGACCCCTTTGGAAGTCTAGTGAAGTCTTTGGTCCTTTCTCAGAATACCGATTTTCAATAACTGAGGGAAATGCTAGATCTCAGATGTTAGTTCAAAATAAGTCATTTTTTCAGGGAGCTCTAACTCTGGAGATCTAGGGATGCCTCTGGGAGATTCCCTGAAGCTCAGCTCCTGGTGACAAAAATCTCCAACAGGCTAGCTGACCTTAAAAATGGTATATCAGGTGGTCCCATATTTATAGCAATCCCAATAATATCCCAGCAGGTGTCTTGATCTTAACTGTAGTGACTAGTGTTGGGGAAGTGCCCCAAGATATGCAGCATGCCTACTTCTGGCTGGTTGGAAACTGCTTCCAGACCCTCCCCAAAACTCCCAAAGAAAGGATATTACTGGTACAACTCCTGCAGGAAGCGCTCAGTAGGGAGGAAGAGCGAGTGAGTGAGGACAAAATCATCCAGCAGAATGTCTGTACAGAGATTGGCAGGGCAGGTGTCAGAAAGGCACCGCCTGGCCCAGGAATGTCCAAGACTAAGAATGCCACCAGCTCGGGGCTGTCCCACCTGCCAGGGGACCAAGTTCTCTCTCTCTACCACCCTTCACTCTAGGTCAGAGCCCCAGCCACCTGCCTGAACATGTTAGGCACACCAAGTCACTTGTGTGAACACTACTGCCTGCTGCTTCCAGGGGAGGATTAGTAATCACTTCAGTGACTGGAGGAGGGAAGAGGAAGCAGGTTATGGCTCCTTCATTTATTTTTTCTATAGAGTATTCCCAACTAAGTCTTCCACTTATTATTCATTACGCTTAAGAAGGGAACAAGAAGTCAGAGAGGTCCTGAGAATGAGACATAATCTAATCTTTAAACCATAGAAACCCTCATTGAGACCAAGAAATCTCTGAACCAGAGAGACCTCTCATGGATGGAACTTAAGTGAAAAGGGGGGTAACAAAATAACTATTACAGTTATATAGTGTGCTCTTTATATATATTCTCTTACTGGTTCCTTCAACTCTACTATCTCCATTTTACAGCTGGGGAAACTGAGGCAGAGAAAGATGAAGTGACCTGTTTGAGGTCATACAGATAATATGTGTCTGATGCAGAATTTGAACTCAGGTCTTCCTGACTTGAAGTATAGCATTCCATTCATTATATCAGCTAGCTTCTTTAAATATATCAACTCATTGTCTTTCTCTTCTACCTCTTTCCATCCTTCCTCCCCCCCACACACACACCTCAAAAACATCTTCCAGTTACAGACAGGCAGGCCAGGACCAGCCCTGTACAAGAGGCAGAAGCAGGAGCCTGCCTGGCCTCTTTGATCCCAAAGCTCTAAGGAGAAGTCCCATTGCCTCTGGGTGCCACAGGATGGAAGGGTTAATGAGGGAGGGGAGGAGGAGTGGCCCTTTTTCCTCCCCATCCTAGGCCTGGCTCAGCCAGTCAACCAGGTACAAGGTCGCCCTGACTTGCAGCCAGTTTAGAGGTAGGGCAGGGCCACTTGGCACCCAGACAGGAAGCAGGGAGGGAGCCAAATGTCCTAGCTGGGGCAGGTTCAGGGTGGGTCTTCAGACACTGCTCCAGGGAGAAATCAACCCATAAGCTGGCTCCTGGAATATCATCCAGTAGCCCTTGGTCCTAGCTGCTGGGCTAAGCAGCTAGAACAAGTAGAGTCATACACTCAAAGCTGTAAGGGCCTGTAAAGAGCTAGTCTAATGTCCTCATTTTAATTCAAGAAACATTTATTAAATTCCTACTGTGTTTCTGGTGCTGTGCTGGCTTCTGAGGATAGAGAGCCTAAAGCTCCCCCCACCCCCGCCTCCTTTTTTGTTTTTTTAAACTGCCTAAAGCCCCACAGCTAGTTAGTAAGAGATCCAGGAATGAAATGAGGTCTCTTAACTCCTCAGAATAATGTTTTCCACTTCACTTCCAGAATTTCATTGAATTGGATAAGTCCCCTTCAACAAGCCTAAGGACTAGGAAATTTCTGTTGATTCACAGGCGTGCCCACCTCATTGTTGCCCCCAAAAATCACATAGGATGGGCACAGCACTAGGGACTAAAGAATCTAAAAGAGTTGTACATCAGCTTGGAGATCCTCTATACCTCTGCTTTCCCTCACTATGTTAAGATTGTAACAGCAGCCACCCCTCCATGGCATACTGGTTCATCTTTCCCCAACTCCCTCCCTCATATAAATCTGCAGAGCTCAAAGCTTGGATGCCACTATTCCCTGCTGTTTTGCTGTCTTCTCACCTCCATCACAAATATACTCTGAGGAATTAGCCTGACCAGAGGCCCAGAGTCAAAAGCATATCTGCTGGCCAAGCTCAGGTGTTAAAAAAAAAAAAAAGTCACCATCTCCTCCCTTTCCTACCTTGGTGGCCCCAAGTTATCCTGGGAGAAAACTAAGGCAAATGGAGTTCCTAATGCTTCCCTAGGATAGATACTAGGAACAACATAACATTGCATCCAGACTGTTCAATGGATAAGGGAAACGGAGATAGAAATAGAAAACAGCTTATTCATGAGGGTAGGGGCTATAGCTTGCTGTCTGCCTGCAAAAGGGAATGTGCCATATACAGGGATACAGGGTATGTGGCGTAGGCGAGAAGTTGCAGTTAGGGGAACTGTGTGTCTCTCTGATATTTTCCTAATTAAATCAAAAAGGTGTCAGATCCCCAGGGCATCTACAATAGAAGCCAAAAGGAGGGGGACCTAGGTGTCCAGGAAATCTAGGAAAAGAATTACACTCCCCCTACTCCAGAGCCCTTGGGAAAGAATGAGGGGAGGGAGGAGTCTGATGCTTCTTCACTCCTTTTCCCATATTCTTGATTCATTTCCTCATTTTCTGGACTTCCTTTTACCTGCCAGAGGTTTCTTTACTTAACCCAGTGCCACCCAAGGTTTTACACTCAAGCGACCCAGTGAACTATTCTGGGGCCTCAGTTTCCTAACCTATTATTAGAGACAGAGGTGGCAGGAATAGCTCTATGATTAAATAGAAACATCTTTGAGTATATTTATATTAATGAGGCTTTATACAGAGACCTGGGACTTGGGGAGAGTAGAATCGACTGATGCGGTTCTTTTGGCACCCTTACATATCTGACTCCACTTACAAATCACCTATGTTCACAAGCAAGTTCATCCCCAGGCCTTCTTATCTGCATCAATGAGGATACCTTTCTCTACCAGGGACCTTTCAGTCAGCTTGGTCACTACTTATGACCATCATCAGACAGTGACCATCCAAAGGCACAGCCCCACTAGGCAGCAGTTTTTGCTAGACTGAGCTATGAATTCCTCTGTGAAGTTCTTTTCCAGAGGGTCTTCTTTTTCTCTGTGGGTCACATTGATCTGATTCCCTCTTGTCAAATCCCACCCTAAATGGCCTTTTTAGCTGCCAGGCCCAGCGCCGCCCAGGGTGGAGGTGACTTAAAATCAAGGATTTCTAAGGCTCTGCAGATGGAATGTCTTCATGGAAGAGGGAGGCTAGATCCTGAATGGCGCTGAGGTCCTTATCTTAAATAACCTGAGTAGGCCGTGAGTGAAGGGATAGGGGCAGAGGCATGCCAACTACTCTTGTCCAGGAACACACCATACACACTTTCGATCAGCCTCTCCCTGCAGTGCCCCCCCCCCCACAGATACAATGTGTCCATGGTAACTGATACCCTCATGTCCCCACGCATTGAGACTTCGGTCCTCCTGGGGATGCTGCCCTCCCCTGAGCCGAAGGATGAAGAAGGGGACACAGGCTCCCCGGTCCTTCCCAGCCTTAGGACTGACGCGGCGGCCCCAGCCGGTGGCTTACCTGAGGCCCCACAGTCCCTGGGAGCCCCTCCGGCCAGCCGCTCCAGGATCCGGTTCAGGAGATGCTCGGGCTGGTCCAGGGCTCCCAGAGGGAGCCAGGGAGGTGGGGTGAGGGGCTCTCCCGGGGACAGCTCGTCCGAGGAGTAGGAGGAGGGGGAGCGAAGGGGTCCCCCTACTCCAAGCGGGCCGGGGCCCGGCGCTTCGTCCAGCTGCAACCAGCAGGGCGCCCCTCCGCCCGGCTCCCCGGAGGTCCGGCCGGGCTCTCCCTCCTCTTCCTCCGCGGGGGGCTCCAGCCCGGGCTCGGCCGGGGGCTCCCGGAGGAAAGAAGGGAGCAGCAAGCGAGACACGCTCTGGCGCCTCTGCAGCTGCCGGGGGCCCCCCGCCGGGCCGCCGCCCCCCGCAGGCCCTCCCCCCCCGGTGCCCCCGCCGGGCCCGCCACACCCCCCGGTGCCCCCCGCGGGTCCTGTGCCCACCGCCCTCCCGGCCAGCTGCGACGTCTGCTTCTTGAGAAATTTTTCCAGCGGCTTCATGCCCGCGCCCCCCCCGCCCCGCCGGGCCCGCCGGGAGGACCCAGGTGTCCGGGCCGCGGGCGGGGGGGGGCGCGCGGGCGCCGGGAGCCGGAGCGGGGCAGACCCGAGGCTCGGGCCAGGCGCGGGGCCAGGGCGCGGAGGCTCCCCGCGGCCAAGGCCCGCTGCCCCGCGACGCCGGAGGGAGGGCGCGGGCTCTCAGCGGCTCCCCATGCCGCTCCGGACGGAGCTGGGCCCGGCGGCCGGCCCCCCAGCCCACGGGCCCCGGCCCGGCTGCCGCAGCGGAGGAGGCGGCGGGCGGAGAGCGAGAGCCGAGGACACGGCGGCGGCGGCGGCGGCGGCTGCGCTGGGGGCCGGGCCCCGCCCCTCGGCCCCGCCCCCCGGCCGGCCCCGCCCCCGGGCCGCGCGGGGTGCCCGTGCCCACCCTCGGGGGCGCCCGCCCCGGACCCAGGGCATTCAGAAACCAACGGAGGTGGGGGCGGCCCGGGCCCGCGGGTCCGGCAGGTGGTCTCCCTGTGCCCTAGAGGATGCCCTTCGGGACGCACATGGGCAGCTCCTCCCACAGGCCCGCACCCTCCTGAGACCTCGGCCGTGGCGGCCCTGTCCAGCCCAGGGAAGGCTATGGTGGGGGGTACCCGCCTGCTCCACCTCCCAGAAGCCTGACGGGACACAATGAGGGGTGCCCGGTCGCCCTCTCTAGGGCGGGCACGAGCGGATGAGCAAGTTTTGGCAGGTCAGGCGGGTTAAAGGAGAAGCAGTAGCAGCCTGACGGAAGAGGCTCAAAGGCACCTGGGCCCAGCTGCTAAGAGGAACTGGAATCCTGAATACCTGTGGAGTGCTCAAGGGCTACCTATCTGCGGGATCGGGAACACCCATTAGTTAGAGGGCCGAGAGGGCTGCTGTGGACACCGCAGTTTTGCATTCTAATTGGTTCCATGAGTCCTCTCCACACTAGAGACCTGATGCCCAAAGTAAAATTCTGCCCCTAAGGTAATTATGAAGGGCAGACAAGCTGTGTATAGGGCAGCGTGGGGTTGGGCATTCCTAGGTCGTGCTCTGTGGGAGGGGTGTAGTACCAGCCCTGGGCAATGCCCCACCCCTGTTTACTGTGCCATGGTCTAGGGTGGGGCTGGGGAAAGTAGGGAGTGGTGGCAGAGTTGAACTAGATGCATATACATGTCTTTGCATGTGCATGCCAGGGGGTACATGTATGCTAGAATGTGTTCACAAATATAGCCATGTATAAACCATGTGTTAGTGGATTGTTGAGTTAAGTTTAAGTGAAGTGTGGTCAAGGAGCTGGTCTAGCAGGAAAACTGGAGGTTGATCTCCTGGATCCCTTCCGTAGGACACCAGAATCCCCAAGGACAATGGCTGCAGTGGGGCAGTAGAAGTGGGCTGAAGCTCTCTGGAGGCAGCAGCTGTGTGTGCAAAGTGAGAGCTCCTCCCTCCACATGAGGCTGCTACCAGATTAATCTAGTTGCCTTGGCAACCTCCCTGGGCAGGATTTGGGGCTGTCAGCTAGGGAGGGCAATGGATTGGGATGGAGATTGGTTTAGGAAGGGTGGGGAGCCTGCAGAGTACGTTTCTGCAACCTGTAGAGAAAATGGATCCCCCCTACCTCTAACTCTAAAAGGAGAGCCTGCCTCTCACTTGACAGGGTAAGGTCAATAGTTTCAAGGAAGGACATTCCTAGGATAGATCAAATCCCCAAATTACCATGCCAAAAGCCTTGGCCTTTAGCTTTCCCAAAGGAGCGTAGTCATGATTACCTAGGACTAGCAGACCATTCAGAAATCCCCTCAATTCTTACTGCTAAGACACCAAGCTGGGAGGGTACTGAAAGCTAGGGGCTTTGCTGAGCTTGGGTTTCTTAACAAGCTGGTTACCAGGGCAACAGAGACATGGGATCTAACTAAAAAGGCCAGGAAAGCATAGGAGGGGTGTGGAAGCACCTCACAGTCATCCTCACTTAAGCCTGACTGTTCCAAAATTCATTCCCTACCCCCTAATAGGACAAATGGTTCATCCCAGTGAGCTAGAATGGAAAAGATGGACTTCAAGGAGTGAAGCTTGTGGGGGAGCGGCGGGGGGGGGGGGGGGGGAGTGTTAAATAACTTGATTTTTACTGGGAGAAATTGTGGGAAAGTTTCAATTTGGGATGTAGCACACATGGCTGAGTCCAGGAGATGCCAGCTCCATAAGCTCTAAGGTGCCCACTCTAAAGCATCCTACTCTACCCACACAGAATTTTCTATAGGAACTCTGTGAGCTGCCCCAGATGACTTGGTTACCCATTTCAGTATGCATAAAAAATATAGCTAGCATAAAGCAGATACCTTGCTCTTTTACTTTTGAAGGTGAGATTACCCCAACTCGACTTGGGCGAAGGCAGCAGCTATACTGCCACCTGGTGACCAATCTCCTAAAGCAGCATTTAGGACATTGGCCACATGTGCTGGGTTATCTCCTAGCATCTATAGCCTTATCCCATTTCTACACAATTCTGGTATCCTAGGAGGTCAGGGGATATGCTGATTCAGGAATTTGACATAGTGTAAACATACTGCCTCACCTCTGCATATCTTGATTTCCCTCAGGCTTATGGAAAACAATGCTTATTTCCCTCCCCACATTCAAAAAAATGTCATTTGGAAGTTGCTTTAAGAACATTGCCCACTTAGTTCTGGAGTTAAAGGACCTGGATTCAAATCCCCATCTCGGACACTACCTGGGACTTTGGACAAGTCATAAATCTCTGAGCCCTTATTTCATTTCTAATTAAAAAAGGGAGATCCCTGAAAACTCACTCTATGTATGAATCCCTTTGAATTCCCAGTTAAGACTAATGCAAAATAATCAAGGTAGTCAGATTTCCCATCTAAAATTTATCATGAGGAAGTCACAATGTAGATCACAAATAAACACACCTCTAAACAACAACAACAAAAAAAAGAAAACCCCGGAGAAAAACACATGGTTCAAAAGACAAAACCATCACAGTGTTATTAGGTCTGGGAGACTGGGCATGTGGCCCCTGGGCTCAAGGCAGCAAAAAACCCCAGACTATTAAAGGTGCAACCACCAGTTAGCTTCTAACAGTTTTTCTCAACCACATCAAGTAGTAAAGAAATGGTCAAGTTCCACCCCCATCCCCACACATACTTTTTGATTGAGCCTACGACCAAGATGACCCACAGTGACCAAGTCAGCTGCTGGAAAGCTGAATAGACTAGATAAAATGACTATGCTTGGGTTTTGTCGCAGGTTGGGGGTAGCAGCCCAGTGGCCCCTGACAAGTGCAGCCATTAGAAGCAGTTGGGTTGTTGCCCTGAGCCCAAGAAGCACCTGATTACCTTTTGGCCTTGTGAGACTAGCTGCTATGCCACGCTTATTTTTTTTTTAAGTGTGAAATTCTTGCTGGGAGCATTGCATACAGCTTTCAGGGCCAAGTGGATGGTAGCTACTTGAGAATGGGACCCTCTGAAGCCATAACCTGGAGGGAGGCATTGGTCTGCAGCCAATGGGGGTGGGAGGAAAGAAGCCATCCATTCCTCCATTCCTCCTGCATTGCTGCATTGATTTGCCCTAGGCACTATGAAAAGCTAGCCCTAAGAATGGTTATAGGAGAAGGGGGAGGATACCACTGCTTTACCCTCCCCACTCCCAAGAGCACCTGATCTATAGCCTCTCTCCAAACAGGGAGAAATTGCACCTATCTAAATGAAAACCTGTCACAGCAGAGAATGGGATCCAAAAGTGGAAGGCTGGGCACTTTTTTGACCCTGGGCCTTTCCAAATGCTATACTCTGCTGAAAGTTCTGAGTTAGAATTTAAAAACATACAAGAGGAACCAAAAAAAAAAAAAAAACAAAACAACAAAACCAAAGAAATGTTAGCTCCTATGAGGTGCCTGGGTGAGGAAAGAGCTGGTTGGTACATTCATGTTCATCTGGAAGGGACATGGTGGGGAATTTAAAGGGAACCCAAAAGAGTTGGTAAACTGAGTAAAATTGAGTTCATTTCATTTTTTTTTAAGGAAAAAGAATATTAAACAGCAAGCAAAGGTTTTTTTCATTCAACATCTTAAACAAGGAAAGGACAAGAAGGTACCCACCATGGGAGGGAAGGGAATTTCAATCCCAGGGCAGGATGGAAAGGGGGGAAGATGAGCAGCAGAGACATGAGCTTCTAGGTCTAGAGACAAGGTTACATGAGCTAGCTGGCTGGCTGACTGGGGCCTTCCCTGCTCTAACTTCAGACAGTCACTCCCACTGGAAGAGAAAGGTGTCATTTTCCCAGTAAAGCCTATTCCCAAGAAAAGGTAAGGCTGCTTTTCATTCTGGGTATATAACAAGTCTGTTTGCTGAAGGGGGTCTCAATATCATCAAAGCACTCCCAGCAGCAGGTGGCCTGATGTATCTTTCATCTTCTGAGTTCTCACTTCTGCTGTTCTGAAAGGAGTAGGGAAAAAAAGGGAAGAATCACCACAGCATTAATTTTCAGAGAGCCAGACAGACCCCTAAAAATCATATTCCAGAATGATGAGAATCCTGACACTAAACTCCTAGGACTGGATCTGCTGCACTTTTATAAGGCTCAGATTTCCTCCTTTATGTATCTAGATCTTTCCCACTTCCCACATCATTTCCCCACTCCACCAGATTTTGTCATGTTAATAATGACCTCTCCTTCCTCAACTCCACCCCAGGGATAATCTAAGTAACAAAGTTGAAGTTTATTCAATACTTGTGGATTTAAGATCCCTTTTGGGTTTTCTCTAGATTTACCAGCTAGTTAATGAAACTGACCATAAAAGGGAAGCTTGAAAAGCCCATTTTCATTTAAAAAAAAAAAGGCAAAAAGGTATAAGATTTTTGTTTTTTAAGCAATAGCAAACAGCATTTCATCAAGTCAAGGTTTGTACTTACTTTTTATGTGGTGTTAGATTTACAGTATTTAGAAATTCAAATTAACTGGAACCCCTGCTTACAACCTGAAATAAAAAGCTAGTTTGGTATCAGATGAAATACATCAAGAACTTCCCACTAGACTCCCACCCAAGGACAAGGAAAAGTACATTAGGGAAAGGAGGGGCAAAGTGATGTTGGTTGGAATACTAAGTCAGACTAGAAGCTACTATACCTCAGGTGGGGGGGGCTTGATGGTGACTGGCTGGGATGTCCGCCTGGGTGGAGAAGGTTTCGGCTGCACCTGTTGCTGGACTGGGTTATAATAGGTTACTCCTCCATACACCTGAGACTGAGCCTAAGATCCAACAAGGCAAGGAAATGAAAGGTTAATTTAAGTCAGAATAAAAGTAAAAGTTCACATACAACAGAATTCAAATAAAGTCTTCAGGAATTATAGCGTTTTCTAAACAATCCCTTAAAAATGACTTAATTTTTGTCCCCTCAGGCTGTCTCCTATATTTGGGATGTCCTCCTACTCCATTAAGATTATGTGATTACCACTTACTTTAATTAAGATTCACTAAGCCACTGGCCAGGAATCTCAAGGGTTGTAAAACTTTGGGCCATCTGATCCAACTGGTACCTGCACAAGACCTCCGACAGCAGTAAACTTGTTAGGAGTGGTCATTGCTGCTTTACCTTGAAGAACTCCTCTAAGAGAGAAGTCATGACCTCCCAAAGCAGTCTATTCTAACTCAAGATAGCTTAGAGAAGTTTTTTCTTATAATAAACCTAAATTCACCTCTTTGAAACTTCCGCCCACTGCTCTTAATTCTGCCTTTGAAGGCCAAAGAAAGTCTCTTCTTTTCCTAATTATAGCCCTTTAAATACTTGAAGACAGTTATCATGGTCCTTTTCCCTATCAGTTGCTTAAGTCAGTCCTCAAATGGCATGACCTTGGGCTTGAAATAACCTGATCACAGTCTTCAGGAGACTCTTCAGCTTATTACCATTCCCCACAATTGTGGTAGCCAATCAGTGGTCTGATGCTAGAGCATATATCAAGCAGTCATTTCTTTTTCTGAAATTTCAAAAATCTTTGCTCCTTGTTCCAATTTTATCACCATCCTGCTCTATTCAATAGCTTTGAAGTGTTATCTTCCCAACTTGACTAAGTTGCAACTGATTCTTAATTCTTCATATCCATGACAATACCACTTGGGACATCTTGGCACTGGTGTTGATAAATGTATTGAATGAATATAAGAAAACACCATATAGTTCAACAGCAAATATTATGGATTGTGTGAAAGGCATTCTGGTCCTTAGTGGATCCTGCCACTAACCTAAAAGTTTAAACAGAAAAACACTAAAAGAAACTGAACAGGGAGGGACTAACAGACAGGAAATACAATGAGGAGTCTGGACTATCACAGGGCATCTTAGAATCTTACAAAGTTCCTGATAAATCAAAGATGATGCATCTCCTGATCATTGTGGATGATGTAACAAATTAGTTACAATTAGCTAGTCACCTTACCTGGGTATTAGGGTACAGGTGAGGAGGTGGGGGAGGGGGCAATGCCCCTGGGGCATAGGGGTAGCTGGGACTGCCGAAGTTCATGACACCTGGAGCGGAGAAGTAGGTAGGGGCAAGCAGCTGCTGGGGTGGTGGCTGTCCTGGGGACATGGACACTGGTGGGGGGTACAGACCCGGGTTAGGCAGAGGTGCTGGCGTCTGATGGGGATGTAAACCTGGATGGAGAGAATCGAACAAATACTGAATTAAAGGAAAAGAATACTGTTCCTGTGATAGTTCATCTGCAGGCCACAAATGGGTCAGAAAGGATTTCATTTAGAACTGTTCAAAGAGGTGAGATTTTGTTCTCAACAAGTGAGAAAGGCTTAGGTCACAAAAAGTAGTCTCCAGGATGTATCCTGTAGTCTACTCCTATACCCCAACTTGCTAAAAGAGTAATCTAGAGGCATAAACTTACCAGGGTGGGGGAGGTGCATTTCTGGTTGTACAATCATGCCCTGAGGAGGCATCGGGGTTGGGCTGTCACTGTGGGTATAGATTGGTCCCTGGAACTGCACTGTAAGATATCATAGGAGAATTCACTAATAGGGAGTCTCACTCTCAATGTCACATGAGTAAATCCCCTTGCCCTTCAAATATCAAAGACTCTTGTGAATATTTTCCCAATGTTCTATCTAGGAAAATTGAACAGGCAACTTCCTGATGCCCATATTCAGGTGTTGGGAGGGAAAAAGTTATGTAAGAATCTACTCTCAATTTAGAATCAGCATTCTGAGAAGTCTAGCTCTAAGAGACTTACATGGGTCATAGTAGTGACCTTCCATGATACTGATATGCACAGGGGGTGCAGGGGGTTCAGGAACTGGTCTCTGACGTTGGGATGAATAACGTTTGGCTCGACTACCCTGAACACTCTGAAACAGAATTACAAAGGTTAAGTGAAGATTGTCTCTCATAGGTTGTCCTATCTCTACTCCCGTTTCCTGATCCCAGCCCAGTAAAAATTGTACCAAAACGAAGGCCTTTCCTGGACATCCCTGAGACAGTAGCTAAGAGTGAAAGACTAGGGAAAAACTAACTCCAGGATCACTTCCTTGGTGCTAGCAAAGCTAGAGTTTGGGTTAAAAGTGTGACTAACTGCAACCAAAACTTGTTCCCCCTCTGATTTCCCATCCCTGTTCTTTACCATTTCTTCCATACGGTTAAATTGAGGTGGAGGGCCTGCTCCCAGGTGCATGTGGTTGGGAATACCTGAAACACACACACACAAAACCAGTTCATAGGGGAGAAGAAAAACACAAATACAGCATTCCAGAATGATACCTGGTAAGGGAGGGTAGAGGTGGGGATTGGTTGTAGACTCCAGCCCTGGCAAAAATTCTTTCCCTTTGAACTGATCCTAGAGAAAATTCCTTTAAGTAATTTCTGCTTTTTGTTAACACCAGTACTAACAACTTTACCACCATCTCCTTCTAATTAGGACAAGGCAATGAGGACCTTTAAAAAAAAAAAAAACACGAAATCTGTGTCCTGGCCAATTCTGGAATGTTTTATTTTACTATACCTATTTTAATATTTTCTTTTCCTTGTTCCTTCTCAATGGGAGATGAAAGGGGCAAAGAAAAGATGAGAGAATGAAAACCAAATAATATGCTATTTTTTTTTAAATCAGGAAAAAAAGAATTCAGTAAGGAAGCACATAAACTTTTCTTACAAATATTTCACTGCACAAATCCTTAGGCTACAACAGTTAAAATCATTACAACATGGGGTGGCTAGGTGGTGCAGTGGATAGAGCACTGGCCTTGGAGTCAGGAGCACCTGAGTTCAAATCCAACCTCAGACGCTTAATAATTACCTAGCCGTGTGGCCTTGGGCAAGCCACTTAACCCCATTTCCTTGAAAAATAAAAAAAAATCATTACAACAAACAGGCAAACTCTCAAGACTATCAGTTTAGGGGTAACAACTGTAAAGAGGGCAACATGGTTGGTCAATCCATATATCCTGACCACATCTAGAGCTAGAGGCTTTGGTAGGAGTTCTGTAGTCATTTCCATGTGGGAGAAAACATTAAGTCAATGTAAGAAAAGATTCTATTTAGCTCCTGACTTGGCAAGACAAGAACATATGAAGATGAACTTTACTCCTTTGCCAATCTTCTAGTCCCAATCCTGTTTGGGGTGGGAGCTGCTACAATCTCATCTAAAAGGTGACAAGATGAGGATTCCTAGACTCTAAACTGTAGTGAACCACTTTTAGGGATCAAAAAAGTCACTCACATTCAGCCATCCAGTGACCAAAGGAAGGTCTAAAGTGACCACTGGAGGGCACAGTTTAGCAGTGGGGAAGGCCTGATTTGTTCCTAAGCATGAAGATTGTCAGGGAAAAGACAGAATGCCTTTCTTCCAAAGGAAATGAAAAGATACTAATTTAAACTTGAGAGTAGTTTCTGCCTTAAAGTTCAACCTCTAATCATTAGTTTGAAAGAGCATAGACTCTTTCCCTTTATCCACAGTATCTGAATACTGTAAATCAATACTTTCTTGTTTTTTTTTGTTTTGGGTTTTTTTTTGCAAGGCAAATGAGGTTAAGTGGCTTGCCCAAGGCCACACGGCTAGGTAATTATTAAGTGTCTGAGGTAGGATTTGAAGTCAGGTGGCTCCTGACTCCAAGGCCAGTGCTTTATCCACTGCACCACCTAGCCACCCCAATAAATACTTTCTTAAAATAAAGATGCCATAGTGCTTTAGACCAGGTTAAAAATGATTTTCGAGAAGACTTCTTTCATAGTAGCCCAGACACATCTTTCTTTTTTTCAATTTTTATTTTTTTTAAACATTTTATTTCTTCTGATTGCTTTATTGTGTTGACCTCAAAGATCAACAGTGAGGACATAGTCTTTTTTTTTTTTTAGTTTTTGCAAGGCAAAAGAGTTAAGTGGCTTGCCCAAGGCCACACGGCTAGGTAATTTATTAAGTGTCTGAGGCCGGATTTGAACTCAGGTACTCCTGACTCCAAGGCCAGTGCTCTATCCACTGTGACACCTAGCTGCCCCCCAGACACCTCTTTCAAGATTTCCATGTCCCATCATCTAATTTTCCTGAGGCAAAGGAAAAAGTTGACCATCCATTCTTGAGTTATTTACCTCGAAGCTCCCTTGGTTGAAGGAATTGAGGCTGCCCTGGGCTCCAATTTTGTTCAGTCAGATTCAGTTGGGTCATGTCCTGCTCAAGTCCTCCTGTGCTGGAATCTACTGGAGTTTCCCAGTTCCCAGTCTTTGAGGGTGGTGGTGGTGGTGGTGTTGGAGGTGGTGGTGGTGGTGGTGTTGGAGGTGGTGGTGGTGGTGGTGGTGTAGTTGGGGGTGGAAGTGCAGGGACCAGCCCCTCTAAAGGAGGTGGCACTTCCTCTGCCAACTTGCTCGCATCTCCAGCTTTATTTCTGGATCTTCTTGCTCGAGAGTAGGACTTCTTCTCAACTGGTCTGTCTGGGGGTGGTGGTACAGTTTCAGGGGCTGGGGGAGGAGGCTCCTCTTTTTCAGGGCTGCCAAACCCATAGAAAGGCTCCATTTCGGGGGATGGGTCCCTAGCTGGGGTGTACTCCAGGCGCCGAGAACGATAACCATTTTCATGTTTGACAGAGTCATTAGAACGTATAGTATGCGGTCCATCATTTTCTGCAGACCTAAACCCAGTCCTTCCTTCCTTGTAGCCTCCACCTCGAGAGAAGTTCCGAGATGTAGACATTCTGCCTGTACCAGCAGCATTACGATTGATGAATGTTCTCGGTGGCAAGGAGGATCCCCCTGAACCCTGGTGCCGGGGAGGCTTGTTTGGCCGGTCATTGCCCCAGTTTGGCTCTCTCTGTGGAGAGCTTCCAAACCTGGAAGAGTAGAAACAAAAAAAAAAGCCATTAACACCTAGTAATGGAAGGGACTACCTCCTAGGAACTATGGGATCATGTCTTCTTCAATGGTACTATAATTTTTGGGGACAGCATGAATGGTGGCAGTAAAAAAGAGAAAGACCCCTGAAAATTTTAAATAATCATTACTTTGAGCCATTTCTCACCTAGGTTTACGGATTCTCCGGGGTTTGATATCATCAGGATTGTGAGCTGATCGAATATCATAACCATAAAGGGCTATCAGCTCCTGTCGAGACTTGGGTGCTTGTTCATCCTCTCTGAATTTGTCATGTTCCCACCGGCCCTCATCCTTCCACAATTTTCGTTGACGTCCTTTAGGTCTAGACAAAAAGGAGAGTATCTCTGGCTTGTAGGATCTACCAAGCTGAAAGACACTTTGAAGAAGCATGGTGCTTCCCTTGAGAAGAGTTAAAGCATTTATGGGGAAAACAACTATCATCTGGCTCAGTCTTCCAGGCAAAGCAGGTAGATTTTCCAGAAATCAGGGCAATATCAAAGACAAGTTCCTTTATAAGACTATAAATTCTACAAAGGGAAGGACTGTATCTTATCTAAACTTTGCAACTTCTTCAGGCACTTAAGAAGTCTTTATTGCATAAAAAGTCCTTTGGAATATAGCCTGCTAGTTCAGCTGAGACATTTTAAAAAATGCAATCTGTACCGCCATGGCAAGTCTATGTATTTCTTCCAAAGTAGAGAAGCAACTAGATCTAAGCAAACCCTTTTTGAAAAGCTCCCTCCTACCTGACTTCTTCTTCTTGAGTTTGGCCTCGGAGGTCATGCTCAAAGAAGAGTCCTTTCCTGGGAATATAGGCAGGGTTCTTCCGATCTTCATCATCATCCAAATGCTTTGAGACCTTTTTACCCACCTTGTTTTCTACAGGTTCTGTGCTCTCCTAAAGGGGAAGCAAAAGGGCTTTTTTTTCCCCCTCCAAGCTAGGGATAATTCATCTGGCCCTAAAGTGAAATGTCCCCTGGTGGGTACTTACTTGCCCATCTCCACTTTGTCTCTCGCCAGTCACAGTGCCTTTTGGGTCAGGCTTTTCTTCTCCCTTCTCTTCTTTCGCCAAAGAACTAGCAGCATCATTAGCTTCTGATTTCAGCTCCACCTTGGAACTTTCCTCTTCACTATATTCTTCCTCTCCCTGAAAAGACATTCTTTGTTACTTCCTAAAGGGAAATCTGGAAGAACTTGTACCTTGGAAAGCCAATCCCTTTGATAAGTACCAACAGAATTATTATTTAATTATCCCTCTAGATTAGTTTGGTTTCCTTTTGATGCAAGTGGGATTAAGTGACTTGCTCAAGGTAACACACAGCTAGTGTTTGAGGTTATATTTGAACTCAGGTTCTCCTGATTCTAGGGTCAATGCTCTATCCATTGTACCACCCAGCTGGCCCCAGATCACGTGTTCTCAATCTGGAGTCTGTGAACTGCCAATGAGGGCCACAACTTAATAAAGATTAAGAATCTGTGGTCCAGGGGCAGCTAGGTGGCATAGTGGATAAAGCACTGGCCCTGGAGTCAGGAGTACCTGGGTTCAAATCAGGTCTCAGACACTTAATAATTGCCTACCTGTGTGGCCTAGGGCAAGCCACTTAACCCCATTTGCCTTGCAAAAACAACAACAAAAAGACAAACAAACAAAAAAAAAATCTGTGGTCCAGATCAATTAACTAGTGTTTATACAACTATTTTACACTAATATCAGACATAAAGTATGAATTATCCTTCATGAAATAGTCTAGAACATTTTAGTTGGAAATATATACTAAAGATGTCCACATGATATAGATGTCCACATGAGTAAATATTCACTATCCAATATATGAGTCTAATAGCCTTTTTGAACAAGACCCATAGCTTCACAGAACATTTCTTCCTACATAGAACTAACAAAAAATCAGCTCTCCAATCCCTCAATGGATGGTTAGCACTTTTCTGCCTGGTCCTACCAATTCTCAACATAACATGTATTTTTTTTTTTAGGTTTTTGCAAGGCAAATGGGGTTAAGTGGTTTGCCCAAGGCCACACAATTAGTAATTATTAAGTGTCTGAGGCCGTATTTGAACCCAGGTACTCCTGACTCCAGGGCCAGTGCTTTATCCACTAAGCCACCTAGCAGCCCCTCAACATGTATTCTTGAAATTCCTGCTTGGTGTACATGTGACTTTCTTAACTGTTCTTCAAATAGAGGGCATAGAATTTTGCTTTGATTAGAATCAAACTCTAAAATAGTTACCTGCAGAATTAATAAGACAAATTTGTTTTAAATTCTGTCTCCAGTCTGTAGCGGGAATATCAAATGACATGTCTCTTTTATTCAGGATTCAGAAACTAATTTTGTTTTCAAAATACAAAGGAAGAACACAAATAGTACAGTGTTGAACAGAGTCCAAATTATACCATTAAACTGAAACCTAACTGAAGACAAAATGTTGCCCCTGGGCTTCATCTTTCCTGTTTGTCAGTACATCCAACACCAATGGCCAGTTCAGGTTTTCACATTTATAAATAAGTATCCTTTATTGCAAAGGCTTACATTCAATGTACACACAAGAATTCCAGGAAATAAATAATAATGAAAGCTGCATCTTTAGGGTCATAATTAAGACACATTATGTGGAAAAAGCAATGGAATGCATCAGAAAAGACAGGTTCAAATCTTATCTCTGACACCTATTTGATACCTGATCAAGAATAAGTCACTTAACTCTCTAAATCTATCCTTTCCTATCTCTGTCAAATGGGGAAGATACCTACTTTAGGAAATGAAATGCAAATACATCTCACCATGTCACACTTACATTTTTTTTTGCAAGGCAATGGGGTTAAGTGGTTTGCCCAAGGCCGCACAGCTGGGTAATTAAGTGTCTGAGGCCCTATTTGAACTCAGGTTCTCCTGACTCTAGGGCCAGTGCTCTAAGTACTGCACCACCTAGCTGCCCCCTAAAATGCAAATACATCTCAAGTTGTCCCACAATTCTTAAAAGTATAACAGCAAAGGGAAGGAGAATTTGGAACTTAAAAATTTGCTAAGTTATTTTTAATGAATAATTGGGAAAAAATAAAATATTAAAATTTTAAAAAGCCTAACAGTAACACTTATTATTTTAAGCAAAGTTATGTTCCGAGAGGTCAGACAAGCTTATGAAAGTCAATGGATACTTTTAATTAACCTGGAATTCCTAATTATATTGAAGATCTGCCCATGACTGATCTCTGCTGCTTTGAGGGAACAACACTCTGATAGTCAGTATCACTCACATCATGCCATTGTCAAAAGTTCAAAGAAACTCTGAATCCTACTGCTTTCAAGGTGACTAAGTTTGACTGGCATAAGTTGGAATTGATATCAACAATAAGACAGCTCTCTTTATAGCAGATTAAAATGAACTTCCTATCTGCCATAAAGAAACTCTGAAAACAGGGAAATTTGATGGTACAAGGGTTTGAGGCATGACTGTAACATCTAGGGAGATGCTTTCATCATTTCATTTATATCTTTTTTTTTAAAAAGATCCCAATGGGGCAGCTAGGTGGAGCAGTGGTTACAGCATGGCCCTGGAGTCAGGAGGACCTGAGTTCAAATATGCCCCCAGACACTTAATAATTACCTACCTGTGCGGCCTTGGGCAAGCCACTTAACCCCATTGCCTTGCAAAACAAACAAACAAACCCTAGAAAAGATCCTATTCATGGAGAATGAGGGGGACTCAGGTCAAAGTTCCCGGTATAAGGCCAAGTCAATTTCTGATGATAAAAGTTTTTTTTCTGGAGCACAAATGAAAATGGAACAGAAAGGCAACAGCAGTATTATGACAGTAATTTAGTATGTAGTGGATAACTGCTTAACCTGCAAGGTTGTACTAGAGTTGTGTGTATATTCCAAAATGTGTTTCTGTAATACAGAAGAAAAATATTGCACTCACTTCTGAATCCTCTGCACTTTCATAATCCGAGAGAACAGCTGAAAGGAAAAAAGAAATCAGAAGTCAAACAAATCATCTGGACAAAGTGGCTCTAAGTACACAATCTGGATTACCTAATAAAATACAGGTTTTGTGGGAACAAACCCTCTTTACCATTACAGTTAAGTTTAGAGATATATAAAATAGAAGATGCACTGCCATTCGAGTTAAGTTCAGAGCTTTATAAAACCGAGGATGCAAGGAGCTTAAAATGGAGAAATAACCATATCCAACTATAACCGGCAGTCTCAGGAAAGGTAGGTTGTTAGGGGCAGATAAACTGGAGAACAAGTTTGTATGGGGTGGGTGAGGCTGGTATCAATCAGCTGCCCACTGAGGGTAGAGTAGCTCCTACTCACCATCGCCTTCTATGCAATCTTCACTTTCCTGGACAAAAGAAGACACAGGATGACTTTTGGTCACCGTTCCGTACTGAAATCCACTCTTCCTACATTGTCTCCACCCCCCCACAGACTTTCCCGGGTGACAAAATGAGATACTTGTAAAGCATCCCAGTTGCTGAGGGGTGTGCGGCGCTCCCGGACTCCGGGCCCGGCTCTGGCCGCTTCTAGCCCCAGCTGGCCGGTAGGAGCGGCCGCTATCAAGGTTGACTCCTGCGACTCCAGGCCCCGAGGCCGGGCCGCAGGCCGGGGCCGAGGAGGGGAGCCTAGGTCAGCCGCGGTGCCCCCGGGCTGGGAGGAGGGCAGAGCGCGTGGGCCGCCCCTCCCCGCAGGCCCCGCCTCCCGGCCCTCCCGGCCCTCCCGGCCCTCCCGGCCGGCCGGCCCTCGGCCCCCGCCCGCCGCTGCTGGCCGGCCCGGCCCGGCCCCGGGCCCCGCGCACTCACACACTCCGACTCCTCCGGGCTCCTGAGGCCGCCCCCCTCCGCCCGCCGCGAGTGGAGGCCCCCGGCTCGGCCGCCACGCAGCGAGGACGAGGCGCCCCCGCCGGGCCCGCCGCCTCCGCCGCCTCCGCCCCGGGAGCCGGCGCTGTCCGAGCCCGAGGCCCCGGACTCCTCGTCCTCCGTGTCTTGCGAGGCGCGCTGCCGCCGGCGGTCCGCCATCTTGCGGAGAACCGACCCCCGTCCGGGCTTCCGCGCTCCCTCGCTCGATCGCGAGTTACCCGATTCCCCCCTGCCGCCCGCCAGCCTGTCTGCCGCGCCCGTTCGCAGGGGCCGCTGGGAGACCGAAGCTCGGCGGAGGGGAGAGCGGGCGACTACAAAACCCAGCCTGCCCTGCGCCGAGAGCCCCTCTCACCGTCTCGCTTCCGGTCGGGCGGGGGCGCTCGGCCACTTGGAAAAGCCAGTGTTTCTAGAGGCTGCGGAAGGGATCACGGTGCAGTGGCGGGGCAGGAAGCGGGGGAAGCCGCTCCTCTCGAGGAGAGCGCCTGCGCGCACGGGGCTCGGCCTTCCCGGGCGGCTTTTCCGCCTGACCGGCCTCCCTCCATGCCGGCCTCCCCGCCCCGCTCCGGCCATCTTCTAAGCCCGACCGCCTGGGCCGGAAAGCTTGGGCGAGCGCTCCGAGGGCTTTGAGAACCATGCTGATGGTGGTTTTCACTTTCCATGACTCTGCTCGGTCTGTAATAATGCTCCAGCCTCGCCCCCTGAACCCCCCCCCAGGGCGACGCCAAGGCTTTAGAGCGGAGCCAAGGGCCAGGGTCCGAGGAAGCCCTGTTATTTCTGAAGAGCCTTAGTCCGGAGACTGAATCTGTGGATGCACGTGGGGTGGATGCCTTGGGGCCCCCCATATCTTCCTCCACACTTCTCTCCTCTGGGTCTCCACAAAAGCTATCTGACAAACAAGGTGGAGGACATTACTTTTACGTTCTTGGTGGGTGGCTTTGCCCGGCCCAGCCTGGGTCTATCCAGACTAATCCAATTTTCCCTTTCTCCTAAGGACCATTATTTACTGCATAGTCTTTATGCCTCTTCTTTAGGTCATAGTTGGAGATAATGTGTACAGAGGATAGAAGACCAATCTTGGAGTCTGGAAGACCTGCATTCAGATCCTCCACACTTTTTTTTCCCCGACAGTTGACTAGAAGTTGCCGATTACAGCACTTAACAAGTTTTCACATGATTTGATCCTGATGATCAGTGGAGGGAGTTTTGTCTACAAGTTTGTTCCAAACTGCAACAGGGTCTGAGTCAAAACAAATGTTTCTTTGCCATTTGAATCACCTCCAATTTATCTTTTGGGGAATAGCGTCCCTAGATTTAGAATCATAAAGCATCACTGGAAAAACATTCATATTTTTTAAATAATATGCTTTTTGCACTGGGTATAAATTTGGGATCGATTATTTAAAGCCCCCAAACACAACACAGATCCTCCTGGGAACTGGCCAGTTATAATGTGGACAAAGGGCATTTTTCCAGCCATCTTAGTTTCCATATGTATAATAGGCCCAACTCTTGAGGATTTGTAAATCTCAATTATTGAGACTAAAATATTCTTGAGTCTCACTATTGAGACTGAAATATTCTGAGTCTTAATACAGTCAACTCATCATCTGCAAATAGGAGCCTCTAGAAGTCAGGTCTATCCCATTTAGACCTTATACCAGAGTGAACATCTTTAAGGAACATACCTAAATGGTCTCAAATGGCAACATTAATAATCAGAAGGTCACCAAACAGTGGTTTATTGTGGTTGCATCTGTCAAGGAATCTGATGTGATCTTAAACATAAATACATGAGACTCATATACAAAGGAACACAAGACAAGGAAGATGAAACATAAGCTGCCTCCCAAGCAGCCAGTAGAAGTCGTACTCTTGTACAAACAGGGAAAAACAATGGCTGTTTTTTCTATTTTATTGTAAAAAAATGATTTTTTTCAATTTTTTAAAACATACAGGCAGAAATGTTTAATACTCCCCATTAACACTGTTAAATCTAACAAACTGAAGCAGAAATTCAAAAAAATTAACAGCCACAATAGTTTATTTACAATTGAATTTTTATAAGATATTTACAAGACAACCAATTTTACACATCAGAAATGGTATCAAAAGTATGAATTACAACACAGACAACAATGTGTGAAATGAGTGTAAAACAAAAAAAAAGCTTAAGTGGACAGACAAGTTGCTTTACTTTTAATTTATTAACACTAGCTTAAACTTGGTTAAAGCAAGATATTAAGAACAAAGAACTATGTTATAGGAAAGAATTGCAGGGCCTTCAGTTGAAGATTGAATTTCACAGTGTTGTATCCCATATAGGGAGAAATAAGACTATTTTTTCCCCACACTCTAATAACACCCACTGTCAATTTAACTTTTGGTACTCTGCTAGCCTACTCTGACCCTTTTCTCAGGAAACCTGGATGTGTGAAAATGAAAACAACTGCAGAAGTCTGCCAGTGGGGCAAGACACAACAAGGGCTCTGCAGGGCAGGGAGAAGCATGGGAGCAGGAACAGCTTCTGCCTGGTCAGATAGCACCTCAGGGATTCCTCTTATACTAGCTAGAATTCAGAATTCTGACAAATCCCCTGGGTAGGACACAAGCTGAAGGTCCAACTTGCTTCAAGCCAGCAATTGAAGCAGGCCCCAAAGTAGGAGTCTCAGCAAAAATAACAATGACAGAAGCCAGGGAGAAACAACAAAGAAAAGCAGAGGGGGCTTTGGCTAGTCTTCCTTTTTCAATGTCAGAAAACAATGAAGGAGAAGCCAAACCACCTGGGAAACAGGGATTGAAAATGAGCAAAGAAAAAGTACATAAAAAGAATCTGGACTGGTTTTTCTGGAGATCTCCTCCTCCTCTTGAATCTGAAGACTGAGGGCAGCTAGGAGAAGGAGTCCTATTTTCCTTCTATAACCTTGCTGCATTAAACTATTAGGGTCAGTTGTAGATCATTCTTTCTCCTTAGCAGGAGGAGTTAATGAGGAAAAACCATAGTTCACTCCAACCCACCAAAAGGAGAATAAAAGTTGTAAGATCTTCCATGAATACTGTATGTGCTGCTGGGAGAATCATTTAAAAAAAAAAAATCAAACCCAAGGAATGCAGACCAACACCTCACAAGATAAACAGTGTAAAGAAGCTTTTCTCCTCTTCCAACACTGGTGTCCTATTCTATTTTCCTCTAAGGGGTTAGCCACATACCTTCTATTTTGACTTCTCCCCAAAAAGTGCTTATGGTTTTAGGTACAGCAAATATCCTTTAAGGATCCATGTCCTTCCCTCTTCACTGCATAGAGACTAGAAACTCAATTCTCACAAGAGTCCTGAAGGCTAAAACAAAATGCAATTCCTATAAGCTGAAGCCTTGACTCTACCTCCCCTCCAGCTAGTACAGGTCTCTTATACAGTTGCCTGGGAGTGCTACCCTGAAACACTTAAACAAAATGGAAAAAAGGAACCAATATTGTGCGTGTAGAATTCTATTTTCACAAAGAATATTCTATCAAGTACATCAATATGCGGACATATCTGTCTGCCAAATGAAGTACATAGAAGCATCTCCTCTTTCCCCCCACCCCCCCAAGATCTTAACCCGCCACCAAGAACTAAAAGGACAGAGTCTCAATAAGGAATACTTCAGAAGTGATTTGACACACGGACATCTCAAATGCCATGTTATTCAGGCTACCGGGTTTTATCAGATTACACCATGAGGGTCAGGAGGGCAAGTAAATGAAATTAAGAGCCCATTCTCTTTACCACTCACAAGACACAAAGGCTTTTGAGGAGGACTGAGAGGAGGGGGAGGAAGAGGGAAATGGAATGGGACTCAATTTATTTACTAAACCAAGAAAAGAACCCTAGCTAAACTTCCCCTTGTCCACTGCTGTGAGGATAAATCACAGAATACTTTAAGAGGATCCTCGTCTAATAAGGCCACTAGCTCCTCAGACCTCTTTCTACTCAGTGAGCAGGGCCTACTATCATCTTACTGTCCATTCTTCATTTGGCTGTTAAGATAACATTGAGCCATTTTTGAGTGGATCAAGACCACCTTGCCCAATGCCACTGAACTCTAATATACATCTTTTCTAGGCAAAGTTTAGCTCACCAAGAATATCTAGTGACCACTTTAAGTCAAATACAGGACCCTTTGAAGCTTCCAGCCAGAAAGGGCCTTGTGGATTTGACTCAAGAACTCATTCCCAAAAATAAAATGGGAAAGAACAAAACCCCATCCCCAAAATTAGCCCAACGAAGGAGTTTTTGTGAAAACAGAATGACAAAACAAAAACAAAAACACCCAAACTCAAAGGAAGCACGTAAGGGCATTTTCAGTGAGTGATAATAGATAGGAGAACACAGGGTTCGGGTAATCAGGTCACATATACAGGTCTCGGCCATTCTCTGAGAATGGCAGGCTACAACCATCTGAAGAGAAAGGTCTCTCGCCAGCACAGCTATTTCCTACACGTCCTGTGAGGTGTCTGCTTTTTCTGGATCTCCAGCCTGCAGCGGCTGCGCTCATCCAACCAGGGCAGCTCAAAATTCCTAGCAAAAATAGCAAAAATCAACTGACAGCACTGAGAAAGAGATTCAGGACAGGACTTGAGCCACACCAAGCCCTGACTTCTGCTTCCCAGGCATGGTGTAGCAAAGTAAATGGAGTTTCTATTTCTAATTCAATTCTTCTAATGCTCATTCTCAGGAATTCTACCATTCTAATGGACAATTTCTAAGAGAAGATTCATGGCTCTTTGACCTACCTTGTATCTCATTAGGATTTTGAGAAGAATATAGGAAAGCTGGGCTATCTAAGCTGAAAAAAAAGGGAAACTTGGATCCCTTTTCCAGGATAGCAAAAAACTGGAAATAAAGTAGGTGTCCATCAAGTGAGGAGTGGGAGGACATACTGTGCTTCATGTTGATGAAACTGAATATTACTGCACCATGGGATGAATGTGAAGAAACATGGGAAAATTTGTATGAACTAGAACAGAACAGAGAAGGTAGAAAGAGCCCTGAACCCCTAAATAAAATAATCACACCAACATAAAACAACACAAAAAGTAAGCAAATAAGTGACCACAATAAACACTCATGATCTAGGAGGACAGATGGTAGAAATATACTTCCTTCCTCTTGGTAAGGATGCAAAGGGTCACAATATGGAATGCTACATAGAGTGTCAAGATTATTATTATTCTGCTAGGTTTTTTGCTTAATTATTTTGCATTGTTATAAGGAAATGTGAGAGTGGGGAGTAGTGGAAGGTGGGGGGGGATATAAAATAACTGTGATATACAAGAGGAATCAGTAAAACTTTAAAAGAGGAAAGAAAACAAAGTCTGGTACTTACTGTGGGGTCAATTTTGGTAAAGGTCGTCCAAATGCTACAACAGGCAAGAAGGGGGTAATCAGCAAACTTTCAACTATGGGGGGAAAAAAAATGGAACCTTCTTAGTTAGCACTATGACATCTCTAGTTTTTCCACAGACCCAGGCATGCTGTAACCCCAGAGTTCTTTAAGCCTGTTCTTAATGCAAGACATGCCATTGAGTAGATAGAACTTACCATCATCTGGCTCAGGGAAAAATGAGGTAACCTCAGGCTCAGATTCCTGAATTCCTTTCTTTTTATACATTCTGAGCTGCAGTCGCTGTAAAATTCTTTGTTCCCTGATCCTCTGAATATCCCATCTAGAAAAAAAAACAAACAAATCTGCTACTGAAAACCAGAGCTGGCTCAAGGCATCTGTATGCCCTAGGCAAGAAAGTCTGAAAATTCCATCCCTATGCATAAAAATGTGGGGCCCTCTCCACACAGGAGAGTGAAACACAGTGGGGGGAAAGAGGGGGTGAGAGTTCAGGGAAGTCATCAAGATTTGAGCTTAACTGCTGGCTCCTGCACTGACTATTAGGAGTAAGTCACTCAACCTTTCCCAACCTCAGTTTCCTTACTTGTGAAATAGGGGAGGAATGCCTGTAGTTCTCACAGAGTTCTAGTGAAGCTCAAGGAAAAGAACATATTCAAAAATGCTTTACAAATTTTTGAGCACTATATAAATGTCACATGTTCTAAAACTACACTACTTTTTGCCAAAAGGTTATTGGGAGATTTCACTGTAACACATATGAAGAGACATCACAAAATAAATATCTAAGAGCCATAAAGACCACAATTTTCTGGCTTTGACTTATGTGTTTATTAAAATTATATAAAAGTGTCATCCCCCCACAAATTAAATAAGTGTCCCTCACTATGCCCATCTGTCATTGCCATTTTTTTCCCCCCACTATATCCTTGCCTGAAGAGTCGAATAAGGAAAGAACTGAGGAAAGGAAGAAGCTAACCTAGGTTGACCTAGGTTTCAAAATCAGGCTTCCAACTCATGGAAAACTGGTAGGTAGGATAGCTTAATTGTGTGAGTGACTGTTCAGAATGAAAGAGGCAACTCAGGATCCCAGGGTTGGCCTATCCCCAGATTGGCTGTCATGGGCCTTACCTTTTCCTTCTCTTCTCATCCAGCTCCAGTTTTGCATGCCGCTTTGAAAACACACTGTCATCTAGGTTCTGTGTAGACAAAGTAAGCATTAAGCTCTCTCCTAACAGGTGATGTCCATTTCCTCTCCCCATCATCAGGGTATGATCTTCTTGATGATGGAATAAAGCTCATTCCTTCCACACGTTAAGTCTCTCCCACACATAGGCATTCCCATTTGGAAAGAGACTCCTATTAACTGAAATAGTCCATAAGCCATTTCTCTGAAAGGCACATAAAATATTATTTGGACTAAAGTAGATATCATTGTTCAAGTCTGAGGGCTGTAATAGGATGAGGAGGAACTAGATGGGCTAACACACCTACATCCAATATAGGGAAGTAATGGTTAATTGTAATCTAAGTTTTGTACCTATTTCTGCCTGGGCTTTTAGATTCTAGATTTTCTCAGCTGCTGTTGCTACTCTGAGCTAGCTACCATGGAGGGTTAAGGAGGAAGCCCAATACTCTTACTATAAAACAGATATGGAAACTCCAATAATCAAACTTGCTCATAGCAATCCTAAATTCTGTTAAGTGGTGGAAAGTCAACTTCTCTGCTAGCAATGATGCCTGCCTTTGCCATGAGGTTCCATTTCAAACTACTAACTAGCTATGTGTCCTCAGAAGTCAGTCACTTTCCCCCTTAAGGGCTTCAGCTTCCTCCTCTGCATAAGGGGTTTGAATCCTAAGGAATGAATGATGAAATATGCCCTCTCTCCTCTCAGGAATAAGGCAGGGGGAACCACTGCAGAGTGCTGCAGAAGAAATCACTCTGTATACTATTATGACTTTACCATCTGTGTTAGTTCTGGCAAGATGAAGGGTGCGCAAACAAAAGCCCTTGAGAATATGAGTGTAGTGAAAGGGCTCAAAAGCTCTCCTTGAAGCTAGAAAGACCTGGGTTCAAATCCTTTCTCTAACATTCACTGATCTGGTCACGCCACCCTGAGAAGTCACACTCTCAGGAGTGCTCTAGGCAACAATGACCACAAGTGGTAAATAAAATGCCCACTTGCACTGCCAGAGGGAGCTTCGTCTGAGGCCCGTCTCTTTCCCTATTTCTAAGAAAATTAAACAGAATGAGTTGTGCTAGATGATCTCTTAGATTTCTTCCAAGCATAATACTCTAACCCATTGGAAAACCACATGGACCATGAAAATTAATCAACATATATACCCACATTTTCTCCCCACTCTTCCTACATCAATTGCTTCTTGATACCTACCTCCAAGAGCTCTGAAGGATTTGGATCTCTCAGAGGCTCTACAGTGTGGTCCCTCCAAGAAGGAACTGGGGGGAAAAAAAAGGAGGGAAAAGAAAGATCCATAAATTCAGAGTCATATAAAAACCACCTTTTATTTGCTATGAAAAGCCACCTCAACAAAACAGTTAGCAGGCGATACCAGGTAGACTTTCCTAGAGGCAAAATCAGTGCTTGCTATGATATATAAGAACCTAAAAATTTGGTTGTCTGACCAACTAAGAATCTCACAAAAAAACTAAGCCCACAACTATCTCCTCATAAAATAGAATTGTGGTTCCTGAAAAAGAACTGAAATTTTGAAACTTTTTCCATTAAAGAGCCTTACTATCCCAAAGTGAAAGGATGAGGAATACAGCTCCCTTACATCTCCCAGCTTGCCAGCATCCCCCCAAAGCCCCAGCCAGCAAAATTCCTATTCTACTCACCAGCCAAGACTGAAGTTTCTCCTGCAACACTTGATGGCATCAGACATCCTAAATAATGCAGGAAAGAAGAAGAATCTCAGTGTAAAAGGAAAAAAAAAAGCCCACACCCAAAATGGAGGAAAGAAATAAACAGTAAAGAGATTTGGAAGTTTTTTCTAATAAGTTTTTTTTTAGGAAGGGTGGGGAGGTGGGTGGGGAAAAATTCTCTCTTTCTTAAGAAGGGGGGGGGAGAAGAAAAAGAGGGAAAATAAGCCCACCACCATTTACACTGAGATTTCTTCTTTCTCTTCATTATTTAGGGTGGTTTCTTTGCAACAGTTGATGGCCAAGGATATAAAACCCTAAACTCAGAACATGGCAGGTGAGTAAGAGTTGACCCTATTTTCAAATACAAGACTGGTATTCTTAAAACTTAAAGATTTTTTGTTTTTTTTTAATAATAATAACTTAATAATAACCCACCCTTCCCCTTCACATAGACTACACCTTGACTGATCTAGCCTGAACAACAGGCACAGAAACCCTGGAAGAAACCACTGAGATTTTCACCTGAAATAGGATCATCAAGAATAAGGATTCACATATATATATATATATATATATACATATATATATATATATGTATATTCTCACAGTTTTCTCTTCAATGGATTCAGGTGTCCCCAAATCAAGCTTTCAGTTCCTTCTTCCCCCCCATAATCTCAAGGAAATGGTTTAGAATTTAAGTCTGGTTTTCAAAAGCAGTCAAGAAGAAAGAAAAGCTCCTCCAGCACATCCAGACTGGATAGGGAACTGCTCCCTCATTTTTCTTTAATTTGTTATATGGTGTTGCTACAGCAGCAAAGTAAAGCAAAAAAAGGATGAACCTGTTCATTTGATTGAACCAACAAGGACCTAATTCAGGATTCTGGCCTAGCCTTCCCCCATCCACTTAAATTCAGAGACCCAGTGAAATTCGAGAGCAATCTCTCTCCACCATTTCAATTTCACCACTAAGGCAAAGTCTGGAGACTGCACTTTCCTTTCTGTAATGTTCTCATCCCCATCACTGCCAGGAACAAAGCCCAACAGCATACTCAAGGCTGCCACTCTATTCCACAAGGTTTCCCCACAAACCTGGAGCACCCACAGTGACTAAGAGTCTCAAATGACATGACTGAAGGGGCATTCAAGTTTCGGATTGGCATGGGTGGTATGAAAGCATCTCTGCAGGGAAATCCATGCAGAAGGGAGAGATGATCAAGGTACTGCTCCTCCCACCCTCCCAATATCTCAGATACCCCCAAGAGTCCTTATTGTTTCATTTTTATTTAAATATATCAACAACCAATAGGCTACCTGAAATCAAATTAAGTTCTTCACATTTTAGACCTTTTATAAAATATATTAAGAAAAAGTGGAGCTGCTGGTCTTTAGGGGATACCTCTTGTCCCCTCAGACCGAGAGTGAGATACAAGTGTTTTTATAGTCAAAGTGGGAAAACCCAATTGTGAACCTCCCCACCCAAATTGTCTCCCCACCCTTAAAATACTCTTTAGTCCCTGAGAGCACCCAAAGGCCAGCCTCCGAGGCTTTACATAAATATCAATTGCAGAAACAGTTATGCAAGGCAAAATCTAAATTCTATGCATTTCAGAGCACAGAAAACCCCACATTTCTCAGAGAGCATGCAAGTTTCTGGAGACTACATCCCCAAGTCAGGTGCTCATGTGAGAAGCAACTTACAGGCAAACACATCTCCCAGGGTTGTAAGCAGGCAAATACATTGAGTACATTTGTCAGTAATTCCACCTATTTGCAATGCCTGCACAGTGTCTGTCTCTGGCTGTTAATTTACACATTCTTGACAGAACGCTGCTTTATTGATTGTACCTTTGAAAAAATGCCAATGGCACTTTCACACGAGTTAGCTTGACCGCCACCACTAGGGTATAAGAGCAAGTGTTCGCTATGCCTTACTTGCTACAGTCTCCTCCTTCTTTGGAGAGGGTTCCCGTAATGGTAATGGCGATGGGGGAGGCTGGTGCCAACGACACAAGTACATTTCTGTGGTGGAAAGGTACGGCAATTCTTCTAGTTCGCTTGTGAAGGCTTTCTCCTTGGGGTGAGTGCTGGGGGCCTTCTGGGAGACAGAGAGTTTTGGGGGGTTGTCCACTGAAGACCGGGGTTTTTCTGGAGTCTCTTGGCTCCTCAGTTCACGTCTACACACAGTTTCAGCTAAGGAGCCACAGGGTTCCTCTTTAACAGGAGAGTGCTTAGGAGTTTTTGTTTTGACTTTTGAAAATTCAGCAGCCAGCTTTTTGACAGGGGTCTTTCTCTCTGTACTTCCAAATGAGGATTTCCTATTGAAAAAAAGGAAAGATATAAACCCAATGTAATGATTTCTGAATGAAATTTGACCAAAGGGATGAGAACTTTAGCCCCATTTGTCTCCCAAATGAACAGAGTTTAGACGCTTATCTTCCCAACGCAGATATTGGTATCAATTCTTAAAACCATTTGTAGAATCCAAGAATGACAAGCAACCACAGACTCCTCCCTTAGTTTTATTCAAATCTTAGATTTAAAACAAGAATGGGTCATCTAGTGCAAGGCCTGCATTTCGGGTAGGAAAACTGAGGTCTAGAAAGATTATTTACCCAGAGTAACACCGCTAGTTAACTGTCTCTGAGGAAGAAAAAGAGCCCAGTTGAAGAACAGATCCCTCAAGTCTAGCACTTTATTCGCTAAGTTCCACTGCCTTAACTTAGAATAGCTCTGTCCTACTTAATAGATCCAAACTCGATAGCCTGACAGTCAGCTCTCCCTAATATCCAGCCCCATGATTCAGAGTCCCCACTCCTCTCCAACATAGACTTCCACTGTTATGCTCCTGAGACACTTACAGGCTCATTCTCTTCCTCATCCTTTTCTGTATGCCTCAATCTAATTCTCAACACTTCCTCCAAAGACTATCCAGTCACCAGGCCTCTGCTCACCGCAACAAGTGGCAGAGCCGCAACCCCAGGGCATCTGGACTGGAGGGAACTCAGGGAGTCTTTGGTGTCCCCCCCCTTCTGATTTCAGAGATCTTGGCATTACTAGAGGACTGAGGCTCTGCCCCACCCTTTCTAGCACTTGGAGATAACTGAACTGGCCTCTCCTGTGTGTGAGATAATGGTAATTAAATAGCACCATCCAGGAGCCAGGCCCTGTGCTCAGCACTTCCCAATTATTAGCCCACTTGATCCTCACAGCAGACCTGGGAGGTAGGGACTATTTTTGTCCTCCTTTTACAGATAAGTAAACTGATATAGAAAGGGAAAGTGACTTGACGTGAGTCACCCAGCAGGTGACTCTCTGAGACCACATCTGACCCCAGGGCTCTGTTCTGTCATGTTTGTCTCTGGGGCTTCTGTTAATATCCCCACATGCTTGGCAGAGCTCAGGTGCACAAAAGACAACTCCAACCCTGGCTGACCTGACTGTTGGGATGTGCTGAAGGAGTATCTCAAGTGAGCCCCCTCCAAAACCTGTTTGAGAGTCTCCTCCCCATAGGGGCAGGTCTCCCGGAAGGCAGAAGCCCTTGTCCCAGGCCTGCAGTCCTGGGAAAGACTGCTGGGTTACCTTTTGTGTCCCTTCCCACTCCGTCCACATGAGAAAGGTTTCGGTGGCAGGGCCTGGGATGTCTCTGAGAGTTCAGTCTGGCACTCCAGCTCAATCTTCTCAGATAGTTCAGGCTCCTCCCGGTCTTCAGTCTCATAGCCTTGAAGCAACCTGTGCCTCTCTTTCTCGTTATCCTTCTTCACCAGCTGCATTCGTCTTTCCATACGTTCAATCCGAGCAAGGAGCTGAAAATGCAAAGTTACAAACCATAGACTTAATATAAAGACTAAGCACAGGTCCACAGCCCTATTTGGAAGGGAAAATAATTTATTCTCCCTTCCCTTTCAGATTCAACTAATTTTTCATTAGCAGACAAACATCAGTTTGGAGAATTCTCCTCGAAAGACATGATATAGAAGAGAAGGTACACCATTAACCGGAGGTTAAATAGGATGCACAATGAATATAGGATACACCTCATGGTTCTGATAGAAGATGCCTCCCAAAGACATACCTTTTCCTTCAATGTTCTGATCTCGTGTTGCCAATAAAACAGCCCCAACTCATCAATGGAGTTTTCAGAACTCATCTTTTGGCAGGTCCCAAATTTCCCCAGACCCCACCCCTTACACCTTCATTGTTCTAAATTGTACCTTCCCAAAACCTCAGATGTAAAGCCAAGGTCCAAATGGCATGCTATGCATGAACTAAGAGCTCACAACAGAAGGTGCCACTCTGTGGACCTCACTGCTACTGAAAAACTATCTGGAAAACAAGGAGTCCTCCATTTGAAGGATCTGGGAAAGAAATCAGGTCCTTAAAATCCCAATGATCATGTGAGGGAAATCCTGCATGTAACCTCTGCATTTGAGGTCAATTGTCATAAATGACTTTTATGTAGGATAAGAATCAGGATAATTCCCACCCCCATCCAAAAAAGAAGGAAAAATATAAAGGAGTAAGAAAAATGAAACAATCAAAATAAAAAAAAAAAGGATGGAGGCCTTGACTACCATTCCAATACTTCAAAATTAAAATCTTTGGAGAAAAGATGTCAACCATTCAATTCATAACCTGAAACAAGAATTTCCTTTTCGTTAGACAGTAATCAGTGCTACCTCCATTATACCCATTCAGCTGCAAAGATTGCAGTTCAGAGGCCAACAAAAATGGAATAAGAGAAAGAAGCTTAAGCAACGCTAAGACTGCAATACACAACAGAAGCAGTGAACGCCAAGTTAAGACTGACACTCTTTTATCCTCAACTCACCCCACTCTTTCTGCCTAGGAGAGCAGTTCGTAGGGACCATTACCTCAGGAACTGAGCAGAGACCTCGACAATCAGCAGAAAGGGCCCCCCAGTGTCAGCCATAACTCTCAATTCATCTCCTGGTATCTGTTTTGAGTCACAGCCTTAACGTTACTTAACCACGGTTTGTGGGTGACATTTCCTTGATTTCTCCTCTTCCCCCCTCCTCCCGTCCAGCCCCCCTCCCCTCCAAGTCCCTCACGTAAGGATAGGATGTGTTGTAATTACAGTACCATCACACCCTTTGACTGCAGTACAGTAGCAGAGCAGGGCCACCTCCATGTTGGGTAACTTCCACAAATCAACACCATGAAATGTTTTGAGGAGACCTGTCCCAGCTCCCATCCCACCTTGCAGACTGCACCCTCGAATAAAAGGTTTGACTGCCGCCTGATCCGAATCATTTGGAAAGCAAACAAAACGGCAATGCCACTCTGCTCCCCTTGCTCATCCCCTGGCGCACACAAAGCCAAAAAAAAAAAAAAAAAAAAAAAAAAAGGTCCACTGCAGCCCGAACACGACAAGTGTAGAAATAGGGAACAGGTTTATTTTTAGGCAGCTGCAACGCCTCAGGTTATGGGGAGTAGACCATGGTACCCCACTGCTTTTGCGACATTTCAAGGTGATGGAATAGTCTTTAAAATGGATGCATCTTCAATTACCAATTATTAAAATAGCGCTGGATATTCTTTTCCTCCAAGAAAAAGACAACATATTAAACCATTTAAAAATTATTCTAAAATTCCTAAAAGGAGAATTTTGCTTTTTTTTTTCCTGATACATTCAACATGCTCTCTTCTAACAGTGTCCTACGGAGACCCCCTCCTGTCTCGAGCAGCCACTACTCCAGCTCCAAAGAGGGGGTCTTCTGTGTGGGTGTGTTTTTCTCATAGCTTGGGTTCCCACTACAGACCCCCCCCACCCCGGAACCCAAGGCAAGGAATGCGCTCCCTAGCATTCCCTTTCCTCTCTAAAGTGGGGTTCGGCTGCATGTCACCCCTAGTGCTCCTGCCACAAAAGAGCCAGTTCCCCCTCCTGCCTAGGGATGTTGCTGCAGTGGTTGGAGCAGCAGCTGCCGCCTCCCTCCCCCACAAGGAGCCCTTTAAGTTAACCCCTTCCTCGCAAGCCCCGCATCAGGCACCCCCCGGCGCCTTTCTGCGCGTGCCCCCCGGCGAGGGCTTCACCTCCGGGCGGCCCGGGACCCCTTTTTCTCCCCGGCATCTCCGGCCCCCGGAGCTACCGTTTTAACCCCTTAATGCGCAAAGCTTCGCTTCCCGCTACACCGTGCCCCTGCCCTTTCACCCCGGAGACACATGCGCATCGCCCCCGCCGCCGCGGCCCCGCCGCCCCCCAAAGTGGACTCCGGCCGGCCCGCGGCCCCCCGCCGCCCCTAACCATGCCATGCCCTCTGACCCGCGCCCACCCCCCTCCTCCGGGGAGCATGCGCAGCGCTCCCCGGCGGCCCCGCCGCGCTTAACCCGTCCCGTACCGAATCCTTCTCGGCCTTGAGCTCCTCGATCTCCTTCTCCTTGGCCTGCAGCTGCTGCTGCTGCTGCTCGATGAGGTCCAGCTGCAGCAGGAGGATCTGCTTCAGGCAGGCGGCCTGGCTGCTGGCGCCCGAGCCGCCGCCGCCCCCGAGGGGGCTCTTCCTCACGCTCTTCCATCGCCCCTCCGAGGCCGCCAGGGTCCCGGCGGCAGCGGCGGCGGCGGCGGCGGCGGCGGGCGGCAGGGGCGGCGGCCCGGCCGGGGGCAGCGGCGGGGGTCCCGCCGAGTCCGAGGCCGTGGCGGCCGGGGGGGCGGCCCCGCCCTTGTCCGCGGCCGCCGCCGCCGCCGCCTGCGAGCCGGTCTGGCCCGGCAGCACCGCCTGGTACTTGGGCCGCGGGCTGCAGCCCGCCCCGGCCGCGGCCGGCTCCCCGCCGACGCCCGCCTGCTTGGTGGCGGGGGGCGGGCACGGCAGCGGCACGGAGCCGCCCCAGCTCTCTTCCTGCTGGCCCGGGGCCGCCCCGGCCGGGAGCACCAAGCCGCGGCCCTTGCCGCCGCCGCCGCCCGGGGAGGGCACCGGGCTCCCCCCCTGGGAGGAGGCGACGGGCGGCCCGGGCTCCTTGAGCTTACGGTGGCGGGCCACAAGCTGGGCCTCGGGCGGCCCGGGCTCGTCCTCGGGCCCGCCCAGCGCCGCCGCCCGCTCGTAGTCCAGCCGCGGCTGCTGCTGCTGCTGCTCGGGGGTGGCGCCGGCGGGCGCCGCGGCCGCCTTGAACACGGCGGATCTCATGGTCATGGTGGCCCGGGGCGCAGGGCGCGGGCAGGGCTGGGCCGGGCCGGGGGGCGAGGGCAGGCGGGCGCGGGCGCGCTGGGCCGGGCGGGCGCGGCGCGGAGCTCAGCGGCGCGGCCCCGGGCCTCGGCTGGCGCTGCTGCCCCCGGGCCGGGGCGCCATCCCGCCCCCGAGACGAGAGGAGGCCGCGGCTGGGGCGCGCCGCCCGCCCATGGGGGCCCCGCCGCCGCTGCTGTGCCGCCGCCGCCGCCGCTGCCGCCGCCTCCGCCAGCGCCCGGGAGGCGGGAGCCCGCACCCGGCCGCCCCCGGGCTCATCCCCAGAGTCCGCCGCCGCCGCCGCCCGGCCCCGGCCCCCCGCCCTGGGGCTCGCCTCAGCCGCCCCGCGCCTCCATGCCCCCCCCCTCTCGGGAGGGGGGTGCGGGCCGGGCCCGCCGCTCAGGGGGGGGGTTGGTCGTCGCCGCCGCCCCTCCCCCCCGAGGGTCTCCGCTGCCTGGGGGTCCCCACCCCCTCCGCCGCCGCCCCCCCCTCCCCCCGGTGCCTTCGCGTTTCCCTTTAAAAAAAACGGAGTCTCCTGGAGCCGGAGCCGCCGCCGCCGCCGCCGAGCGCAGGGCGCATGCGCCCGGGAGGGCCGCGGGAGGGAGGGAAGAGGGAGGCGAGAGGAGGGGGCGCTATTGTGAAAGGGGCCGGAGCCGCCATTCGGGGCGCGCAGGGGAGGGGGCGAGCGGGCAGGGGCGGGACAAAGCTCCACGGAGGGGGCCGCGGCGCCGAGGATTAGGCTTGGAGGGGGGCCCTGGGGAAAGGGGAGGCGGGGAAGAAAGGAGCGGGGGTCCGAGGCCGGGGAGGGGGCGCGGCCAGGCCGCTCCGCCCGTGGGGCCCGAGCGCCCGCCCGCCCGGTGCAGAGTGGGCCGGGGGCAGCCCGGCGGGCCCCCCCCCCCCCCCCCCCCCCCCCCCCGCTCCTGCCGCGGCCGGCGGGGGCCGCTCCGGCCCGGGGCCATTTGTTCCCAAAACAAGGTGGGGCGGGGGGAGGGAGTCCGATGGAGGCTTCTCCCACAGGAAGACCCAGGCTCTCCTGGGGGTGGGGGTGGCAGTTGTCATCCCAGTCTCCCAGCGGGATGCTCCCAACTCCCAACTGCCCATCCTCAACTGCCATTTCTAACAGCCACCCCCAGCCTCTTCGGAAAGGCTCTTAAAGCGCTCAAGGTGTCCTAGAAATGCCCACACAGGATTTGGGGAGGGGTTGGTGTTTTTAAAAAAATTTGCCATCTTGGACTTTTTTTTTTGGTTGGATAGGAGTCCTACTCCCATTATCTTCCCGATTCAATCATGTCCCTACCAAGCAAGTTCTCTAGCCTCTCCTTTTCTTTTTTAACCGTCCTTGGGAACTCTGTTCCCCCTTTTCCTATTTCTCACAGGATTCCTATCTCCCTGGGGGTGGGAGAAGGGGGTGGGCGAATCATCCAGAGATTGCACTAGAATGTTTTTCTCCCTTGTTTCCTGAGCCCCACCTGAGGTGTGTGTGTGGGGGGGGGGGGATAAGAACCTTTGCTACATCTTAAAATCTTCTAATTAAAGCCCTTCCCCCATCTCGCAGGCATGAAACACTCGGAAGGTTTAAGCCGCTGGATCTAAACAAGGAGCCCTCCCAGTGACCAGCACTCCCCCAGAAGGCTCCCTGCGATTGAAAATTTAACTCTATATTAGCTCAGGACTCTTCTTCCCCAAAGTATTCTCGAGTCATGGGTCCTCGTCAAGGTATTAACTCAGACAATCCTGTTTCCATTTAGGTTTCCTTCCTGTAAACCAACATGCATCTCCTCTAAAAATCCCCCAGCTGGAAATTTTTTGGCTCTGAAAAGTCTTACACTCAGGACACTGCAGGAGCAGGATGAACCAGCAGGGGCCTTGAAGTAGGTATTCTGTAGTCAGACAATCCCTGAAGTCAAACCACTGAGTTCTGTGCAATGGCTGACCCTGGAGACCAAAAGAAGTGGGTACCCGAAGATCTTTCCAGGGGGAGAAAAATGGGGCTGACAGCAGAAAAACTCAAGAAAAATAGTTTAAGGACCCTGTAAAATTAGCTCCCCAAGACCTCTTTTTTTTTTAAGGAAACAATGGGCATTCTCATCTAATCTCACCTATTCATTCATTAAATACAAATTCTTAAGACCATTTTAAAGCTCTAAATCCTATTCCCCTTGGCTTTTTGATGGACAAGTTTACTGCTAACATGCTTTTGTTCTTTGTATTAGAGAAGAAAGTGCCTCTGAGCCTAGGATAGGGAGTCAATAGTGCTCCACCCCAGGTCTGGCACTAATTTCTCTGGACTTGGTTTCCCCTTGGCTTCCTGGAGCAAGGCTGGGCTTAATCAGGAGAGGAGACATTTTGGCTGCTCACCAGGACAGGGGATTCATCAATGTGGGTTTCCTGAGGCTCTTGGAAAGATAAATAAAGACTACAGTGAAGTGGTTGGCATCTGACCAATACCACCTTTGCCACATGGCAGAAAAATCAAATGTTAGTGGAGGATATTTCTCCCTACCCCCATCCCTCAACCTGGACCTTAGGGATGAGGTTAGGTTGATGAAGTTCTAATCTGCAGGGTGCTTTCATGCAGAAATCCTGCCCAGCATTCCAAGTGTCTACAACCTATGGATGGATGTATGAGTTAAGGAGCCTCCCCCCTATCCCTTTCCCCTTTTTTCCCCTGTAGGGGCCTCTTTACTGTAACCAGGAGGCCCTCCTCCCTACTGCTTTTCTTTCTTTTTTTTTTCCTGAACAGCTCAAGTTTGGATATTTTCTACTGCTGGCAACCCCGCCAAAGCCTTCCCTTGGCTCTGCCCACCCCACGTGGGCCTCCCTTCCCTGTCCCAGCAGCCCTTTCGGGCACCCCCCCTCAAACACGTGACTGTTGTTTTGTTAACCAGCCTCCCCAGGATTGTTGGCACCACCCAATGGCTGGGCACAACTGCCCTCTTCAGGGTGAATGTGGGAAAGCTCAGGAGGTTCTGTTCAGGGGCTGAGGTGCAATATAGGATGAAGCAGCTTCTATGTTTCTTCAGTGGTTTCAGGCCAACATAGCTTTCCAATTAGTCACTTAAAGAATTGCACAACCCAAATGGGAGGATTCAGGGTAGCATCAGAAACAGCCATTCTGGGAAAAAAGAAACTGTAAAGAAGCTTTGGCTCCTCCCTCCAGATATCACAGGGTGTTAGTAGAGTACTGGGCCATCTTCAGGAACCAGCTAAGAGCCCAGTTCCCTAGTTATGAAGAGGATCCTTGGAATAAAGCATTCATCCTCTCCTATCACACCAGGAGGGAAAAAACTCTAGAAATGATTCTTCTCATATTAGCTTAGAAACCAAGACTTCACTGTTAACAGTCCTGCTTCCTTCCCTTTCTAACTCTAGGAAACTGAGATTGATCCTGAGGGGAGGGGAAAGGATAGACTGAAGGACAAATAACTGCATAATAGGTTTGTCAAGACAGAAAGACCCCAGTGGGAGGAGAGACAGAGCAGGGGGATTGGGGACTTCCTCCAGGAACTCCTAAATGGGGCTTTCCCCCACTATCCCCATTGTGAATGTACAGGGAAGACTATACAGGGAGAGAAAGGCAAGATTTTGATAGTGAGCTTGGAACTGAGAAATTGTGAATTGGAGTGTGGTGGAAAAGAGACTGAGGTAAGCACCCCAGACTGTGATATAGGTCATGTGTGTGTAACTGTTAAGGCTTTTAAAAACCACTGTATATAACTTCATTTGGGTCTCGGATAAGGAAAGTGAGGCTCAGAATCTAAATTATTTGTTTATGGCAATTTATAGGTAATAAATTTAAGAGACAATTTGAGTTGAAGTTTCTTCTGATTCCAAGTTTAAGCATTCTTTCCATGTGGGTTTGAAGTTGATGAAAACTGGGGTTGGGGAAAACACAGGCTAATCTGGTTTCAGGGTAATACTGGGGAAGAAAGGTAGTAACTGAATAATGGAGATAAGAGAAGGGAATTAAGGAGGGGCATTTATAAACTAGTTTGCAGTGCAGTTATCTCAAACCCATTTTATTTCTCTGCCCACCCACCCTGGAGTCAGGAGGATCTGAGTTCAAATCCAGCCTCAGACACTCAATAATGACCTAGCTGTGTGACTTTGGGCAAGCCACTTAACCCCAATGCCTTGCAAAAAAAAAAAATCAAAGTCATCCCTGTCATGATATCCTAAAGAACGAGAAAAGTAGCTGAGGCTAAGAGCCATAGACTTGGGAAACCTAGGGAAAGAGACCTAGAGGCCAAGTGGAAAAGCCCTCCCCAGGAAGGTCGGGGAGCACGACACTGGCCAGAAGTGGGGGGCTGGGCAGGGTTACTTGGTCTCCTCTAACGGCACCTGTCAGCACTCCCGTTACCAGGTGCTATTTCCAGAGACCCCAAGCAACTTGGGGGGGGGGGGAGTGGACTGGCTCCTCCCAGGATGCTGCAGTATCCTCCTTCGGCCACTCGGGGGCTCCAGAGCTCAAGCGCAGTCCCCGAGTAAGAGAGGCAGTGGGCGGAGCATAGGCTCGCGGGGATATCCAGGGTGACCCAGAGCCGGCGGAGGCGGTCAGTCCTCTGGCCTTGGGTCAGCCTGAAACCTTGCAGCCTTCCCCCGCGCTGCCCGTTTCCTTAGACGGCCAACGAGGAGGAAATTTGGCTCCCCATTTCCCTCATCTCGCTGCACATTTCCTTTGCAATCCTGCCTTCCCACTGGTAAAGTCGATGCCTCCCTCTAGAACCCAAGGATTCCTAGAGAATTCCCTCATTCTGGCAGCCTGTCCAGCTGCAGGCACTCTAGGCTGTGGGGTGGGACTAGGAAAAGGGGCAGTCCCTAGGATGGGGAAGCCTCCCAAGCTAACATTGCCCTCCCTCCCAGGGAGGCCAGCTCCCCACCCTAGGAATTTTCTTTCCGTGTGTCCTCTGAGTTTTAAGGATATGCATCACAGCCTAGAGGCCATGGGCATCTCCAGTGTGACTTGGAATAGGAAGTAGAAGAAAGGGTAAAATACTTTATGTGCCTTCGAAGACATGGGGTGGGGGGAGTTGGACCTGGCTCAGCTCCTTTCCAGTTCTGGTTGGTGATTTGACTGTAATAGTGGAAAAATAGTAGCAATCAGTGTCCATCCCATCCCCTCCCCTCATCTGAAATTTGGTGAGCAGTAATATGCTGGGTTAGGTGGTGTCCTAAGGAGAGATCAGTCTGTTGTAATTGGCCCCAGAATCTTCAGGTTCTGATATTCTTCCTGTTTCACTGAAAAAGCTCAGCAGGATAAGGGCTAGCAAGGGAGAGAAGACAGGTTTCCTCTCCATTATTCCTAATGGGATATATACTAGCTCACATATTCTAGCCTGAACTGGGGGCCAAGACTCTGAGGGAGTTACCTGGCAGAGACCTCAGGATCCTGTCCAAAGAGCTGACTGCCCAGAAATGGTTCACCATGGGGGGAGGGGTGACTTCTATTCTTGGCACCAGAAGGCCCCTAATCAGGCCCCAGACTGAGGGAACTACTTTGGAAACAGAATGGTTTGGGGATTAGCTCTGTGTGCTCCCCTAAACCATTCTTGCAACTCTGCTAGGGCTCACTCAGTCTGTTGTCCTCTCTGTCTAAGCTGAAACTCCAAACCTCTGCCCTGAAGCTTCAATTCCCTATGTCCCAGCTCAGTAAGAGAATCAATGTAGGTCACAGCTCGACCTACAATGAACTAACTTCTTTAACTCGGTCCTTTTCAAATCTGGTAAAGAAACACTGGGAAGAGGTAGAGAGATGATTCAATTCAACAAATATTTTTAAAAGCATTTTTAAGCACCTAAAAATGTGACTGGAACTGAAATCAAAAGAAAGATTTCTCAGGGAAGGGAGAGAGGAGTAAAACTGGGAGAGGTACCAGAAAAAGGAATCAACTGGCTCAATCCAGTCAGGGAAAGGATAGAGACTAGGCCTAAGTGAGGTTGCTATTGGTAGAAGGAAGTCACTAAATGAAAAGAGGGCAGAGGCCACTGGTTGTTTTTCTCCCCTCCACCCCCATGCTTCCCATCAACTCTTCTAGTCCAAGAGAATTTGAAGTCAGAGGACCAGGGTCTGAATCCTTTTATTTAATAGCTACTAGTGATATTGCATTTTAAGGATGTACAAAATGTTTTGGGTTACATTCATTATATAAATATTCACAATAATCTTGCGAGAAGCTATTTCCTTTTCACATTTGAGTAAACTGAGTCCTGGAAAGGTTGTGGTTTATTTTATTTAGTCCATAACTAGTATGTATTCGTATTTGAGGTTTGAACTCCTCTCAACTTCAAGTTCATTTTTTTCCCATTGTGTCATGCTAGGAAAATAAATTCCAATCTCTGGACTTCTCTTTTCACATTTTTAAAGTGAGTGAGTTTTGTTGGATAATTATTTTGGAAATAATCACTTCCACTCTCTGTATATTTCATTTTCTTTATCTGTAAAACTAGGGGATTAAGCTAGATGAACTCTAGAGAGTCCAGAAATTAAATCAGAATTATATGAAATATTAAAATAGATTTAGGGGGTGATCTCAACCCTCCCAAGTCCCTTCTTCAAGCTCTAAAATGAAGATCTTATGATGCCATAAAGCTCATCCATACTCACTCCCAGTTTCAGTTCTCAGGAATCTCAGGCTCTAGCTCTTGAGTTACTCTGTTCTCCTCTGGCTGACATTTCTTGATCTTAAGAAGCTGGAATAAATAGAGGGGTGTCCACCCTCCTCCAGTAAGACACTTTCCCATTTGGTATCTGCAAACCCCCAATCCACTGAGATCTCATAGCTCTACGCCACTTTCCTGAGTTTATACCCCTGAGACTTGTAGGGGAGGAGAGAACTGGGGAAAATATTGTAACTTTATTTTGGTGGGGGGGGGTGGCTGAGATGTGCCTGGGTTTGGAGTTTAGGGTAGCCCAGGGACCTGCTACCAACTTCAGATAGCCTGAAAACCACAAAGAGCTGCTTCTCCACATGGAATTCCCGACAGGCAGAGGAGATAACATGGAGTAAAGACATATGATTATAATCCTGGCTTTCGCTTCCTCCTCTTCCATCATCCATCGTCCTCCCTTTATGAGGAATTCGGTGGGGCATTTTGAAGAAAGCTGTCCTGCTCTCTTGGAACCCTCACAGATTTAAGAGACCACATAGGAAAGACTCCGGTACCGCAGAAGAAATCATGATCTTCTGCATTGTCTAATAAAATATAGACCCATAGGGGTGGCTAGGTGGCGCAGCAGCCCTGAAGTCAAGAGGACCTGGGTTCAAATCCCACCTCAGACACTTAATAATTACCTAGCTGTGTGGCCTTGGGCAAGCCACTTAACCCCCATCGCCTTGCAAAAAAAAAAATCATAGAATAAAAATATAGCCCCATCCAGGAAAGGGGTTCTTGGGGGAGGGAGTCCGTGGTTTGACCACTTCTGGCCGTGACAGGCCCCCTCTCCCCAAGCGATGCTCCACGGGCGGCCCTGGCTGCTCGGGGAGGGGGGTCTGAGCCCGGCCACCCCCAAAGCCGCTCCCGCCTGAATGCTTACAGGGGGCGCATGCTGGGGCCGAGAAGCCCAGGCTGGCCCGGGCGCTGCCTCCTTAAAGGGCCACTTTCGCTAAACATGCTCCGCGGCAGGAGCCCGGGCCGGGCCGGGGCGGGGGAGGCCGAGGGGGCCCGGGCCGCCCGGGAGCCGCGGCCTTGGCGGAGCCCGGGCCACGTGCCCCGCCCCCGCCCCGCCGCACATGGCTCTGCAGCAGCGGCGGCGGCGGGGCTGTTTATGAGCGCGCTGGTGGCAAAAATGGAGCAGCCCGCACATGCCCGGGCCATGTGATGCGGGCCTCCCGCGTGAGCAAGCACAAGCACACTGCTGCACGCACACTCCGAGGCCCGGCGGCCCCCTCCCCGGCCCCGGGGGGATGGAGGGCCCGGGGGGGGGGGGGGATGGAGGGGATGGAGGACCCGGGGGGGATGGAGGGCCGGGGGGGGGGGGGGGGATAGAGGGGATGGAGGACCCGGGCGGGATGGAGGGCCGGGGGGGGATGGAGGGGATGGAGGGCCCGGGGGGGGGGGGGGGGGCGAGGGGCCCGGGGGGGGGATGGAGGGGATGGAGGGCCGGGGGGGGGGCGAGGGGCCCGGGAGGGGGATGGAAGGGATGGAGGGCCCGGGGGGGGGATGGAGGGCCGGGGGGGGGGGATGGAGGGGATGGAGGGCCCGGGGGGGGGGATGGAGGGCCCGGGGGGGGGAATGGAGGGGATGGAGGGCCGGGGGGGGGTGAGGGGCCCGGGAGGGGGATGGAGGGGATGGAGGGCCCCGGGAGGGGATGGAGGGCCCGGGGGGGGGGGGGATGGAGGGGATGGAGGGCCCGGGGGGGGGGGGTGAGGGGGCCCGGGGGGGATGGGGGGCCCCGGGAGGGGATGAAGGCCCCCCGGGAGGGGGGATGGTGGGGATGGAGGGTCCCCGGGAGGGGATGGAGGGGCCCCGGAGGCCCGGCGTTCTGAGCCTCGTTTGCCTTCAAAGGGAGAGAGAGCAGGATTTGGAGACGGGGGCCCTGCGCCCTCTGGGCCTCATTTCCCCCCAGGATAAGGGGGGGCCTGGCCCAGATGACCTCCGGCTCCTTCCCAGCCTCCGGACAAGTGTCGCCCAGGCCACCGAAGAGGACCAGTCGGACGGCTGGCCGCTCTCCTCGACCTCAGCTTCTAATTTTTCTTTGGGAAAAATGCCACTCGGTGCTCAGGAATCTGCAGGGGAGCTGGGGAGAGGCTCCGGTGGGTGTAGGTTCAGTCATGGCACCCCAGATTTAGACTGAGAAGGGACTGGAAACCTCCCCCCGCCCCTGAAGGAACGCCTCGGAGGGGCTGGGTGACCCACCAAGGTCACCCCCAGAGCCACGCAGCCACAGCCTTCTGCCAGGTTTTTCTGGGGGGGGGGGGCTAGGATTGAAATTTACACCAATGAAAAAGGTCCGAGATGGGGTTCCTGGGAGTCTATCTCCGTCCTCCTTTCCTTCCCTAAACCAGAGAATAAAACGTAGGGATGGGGTGGGAAATGACCACTAAAGACCGGGACCGGATGGAAAGAAGCCCAGGCAGGCATCCCGCTAGACCCCTACCCCACCCCCACCCTCCCCTCCCTGCCAAGGCTTTTCTCCAGTCTCTTTACCCCTCTCTTGTCCTGGAACCCCCTTTGGGTATGACAATGCCTCTTAGTGGAATGTGGGGCTGTGCCGGAGTCAGGCGGACAGTAGGTTAGCAGGAACAAGCAAGCAAAAGGAGCCCGACCTACATTTCCTCCTCATCACACCCAAACTTCCCAGATCCTGCAATGCAGAGCTGGAGTTTTTTTTTTTTAATCACTACTGGGTCCCTACACTTGCGGTTGGCATTTTTCCCCCCTAAACAACAGATTTTTTCCCCCCAGGGTGCAGACTGTGCATCCTAATGAGTGAAAGCTCACTTAGGAATTGTTTTTGGAAAAAAAATGTCCCCCACCCCCTGCTAGTGGAAAGGGAAGACATCGGGATTCGCAAAGTTGCAGTCCCAGGCTCCCCTACTCCCTTTCCCAACGTTTCTGACAGCTGCAGGCCTAGGCTGTTTGGTGTTTGGAAGATGAGCTTGTCTCTTTTGTTGCTAACTGAAGCCATGGAGGCTTGGAAGGCAATGGAGAAGGGGGGAGGGGAAGGGGAGGAGGGAGAGGGTATTTTACAATGTCCTTGCATTTCTCCTCCTTCCTACATTCCTTCCCCTTTCCCTCATAGCCCCTGCTGCCTGCCAAGCAGACAGATCAATAGGGATGGCTTCCTCCCCCCCTCAAGAGGACTATTATGAACTGTGGGTTTCTCCAAGCAGCTTTGTTAGACAGGGTGATGGTAAGAAAGCAGCATGGATGCGATAGGCAAAGGATGACGTTTATAAGTTGGAAGTGGTTTCTCTGGTAGGGGGCGGGATGGGGGAGGTTCAGGAGTTTCCCACATGCCCTTAGGGAGGTATCTTTGTAACCCGGACTGTCAACAGAAAACTGGCCTTAGAGATCTCGAGGGTCACCTCTCTAGGAAGTGTTCCTCAATTCTGCCTGTCCATCCTCTTTACAAAGTCTTTGTTAATATTCTGTCTCCTCAAATTACTTATTATTTATCTTTCCACAAGCTGTATCTTTTCACTGGAATGTAAACTTCTTGTGGGGGAGGGATGCTCATTTATTTATCTTTGTATTAAATAATGCCTAGAATAGTGCCTTCCACAAAGTACATTCCTTTTTTTAGGGTTTGTTTTTTTTTGAAAGGCAATGGAGTTAAGTGACTTGCCCAAGCTCACACAGCGAGGCAATTATGTGTCTGAAGCCAGGTTTGAACTCAGGTACTCCTGATTCCAGGGCTGGTGCTCTATCCACTATGCCATCTAGCTGCCCCCAGTGCATTCTTAATAGTTGTTAAATAGAATAAAAGCTGAAATAAAAATTGGCAAAGAATTTTACATACATTCTCTCATTTTATCCTCACAGAAACCCTGTGAGTGAAACACACTATTATAATCTACATGTTATAGATGAGGAAACTGAGATTTGGAGAGATTAAGTTATTCACTTACTCAGATCCAGGCAGCTAGGTAGCTCAGTGAACAAAGCCTCCAACACTTCCTAGCTATAAGAGACCCTGTCATATCACTTAATCTCTGTCTGCCTCAGTTTTCTCAAACGGGAAATGGGGATGATAGCTCATTCTATCTTTCAGAGTTGTGGTGAGGAATCAAACAAGGTATTTGTAAAGCACAGTATCTGAACATTTTAGATGATTAATAAATGCTTATTTCCTCTTCCCTCCCCCTCAAGTTCATACAGCTAATGAGTATTAGAGGCAGGATCTGACTGTAAGTCCTATCCTCTCTGTCATCTTAGACCATATTGCCTCCTCAAACTACATGTTGAGCAGAAGGCTTAGAAGCCTTTGGCAAACACCTTGGTAGACACCCTTCCAACAAACAGCTCATCTTAACCATCAGTGAATCCTATTTGGGAGGAAATTTCCATGCAAGCCAAAGCCTATACTCTGAAAGCTGGATCCCCTTTGTCTCATTATTTTCTCCCATTCCTTTACTGTGGGCTTCTGTACCTCCTCAGCTGTTGGCAAAAGTGGTTGTCTGTACCTGTGGTGCAGTAGAAGAGTTCTGGATTTGTGGTCAGAGAACCTGAGCTTGAATCTGGGCTGTTACTTACAACCTGTGTGACTTCCAGTAAATCACATTCTAGTGTCTACATCTGTAAAAGTTAAAAATAAAAATGAGGGGATTCACCTAGGTGAAGTCCCTTCCAGTGGGAATCAACTATCTTTAACTAAAACTAAGACAACCTCTCTTCTTTTAACAAAGCATCTCTAAAAATCTGTTCTTCTGGCTGGACCATTGGAACTGCTCATAAAAATAGCAGCCATCAGGAGTGCCTTGTTTTAACACTGCATTTTGCACAGGAAGGTTGTTGTTCATTCTCAAAGAGGACCAATGATATCACAAGGATGATTGACCTGAGTGAGCAGAGTCTGGGGATCTGAACTAATATTCTAGCTCTTCCTCCTACTAGCTGTGTGAACTGAGACAGGTTATTTAATCACAAAGGGTCTCATTCTCTTCTTTAAAATAAGTGTTGCCCTGAATCCAGAGGACTGACCATGAAACAAGCTACCCACCTCCTAAAAAAGGTGATGGATTCAGGGTATAGGAGATGTACATTTGGAGGTGGTCAATGTGAGAATTTGTTTTCCAAGGGATCATGAATTTGAAACAAGGGTTTGATTTTCTTTTTCTCAGTGGGAAGGGAGAGGGGAAAAAAATGCTTATTAACTGGAAAAAAAGACTGGAATAAAATATTTCTAAGATCTTCTTGGCTACTGAAAATCAGTGCCTGGGAAAATGTGACAATACTAGAAAATCCAGCTATGAATCCAGGCCTTAAGTTCTGGAACATAAAAGTTGGAATTGGATTGCTTCTCCATCTGATCAAGAAATTCTTCACCTTTTTGTCCCTTTGCCTAGGAGCAGTGGGGGTCTTAAAGTGTGATCTAGGGCATCTGAGAGTTCAAAATTATTTTCATAATTATACTATAAACATAAAATATGTCATTTCAACTTCTAATTAAATATAAAGTTATACCCACATAAAGTTCTTTCAGGAATTCTCAATAATTTTTCATAGTATAAAAGAGTCATAAGACCAAAAAGTGTGAAAACACTGTTTTGGGAGGATATGGAGAAGATAAGTTTATGTGAAAAGAAAATATGGTTGAAGATGGTCGCTGAGGCCAGGGGGAATTATAGGAAGTGTTCAAGGGGATCATTTGGAGACTTTTGTCTAAATCACTTAACCTTTCTCAGTCTTCAGTTTCCTCAATTGTAAAATGGAGATAATAACAGCACCTACTTCCTAAAGTTATTGTGAGGATCAAATTGTTGTTGGTAGTTCATTTGAAAAAGGACCAATATAAAGCTTGCAAAACAGGGCTTGGCACATAGTAAGTATTTAATAAATCCTTCTTTGTAGTTATACAAACCTATAGTAGATTATTCATTGTCAGGGGGAGAGGGGATGGAAGGGAGAGGAGAAAAAGGAGGAACTCAAAACCTTACCAAAAAATGGATGTTGAAAACTGGGTTTGCATGTAGTTGGAAAAATAAATTTATTAAAATAAATGCCTGTTTGCTTCTTTGTAAGAATCTAGTCAGCTGGGAGTGGGGTGTGTGTGTCTGTATGTATGTGAATATGTGTGGCCAACCAGGCAAGCCACCATAAGGTCACTAAGGGAGAAACTGAGTTGAGACCAAGATAGTCCTGTCAAAAATTTGTTTGATATAAACACAATTGATTTCAAAAGAATGTTTTCTCTGGGGAAGAGTGAGGAAAGGGAGCTGGGAGACCCAGAGGAGATAGAAAAGTTTTTTTTTTGAAACAGCCCTAGACAAATGTCATCTCCCCTCCCCCACTCCTGATCAGACCATACGGGTCAGACTTTGCCCCTGCCAGTGTGGCTGATCCTCAGCCTGGGGAGATCAGGAGGATACCCTGGCTGCCTGCAGGAGGGAGAGGATAGTTTGCTTTTGGTGTAATAAAGCCAGGCTTCTTCCAGAGGGAAACAGGAACAAATGTGCAAAGGGAAGAAGATCCCTCTAGGACAGACCTAGCAGCCTGCTCCTCCACTACCATCACCCCACCCCCTTTCCCTCATTCTCCTTCCCCTGTGAGTTGCAACACAGAGTTTGGCAGGTTTTTTCACAGGGCAGTGGTTCACCTGGTGAGGGGAGGAGGGGTTGGGAGAGACAGACTGTAATCTGACCTGGTTTTCAACTGGGACCCACCCGCAGTTGGTAAGTCTGCCGGGGATCTAGGCCATTCACTGGGCGTTACCCCCAAATACTGACAGGAAGACTGCTGAGCCTCTGGGGTCTCCCATCCCAAAACCCTAACCAAGGCCCCAGGCTCCTAGATTCTTTTCAGCTTAAAACCCCCAATTCCTGGGCCTTTTAACAATTGATCAAGGAAATTAAGAAAACATGGGGAATGAAATTAGAAAGAATTTCTACTTGGTACAAATGTCAACTTAAACAATAAGACCAACCTTCAATCCCTGAACCCTAGATATCAGTGATGGCAGCAGAAGGGAAAAGAACCACTCCCCCAAATCAGGAAAACAGCTAGTGTCCACAGTGCCACTGGATATTTAGTGATTTCCTATTAATCCTGGTTTAACATTTTATTAGGAAGCCAGACCTTTCCTAGGATAGATTTAGCAATGGAAGAAAGGTTAGGGGAAGGTTAGAAATCTCACGCTGACCTGAAGGTGGGGGGTGGGCAGAACTGAGATGCACCTGCTGTATGGCAGTCACAGAGATGCCTCAAGGTCGATGAAAGGCTGAGAGGAAGGAGAAATGAGAATAGACATCTTTGGCTCCCCAAAAGACCAGAAACCTAGTCCTTCCCCCCTTCCCTTTTTTTGGGGGTGGATATTTACTCCATCTTCTTCTTCCTAGATTTAGGGTTCTGTAATTTAGTAAAGCAGAAATTTTCTCTAATCTTCCTATCCCAACAGTAGTTTAAGGAACACAATGTACAGAAGGGAGGACCAAGGTTGCTATTGGCAGCCCTAAAATGGAACTTTCTTCACTTTTCTCCTAAATCTCTCCTTCCCATGTTGCCTGGGAGCCTCCCCAATTTTTTTCCTATAACATGAGTAAAAGAAAGAACTCCATAGAAAGCAGTTCCCATTCCCAACACTCTTAGTGACTGTCTTCACAAACAATTCAATCTCTTGCCAGTAATGAGTTTTATTGATGGGAAACCTGGTCTTGGTGTCAATCTAACTCCCTACAAAGTCTACTCACACCAACCACCCCACCAAATCTCGAAGATCTGTCCCCTGGAGTGTGTGTGTATGAACATGTGTGTGCACATGTGTGTGTGTTCATGTATCTCAGAATGATAAATGGATAAACCATAATAAAAAATGAGAAGAGGTTAGAGTTCAGCAATAACAATAACCATCTGGTTCCAGAAATGACCCTGATGTGATATTGGGAGAGTCTGGGGAGAGGAGGGTTGGAATCTCTCAAATATCTGAGGGGGAATGGTTCTCATGTTGCTGTTTCCATTCTGGGCTCTGGAACTAGCCAGAAAGCAGCAACGGATAAGTGACTAACTGGTTCTACTGTAGAGGTAGCATAAAGTAGGCAAAACAGGGCATGAGAACTTGCCTCTCCTTTTCCTTCTCTCCCTGGTAGGGAAGGGGGGGGGTAGTGGTAAGGAGTGGGAGGAGTCTGAATTATGAACCAAGTTTTCCTGAAAAGTCTCTTTGCTGGTGTAGTTTGGTCCCTCCCAGACCGAGCTGCAACTTCACTGCTCTGGGCAAAAAGGCTGGAATATACTTGAGTAGGAGGGAGAAACGGTACATTTTTTCCCCTCCTCCTTAACTCCCTAAAGATCCCTTTTACCAGCAGAAGACCAATAAGTAGTGAGGGAAGGTTAAGGCCCACCCCATCCAAGGCAGTTTACAGTCTTCCTAGAAATATTCAGCAGCCCCCCCCCCTTTTTCCTCCCCTCTTAAAGTGTTTTCCTAACCACTCCATTAAACTTCCCACATCCCTTCCAGAAGCCTCTCCCTGGAGATGGGGATTATTGTTGTTCCTCAGGTCCCCAGCAGACACTGTCCCCAGGGCTAGAGTCTGAGTAAGTGGAGGTCCTAAGTAGGAGACTGAAAGCTAAATGAAGAAAGCCTTCCTAGAAGCACTGTGAGACTGGAAAAGAGGCAGCTGGGCATGGGAAGGGCTAATAATAATAACTGACATTTGTATTTCTATTTTTAAGCATTTTTACATACATTACTTTATTGGAGCTTCATAACAGCCCTGTGAGGTAGCTATTATTGCAGGTATTACTAGTGGCATTTTGTAGCCAAGGAAGTTAAGTCTCAGAGAAGTTAAGCAGAAACTCACCTGTGACTTAAGAGTAAGTAACTATCAGAAGTGAGAATTAACCTTAGGCTCCCAGTCCAAGTCCAGCATTCTCTCCCCAACCCCAACGGGTTGCTCACCTGCCCCCCATCACCCCTTTCTATCTGCCAGCTCAGGCTCCTCTGGTTTCACTGTCACAATAGCTGACTCAGGCCCTAGCATTTTAGGGAGGTGCGGGGGGGGGTGGTGGAGCGGGTGAGACGCACCCCTCCTTCCACCACCCCGAAGAATTTGGGTTTGCCCGGCCTCACTCCAGGAAGATCTCAAAGCACTTTCACTAGGTTGTTCCCTTCCCCCTTATTTCTTCCCAGAGGAAGGGAAATGAGTAATGCCGAAGTCACCTCCAGTAGGTAGGGTTGTCAGCCAAAAGGACAGGGCTTTCCTAGCGCACCTTAGGTTCCCCAGGAACCAGCCACTCCCTTTGCTCCGGGGGAGAAGGACGCTTAATTGCTCGTCCTCCAGGAGTCCCCACCGCGGGTGAGGGGAGAATGGAGGGAGCTGGCAAAAGAAAAGTCCCATTTCCTCCTAGCCCGGGGACACGGGGCTCAGGGGCATTAGAAGGCTTAGCCTCCAGGCTCCGGGGTAGGCTCCCACATCCTGGCAGGGGTTGTCCTTCCCCGTGTGGTTGGCAACCTCAGGCCGAGGTCAGTTCTGCAATCACGTGAACCCCTCACGTTTGCAAGGTTGCAGAAAGGGCTGTTTGATCTCCCAGGGCGCAGCCAGGCTGGCCAGTCACTCCTCAGGAATTCACATGCTTCTGCCACACACCCTTAACAAACCCGCCACCCCCCTACTCTCCGCCCCATCCCACTTCACTTCCAGCTCCGCCTAGGGCCACGATAGAGGTTTTCCAAGACAGAAGGAATTGAAAGGCTGTGGAGGAAGCTTGGTTTTTTACAAAGACTACAAATCCCAGCGACCCTCGGGCGACGCAGGCGCCCTAGATTCAACGTGCCTGCTGCTGGAAAAGTGTGTCACTGGGGCACGAGGCGCTCCCTGGGATCACATGGTACCTGCTCCAGTGCCGCGTGCGGGCTCGGGAGCCCTAGGTTTCTGGCGCCTGCGCAGTGCCCTCAGAAAGCGGCTCGGGCAAAAGGCGGCTGAGATTGGCAGAGTGAAATATTGCAGCTGAGCGAGCGCATCAGGGCACTCGTCCTCTCCCCATCACCTCCCCGCCTCCTGCCTCCAGCCTCTCTCCCTGCAGGACCACTGGCATCCGCCGCCTCCTGGACTGCTACACCGCGCTGCCGCACAGCCTCCGGGCAGTAGCCCCTACAGTGCATTGCAGAGACCCTCCCCTTTCTTCCTTTTTTTCTGGAGACTGCAGGCTGTTTGCACCCTCTCTCCCCTGCTGCCCCTCCCATGCAAAGCGGATCTCTGCCGCCCCAACTTCGTCCTCTCCCGGAGAGGCTCTGTGGCCGGGAGCCGCGGCCCCCGACCCCGAGTGGGCTAGGCCGGTCAGCCGGTGCGCAGCGCGTGAGGGCCGCAGGCCGAGACTACAATCCGAGAGCCGGTCCTGTTTGGATGAGAGCCGTCAGCTGGTGAAGACATGACGACTACTCTGGACTCCAACAACAATACAGGTACAGCGGCCCCGGCTACCAGTGCTGCACCACTCGCCTCCCCCAGGGTCTCCCCTCTCCGGGCGGCAGGCGGAGGGGACGCGGACGCCGGCCGGCCTGGCCCCCAAGGATGCCTCAGGGTGGGAAAAGGAGTCTCCTTAGAGCGCCTCACCGGGGGCGCCCCTTGGGTGGGCGCTGAGGGGAAGGGGACCAGCTGGGGACCGCGAAAGCAGCCCCTCCGTCCCCTCCGCCTTGCAGCCCTGCCTGGCGCCGCGGGGCAGAGGCCCCGGGGCCGGCCTGGCCTCCCTCCCCTCCAGGGGCTTCCCTGAAACCCGAGAGGGAGGGAGGGAGGGTTGTGCCGGCTGGGGCCGGGGGCCGGGGAGCGGGGCCCCTCCGCCGCTGGGGCGCCCTCGGCGGGGCACCCGGCGAGCAGACCCTCCTTCTGGGTCGGCGGGGAGGGGGGGGAGGGCAAGCGGGAGCTGGGCCCGGGCCAGGGTCGGCTCCGGAGCCCCGGCTGCCCCGGGGCTCACATGGCCGCCGGGCTGGGCCCACGTGCTGCGTTTGTTTTCATTCAGCCGTCGCCGCGGCCGCTTCCCCATTGGCCGACGCCTCCCGGCCCCGTTACATAATGAGCTCCGCCTCCCCGTCTCCGGGGCAACGCGGGCCCCCTCCCCTCCCCCTCCTCCCGCCCCGTGCAGCTCCGCAGGCTCCCCCTCAGCTCCGCCCCCGAGGCCCGGGCTCTGGGAGGTCGAGGTGGGGCCCCGCTGGCCTGACGGGAAGCTCGCGGGGCGGGGTCTCCAGTTCCGGGGTTCCTCGTTGGGGAGCCACGTGCGAGCGGCACACGTGGAGCGGGGCCGTGTGGCCGGCTGAGGGCCCGGCCCCTCCCGCCCGGTGCGCCGCGATCCGGGTGAAGCCGGGCTGACTCACGGCCCCCGCCCGCCTCCCCCACGGGGAGCCGAGCCGGCCCGGCCCGCCGTGACCTTGCGCCGCCTCCGTGTCCCAGTGCCCGGAGCCTCTGCCCTGCCGCATTCTGCCCGCAGCCCGACGGGGCCGGCCTCGCGCCGCTGCCCGCTCCCTTTGCCCCGGCCTTCGCAGCCCGGATTCCGGGACTTGTCTGCTTGCTTCTTGTACCCGCCGCTGCGTGATCTCTGCTGGCCCCCAGGCCTTCGCTGCGCTCCCACCCCTTTTATTCTGCGTACCCCCGGCCCCCCCCATATAAATTATCAAGTTACAACCAGAATCATCACCAACTTGTGTCTCAGCTCTTAAAAGCAAATGAGGAAAAGGAACTTCTTGCCTTTCCATGTTGGGGAGGTTCCACTGGATTATAGATAGCCAACCTATATCAATACCAATCTCTCTTTGGGGGAGCATGGGTCAGATTGATTTATTACTAGACTGGGGTTCATTTTCCCTCTACCGCCTCCAAACTTTGAAACTCCAGGAGTTGGATTATTGCGCAATTGGTTTATGTAGAATTGGGTTTACCCAGCCCAGGCTGGAGCTATTTTGAGGCTGTCCCCGCCCATCTCTGTGTCAGTGTGTGTGAGCAGTCAGCATGTGTCTATTTAGGCATCATGTGTGGTATGCCTGCTCACACGTGTCCTCCAGCCTCACCTCCCAGGTCCACCCCAGTCTGTCCTGCACTGAAGGCAGGTCAAGGGTTCCACATGGGTGTGGCTGGCATCGTGCCCCTTTCCCTCCGATCCCCTGATTGGCACCTTAGGGGTGTGGTTGTTCAGGTATCTTCCAGATGACAGCACTACCCAAAGGGACAAAGCTCTTGTGCCTTGTTGGAGAGAATCTGGGAAGCTATAATCTCCAGCTCTAAGTTTGACTGTTCATGCTCCAAACCAGCTGTCACCACTATGCCCATCTGGGAAACTCATACAGACACTCTAGTTGTGTCCTCTGCAAGGCTTCATGCTAGAAGGTTGAGCTCATTCTTCCTCAATACAGGAATCATATGAATGGAACAATGAATATTAAAAGATCTTGTTATGAAAAGAGCACTATATTTAGAGTCTAAAAATCTGGGTTAGAATCCTTGATCTGCTAATTCGTTACTAGTTATATGACCTTGAGCAAGCCATTTCTATATTGGGCTTCTTTTCTCCTAACCCTAAAGTGAAGAGGTTCTAAAAATGTCTTTTAACTGTTCTGTTTTCCTGGGAAATCTTAGGAGAAGACATGATCTTGAAAACTGAGAAAACTAGGGAAAAGAGTTTCATTGCTTTATTTAACATGGCCCTTTTTTCTCCACTGGGGGTTTGCCTTAGGTTGAATCTTCATATTTAGGGGTTGTTTTGGTACTAAGATCAGAATTCTTTCCTGGAGGAACTAGGTCTTGTGACCTGGTTCCTCCTTCCTTTCATCCTCCTAGGTTTAGCCATGTACAACTAGGTCAACCAGAGCAACTCATGTTCTTTAGGGGAGGGGACCCAAGACAATTGTGGGAGCCAGAATACAAGGCCTTCTGCCTTACATTGCCAACTTCAATAACATGTGTTGGATGAGAGGGACTTGCCCACTGGTGTAAGATCAAGAACTTTGCATCATTTTAGGTCTCTTTTAGAGTAAGAGAAATGGCAAAAATGGAGGGGGTCAAAACAGGGGTAGCCTCTATCCAATTCAGTTTCAAGGGCAATTGGATAACTCCTTATGGTTGGATAGCACTTTGAGGAGATAAGATAGTCCCCAAAAGATCTTTTTATTATGGCTAACCTTCCTTTCTTCTGTTCTCTTATCTCCTGTCAGGTGGAGTCATCACCTACATTGGTTCCAACGGCTCATCTCCCAGCCGAACCAGCCCTGTTTCTCTCTGCAGTGAGAGCTCCAATGGCAGCTTCCAGTCTCTGACCCATGCCTTCCCTACCTACTTTCCACCCTCCCCTACTGGTTCCCTCACCCAGGATCCAGGCCGGCCCTTTGGGAGTGGCCCACCTGGCTTGAGGGAAGATGGCTCCCCATCATCATCTTCATCTTCTTCTTCTTCCTCTTCCTCTTCTTCCTCTGCCTCCTTCTATAATGGAGGCTCCCCTGGAGGACTGCAAGTAGCCATGGAGGACAGTAGTCGAGTGTCCCCTAGCAAGAGTACCAGCAGCATCACCAGTGAGTCCTGGAGTAGGTGGGGGGGGGGTTCTGGTTAAGAAACAGGTTTTGATTATTTCTCCTACTTTTGCATAATTTTCAATTCACTGAAAAATGAATAAGCTTGCCCCTTCTCACTCTCCTCTTCCCTTTAAAAAATCTCAGCCTAGGGGGGCGGCTAGGTGGCACGGTGGATAGAGCATTGGCCTTGGAATCAGGAGTACCTGAGTTCAAATCCTACCTCAGACACTTGATAATTACCTAGCCGTGTGGCCTTGGGCAAGCCACTTAACCCCATTGCCTTGAATAATCTAAAAAAAAATAAAAAAGTAAAAAAAAATCAACCTAGAAAAATTCAGTTGGGCTATGCCTCCTATAGCCAAACCTAATCTTGCCTCGTGGAATTGAATCCTTTCTCTCTGGGGGCCAATGACGAAACCCCCACAAAGAGGCTGGCTAATCTTTTGTTTCTGACCCTCCACCCATCCTTTCCTCCAGAGCTCAATGGCATGGTGCTCCTTTGTAAGGTGTGTGGGGATGTTGCCTCCGGCTTCCACTATGGAGTCCACGCTTGTGAAGGCTGCAAGGTGAACAGGCTACAGGGGCTTTGGGGAATTTCCCAGAGATTTGAGGAAGGGCTGATAACTGAGCTTTTGATCTCTAGGGCCTTTTGAATCCACAGCATGGGGTGGGGGTGGGGTGGGGGGGGATTTGGTAGGTTTATGGTTCTTTCTAGTCCCCCAGCTTGGCCTGGGCTCATTGACTCTGGCTAATGCCTCCCCCCCACTTTCCTTTCAGGGTTTCTTTCGACGAAGCATTCAGCAGAACATCCAGTACAAAAAGTGCCTAAAGAATGAAAGTTGTTCCATCATCCGCATCAACCGTAATCGCTGCCAGCAGTGCCGATTCAAGAAATGCCTATCTGTTGGCATGTCCCGAGATGGTGAGGGCCTGATCGCCCTCTCCCCCACCCTCCACTACCCTCCCCACTTATCCCAGATCCCAGCTCTGAACTCCTATTGCCCTTCAGGATCGATTTTTTAGAATGCTCTTTTCTTTCCTGCTCCTAAAACTTGAAATGGCTTTACAGAATAATTTGCACCCCATTTCCTTAGAGAATTCTAGATCAACAGATACATGGTTTTATAGACTTGTTAGAGCTGAAAGGTCCTGAGGAGCCAGTCACTTCATTCACTTCCCTTATTGTATTAGAGGAAGACCCAAAGGCCCTAAGAGGTGGAGAGACTTTCACAGCTGGTTAACGATAGAGATGGGATTGAAATTCAGACTCCTGACACCCAGACCCTGTGCTTTTCCCAAGGGTCCAGATACCCTTGAGGACTCTGATTAGAGCTGTGAGTCATCCTGTAGCTCCTCCTAGGCCAGACTGGCTTGTCCCTGTCTTCTTAGTATACTCAACTTGGAGTTGGCTCCTCTGACCCCATTCCCCCTTACAGTATTCAGTGTCATGAACCCTTCTTCAGAATGAGAGCAGATCAGATTTGATTATGGGGAAGGAAGAGAGGCTAGGGAGGGAGGAGAGTTTCCTGACATCTTTCCCTTCCCTACTCACCAGCTGTACGTTTTGGACGGATTCCAAAAAGAGAGAAGCAAAGGATGCTTGCCGAGATGCAAAGTGCCATGAACCTGGCTAATAACCAGCTGAGCACTCAGTGCCCACCTGAGGCCTCACCTGCCAGAATCCCTGCACCTGGCCCATTGGGCTCTTCACCACCCCCAGTTCCAGCTCCTTCACCCCTTGTGGGCTTCTCTCAGTTTCCCCAGCAGCTGACACCACCTCGATCTCCAAGTCCCGAGGCCAAAGTGGAGGATGTAATCTCCCAGGTGGCTCGGGCCCACAGAGAGATCTTCACCTATGCCCATGACAAGTTGGGCACTGCACCCAATGGTCTGAATGCCAACCAGACACCCAGTGGCCCCCCAACATCTGTAACACCCCACTGGGAAAACCATTGCTGTCCTCTAACACCTGATGACAACAATTCTGCTGCCACCCAGCGCCACAATGAAGCCCTAAATGGACTTCGTCCAACTCCAAACACATATCCACCAACCTGGCCAGCTGCTGCCTCTCATCATGGTTGCCACCAGCATAATAGCAATGGGCATCGCCTCTGCCCTACCCACATGTATCAAACCCCAGAGGCTGAAACCTCAACTGGTTGCCCCTGGCAGGACCGATCAAAGAACATTCTGTTGGTGAGTGGTGAGAGTATGTCCTGGATTTGGACTTGAGATGGGGTGGCAGAGAACTGTAAGTTTAAAGTAGTACTTCCCCCAGCTTTTAGGGAGTCTCTACCATAAGGGACAGTCCCCTTTTCTAAGAGGAGAAGGGTGCCATGAGTCTCTTAGTGGTCCAGAACCCCGAGGACAGAGCCCATTTACCAGGCTTTGCCTAAGCACTCCCTTCAGTCTGGTACTCTGTTTTCACTTTCATTCCTATTTACTATTTAAGTTGGATAAACCACCCTTTAAAAGTCTGACCTAGGGCAAAATCCACATAGAGCATCCCTTTCCTGCAATTTATATCTTGGTCTTCCTCTAGAACCATTTGACTGACATCCTCTCATTTCCTTCTCAAGGCCTGCCCCATGAACATGTATCCCCATGGACGAAGTGGACGGAGCGTTCAGGAGATCTGGGAGGACTTCTCAATGAGCTTCACGCCTGCTGTGCGTGAAGTTGTAGAGTTTGCTAAGCACATCCCAGGCTTCTGCGACCTCTCTCAGCACGACCAGGTCACCCTGCTCAAGGCTGGTACCTTTGAGGTATGTTCCCCTGACCTGGAGTACCAGTTGTGAGGAGACAGGGACACTTTCTAGGGTTGGACATTAATCTCCATTCCGGGTTCTTTGGAAACTCCACCTTTACCATTCTTTCTACTTGTCCTTGGACTGAGAATAGGAGAGGTTATCTTGTAGATTCCCACAGCAGGATGTTTTCTCTCCCATTTTCCTTTCTTGGAAAGGAGACTGGTTAAAAGGCAGTTCTTCCTTAGGGAAAATACAGATATATCCTGGACATTTAAAAACATCATCCAAATGAACCCTAACTGGTGAGATTTGGCAGTTTAGGGGGCAGACGATGCATCCCCCCCCCCATCCCAGACTGACTCCCTGCCTCCCCCAGGTGCTGATGGTACGCTTTGCTTCACTGTTCAATGTGAAAGAGCAGACAGTCATGTTCCTGAGCCGCACAACGTACAGTCTGCAGGAGCTTGGCGCTATGGGCATGGGCGACCTGCTCAGCGCCATGTTTGACTTCAGTGAGAAGCTCAGCTCCTTGGCTCTCACAGAGGAGGAGTTGGGGCTCTTCACCGCTGTAGTGCTGGTCTCTGCAGGTAGGCTCGGCTTTGGTTCCCCAGGAGGGGGAGCTGGAGGAGGGGTGCCCTGTAGCCACGCCACGGGCTCCTGGCCTCCCAGGCCCAGTTGGACCCCTCCAGCAAAGGGATGTCGGGCTAGCTTCTGTTGCCTCTTTGATATCCTCTGAAGACCTGAGAGGTTGGTGAGGACTTGTGTACTCACCATGCTCCTTCCCTGGCCCCTAACAAGAATCCTATAGTGTCCTTTTCTACCCTCTTCCACCATTCTGAATTGCTTGTGATCAGTGTAGTGCCCACATCCAGGGGCCTTCCCAGCCTGACATCCCCTCGCTCACTCCCTGCCTTCTTCCTTTCTCCCAACAGACCGGTCTGGTATGGAGAACTCAGCCTCTGTGGAGCAGTTGCAGGAGACCCTGCTCCGAGCACTTAGGGCCCTGGTCCTGAAGAACAGGCCCTCAGAGACGTCTCGCTTCACCAAGCTACTGCTTAAGCTGCCCGACCTCCGGACCCTCAACAACATGCATTCCGAGAAGCTGCTGTCCTTCCGAGTAGACGCCCAGTGACTGGAGCCTCCCTCCCTCCAGCCACTGCCTCTGGCAGGCCCCTCTCCTTGTACAGAACTGAACTCTGCACTTCTCTCTCCTTGAAGAGACAAAAAAGACAGAACACCGTCCCTCTTCCCAGAATCTTATTTATATTGTTATAAAATATTCCACGATGAGCCTCTGCCCCCTCCACCCCACCCCACCCCACCCCACCCCCACCCTCTTGTAAATAGCTCCCTTCTCATGGAACTGCGCTTCCCTTCCCATTGAGACCCCCCATCACTTGATGTGTCCTGTTCCCATCTCAAATCAGTAGTTGACATCTATCTGATCTGGTTTCTGTGATGTGTGTTGGGCTAGGGGAAGAGGGTACCTTACTGGATCAAGAGCCTACTCTACTGGCAAATTTGAGGGGGAGGGAGGGAGGGAGAATATAATAGATGCAGGCATAGAAGGGTCCACAGGGGAGTTATTTTCATCATATATTTATTACATAAATATATAGTAAAATAGACGAGCGACAATTACCATAAAAATATCTTTCTTTAAAATCCTGACCCAAAACACAACGGGGTGAAAAATCGCACATAACAGACATACTGATTGTCAATATGGGGTGGGGGTCAGGATAGGCCTCCCCCCATTCCTCCTACCGGCCTTCATCCCTCCCTAAGGGAAGGTGCTACCCCCAACCAGCCATATTTCCCCCCCACCCCCACCCCACAGCACCAGCTTCTCATACATTCAGTAGCGCCCCCAGGCATTACCCCCCCCAGGAGTTATGGGGTAGGGGTTCCCCTAGTTCCCCTTGTGGACGGTGTCTTTGCCCCCCACCCCCTCTCTACCCTGTAGGCCGGCCACCAGGGGATGAGGGTGGGGATAGGGGACTCTTCTCTCCCCACTCCCCCCACCTGGGACAGAGCAAGGTGGGGAGCTGGATGAGGTATGTGTGTTAAGAATGATGGGTGGGGGAATACTGAGATGGGGAAGGAGGCTGGGTAGGGGTAGGGAGTGGGAAGGGGGGGCAGTGTAGTGGTCATGGCTCTAGGGCCCCCCTCATCCTATCCAGCGCCCCCTCATCCTATCCTGGGCACCACTCCCGCAGCCAATACTGCAATACTAGGCCCCACCCCCACTACTGAAGTGCCCTGGCCCAATACTGGAGGGGGTTTGCTAAGCACCCTCAAGTCATGTCTGTCCACCCTTCCCTCCTTTATTAGCACCAATGATCTCCAAGATTAGGACCCCTAATCCTCTACTTCCCACAGTAGGGATAGGGGAATTTATGAATCTAGAGCAGGTGCTCTAAGACTCCCTGTCTCCACAGCCCCTTCACATCTCCCCCAAATTGAAGAATACATACAAACTTGGAACATTCATCCAAACATACACGCGCGCGCGCGCGCGCACACACACACACACACACGCAAACATGCATCATCCATACACATATTTGGACAGACCTTTACACCAGGCTGCTGTCCTTCCCCCACCCCCCAATACCAAAACAGTGCAGGGTAACATGGTGGTAGGTCATATCTCATCTGGTGTGGTTGGAGGGTGGTGGTGTGCTGGAAGTAATTCCCAAATGCCTATAAAGGGGCCAATCCCACTTAGCCCCTATGCCTTCCCTGCTGTGTCCATGGCTGAAAAAAAGTAGACAGTAGACAGAGCAAGTACATGGCTGGCCCTGTTGTGGGAATAGGGGTGGAAACTTGGAGAAAGGAGACTCATCCTAGTGACCTGGAGTCAGAATCAGTGCCCCAGGATAAAGAGACAAAGAGAGACAGAAATCGTGCCAGGCAGCAAATATGAAGGACAGACACATGGACAAACATGCATGTGCACACACACAGACACTCATACACACATACAACCTAGTCTCTCCTATCCCCTCCCCTTCAGATCTGGGCTATGTGTATGACGGATATGAGTGTTGGGAAATGTAAGGGGTTGGTGAGGATGGCATCTCAGGCTCAGGCCAGGAGATTTCCTTGCATGGGCAGAAGGCCATACTCTGCTCCGTAGAGCTCAGGACAAGGGTTTGGAGGTTGAGGAGGGGTGGTGTGGGGTGTCAGTGCTGGGGGTTAGGCCAAGGGGAGAGGTGGCAAATCCTCTACTGCTTAAGACATTTTTGCCCAAGTAGTGCAAAGATGAGGAAATCCACAACCCCCTCAACCCCAACACTCTTATCCCATCACCCATGGCTTCTTGAGGCAAGTGTCTCCATCCTTGCCCAGATATGTGGCCCCATATTCCTCATACCTGTTCATTCCTTTTGGGGGGGTAGCTCTTACAGTCCCTGGTTGGGGTGGGGGAAGGTGGGCTACACATTCAAATCAAACAAATAAAGCAGTGAACCCTGGCCGGAAAAAAACATCCCCTCCTCTGGTTTTCATTTTCCTGGGCGAGGGTGGGGGTGCAGCTCAAGTTGGAGTTCCTGAATTAGTTTAGAGGAGCAGGGAATTCCTGGTTAGGGAGGAGGAGGAGGAGGATGGCAGACAGAGCCAAAGAGTTTCAGAGACAAAAATGAAAATTCCCTTAAAACCCCTCCACATTCCCCCCAAAACAAAAACTAAGTGCCATTTCCCTAGCCCCTCCAAACAACCACCATTATGATGCCTTCTGAGACATCAGGGTACTGCCAGGAATGGAGGAGACAAGGATAAAAGAAGGGAAGGGGTTAGTGCATCATATGTGGGGAGGAGATTGGAATCTCTTGGAGGAGAGAAGAGTGGCCTAGGAGTAGAGTTGGGGACATCCGACTCAAAAATAACCCCCAATGCAGCCTCTTGATTGTAGCTAACTCTGCAGGTACGGGAGGAGGTTGGAGAGCTGAGACCATAGTCTTTCCTGGTGTGGATGCCAAGGTGGCCTGGTGCCTGCCTGGGGCAGGAAGAAGAAGGGCACCATTTAGGAGAGGGAAGTCTCTGGGACGGTGGGCATTTTAACAGGGAGCCATATAGGGGGTACTGGCTGGCATCCAGTGTGAGAGGTAGATGGAGCTCAGAATTAGCGGGCACAAGTGGCGAGCAGAGGGTGCAAAGGTGTGTGCGCCAAGGGGGCAAGGCAAGTGGGGAGGGGAGAAAAATGGAGGTGGCCAGGACTCTGTGGCTTTAACTCTGATTGGCAGCCCCACCCAGGAGGTGGTGGTGATGGTGGGTCTCTCTTGTTTTTGGAGGGGGCAGCTGTCAAAGTGCATTGGGATGGGTAAATCTTGTCCTATTTCCCCCACCCCAGGTCCTCTCCCCAGCCGGCCTCAGTTAATAATTTAATATCATCATCTCTCTGTCTCTTTTTTTTTTGTCTTTTTCTCTCTTTCTCTATTTTTTTCTCCACTTTTCTTTCTTTTACCCTCTCGCTTCCAAAGTGCAGTTAGAGTGACTATAACTTTTAACCTCCCAGGGAGGAGCCAATGCTGAGGCTTCTCTGTGCAACCCAGGTATCCGAGCATGAAAAGAGGGGCCCTAGCCCAGGACCTGGGTTAAGGAATAAGAGGGAAAGGGGGAGGTTTTTTTGGTGGGGGGAGGGGTTGAGGGCAGCTTCCCCCCACAATCCCCCATACTTCCCCTAAAGTTCAGATGGCTCCTTGTCCCATCTCTTCTCCCCATCTTCCCCCTGCCCTGGGGGGGGGTGGGGCTCCTAAAAATTGCCAGAGGACTCCCCTTCCCACTGGCATTGTCCTTTTTCATTTTCTTGAGTTGATTTTTCTTTTGTTTGTTTGTTTGTTTGTTTTGCCTGATCCCAGGGCAGGAAGGAGGTCTTTGAGGAGGGATCTTGGCTAGGCTGTGTGTGGGAGGCAAAAAATATATCGAAGAAAAGACAGAAGAGGGATGAAGGGTGGTATCCCTTAGCCCTACCCCTTCTCCTGCTGCACCCCCTGCAGCTCCAAATGCCCCACTTCTCCCCTCCCCCAACATTGGGGGGTTAGACTTCCTGATCCTCGAAGACCTCAAGGAAGAGAGGGGGAAAGAGTTCGGTGGGGCACTCGACTTTCATGTGTAGGAACCGGCTGGCATGGCAGGCCCCAATCATCCGGAGGTCAGTCACCTTCATCAGCAGCTTGGGCCAGAAGTGGGGAATGTTGTGTTTGCGGTAGTTGATGTAGTGCTCGAAAGCCAGCAGGTAAGCCTCCTGGCACTTCTCGATCTTGTCCACACACAGCAGGCCCGAGCGGTCTGTATTGGAAAGAAGGGAAGCACAGGATGACCGCCAGTCCGGAGAAGTGGGGAATGGCTGGAGGACCCCCAAGGGAAGGGAGATGCCAGCAAAGGCTCCCTAAGGAGAAGGGACAGGGAATGAATATTAAGAGGGCAGAGGAAGGACTCTCTGACAGGGATGGAGCTAAGGGCCTGAGGGCTGGAAGAGAAACTTAGGGTCAGGGAAATAGGGGGAGAAACTGAGGGACCAATGGAGAGACTGAGAAAATGAGAAGCCTGGGAAAGATACTGAGAACAGTGGGGAGATGGACAGGGGCACAGGGGAGAAATTCGGAGACAGAGAAAGGTGGAGTAGATACTGTGGTAAAGAGGGAGAAAATGAGGAAAAGAGGAAGAAACTGAAGAACACTTCATGGAGAGCTTGAGGGAACAAGGGCAAGATCTGGAGAGCTTGGGGGCTAGAAGAGAGAGACAAAGGTGAGGGAACAGAAAAAACAGGAGATCATCAGAAGGGGCAGAAAGAACTAAACTTCATCCTGAAAGAATCTTCCCAAAGGTCTCTTCCCTCTTCCAACTGGTACCTGAAGACATGAGCAGCACAGCCTGGAGCAGAGCCACTTCTGTGTCGTCCAGGTTGAAGGCAGAGAGTGACTTGCCCAGGTCAAAGATGGCATCAGAGACCACCCCCAGTCCACCATTCTTCAGCTGCTCCCGTTTTACCGCCATCTCCCCACTAAGCGTCAAAGTCTCACTCTCAGGGTCATAGCGTACAGCAGCCCGCAGAGACATGATCTCCATGCAACAGCCCTTCAGCAAGATGATCTGGTCTTCACAAGGCAGCTGGAAAAAAAAATGAGGTGAAGAGGCAGGAGGGTAAACACATCCCTCCTTCTCTGGTCCCTAGATCTTGCCCACCTCCACCCACACTTCCATTTATACTCCCTATTAGCCCTGGAACCCAAGGGTCTCCCTAAAGCTGAATTAGTTGCTATAACAGTAGATAGGAGATAGCAAAAGGATAATGCAGGATAATCTAAGGGTCCAAGATGGGGGTTTTTGTTTGTTTGTTTGTTTTTAGTTTTTGCAAGGCAAATGTGGTTAAGTGGCTTGCCCAAGGCCACACAGCTAGGCCCTTATTAAGTGTCTGAGGTTACATTTGAACTCAGGTACTCTTGACTCCAGGGCCAGTGCTTTATCTACTGCGCCACCTAGCAGCCCCAAGATTGGGTTTTAAAAAATATTGATAGCTATATTTCAATAGAATCAGTTTCTTTTGTAATTCTTATGTAATTCTATTTTATGCATTCAAAAACAATCTGAGAAGAGATCCATAGGCTTCATCAGACTGCCAAAGGGTATCCATCACCTACAAAAAGACTGGAAACTCCTGGTTAATGGAAATGGTGTCAGGAGAGTCTTGCATTTCAACACTTAACTAGATTAATCTTGATGAATCTCAGTTTTTTTTTTAATCTATGAAATGGAACTCATAATGCCTGTCATACCTATCCCACTGATGATCAGAATTAAAGGAGATAATGTACATAAAGCATTTATTAAACCTGAAAACTTTACATTATTATTTGGTTAGACTTTGGGAAGAAATTTCCAGCAACCAGATGGTAGGAAACACTAAGACAGGTTGCTGGGGGCAGGGATGACAAGGAGAGAGGTGTTAGGGTAACTGTCTCCTTCGCCAAATATCAGTTAGCACAATATAGGTGTGAGAGAAAGAAAGGGAAGAAAGCAGCAGCAATTCTTTTCTGAAAACTTAATGTTCTCTGTAATGGAAGAAGAGTAAATGAAATGAGATGGCTTTGGGGCTTCTCAGATAAACATTCTCAGATGGGGTGATTTTGAGAATGGTCCCAAGTTTCCCTCCTGTCCCAAATTGCCTCCCAGAGTCCCATACCCATCTCTCTCCCAATACCCACCTCGGAGAACATGGGCAGTTTTTTGGCAAAGTCCACCACACGGGTGATGGCCGGGGTGATGATCTTGGTAAACTCACTGAAGGCTTCCAGGTCCACCTTGTCCCCATCTGGCATTGAGGCCATGGGTGATTGGCCAATGTCCTCTGGCTAGAGGGAGGGTCAGGGGTCAGGTAGGGCCAGGGACCCCATTTAACCCCTCACTATAGGACACTGCCCACCAGGGGGAGCTCCAGGGCAGATCAGGAATAAGGAGGCTGGCACTCAGGTACCCACCTTCCCCCTTCTTCCAGGCAGTACCAAAGTCAAGAGTACAGAAATCTAGGAGCCTGATACCAGCTTCCTTCCTGATATTGTATGTCTCTTCCCCTCTCCCCCCATACTCATTCATGGGACTTCATTCAGTCTATCCCCACCCTGTCCTCTTGCTAACAGTATACAGAGTCCTGGGATGGGGAGGATATAGAAGAAAGTACCATCCATATGAATCTCATGGAACTCCCAATCACTGAGAGTAAAACATCATTCCTATTCTCAGGGATACCCCAAGTCTGTGGGACAACTCAGGGAAATCCTGAGTCTCAATCTAGAGGGAGACTCAAGCCCTGACCGTAGGAAGTTTTTTTTTTTTTTAGTTGTTTTTTTTTTCAAGGCAAACGGGGTTAAGTGGCTTGCCCAAGGCCACACAGCTAGGTGATTATTAAGTGTCTGAGACCGGATTTGAACCCAGGTACTCCTGACTCCAGGGCCGGTGCTTTATCCACTACACCACCTAGCTGCCCCCCTTAGGAAGTTTTGTAACCCAATTATAGTCTCTATCCTCCCATCTCCCTACCCTCCTACTTCTTGGGATGGCTGAATTTTATTCAGGGAGGACTTTATGGAGAATATCAGTGTCTCTCCTCTTAGCACCCAGCCATACTTTACTCATCCTTTTCTGTCCCTGGTTCACTTCCTCCTCCTCCTCCTCCTCCTCCTCACCAAGAATTTCCGCTTCTGCTTCCAATGGCTTCCTTGGGCATTGGTGCTTCGGTGAGCCTCTGTTACCAAATGGATAAGGTCCCATTCCTCAGGGCTGGGCTCTGGCCGCTGCTGCAGTGAGCGGATCATCTCTTCCTTGCGCCTCCGCTCCCGGTTCTCCTCGATCAGCTTTCGCTTTGCCACTCTCTTTGAATCATCCAGGACCACTGTAGAAGGATAATGACAAGCCCTCCTATCTGTTCTGCCCTCTGGCCTCCAGGCACAGAACAGAGTCAGGCAACCTGCATTTGAATCTAGGTGCAAATACTCGTTGGTTGGGGACAGATGCCCCGAATGCCTTTCCTCCTTGCCTCTGTCTCTTAGCATCCCTGGCTTCTTTCAAAGCTCAATGCAGGTGTCAACTTCCTAACAAAGTCTTTCCTGATCCACACTTCCCCTTCTCCCAACCTAGTATTCCTCATTCTCCTTTGCAATTACTTTGTATTTATTTATGTATACACTATATCTTTGTCTCCCTCCATAACCAGTAGAATTTGTCCCTTGAGAGCTGGGGCTGTTTTCATTTTTATATTCCAGTGTTTGGTAAAACAACTTACAGAGTTTTTCAGAACAGACCATAGGGAACTGCTGGTGATGAAATTCAAAGCTGGGTGGCACAGTGGATACTGTGCCAAAGTGTTGACTTTTCAGTCTGGATGATATGATTTCAAATCCTGCCTCAGTTACTTCCCGGCTATGTCATCCTGGGCAAGTCACATACCCTCTCTGAGTCTCAGTTTCCTCATCTGTAAGTGGAAATAATAATATACCCCCTTCACAAGGTAGTTGTGGGGATCATAGCTTTGCTAATCTTAAAGCTGCTCTAGAAATGTCAACAATTCAACTCTCTCCTCGTGGAGATTGGCACATGCTCTACCAACCTAAAAATGTAGAGTGTTTATAAAGAGAGTTGTTTGGGGCATTGAGAGATTAAATGACTAGCCCAGAGTCATAGAACCAACCAATGTGTCAAAGGCAGAATTTGAACCCAGGACTTCCTAAGACTGGCTTTTCATGCTTCACCATGCTGCTTATTTATCTTACACCTGGTAGACTTTATTTTTTTTGTAAGGCAATGGGTGCAAGTGACTTGCCCAAGGTCATGTAGCTAGGTAATCATTAAGTGTTGAGGCTAGATTTAAACTCAGGTCCTCCTGACTCTAGGGTCGGTTTTCTATCCACTGTACTACCTAGCTTCCATGGTAGACTCCATTGTTTGTTGAATCATGCTATATGATCAAGGGGCAAATCATGTACTTCTCTGGCCTCAATTTCTTTATATATAAAATGGGGATAATAAATACATACAATGTCTACCTCACAGGGTTATTATTGGTAAGGTGCTTTATAAACCATATACCATCACAGACAAGATATCAATTCTGTTTCCTGACCAGTCTTTCATGTTATCTTCCCCCATACTATATTATATTATGATGTGAATTTCTTCCCAGTATAGATTGGAATTGAGGTTCATTTTATCTCTAGATTCTATGATAACTCTCCCACATTAAAGAATGGAAAACAGACTTGAAAAACTTGCTTAAAGTGACAAAGTTCTTTAGGAAAGGTGAAGGCCTTGAGCCTGGATCAAGTTTATTGTGTTGTATTTTGTTTGTTTGTTTTTAATTAGGCCATCCTTTAACTCTTGGGTGGCTTGAAGACAAAGACCCTTTATATTTCATTCTTTCAACCAATGGGAAAAAGCTAAAGAACCCTAGTGACCAATTATTGGAAGCCTCTTCCATTCCCATCAGGAAGGAGATAGCCTTCTTGATAACCAGTTTAAGAGAAAGAGAACAGAATCAAGCTGAGAATTTGCATCTTTTGTCTCTTTTATCTTGTTTCTCCCTATGGCTCCATCATTTGTGGTTTTACTCTTTGGAAAGCAGAAGAGACAATGGGCCTGTGCCTAGAGGGAACTTTTTTGGTTTATTTTTGTGGGCAAAGGGGTTAAATGACTTGCCTGAGATCACACAGCTAATATGTATCAAGTGTCTGAGGCAGGAATTGAACTCAGGTCCTTCTGACTCCAGGGACAGTGCTCTATCCACTGTGCTACCTAGCTGCCCCTAGAGGGAACTATTTTCTTTAAGGCACTGGGGTTAAGTGATGTGCCCAAGGTCACACAGCTAGGCAATTTTTGTCTGAGACTGGATTTGAACTCATATCCTCCCGAATCCAGGGCCAGTGCTCTATTCACTGTGCCACCTGGCAGCCCCCTAGAGGAACTTTTTTAAGGGAGAAGTGGCAGTAAGGGCATGAGAGAGTACCTAGACACTGTCTACCTTTTTCTGAGGGAATCACTTGAGTAAATGCCCTCTTTGAATGAAGAGGAGATATTGGAAAGGGAACAAAGATGACTTGTCTCTATTGCATTTACCTGAACAAGTCAATCAGTCTCAATTTCCTCATTATTAAATGTGGATATTCAGAGCATCTACCACACCTCATGAGGTTCAAAGGATATAAATAAAGTCTTTTGTAAAACTTAAAGCAATATACAAATATGAGTTATCATCTCTTATAAGGCATGGCATTGTGGATATCAAGTTAACTTTTTTAGAATTCTCATCTCTGGTCTATATTGGCCACGTGACTGTATAAGTCAGCCTCATGGTAACCTAAACAGCTGTCTTGAGATGTTAGTTTCAGAGAAGGTGAAACCCTATATCTACTAAGGGAGTCTTCTCACCCATTAATTGAGTATACCAGGGAAATCATGGGCATAGACCCTACACTCATCTCATTCAGTATCACAATCCTGTGTTCCCTTCATCAGATCATAAGGCCCTTGAGAGCAAGATCTATGCTATATCTAGTTTGAGAGGCAACTTGGCAGAAAGTACCAATTGCACAGTCATGAAACCCAGGTTCAAATCCTACACCAGACACTCAATATTTGGGGGAGCCGGAGCAATTTAGTAAACTCAGAACTTCAGTCTCTTCATTTAGAAAATAAGGAAAATGAGCACATTATGAATTTCATGGGGTTGTTGTGAGTAAAGTGCTTTAAACTTTAAAGTATCCTGTGATATGAGTTTTTAATATTCATAGCTCCAGATCCAAGTCCAGTGCCTAAATCTACGAAGACATTTTATAATTAAGTAGGCTTATTGAATAACTGTATGAGTGGTCATGGGAAGGATGAGTTGGGATATGGGAAGAGAGAACTAATGTCCTAGAAGACTAGTACTTTGACCCTGCAACTCTTCTTTCTGCCCTGACCATGCTTCCCCAACACCATGCTCTCTTACAATCCATGGCCATGCCCACGGAGATGCATTTCTTAAAGCGACATAGCTGGCACTGGTTTCTGGTGATCTTGTCAATGATGCAACAGCCATCGTATTTGCAGGAGTAAGTGGGATGAAGGTTTTTCTGGATCGTGCGCCGGAAGAAGCCCTAGGAGATGGGTGCAGATAAAGGACCAGCTTCTAGATTTCTGCCCCTCCAACCCACCAGACATTTGAACCAAAAAGCCTGAAAGGAAGAGATAGATTAGAAAAGATACCTCATCACAGCCTACAGGGCTGGGGTCATAGAGAAGTCTATGGGTTTTTATAGTTCATGGACATATGCATAGGAGGACACAATTGGACAGGTTTGAAATGTCAGTGACTAGGATGGGGGGGTGGGGGTGGAACAAAGGCCTGGACATGGACAAAGAGGGATAATTGAAGAAAGGTGAAGGTAAAGGATCTTATAATGGGCTCTAGGGAAGATGGGAGAAGATAATAGAGACTGGTGGGAAGGGCTGGGGGGCCAACTGGAGGGGGCAGCAGTGGGGGGGGGTCTTTACCTTACAGCCTTCACAAGTGATGCATCGGTAATGATAACCTGTGGCTTTGTCTCCACACACAACACACTGCTCATCTTTGTCCAGGTAACTAGGGATGTACCCTGAAGGATAGGAAGGCGGGGAGACATAGCTTTGGGGGTTTGGTAGAGTCTCAAGCCAAGGCTACCATTTCTCTTCATATCTTGGTGATTCATTGTCTGCCTGATCCCATTTCCCATGCCAGTTTGGCTATTCCTTTTATCCAGTTCACAGAGGAATGGGTTGTATAGGGTGAGGACATACCATAATATACATATGTCAAGATAATATTCAAAATGTGACAATGAATCAGCTCATGATCTATCCAACCTAGGACTAAGTGGGATATAGGTTAAAAAGCAAACAATTGTCCACTCTCACTTGAACCTTAAAGGTCAAGAATATGCCCCCTAGACACTTTAATTTCCTTTAGGAGTCAGGAAAAAACTGTAAGAGGAGCTTGCAGCTGCCTAGCCCCAAGAATTAGCCTGGAATAGCTTAGGGGAAACAAAGGAGGCAGGGAGAGATGTGGACAGTCCATCTCACCTGACATGCTGGTTTTCAGGGAACATTGGCTGGTCTTTCTTTTCCGCTTGCCATCCAGTGACCTGGTTTAGAGATGGAGGAAGGCATATGAACTTTCTACTGGTTGGTTGGTCCTTGGCAAAGCCCTTACTCACTGTAGAGAGGCATCTGGCCCCACCTCCCAGTCCCCACTACCTTCCATCTTGTGTTGAGGCTCCCCCCACCCAGCTTCCAAGGTCAGCTGATGGGATGGGAAGGAATCTATTCTCTGAGAAGTTCAGGGCTGGTAGATAAGGAGTTTGGTTGGGCATGGGAAAGTTATACACACATATCTGGGTGTCAAGCCCTGGAACTGGCATATTCTACAGAACTCTGAGGAATAACAAATTCATATAATCTCTAATGCATTCCCCTGGGTTATATGACTCTCAGGATGAAGATTGCACAAGCTTAAAACATGCACATGTATGATACATATACATATTGACATGCAAAAAAAATACTAAGCAACTTTGAGAACAAACATGCATGTTCCACAGCCTCCTGGAGATACATCTATTATATAACCCTTAGTATATGCATACACATTGCTTAGGCCTGGCACACACACTTTATATAACCTCTCTAGGCACCGATGTTTTATAACTTGCCTATTTCTCCCCCACTCCCCTGGGGTGGAATGTTTATTCCTTGTCTCTCTTTATCTAGTGGTAGCCCCAACACAGATATGCTTTACATATCCCTCACTGGGATTACCCAGTGTCTCAGCCTCTGGTTCCTAAATGGCTAGAGGGTGGGCTTTCTTTTAGGCTGGGAGTTGTTAGGTAAGGGCAAGCTTCACTCATTTCCCTGAAAATGTCTGACATGGAATAGCTAGGTACAGACAATTCCAGGAATGGCCACAAGGTGGCGAAAAAGGTGGCAGTGGCGGTGGTGACAGTGGTGGTAGTGATAGTGGTGGTGTGGTGGTAGTGATAGTGGTGGTGTGGTGGTGGTGGTGGTGGTGTGGGGGTGCAGTGACAGTAGGGGGAGTCCCCAAAGCAGTGAGAGTGGAGAGGATATAGAGAGGATGGGAAGTGCTCTATGCTCTAGCATAGACAGGGTCCAGTAAATACCCACCATTCCCAGACTGATCATGTTCCCTATGGGTATGCTTCACAAAACGTTTAGTACATCCCTGATTCTGCCCTGAAAGAACCAGGGAATGGCAATTCCTGGGTGTTATCTGAATACAGTGTATGCATGAAACATTCGAAGGAAGCGACATGGAGAGAGGCACAGTCTACCTCCTCATAGGCCTATGTGAGTTAAGATAGGAAGCTTCTATGTACCCCCAGGAAACCCACTCCTATCCAGGCCAGAGTCCTCAGGCTTCACCTAGCCGTTCCTCTTCCCTTGGGACCCTATGGTGGCCCTATCCCCCCTCACCAGTTTGCTGAGCCAGGCTGGGCTTCAAGCCTCTTGGCATAGCTCCCATCTCCTTGGCAACAGCCACACTGCTCCCCAGAGCACCCTCTCCCCCCTCCCCAGCCACGAGCACAGGCTGTACCCAGTACTCTAGGCCCCACGCCAATTGGGACAGGGCGCTGTGCCACATGGAGACAATCAGGGTGGGCAACGACACCCTCTCCCTCTCCCCTAAATTCTTCTCACACAGAGCAAAAACAGCATTCTCTCCTCCACACATAGGTGCTCAAATGGTTATCTTTCCAGAGGCATACACAAAACCTTGAGGGCTGGTATATACTCCCACTCATTGGAAAGAACCCCAAGAGATTCCCTCTTCCCTTCCCCTTATATGAACAAAGAAGAGCTCAAGGGGACCCAACATACTCTAAACATGTATGTGTAGAGTGACCATCTGTTCATGGGCATAAGTACCATGGAAACATTATATGCCCACCTGCTCACCAACCTCCCTTCCCCCAACTTCTCTGCTGCATACCGTCACCTCCTGCCAGAACCTAACTACCTGCTTTACTAGGGAATCTGGAGGTAACCATATCTCCTTCAAGAAAAAACATAGGATTGTCTGGGGAATAGTGGTCAGCCAGCTACATTGCTGCCATAGTTACCCTCAGAGAAACATGGCATGTGGGGAAAGTTCTGCATCCAAAACCAGAGGACCTAGGTTCAAATCTCAATTCTGCCACTCTAGACTTGGAACTGTAGACAAGTCAACTTTTCTGAGCCTTGATTTTTCTCATTTGTAAAGCAAGGGGGGGATTAGATTTGACAACTCCATTCATCTCTAAATCTATAATCTAAAGATAAAATGAATAAGCTTAAATCTTATACCATTCATTCAGTCAGATGATGCCCACCACTGGAAGTTGGGGCTATAGGTCTATCATGCTCATTACCTGTTCTCCTCTGGGTCAGACCCACAATCCAGTTTGCTTGGCTTCTGTTCCATTCACTGCAATTCCATCCAGGATTGCCCCCCCTCCCCCAGCACTCCACAGACTGAAGTAGGCACAGCAACCTTCTGCAGGCAGAGCCACAAGCCTCCCCCCCCCCACCACCCAGGCTCTAGGGTACAGCGCCCATGATGCCTGGCCTTAGTGTTTGGCCTTCCATGCCATGCCCCATGCCCCACAGGGGGCGGGTGGCAGGGGGGGCCAGGGAGTAGTGTGGTAGAAGGGCTGGGGATATAAGCTGGCTCTTGGGGAGAGTCCTGAGTTGGGGGGAGGGGGGAGCAGCTGTAGAGTCTTGTCCTGAGGGCCCTGAGGAAAGAAGAAAGAGCAAGGATTGAGACAGGTGCCCACAGGGATGGGAGTGGGCTGGGGTGGGGTATTATTCCAGACTAACAGTAAGGATACCTGAAGCCCATAATGAAACTGATGGCTGATGCCAAGGGAAAGCTGATGCTATGGAGACAAGAGATCTAGGCATTTAAAGTGTTCCTCCTTTCTCCACCACCTGCCATGGGAAGTGGAATAATTACCCCACCTCCAGCTCAATCTCCCTAAACATTCAGCAAGGCTCATAATGGACAGGAGGCAACAAGACTAATGTCATCTTTGGCACTCTCTACTAGTGCCAACAGAAACAAGTCAAACACCTAGGAAGAGCTAGATGGAAAAGGAGGTAGAGTGTTGGACTTGACATGGAAAAGACCTGAGTTCAAATCTAGTCTCAGACCCTTACTAGCTGTGTGACCTTGAGCAAGTCACTTAACCTCTGTCTGCCTCAGTATCCTCATCTGTAAACTGGGGAAAATTATAGCATCTATCTCCTAGGGTTTTTATGAGAATCAAAGGAGGTAACATTTAAAGCACTTGGCAAGATATAAATACTAGATGAGGAGGAGAAGGAAGAGGATGAGGAGGAAGAGATGCGAACAGAAGGGAGAGTTCTCTGCCCATGATCAATCAAACTGTGCCATGTATAATTAGGGAAGTGAGACCTGCAGGTATCCTATGAGGTAGGTTATCTTATTTATCCCCATTTTGAAGATGTGATATTTAAGTAAGTGTTTAAGAGAAAATTCAAATTCTGGTCTTCCTAACTCCCACTGCAGTGCCCTATCCCTTCCATCAGTGGTGTCAAACTCAAATAGGAAAGGAGCCACAGGTACTAGAGGCATCTAGGTAGGTAGATCAGAGATCTCAAGCATTCCAGGTATAGGCCTCATGCTGCCTTCACTCCTCAAGTGGGGCCAGAAGCAAATTAAAATGAATAGGGAAATATTTAACAAAAAAAAAATCAATAAAAATACAATAGAACACAGATAATGTTAATATATGGTTTTTCTATGTCAATATGCTCTCCAAAGGATCCTTATGGTCATTTGAGTTTGATACCATTGATATAGTAGATAGAGTTGGGATCAGGAAGTTCTGAGTTTGAATCATGACTTAAGTACTTATTTAAGTAGCGCATATTTAAATATGATTATAGGTAAGTCCTTTAGCTTTCTCTCTGTTTCTCTAGCTGTAAAATGAAGATCAATAATATAACCTAATAAAATACAATAATCTACTCCATAGAGTTGTGGTAAGGATTAAACAAGATAATGTGTAAAGAGTTTTGCAAATCTTATGCTAGCTCTAATGATTATTATTGGTAAATACAAATGCTGAAGTAAGATAGTCCCTACCCTGAAGGAACTTACCTTCTATAGTGAAAATACAATGTATTCACAGGTAAGGCAATGTAGCCAGATCTCCATACTTCTGTACTCCTTTCCCCCTTCTCCCTACCCACTAAGAGATGGCTCTGGACTCAAGAGCCCCACATCCTGGGCTCAGACTGCTGGTGTAGCCTACCATGTTCCTGTTCCCCTGAGGGGCTGGGAGAAAGGGGACAGGGATGAGGCTGCCCTGGACCATCCATCTTTTCAGCATTGTCACCTTGATGTCACAGCACAGGTATAAGAATAAAGACTGTGAGCTGGGCTGTGCACGTGGGTGCTGGTATGTCAATTCATAGCTGTCTTTGTGTCTGTGTGTGTGTGTGTGTGTGTGTGTGTGTGTGTGTATGTATGTATGGAGGAGAGAGGGCAGAAGGTCATGTGGCTTCTGCACTCCAGACCTCGCCCTTGGGCCCCTAAGCCCCACCCCTGGGAAGCTGATAAGAGACTGAGGGGAGAGATAAGAAAAAGAGTCTGGGCATGGGGCAAGAGGCCTGGAATAGAGAAACAGGGTCCCTGGATCTAGATTCAGAGCTGGAAGGATATAAAGAGAGGGGGTGCCCATTCTGCTACAGATATCTTTGGGGGGGTAGGGTTGGCGGGAGACTGGGGGGCCCAACAGGGGGCTGGGGGGCCAGGCGGGGAGTCTCAGGCTGGGAGCCATCAGGAAAGTAGGTCAAGTTTTTCTTGGCTGCTGGAGAAATTCCTGTTATAAATTTATAATGGTGCAGCCAGCCCTAAGGGGTGGGGGAGAGGTGGAGGGAGGGGGAAAGGGGGGAGTTTGAAGGTTGAACACTGTGGTCTCCTACTCCCTCCTAACACAGGAGATGGGGGTGGGTGAGGGGCTGCTCTCTGGGCTGGGTATAGGGTGGGGTAGAAGAAGGGGGCTGGACAATGAGAGTATTTGGTATCTGTAGCTCTCTAGCCTTCTTTCTGTCTTGATGCTAAAGCTCATTCTCTTTGGTGTCTCTCTCTGTCTCTGTGTGTCTCTCTGTCTCCCTCCAGGCCATGCCTTGGTGCTTGGCACACCCTGGCTGCGGGCACTGCCCCCGCCCATCTCCTGCCTGGCACACTGCCACCACTTGTTTACAGAAGCTGGAAAAATCCACTCACCAGCAGGAGGCCTGAGCACCCCTGGGGAAAGGAGGAGGGCCTGTACAGGAGTGGGCATGATGAGACGGACAGCCCTATGGAGTGGGCCCAGAAACAGGCCACAGTTCTAGGACCCAGGAGGACAGTTTGTGGAGTTGTTCATTAAGACCAAGGGTGGTAGTGTCAGCACCTACTAGCTTTGGCAACTCTCCTTCAAGTCCCTATGCCCCCTAACCCAGACTTCAAATGGACTGCCACTGCTCCTGGAACCCCTTACTACTCCCAGGGAGCACAGGCCTGGGCATGATGTCAAAGGAGCTACCATGTTTAATGTGCCAGTCCCTCCCAGGTCCTGAGTTAAAATGGATACAGGCAATAGTCAGGGTTGACACTCTTGCCCCGAGGGCACTTACTAAAGCTGACTGATGCCCAAGGTGTTATGAACACGTGGTCCTTCTAATCATTCATAAGTGTTGTCTATCTCCCTTGTCAGGAAAAAGAGGGGTCTTGCCCATAGATTCAGTATTTGTGCCAGGAACCCAGCATAAAATTGGTAATTATAATAACAATAATAGGTAACATTTATACAGTGCCTTGAACTTTGCAAAGCACTCCACAGAGAGGATCACAGCATTTCAGCTCTTACAACAACTCCATAAGATGAATATTATCCTCATTTTAAAGATGAAGAAGCAAGATCAGAGAGGGTAAGGAACTTACCTATGATTACCCAGTTTATAAATTTAAAGCTAGAATTTGAACCTAGGTCTTCCTGATTCTAGCTATCTGTTCTCTATATGTGTTTTAGTTTTTTGTTGTTAGAGGGACTTAGGTGGGAGGGACATTTTCCTTTTTCTAGGCCATACCCATTTCTTAGGCAAAAGAATGGAAAAGGGAAGGAGGGGATACAGCCAGACATGGATTACTGCCCTTTTCATCCTATTCCCAGAATACACACCTCTCTTGAATATCTACATATGTTCACATATATACCCATATGTGGTGGTACAGTGTGGGGGAGGTAGAGCCCCTACCAAGGAAAGATTCAGTGCCCAGTCTCAGAGGTAGCCTTTCTTCTCTCCCTCTTTCCCCTCCCCCCAGTATGCTCAAAGCTTCTTCCTGAAAGGGTTAGAAAAACACTTTGGGCTTTTCACTCTCAACCCAGAACAACTAGAATGACAGACTGAGAGACAGCAAGGGCCCACCTGTCAGTTGACATCACTCTTCACCCCTCCCCTTATAGAGAGCTGTTGGGGGTGGCAATGTGGGCACTGTGCCCATGGAGAAGGAAGCATTTCATTAAGACTGAGTGCTTTAGTAATGGGGGGAGGGGGAGACATGAGGCCAATGCGGCATCCATGGGAAGAAGAAAGACAGAGGAAAGGCGGGGAGGGAAGAGGGGAGAATGGAGAGGGAGACAGAAAGAAGAAAGGAGATAGGAAAAGAAGGAAGAAGATGGGAAAGAAGTGAGGGAATGAGGGATATGTGCAGAAAGGGAAGGAAATAAGGAGAAAGAGATAAAAAGAAAGGAAATATAGATAGGAAAAGGGGCAGACACAAAGAGAAGGAGGTGACAGAAAGAAAGAGGCAATCAGAAATAAGAGAGGAAAAAGAAAGGGAGACAAAGAGAGTGGGGGGTGAGGGGCATTCTGTCCTAAGTCCCACCCTGTCAAAGATAGGGGAGAGAAGGAGGAGTGGTTTCCACGGTGACAGCTGGTGCGTGGTGGCCTGGCATGTGGGTTATTAATAGTGTCGTGGGTGCATTCACACCTCCCTCCCCCTCACCCCTCGGTCTGCTGCTAGAGTGGGGGTGGGGGAATTCCCTTTGAGGCCCCCCTGGGCTGATCCCCCTATACCAGTACAAGAAGAAAGTAGAGATACACATAATATAGGCATCAGCAGAACCACAGGCACATACATGCAACCCGGGTGGCCACTCACAAAAAAGGACCCATCCTGTTCACTCTGAGATATCCTGAACAGCAACAGAGGAGAAAACAGACTCACAAGAAGCGATACAGACTCACAGAGGCAAACACTCACATACATACATACACACACACACACACACACATACACACACACAAACACACACAGCGACGGGATGGCACAAGCTGATACAGAGAGCCTTAAGTATTCTGCAAAAATCCCCTCACTGCCTTTGCATCCCCAGAAGGCAGACCTCTCCCTGAGGCTGGAGCCCAGGCTCACCTCTTTCCCCAGAGCTAACTTACAGCTTATCAACCATTCATTCAATTTTCTGACAAGGAGAGGATAGTACTCCAAGCAAACCCCACTAATTCTCATACTGCCAGGGGAGAGAAAGACAGAGAGGAAACCACCACCTCTTAAGAGGGAGATTTTTTTAAAAGGAGTTCCAGACTTCTGACTAGCTTTTGGACAGCTGGGGGACAAAGGAAGGGAACAAGAGGCAGGATTCTCTTGGTTGGCCCACTAGAAAACCCTTTCCTTTTCCCAGCTGATGCTTTGCTTCTCTTGATTTTCCCATAAAACAGTAGGTTGGACTAGTAGACCACAAAGTGGGGGGAGGGGGAAGGGGGGCCCAGGGAAGAGCCCAGGTAGAACCCAGAGACCAGAAAAGAAGAGGAGTAGGTAGAGAGAAGTGGGTTTATTTCTTAACAGAGAAGCCCCCTCCTCTGCTAAGGAATATAACAGGAAATTCCTCTCTTCCCCCCACCCCAGGACAGAGACATAGAGACATAAACAGCAGCCATTGACTTGGGCACTGTGCCCAGTGCTAGCTAGCATCAAAGGACTATGCCTCCTTCTCCCCTCTCAAGCCCAGCCTCACCCACCTGCTGGGCTCTCCTCCCCACCCCTGGGACAAATCCAGTCAATCTCTTGTCTGGCACTGAGGTAAGTGGATGATAGAACCCTAGGGTCATTCCCCACTTATTCTTCATTGCCAAGCATCGGGTAGCAGTGCCCATAACCATGCCCCAATCTCCAATGGTTCCTCCCTGCCACCCCCACCCCTCACTTAACTAGCCCTAGATTCATCCCCTCCAGTTTGCTTGTGGATAGCAGCTATTCTCTTCAACCCTCTCCCCACCCTCCAACTCCCCTCTGGGAAGGAAGAGGAAGATTAAAGCCGTTGGAAAGCCAGAGATGGGTGAGTTCCCCTTCTCAACCTGGCACATTCTTCTCTCCCTCCCTCTTTCCCCCAGGAGCTCAACCAACAGCCAGAGTAACTGGAGCCCCGACTCAGGGCAGCTGAGAACTGGAGGTATGAATGTCAAGAGGCAGGGGCTCTCACTACAGATGGCATAGCAGGGGAAGCTGGGAATCCCTTGGGCATTGGGGTTCCCCACCACATCCTCCCAGTTCTCACCCTGAGGGAGGGCAAGCAAGCACACACACACACACACACACACACACACACACACACACACACACACAAAAGTGCCCTGGGCTAGACAACAGGGGGATCAAAGAGAGATGGCCTCTTCAATCTGGGAAAGGGGCACTTGATCTTCTTACTCCACAGTGGGGTGGAGCCCCAAAGCCCCCATACTCAGAAGCAAGCCGAATCTGAGACAAATAAGAAGAGAAATAGCGAGAGCTGGAACAGAGTGAGAGCAGCTGAGCACCAAGAGCTCCGCGCGCGCACATACACAGACACGTGCGGCCATGCACACCCACTCCGCATGCGTGAGGCCCACACACACTCTGCACACGGCTCCCCCATTCCAGGACAGCCCCCTTCTTCCCTGGGCTCACACATATGCACAATTACAAGAACACACACATGTACACACATGCTTATCCAGAAAAGCAGGCAGCTGCCAGAGGCTCAGGCTTTTGGGCTTCAGACCAAAGACTAGCAGAAGAGGGCAGGGAGGTGCTGCCCACCCCTCAACCCCACCCCAAACTGCAGCACTCAGACTAAGATCAGAAAATCTCCCAGCATTTATGTCTCTCCAACTCCCTTTCCCTTAGAAGTACTCTCCCTTCTAAAGAGAAACTGAGGCACAGAGGAACACAACAAACACCTTCAATGGGGGAGTACTGAGAACAGAATAGGCAGTGGGATTGGTCCTCACCACACTGTCCTCTTCCATTCTGGGAGGTGGGGCCAGTTAATGCAGCAGGTATTAACTCTTCACTTACTGGGCACACTTTCAGTCTTTCTCCCTAACCCCAACACCAATATGCCTCAGGAAACACCTTTTTCTAGACTCTATCCATTACTCCCCTCCCCCCTTCCCCAAAGTCTTCTTTTCCTCCCACCCTGCCTTCAGGGACAACAATGGATACATCTGAGGAAACACCTGTGCTTTTTGGCCAGGTTAATTATTGGCTTCCAGTCTTTCCCCTTTGCCCTTGGTGCTGCCTGGCACCTAAGCCCCTCCCAACAAGAAGGTGGCAGGCAGCACACACTTGATGTAGGGCATGTCCTATCTTCCCATCAGGGACTTAAGGCTATGATAGCAGACTGAACTCCCCACCTACTGCCTTGGCACTGGAATTCTGTAGCAAGTTCATGAGCACTGCAAATAGCCAATACTATCTAGAGCATGGGTCTTTTTTTTTTTTTATCAATGCTTCCCTAATTTCTAACTCCAAACAGAATGGCAGTTCTAAGAAGAAGGATGTATCATCCCTTGTGCTCCTTTCCAGAGTTCTCTACTTCCACTGGGGAGGAGAAGAGCCCTTACTGGCTCCCCCAACAGTCCTGTGCCTCACCTGGAGTGGGTAGAGCTGGCAGCTTGATAACAAGGACAGGGGTAGAGAGAAGGGAGATGGTATATCCTTCACCATGCAGAAAGAGACTGGGGGGGGGGAGCTGTCACCTAGCTAGAGGGACAGTTTTTAATCTCAAACCTTCATATTTCACCAGATTGGTTCCCCTCACCTACTGGGTACCTACTGGGTACCACTGTTCCAATAGGATTCCTGAATTTATCAGGATTTCCTGGGCTTTGGGAGAGAAGATGAACCTTTAACACAAACAAGTCCTTCCCCAACTAAGCTCTGCATGTCAAGTTGATAATAGTGGGAACTATTGCCCCTAGACTCAACTGCCCACCTCACAAATACAATTAAAGCCACAGACAGAGATGCTGGTAATTGACCCAGCCCACCTACCCAAACACTGACAGGGGAAGGGGAAGGGGAGGGGAAATCTTCATTCTGAAGTCACTTGAATTCTCTCTAGGAAATGGGGTGGTGGTGGAGGAAAGAGGGTACCCAGGGGGGCCCTATTCCCAAGCAGAAACTCTTCTCCACAAGTCTCTAGGTTGCAAAACTTGTTTGCCTTCCCCACCCAACCCCCTACCTCTGTGGGGGAGGGGTCTCTGAATCAAGGCTAGGAGAAAGAGACAGGAAATCTGCAGAACAGACCTGTCCACATTTCCTCCATTTCAAGGGAAGCCTGCCTTAACTCACTTTCTTCTTTACTTCATCCAACTTTTCCCATTCCTCCAGCCCTCTCCCCATGAAAGCCAGGCTCATAGTCCCTTTCCTTAACTAATTCTAACCCTGACCAAGGCTCAGTTTTGCTCTTTATCAAGAAACACAAGCTGGACTATGTGGAATCAGTATCATTTTGATCAATGATCCTATGCCACCTCCTCCAGGTAAGCCAAGGAATGAGGGAAGTCCAGGCCAAGTGGAGCTAGTTGCCCTGGTGTCTATCCAGTCATCACACAGTGACACCAGAGGGATAAGAGAGGAAGAACAGGGGGAGGGGCCAATCAAATCAGGCTCCAGGATTCTCCTCCCTCCTTCCCCCCCCCCCTCACTCCATAAAGTCCTCTGAGAATTTTGGAGAAGGTTAGCTATTTCTATCACACACCACTCTTGGTCATTGCCATAGGTACTATGGCACCGACATGGGCCTTAAGTGTCTCTCCAATCATAAAAGAGAAGGGTACCTTCAGAAATATGTTGGTGGCAAAGTATATGAGGAGCGTGAAGTATGCTGGACTTTGGGGGCAAGTAGCAAAGCTGGACATGAGAGGGAAATCAGGAGAAGAAATAAATCAATGGTAATCTTTGATGCTGGCCCTCCCAGAACAAGTCTAGGGTCGGTCTCAATAAAATAAGAGTTTAAGAGCCCAGAATAGGCCCCAATGGGAGTGATATTCCAGAGTCAGTGGCCTAGCTCCTGACCCTTTTCCCAGAGTGATAATCCCATAGATCTTAAGATGGGGTGCGGCATAGGAAACCCCAATACTCTTACCTACTAAGCTTTAGAATTGGATAGGAAGCCCTGGGAAATAAAAAAAAATAGAAAACCCCATTGGTATTAGGAAACCCCACTAGTTCGCCAGAGCTACCCTTATTTAGATCCTATCTCAAGGCTTAGCTTAGCCAGGTATAGAGGCCTACTTGAACAGAACCATATGAAACACCCTTCCCCACCCCCACTCCCGAAACCCTGGTGGCCACAGCTGTGCTTTTCTCTTGGTAAGGAAATCCAGGATGTCCTGAGAAGCCAGCAGAGCCCCTTCCACCCCCCACCCCCACCCCAACCTCCTGCTGACCCCTGGGGAGGCAGCAGGGAAAAGCTCACTATTAGCAATCAGAGAAATATGAAGGATGTCCTCGACAGTCCCTAGCTCTAGGGGAGATTATAATGCTGACAGAGATACAGAGACTGGGAGACACACAAAAGAAAGTGACAGAAATGAAGATAGGGCATCAAAGAAAGAGACCAGACTTGAGAGATAGACAGATAGAGACAAAAACACACACATACACATACACAAATACAGCAATTTGAATAGAGGGACAGAAAGTGGGAATGAAAAGGATAGTAGAAGTCTAGATGATATTATAGGGAGGGCTTCAGGGTAAGGAGGAAAGATTCAAGCAAAGGACTCCCCCCCCCCCCAGTCACTTTTAGGGTAGAGAAGTGGGAGGTGGAGAGTTAATTAAGCCTGATCCCCTAAAGACAACCTGGCTACCCCAGTTATGAGGACAGCTTAAGCAGGGTTAGTGTCTGGGGCCATTGTCTCAGTCCTCAGACACCCTTACTCCCTTCTCTTACAAAAATTTCTCTTTCTATATCTGCTTTAAACAATCCATGCCCTTAGAGAAGGAAGACACAGAAAGAAGAATGAGAGATAGGAAAAGAATGTGTGCATTTGTGTCAGTGAATGCCTACATGTGTGATACAATAAATTTGTTACTGTATCATTCAATCAACACATGCTAACTGAGCAGTTACTCTAGAGCAATGCTGGCCTAAGTACTGTTGGAAATAAAGAAATATAAATACCTCAAGGGATTTATAGTCTAAAAACAGAGGGGTTCTTAACTTTTTGAGGGGTCATGGATCCCCTCCTCAGTCTGGTGAAACTTATGAACCCTTCTCAGAAGATTATTTTTAAATGCAAGAGATTATAAAATGAAACCATTTATATTAAAATAATTATCTACATTTAAAAAAAACCAAGGTTATGGTCCCTCAGTTAAGAACCCCCTAGGAATGAGTGTGTATATTACTATATATGTGCATTTATCTGAGATGGCTATTTTTTTTTCGTGGCAATCTTCTTTCCTCAATCAAAATGTAAACTTGTTGAGGTGAGGGCCTGTTATCTCTTTTTGTATCCCTTTCCATTAGCAGGGGTGATTAATAATGTTTATTGATCAAATGATTAACTCCTTGAAGGTATGAATCTATCTATTCTTGGTATCTGTCTCAGTGAAGAACAGCAGAGTGGTACATAGACACTAGGTCCTCCACAAATACAGTTATTTGTTGGTTGTGACTGCATCTGGGACTATGTATAGTAATGTCTGTGTATAGGAGTATGTATGTGTGGGTATGTGCCGGTGTCTGTCTCCCTGTCCTTGGGTCCCCCTGTGGGTGTGTCCAGCTCAGCGTGTGCACTTGCTCATGAGTGTTCGGTCTTCCTGGCCCAGTGTGGGTGTGTCTATCACCCTCCTGTCCTTGACTCCCTGCGTCCCTGTGTCTATGCCTATCCCAGTGTGTCTGGCTTTCACAGACCTCTTCCCCCCCACCCTCCACCTCGGGACCAACAGCCCCCTTTCTCCTCACGTCAGAGAGCTTCTGCCAGGTCAGAGGGCTCCCAGAGTACTACCAATCGTGCCTTGCTCCTCCTACCTTACCCTCCTCTCAAACTCTGACCCCGCCAGCCCTTAGGCCTTTCCCCCCATCCAGAAGAGGGGGAGACCCCATCTGCTAGGGGCTCGAGAGACATGTAGCCCTCACCTCCCTCCCTGCGTCTCTCACACTTTCCTAAGTGGCCCAAAGCATGCAACTCTCCGGGCGCTTCCCAGGGACCCCGGAGTTCTCCCACCAACTCCTTTATTTATTTCTTCTCATTTCCCAGCCGCGTTTTTGCAAGTGGGAGCGTTGCAAAACTGGAGGGCCATGCAGCCCTGAACCGGGGAGGCGTGTGAAGGGGTTGGGGAGCTTCTCGCGCCCCGACTAAGCTGCAACCCCATCCCCCCGCCCCCCCGCCGGAGGAAGCTTTGCAAAAGCAGCGCGGCCCCGGCAGTCGGGAGGGCGGGGAGTGGGGGGAGAAGCAGGCCGCCCGGACCGTAAACAAACCGCGGCGGCGGCGGGCGGCGGCGGGCGGCGGGGGAGCAGGGGCCGCCTGGCAGCCGGGGCCGCGGCTCCGACAATGCGTAGCAGACGGGACCCAGGGAGGCCGGGAGCCGCGGGGCGGCGGCGGCGGCCGGGGGGCGAGGCCCGGCGCCATCTGCCCTTGCAACACCACCGCCCCCCTTCTGGCCGCCAGCCCCGCTGCAGCCGCCCGGTCTCCCCCCGGGCCCGCCCGAGCCCTCCCTTTACTCCGGGGAGTTGATAAGTTGCAAGCGCCCCGGGGCTGACAGTGTCACCCGGGGGCCGGCGGCGCAGGCAGCCGTGGCCCGGGCCGCCCCCGGCCGGGGCGAGGACCTCTGCGAGCAAGAGTCCGCGGCTTTGCATAATCAATCACGATGTATTTGCATATTAATACCCCCTCCCCCTCCCCCTTACCTCGGCGTGGCGGGCTGGGCCGTGCGTGGGGAGGGCTGGCGGGTGGCTCAGCGCCGGGGCCCGGGGCTGGCCATGGGGGACCGGTGGGGCCGGGGCCGCCCGCCTCCTGTCCCCGGGTGTGAGTGCGAGTGAGAGAGGGGGAGGGGGGCAAGTGTGGCGGCCCCGCGGCTCCTCCGGCAGAGGCGGCGGCCGTGCTAGCTCCTCCCTCCCCCGCCCCGCTCCGCTCCGCTCGGGCTCGGGCTCGGGCTCGGGCTCCAGGCTCCGCGCCGCCCGGGCCTGGCTCACTGCTGCTCCCTGCAGGCCGAGCCTCGCAGCCCGGAGGCCTCCCCCATCCCCTCCCAGCCCCGGCCATCCCGGCCCGGCCGGCTGCCCTCCGCCGGGTCCCGCCCCGCCCCCTGCCTCCTCTCACCTTCCTCATCTTACTCGGTCTTTGCGCTCTGCCCTGCGTCCATTCATGCATCGGTCCTGTCCCCCCCGGTCCCGTCCCATCCCGCGCCGTCTCACTCACAAAGCCGGTCCCTCGCCCGGGCGGGCCCCGCTGAACCACTCGGTTCGCCTCAGTTCACTCTGACACTTGGTTCCATCCGACGCTTCCCTCTGTCCCGTTCTGAACCCTCCTCTTTTCACTAGCCTCCTTCCTCCCGGGTGCTACTTGTCACCAGCCATATTTCTTAGGACTCTAGTCCTAAATTAGTCACTCAACAAGCTTTTATTTATTCACTTCTTACAGTGAGCCAGGCACTGTGCCCTGGTAGGCACTGGGGATATAGAGAAACGGAAAAACACAATCCCTGTCCTCAAGGAGCTCACATTCTAAGGGAAGAGACTTGGAAAGGACTATGTACCTCCAAGATACACACACACACACACATACATACACATTATATATATGTCTAATATGATATGTATTTATATATAGATTTTCCGACTACTCTTATGCCTCAACATGTTGCTGATGAAACTGTATTCTTTTTTTTTTAATTAACGGTTAGGAGAACAGAACGAATTCCAGAAGCTGGAACCCAGAACCCTTTTGTGTCTATGCAAAATGAAGGAGTCATCGAAAAAGAGGCTTTTCCAATGTGCCAGCCCCTCTACCCCCATCCCACACACCTTCCCATGCATACACACAGCTGCATTCATGGACATAAAACCAACTCGGTGACGCCAAAGCCCTTTTCATCTTGGGATCTTCCAGGTCGGGCAGAGCTCTAATTACCCCAGCCCCCCACTCTGGCCCTGCCGGTTCCCCTGCTGTCATTAGCCCAGTTTTACCAGCGGAAGCCATTGCCTTCCCACGGCTCCCCAGGGTGGGGCCCCTCTTTCCCTACTCCCTTCTCATGGGGAGGTGGGGGTGCAGTTTGGTGGATCACCTAATTTACATTTGGAAAATTTGTCTGACCAACAACAGCTTGGATGGATCAGATTGTCTCAACTTCTCCTCTCTAGAATAAATTCTCTCGCAGTGGGACTTTCTTGGGAGCTTGTCTTGCATGAAAATTTGCCCTCCAGATCTCTAATGGGATCAGGATATGGAATCTTCAGAATATGGAATACAGCGATCCTATCACAGTTTTAGAAATGGAAAGGGTCTCTGAGATCATCTCCAACCCTCTGTTGAAATCCTCTGAACTCACACCTTCATTTTACTAATGAAGAAACTGAGGTCCAGAGATTTCTCTTACCTTGTTCAAGATCACACAGAGCATTAAGATCTTAAACTGAGGTCTTCTGATGACAAGTCTATCTATAGTGTTTTCTTTTTCAATGCATTGCCCCTCATCATGGGAAGGATTTCCCTATACAATGTCAAGTTATCATGTAAAGGTTACAATATCAAGTGACAGTGTAGAGTATATAAGAGTATGAGGGTAGTAGAACATATTACAGAACTCCAATGCATGAAGAATGCAGCACAGGAGTCAATAATTAAGGAGGACACTACCACATTCCCCAGAGGCAGGACAGCCATAATACTGAGGGCAGGGGCACAGAACTCAGAAGTAAAGTGTACCACCCTCATACTAAGAGTCCCTCACCAAGTCCTTCCCTTGACACACAGGAATTTCAGTGGGGGGTAGAGCAGTGGGAGAGGGATTAGGATTAAATAGGATCCTGGAACTGGGTAAGAATGAGGGAAGAAGGGAGATGAAGGGAAAGGAGAAGCTGCCACATACCTCATTCCATGTGCCCCTTACCACCTCTTCAATCTCCCTTTAACCTAAATACCAAAGCCTTGGAGATATTGGACAATGGGACAGGAATGGACTTCTTGCCTTAAGAAATTGAGTCCTGAGAAGTAATTGTAATCCATCTACTAAGCTCATTTAGTGGTAGATGAGGGGATACTGAAGCTCCCCCACTCTAGAACAAATGAGTCCTATCTTTCCTAACCTTCTTCCCTTCCCCCAATCTTAGTCCAGGCCCTTTCTCTTGGCACTCAGTTTAGGCTAGGGGACAGGGGCAAGGGCAGGAAATGACTGGCTTGCTTCCCTGAGAGATGGTAACATTCCAGCTGCTTAGAGTCAACCCAATACTAGGGCACCCAGCCCAGTCTAACCTCTTCTATGCCTTAACCATCCTCCCCCTTGGAGGCTTCAGTGTTTCCCAGCCCTAATTCATCTCCTGCTCCCTCAAGAGCAGTAGGATGTATGAGGATAGAGGACTAAGTTGGCGCCAGTTCTACCCAGCAAGAATTTTGTCTTCTACCCATTGACTTCCCTCAGCCTTAGCTTAATAGTTAGTGAACATGGATTTTTCTAGCCCTCCATCTTCCACCTACTCTGAAATGTGAAAAGAAATAGTAAGGAGAGGAAAATAGGAGACCATAGTATATTAAGGAGAGAAGAGGCAGAAAAAGGAACTGAAGAGAGTGTGTAAGGGCTCCCTTTTCTTCAGTTCTTTTTAGTTAGGGAAGCAGCCAGCAGGAACAGCCTGTTCTCTGGCTTTTGTTGACAGATGCAGTATCCAAATCCCTCCTTTTCCCCAGATGGGGTCTGTTACTATGGAGTACCCCCACAATTTCTCCCCCAATTTCCCTATTAATAGGAGCTCTAAACAGTTCTCTCCCTATGAAGACCTCTGCTTAAGATCCAACACCCCCACTGAACTCTATGCCCTCAAATCATTCCACATTCTAGTGACAGATGGGGGACACTGGGTACCAACCAGACAATTCTAGAAATAAGCTGTCTTCCCACCCTCCAGAACTCCCCTTGCCTAAAGAGCGTTTGTACCAGCAGATAAAATGTGAAGCAAATTCTCCAAGCTCTCTTGGCACTATCTCACTGCTTGGCAGACCTCTAAAACTTAGGGAAAAGGAAAGGGAAAGCAGGGGAAACTGAGGCACAGATGGTTGATGAAACCAGGAATATAGGTATTTCTACCAGTAATCTTTATCTTTCAGAAACTAGATTGGTTATTTGGATCCTGGGAAAAGGAAAAAATGGAAGTATTAGATGAGAGTGTGTGGTGGGGGGTAGATATGGCGGGGTAAGATCTGGTAGACTTGAAGGAACAAGGGACTGGGAAAGGTAGACAGGAAATTATCCAACAATTTACCCTGATTAATACTAAGGAGGCCACTTAAGTCACCCACAATAATTACCCGGATTTCTCTGATCCCTTGGTCTCTGATTTCCCTTCTTTTCCAATTAGGGACTCAAAAGACAGGCAAGGATATTAGGGGAAGGACTATGGGGAAAGATTAAGTGAGAAAACATTACAGAACAAGGAAGAGGATAACCTTATATATAAAACAAGAAGGTGATAGAAGATACCTAACCTCTCTCACTCTCCACCAAACTAGATTTTTCTGGTCTCTCTCCAAATGGGATAAACATGGATCCATCAAATTCTCTCTCTGATTCCTATTTTCTGTAGGAACTCTCTTCTCTTCCTCTAAATGGCCTGCCATGTTCCACTTACACCAAACTTATTACAATCCTCCCATACATGCACACATTAACTTTTAATCATTCCCACCCCCTGAACATTAAGATTAAAGGTCATATCTTAAGTCTGGAAGAAGGGTGATGATGACATTTTTTTTCTGGGAGAAGGTTGGTCCTTTTTAATTAGAATATGGAGCAAGGAGATAGAAGAAGGGGTAAAATGTCAGAGGGAACAATGATCAAGATATGAACACAAGAATAAAGTAAATGGACAGTTCCTTGGTTCCTTTCTGTGTCTAGGTTGTAAGGTCAGGTAGCTGATTTTCCTCTTCTTGTTGCAAGAAACATGTTGAGTGAGTGAGGACAGGAGATTTTTCTCAGGAGTTCTGGTGCATCAGACAAGGTAAGGCTGCTCTAAGGTCTGGGTTCAAGTTTTATCTTTCAGCACCTTGGACAGTCTTTATCTTTCACTTCCTTTTTGCTCCTGGTGGAAGGGAGGCATTGATTCATTTCTCTCAGGGAGTGATAGACTTTGAACATACGCCAAGAGAAGAGAAACAAAGACAAGTTCCCCCTGTCTGGGGAAATGAAGGGAATTCTTGACTTCTACTCTTAAAAGCTGATCCTTGTAAAGGAGCATAATGCTTTGGACATCTTCCTCTATAGATCTAGAGAATGGAAGTCATAAGCCATGAGTTAGGGGTGGGGATGGAAGGCAGTCACTTCTGGGGTAAGTTTGGCCTAGTATTAGCTCTTTAGGGCTGATGGTACAGGTGAGGGATACTTTGTTGAACTTCTTTACCATCTGTTGCCAGATGACTCCTCTTAGCTGGCTCCTGGACAGATTTTCAGGAAGCAGTGCTACAGTAGAGGCATCCAGATGAGAACCTTAGTTTCCCTTTGAAGAAAAATAGGTAGAGGTCTCTCACATCTTTCTTTGACATATCTGTGCCACATAATAAACAGAATTTCTATCTCTGTCTTCCTGATACCCTTTCCTAGTTTGGGTGATGAAACTTTCCCCAAAATATTCTGACTCCTCATTGACCTTTCCCAGACTCTTTTCCAAACTCTCTGCAGCTGCACCAGATGTTGCCACGTCATTCTTTCTTAATGGTCTATTTTGCCTTTGGATTGAAACTAGCCCTTCCTTTTAGCGTTCAGGTTCTTTTCTCCCTTTGTTCTGTCAAACTCTAGAGGTGAGGGAGAAGAGAGTAATGGGTCTAGGAAATAGTAACTTAGTTTTCTTATTATGAGTGAATTTAAAAAAACGAATGGGAGGCAGTGGGATAAAAGTGAATTTGAATTAGAAATGGAAGACCAGGCTGTTGGTAGTAGTAGTTGAACTATGGCTTTCATCATGGCAGCCATCAAGACTCAGTCCTCTCATCACACCATAAATATTCCAAGTAATGGTTGGTTCTATCCTACAGTGAGGGCATGGCCAGATGGGGAGTTGGGATTTATCCTGGCAGGGGAAGGCTGTCGCTGGGTTCAAGAGAAGAGGAAAGATAGCTAAAGCGAGTTAGTGGTTTCCAATAAATTTGTTTAAGAAAGAAGATATTGAAACAAGAGACAGGAGTTGAGATAGACTGGAACTGTAGTTTAACCCGGAGGAAAATCCTGCCTTCCCAATCTCTGAAAAAGAATTGGTGTGGGAGGAGGGGAAGTGGGAGGAGGAAGGAGGGAACTATAGAGGATGTCTTTTAGTCTGGAACTGGAAATGGGGAAAGGGGAGGCCCCAGAGACAGCTATCCAGAGCTCTTTGCCAGAGGGGGAGGGTCTAAGCTCTGAATGCTGACATCCTTATCCCCTAAATATTCTTCCCTCCCAATTTTCACTAGCTGAGTGGCTGGTTCTACAATCATCAAATATTTTCTAGCCTCCAGTGGGCTTAGGTAGAGAGAGGACAATTGAAACCAGGGATAACTCATTTAGGGACAAGATGAAGGAATTAGATTAAAGCTTTACAGATAGTGAGAGGAAATTAAAGGAGAGGGCTGGAAGGAGTAAGAAAAAAAGGGATAGAGATAGAGAGAGACAGAGAGAGAGAAAGAGAGAGAGAGAGAGAGAGAAAGAGACCACAGAGAGACAAGTGCACTCCTGGGGGTGGGGAGATTGTCATAGGGAGGTATTGGGACAAGGGATTCAAGACAAAAGGCCTCAGCTCATCTTTCTTCCTACTTTGCCAGTTGTTTATTTTTTTTTTTAATAAACACTTTTCTCCATGGTGTCAAGCAAGGCAGGAACACCAATAGTGAAGGGTAGGGAGTAAGGAGAAGAGAAAGAAATGTGAGTGGAGGTTTGGAGAGGGAAGGTCACATGGCAATAATAGTAGCTAGCATGAATACAGTGCTTTAAGATTCTCCATCGCATATACTCCAGAATTGTGCCTGATTGTTGCACTGATGGAATGAACAAGTCCATTAAGGTGGACCATCACCTCCATGTTGCTTTAAGATTTGTGAAGTGTTTTACATATGAATTTGATCCTCAAGAGAACCTAAGGAGGTAGGTGCTATTATTATTCCCATTTTACGGATGAAGACACAGACAGACAAAGATTAAGTGAACTACAAAAGACTGGATGAAATCAGCTTCAGGTCCAGAATGCTATATAATGGGCCACCTAGCAGCCAAATGCTGTGAAATCTGAGTTTCAGAAGTAGAGGGAAAGGGGTATCAACTCCTTTCCCTTTTTTTTTTTTTTTTGGTTCTTTGTTCCTAATGTGGAAGGTGGATATCTGAAAGTACAGTGTGCTCGAGACATATGAATTGGGCAGCTAGAGTCTTGTCTAGGAATAAGAGGTACAGTTTTGTTTCCTGCCTCAGTTTCCCCTTCACAAATCCAGAGAGATGGGATGTGCAGTGCTTGGAATAAATGAAAGGCCTTCGTTTAGTACCTCAGTTTCCCTTTGCTCATTCAAAATTACTTCTGTCAAGTTCAGAATAATACATAATACTCATAATAGTAATAAAGTAATACATAGCATTCTTTTACAGAAAGATTTTATTTATTTTGGATTTTACAATTTCCCCCTATTCTTGGGATTGGGATGACCTATGGGCACTCTTCTCCCCCTAATACCTGTTATCTTGGGCCATACCTTGAGCCTTCTCAGCTACAGAAGGGAATTCATCAGCCCCCAGCAGGAGCAGTGACGTAAGATATGATGTCACAAGGCAACTAGTACCCTTCACGGATACTTAGCTACGCAAGAATTTTTTTTATTTTAACATCTGAATTTTGTTAAAATCGATTTCCTTGTTAGTCTTATTTATTTTATGCATTTGATTTATCTCTGTTTTTTTGAAGGCCACACAGTCAGGTAATTATTAAGTGTCTGAGGAAAGATTTGAACTCAGGTCCTCCTGACTCCAGGACCGGTGTTTTGTCCACTGCGCCACCTAGCCGCCCCTATTTTATGCATTTGAAAACATTATTTAAAGTTCATAGACTCTACCAGTCTGACAAAGGTATCCCTGCCATGATACAAGAAACATTCCGCACTTCGTGATGCCAAGACACCAGACCCTGCAAGTCTGTGCAATGACGTCAGGGTCCTAGGAAGAGTAATGGGGGCGGTGCCAGGTCGAGCTTCCGCTAGCGACTCAACTCAGCCCTCCCGCTCGTTATCAGCATCTAAAACTACAAGTCCCAGAAATCAAGGGTGTCCAAACTCACTTCTTCCGTTATTTCCATTGGCTCTGGGTGATCGCGTCGGACCAATGAGAGGGGAGCTCTTTGACGGAAGTCAAAATGGCCGCGCTTCCTGGCTAGAGAAGCTACTTCCGGCGAGTGTGGCTCTGTTGTGGTTGAGGTTTCTCAGCTGAAGGTCCCCCGCCGGGATAAGGGGCTGGAGGAAAAAGAGGGAGTCGTGCTGGCGAGAGAAGGTGAGGGGACCCCTGCCCGGAGGGGCTGGCCCCTGTAGCCAGAGCCAGATTAACCTCTTCCTGCCTCGTATCAGCCCCGCCGCAGAGGGCAGGACTAGGAGAGAAGCGAGCCCAACCTCGACTCCGGGCCCTGACCCGGCCTCCCCTTGTCCCCATCGCCTCAAAGTGGAGCCATGAAGGTGGTGAATCTCAAGCAAGCCATCCTGCAGGCCTGGAAGGAGCGATGGAGCGACTATCAGTGGGCTATCAACATGAAGAAATTCTTCCCCAAGGGAGCCACCTGGGACATCCTCAACCTGGCAGGTCCGAAGGGAGGGAGAGGGCGACTGTGTGGAGGAGGGCAGGGAGGGGACCCCGAGTCATGCCGCTTGCCTTTGTGTTCCTCTTGTAGAAGCCCTGCTGGAGCAGGCCATGATCGGACCGTCTCCCAACCCTCTCATTCTGTCTTACCTCAAGTATGCCATCAGCTCTCAGGTATGTTCCCTCTTACTCCCTACAACCAGCATGCCCACCAGACGTGAAGTCCCCTTGGAGCCGCTGATGAGGGAGGGATATGGAGGGAAAGCATTTATGAAGTAGGGAACAACAGAAGTATCTGAATCACTCCATAAGGGCCCCTTCTAATAGAAACACAGGCAAGTGGGACAGCTTTGGAACTAATAGGCTGAAGTTATGTTCTTTAGGAAAACAGCTAATGGAGCCTTATGATTCCATATACAGTCCTCTTTTTCTGTTCTTTGTGTTTATTGGTACTGGTCAAGTTCAGAATAATACATAATACTCAATAATAAAGTAACATAGCATTTTTTTTTACTGTTTTGCAAGGCAGTGGGGTTAAGATAGCATTTTTTAAAGAAAGATTTATTTATTTTGAATTTTACAATTTTTTCCCCCAACCCTCACAGAAGGCAGTCTGTTAGTCTTTACATTTTTTCTATGGTATACATTGACCTAAGTTGAATGTGATGAGAAAAATCATATCCTTAAGGAAGAAAAATAAAGTATAAAACAAAATTACATAATGAGATGTTGTTTTTTTTTTGCACGGCAAATGGGGTTAAGTGGCTTGCCCAAGGCCACACAGTTAGGTAATTATTAAGTGTCTGAGGCCGGACTTGAACCCAGGTACTCCTGACTCCAAGGCCGGTGCTTTATCCACTGCGCCACCTAGCTGCCCCGGTTTTTTTTTTTTTAATTAAAAGTAATAGTCTTTGGTCTTTGTTCAAACTCCACAGTTCTTTCTCTGAATACAGATGATATTCTCCATCACAGATACTCCAAAATTGTGCCTGATTTTTGCACTGATGGAATGAGCAAGTCCATTAAGGTTGACCATCACCCCCATGTTGCTGTTAAGGTATACAATGTTCTTCTGGTTGTGCTCATCTCGATCAGCATCAGTTCATGCCAGATCTTTCCAGGGTTCCCTGAATTCTCACCCCTCCTGGTTTCTAATAGAACAATAGTGTTCCATCACATACATATACCACAGTTTGTTAAGCCATTCCTCAATTGAGGGACATTGACTTAATTTCCAATTCTTTACCACCACAAACAAGGCTGCTATGAATATTTTTGTACAAGTGATATTTTGACCCTTTTTCATCATCTCTTCAGGGTATAAATCCTGTAGTGGTATTGCTGTTTCAAGGGGGTTTTCACATTTTTGTTGCCCTTTGGGAGTAATTCCAAATTGCTCCCCAGAAAGGCTGAATGAGTTCACAGCTCCATCAACAATATAATTCATAGCATTTTAAAATAGGGCAGAATTTTATCTGAAAAAAATGGTGACTTCTTGCACAAAGCATTTGCTTGGTGGGAGATACAATTTAGACAGTTGCTGTTAGAGATATAAAAGACTGAAGTAATGGTAGAGGAATGTAACAATATACTATAAAAAAAAAAGCATTTTATAACCTCCCTAGTGTTTTATACTTTCTTGATCTGGTTATTGATATCTTTCACTTACTGTAACTCTCTTGACAGAATTCTGAATTTAAGGACTTTATTGATCATATCCAATTCTTTGTGACTCTAAGGTTTTCTTGGCAGAGTTATTGAATGTTGGGTTCCCCTGTCTACCGGGGGATCCATTCAATTCAGGAGGGTTATGTCAGTGGAGGACTTACTCTGATAGATATTTTAAACTGAGAACTTCAGAAATGGGATTGGTTAAATTGTGGAAGGGTTATAATATTCATTGGTGGAAGGAATATCCACAACAACAAAATTACAATTCTTTTAACTTACAATTTTTCAACTATTTTAAATGATATTTTTATGATAAAAAGATCCAAATTTTTTCAAAATAAGCAGTCAAACCTGATTTAATGTTGCATCTTAAGTGTCATCAGAAACATTTTCACTTTGTCATTATTTGTGGAAAGTTAACAGCTCTCAAACTCAATAATAATTCATCGTTTTTAATAATACTAAATGTCTACCTTTATACACATTGTTGCTCAATTATTTAATTACAAAGGCGTGATCTTTGTTCATTAGTAAAAGATACAAATTTTTAAGAAATTACAATATAGATAGAAATGTTAACAGTAGTAGTAAATATCCTATTTCATTAGTTACTTCAGTAATTTTAAAAGATTTATTTAATTTTTAAGTGCAGTCATTTAATAGACATTTTCTTTATTAACAGACCTCCCTGGAATGTACGTATTCCAAAGAATGTGTCCTTAAAGCAAATCAAGTTGTACAATAGCTAAAATGCTAACGAAGCAACTGTTCTCTCATTGGTAAAATGAGGGACTTGAACCAGCTACCTTTATGATTAAATTTGTATATTTTTTCCCAGTCCAAACTCAGTTGATTGACCATAAATGAGTTAGAATTTAATTATAGGACCTTAGATGACTCATCAACTATTTCTCTAATAGTTGTACCAATGGCACCATTCATATATTTGTCAAAGAAGGAATGAGGGAATTTGTTTCTACTACTCTTAGAATGGATTGGGGAATATTTCTTGAGAGGTTGAAATTTCCAGGTTATGCCTTGTTCCTAAACTTACCTCTTCTGATCAGTAGCATTGATTTAATATGCCATTTGAGCTTGTGGTTATTCATCCCTAACTCAAGTAGTTTACTCTGTTTCTTTTTCCTATCTCCTTCTTTCCGTCAGATGGTGTCTTACTCAACAGTGCTCACAGCCATCAGCAAGGTATATTCTTTTTTAAAAAAATTTTATTTATTTTATTTTTGGGGGGGTCACGGCAATGAGTTTAAGTGACTTGCCCAAGGTCATACAGTTAGGTAATTATTAAGCCTTGAGGCCGAACTCAGGTCCTCCTGGCTCTAGTACTCTATCTACTGTGCCACCTAGCTGCCCATTGCAAGGTATATTCTTTTTTTTTTTTTTTGCAAGGCAGTGGGGTTAAGTGGCTTGCCCAAGACCACATGGCTAGGTAATTATTAAGTGTCTGAGGTCGGATTTGAACTCAGGTACTCCTGACTCCAAGGCCAGTGCTCTGTCCACTGTGCCACCTAGTTGTCCCTGCAAGGTATATTCTTAACTTCTTTTCCATTATAATTAGATAAGGTATGGGAGGTGTTGAAAGATGTCAGTGGAAAAGTCCCTTACAACTTTTTCTAATCAGATAATCCTGGAGACATTTTTATCTTCCAGAAGTACAAGATACATTATTCTGTCAGTTGAACTGCCCACTTAATAAGAGTTTCAGGTACTGAGGGACTCTTGGTATGACTAAGCATAAACCCAAAATAAGTAGAAGGCATTTGTTTTTATTTGTTTTTTTTTTTTTTGGTTTGTTTTTAGGTTTGTTTTTTTTTTGCAAGGCAATGGGGTTAAAGTGGCTTGCCCAAGGCCACATGGCTAGGTGATTGATTCTTAAGTGTCTGAGACCGGATTTGAACCCAGGTACTCCTGACTCCAGGGCCAGTGTTTTATCAACTTTGCCTCCTAGCCGCCCCCAGTAGAAGGCATTTGAGAAGTAGTACTTGGTGCCAGGTTAATAAAGACATTAACTGGCTATGTGATAAGCACTGAGGAAATCATGAAAAAAGCCTTTGAGCTCAAGAAGTTTACACTCTGCTGTGGTTGTCAGTAGGAAATGATTTGTACAAAGTCTAAGACAAGGTAGACAGGAGAGATCAAAGCTCCATAGAAATATTTAAACAGGGAGAGAAGAGTAACATGGGATTATCAGGGAACACATTCTACAGAAAGTGGTATCCAAGCTGAGTCTTTTTTTTTCTTTTAGGTTTTTTTTGCAAGGCAAATGGGTTTAAGTGGCTTGCCCAAGGCCACACAGCTAGGTAATTATTAAGTGTCCGAGGCCGGATTTGGACTCAGGTACTCCTGACTTCAGGGCTGGTGCTCTATCTACTGCGCCACCTAGCCACCCCCAAGCTGAGTCTTAAAGAAAGTTATGAATTTGGAAAAGTGGAAATGAAGTGAAATTGAGGTATGGGCAGTGACTTGAAAAAATAACATAGAAGAAGTTAGCTTGACAAAGTCAGGGAACAACTAATTATTGAGTTGATTAGAAGAGAGGATATTTATGAAAGGGCAAATAATGCAAAATAAGGTAAGAACTAGATTATCCAGAGTAAGGATATGTAATTTGTTCTTTTTTCTTCCCAATTGGTATTTTTTTCCAATTACATGTTATAAAAGTTTTTCAACATTCATCCACATGCATATGCATAATTTGAAGTTACATAATTTCCTTCCACCTTCTCTTCTTCTCACCCCCCCTCCCCTCAGTGGTGAACAGTCTAGTGAATATTGTACATGCACATTTTTGTTTAACATCTTTTTAATTTGTTCTTCAAGCAATAGGGAATTAGGGAAAGAGTGAGGAAGGAAATAGGCATTAGGAGCCAGGCATTATGTGTCAAGTTTTCTCATTTAATACTGAACCACTGATGTTTTTTGAGCAAGGAGATGATGGGAGTCAGGCTTGTGCCTTAGAGGGATTATTTTTGTGGGTATATGAAGGATGTATTTGAGAGAGGAGAGAATAAGGGCAAGGCTACCAATTAGGAGGCTATAACAATTATCCTTATGAGAAATGGTAAGCCTGAACCAGTGAGGTTGGCGGTGTGAACTAGATATGTGGATGGATGAGAGATGTGTTAAAGAATAAGAATCAGGAAGACTTGACAGTTATTTGAAAATAGGGAATAAAGGAGAAAGGGAAGAATTAGAAGTTAATTTCAAGGTCAACCTGGATGATTGGGAAAAGAGTGATACCTTCACTAGAAATAGGGATGTTTGGAAGAGAAGTACATTTAATTGGAAAGAAGATGAGTTCAGTTTTGGGCATTTGAATATGAAGTGCCAATGAGCCATCCAGGTCAAACTGCCCAGCAGGCAGTTCAGGGGAAAGGTATGGACAGGTTATATAAATTTGGGAATCAAATACAAGGTGGTAATAATTGAACCCAACAGAGATCACTTGGAGAGAGTTGCTAGAGAATCCCAAGAACTGGAAGAAGGAGATGGATTGCCCTTGAACATTATCTTTTCTCTTATTCTCCCAGTTTGATGATTTTTCCCGAGATCTCTGTATCCAGGCCTTACTGGATATCATGGACATGTTTTGTGACCGGCTAAGGTAGTTTCATGGCTTCTATTCCTCATAGAAAATACAGGGGTTGACTTTTTAATTTGGGAGTAAACTTAGCATGGATCGGGTTGCTTAATACCTTATTTCACCTTATTGTACTCTTGTTTTTGGCCCCTGTAATTTTCATTCCCAGAAGAAGAATTCTGAAGGCCTCCAAGGCAGAGTAAGGGAAGAAGTCATATTGGGGCTGATCAGAATTAGTACAGGGGTTCTTAATTTGGGGTCATGAGCTTTAAAAAACAATGTTTTGGTATACATATTTGATATTATTGGCTTCCTTTATAATTTTATGTATTTTATTTTATCCATTTAAAAGGGGTCCAAAGGTTTCACCAGCCTGCCTAGGTTGTTGAGGACAATAAAAAGGTTAGGAACTGTTGTTTTAGTGAGTGAAGTAGAGGGAGACTAGGTAATTGAACTGGAATGGAGTCTCAAAGTGAGATGGGCTATATTCATCTTTTCACAGTTGTCATGGCAAGGCAGAAGAGTGCATAGGTCTGTGCCGTGCCCTCCTCAGTGCTCTTCATTGGCTGCTTCGATGCACAGTTGCTTCAGCAGAGCGACTTCGGGAGGGCCTTGAGATGGGGGCTACAACAGGGGAGAAACAACTCACCATGTGTCTTCAGCGGCTTAATAAGATCCTCAGCAGCACCAAGAATCGAGCCCTGCTACATATCGCCAAACTGGAAGAAGCCTGTATGTTGTCTTTGCCACCTAATTCTCATCCATCACCATTTCCATATCCAGTATATGATGTCAAAGGACATAAAGTAGGATGCCATTCCTCTTTTCATTGGGTTGTGAAACTCTCTCATATTCTCTGTTTCTCTCCCTGTAAACACTTAACATATTTTGGGAATTTTGATATAGAACCACCCTTCCCATCACATTAAGCATTTTAAGGGATGTCACAGATCACCTAACCTAGCTCTATCCCACTTCTTTGATCTTGTGTTCCCTTTCAGTCAATCAGGAAGTTTTTAGTGAATAAACACAACATACCTGTTAATATGCCAGAGCTACTGGGGATACAGAATAGGTATAGGACATATATACTTCTGTAATGAAGGGGGACCCCTTATTCTAACTGGGAAAACAAGACACTTATGTATATGAGAATATTAAAGCAAAAGAACAGACTAAGAACTTACTTGGTAGTTTGGGCTTCATTATTTTATTAGTCATTTGAAAATAAATTGGTCCTTGATATGTATGTTCCAGATGTCTTTAAGTGTGCATAATGGCATGCTTTTATGGGTCATAGATTCATTTATTTATATTATCTTATGTAATACTTGGAACCTCCAGAGGCAGAAAAGAAAAACTGCACTATGGGAGCAGACTGAATCTCTGGAGGTGAAAAGATACTTAAAGTGCCCATATTTTAACTAACTAGATAATTAACTATAGAAAAGGACAGACTTTGGTTTCCTAGATAATACTGAATTTCAGAAGTCCAGAAAGATAGTTGCTAGGTAAAAACAGGTTAGAGTCTTAACTGGATCTCATAGCTTGTATTTTGTTGTTCTTGTAACATTTGTAATTCTCTCAGCTATGAGGTCCTGTCTAATATATGATTCTCTGGAATTCCATGGTGAGTACCAGTAACTGCATTGATTATAATTCTAATTCACATTTTTTTAGTGTATTTAGATTTGCAAAATGCTTTTTCTCATATAATTGTGTAAATTATTTAGTGCAATATTTTCCTTATTCTACAGATGAGGCAGTTTTGACTTAAGAATTTCAGTGACTTGCCCAAATAATATATCCAGGAAATGTTAGGAGCTTGAGATTCAAAGGTGCATCTCTTTTGATTCATTAGTTCAGCAATTTTTCTACTGTTCCTTTTTTTAAAAATGCAATTAAATATTAATTGAACTGCGATAGGAGTTTAAAGAAGAACTAAAAAGATTAATCTGGGCTGGAATAATTTGGGATAGGTTTTGAATAGGACTTGAAGGATAGATCGGATTTGAATAGTTAGAGATGAACAGAAACGGCATCCTCTAGAGAAAAGCAAATAAAGAAGCATGGAAATGAGGCAGAATGAGGAGAGCAGCTTGATTAGAACAGAAGATCAAGGCCACCCAAGTGACTCCAGAGATCAGAGTGCTTTGTGGGATATCTTGATTGTACCAGCTGCCATCAATTCTCAACCTTCTTTTTCTGCTACTTGTGATAATATCACACCCAGTCCTCAGGCCCAGCAGTCATATAGACTTTTTTTTTAGGTTTTTGCAAGGCAAATTGGGTTAAGTGGCTTGCCCAAGGCTACACAGCTAGTTAATTATTAAGTGTCTGAGACCAGATTTGAACCCAGGTACTCCTGACTCCAGGGCTGGTGCTTTATCCACTACTTCACCTAGCTGCCCCCATATAGACTTTTAAAAATTGACTTGTGACTCGTAATACATCCCAATGGAAAGAGTGTCAAATCTGAAATTTAGAAGACTTATCTTTTTGAGTTCAAATTTGGCCTCAGACAGTTGATAGCTGTGTGACTCTGGACAAGTCACTTACCCTTCTTTGCCTCAGTTTCTTTTTCCTGTAAAATGAACTGAAAAAGTAAATGACAAATCCACTCCAATACCTTTGTCAAGAGAATCTCAAATGGATCATGAAGAATTGGATATAACTGAAGGGCCGTAAAGCTCTAACTCTATTATTTTATTTTATAGATTCAGCATAGATATTTAACCTATTGAAATCTTTCTGATTCTTGACTATGTTTATGCTTTTGGGTTTGTTTTTATTTTTTTTAGGTTTTTGCAAGGCAAATGGGGTTAAGTGCCTTGCCCAAGGTCACACAGCTAGGTAATTATTAAGTGTCTGAGGCCGCATTTGAACCCAGGTACTCCTGACTCCAGGGCCGGTGCTCCATCTATTGCGCCACCTAGCCACCCTGGGTTTATTTTAAATAATTCGTTTTTTTAAAACTTTTTTTAAATTATTTTTTTTTTAGGTTTTTTTTGTAAGGCAAATGGGGTTAAGTGGCTTGCCCAGGGCCACACAGCTAGGTAATTATTAAGTGTCTGAGGCCAGATTTGAACTCAGGTACTCCTGACTCCAGGGCCGGTGCTTTATCCACTGCGCCACCTAGCCGCCCCTTTTTTAGAGGCAGTTAGGGTTAAGTGACTTACCCAGGGTCAGACAGCTAGTAAGTGTCTGTGGCCAATATGAATTCGGGTCCTCCTGATACCAGGGTCAGTGTTCTATCTGGGACACCACCTAGTGGCTCCTAATTTTAATTTTTCAAGAAAATTTCAGTTCCAAATTCTCTCTTCTGCCCCATCCTCCCTTTAAGAAGGCAAGCAGTATGATTGTCACTTATACATGTGAAGTCATGCAAAACAGTTCCGTATCAGCCATGTTATCAAAAAATAAAAAGCAAAAAACAAAGAAAGTGAAAAAAATATGCTTCAATCTGCACTCAGAATTCATCAGTTCTCTGAAATGGATAGCATTTTTCATTAAAAGTCTTTTGGATGGGGTGGCTAGGTGGCATAGTGGATAAAGCACCTGCCTTGGAGTCAGGAGTACCTGGGTTCAAATCCGGTCTCAGACACTTAATAATTAACTAGCTGTGTACCCTTGGGCAAGCCACTTAACCCCATTTGCCTTGCAAAAAAACCTAAAAAAATAAGTCTTTTGGAGTTGTCTCAAATCATTGTCTCGTTCAGAACAGCTAAATCTTTCACAGTTAATCAGTGTTACAATATTACTTTTACTATGTACCCGGTTCTCCTGGTTCTGTTCCCTTCACCTTACATTAATTCACTTACTGAACTAATGTAATTAGTTCAGGTTTTTCTGAAATTATCCTGCTTGACATTTATTAATGGTGCAATGGTGTTCCATCACAATAATATATAACAACTTGTTTAGCCATTCCCCATTCTTTGGGTATCCTTTCAATTTGTAATTCTTTTCCACCACAAAAAGAGCTACCCAAATATTTTTGTATTTATAGGTCCTTTTTTCCTTTTCTTTGATCTTTTTGAGATACAGAGCTAGTAGTGATATCAGTAATATAAACTCCTATGATACCAGAGAACTTAGAAAACTTTCTAGGAATTTCAGTCACTGTTGTTCCTACCTATTTAGAAAAAGGAAGAAAGGGGATACTACCACTCCCTTGTTCTCTGGGAGTACCTAATATTGTGAGGTGTTGTCTTTAAGAAGACAAGTGTTTTTCATCTCATCTTGTCTTTCTTCAACAGCCTCCTGGACAGCCATTGAGCAGTCACTATTGAAGCTTGGGGAGACCTTTGCCAGCCTTAGCAATTCTCATCTCCAGAGTCAAGCAGAAGAGTGTGGAGCACTCATTAGAAGGTACCAGTTGTTTAAATACTTTATAATAAGGAATAACTCCTTGGGGATTAGAGGGTAGGTAGAGAAATGTATGTGATATCAAAATACAAGGTATCAATAAAATATTTGGGATTGTTTGTTTTTAATTTAAAAAAAAGAGGAATTTATACCAGATATACCAGTCCAGTGTGCCTGTTGAGGAAAAAGCAGAGGTTCATCAGCCTAAACATCTCACTTTTCTGATCTTTGCTTTTTACTTTTTTACTCCCTTGACCAAACTTTGTCTATTTGTCTTCCTTTCAGCATCCCCATCATGCTATCTATGCATTCAGAGCAGCTGCACAAGACTGGTTTCCCCACAGTACATGCTGTGGTCCTCCTGGAAGGCACCATGAACCTTACAGGAGAGATGCAACCATTGGTTGAACAGCTGATGATGGTGAAAAGGATGCAGGTGTGGAAACAATGTGCATCTTCATCCCTAGGGCAGTTTAACCAGCTAGAAATCAGGTTATTGAACTGTTATTGTTTAGCACTGGGAGAAAAAGCCTCTGGATGATTTCTGAAAAGTCCTTAATTTACAAAGAAAGGGGTCTCAAGGATTGAGGAAACCCTTTTTTTGAGGGGCTGTTGGATTTTTCAATTGAATTCAATTGAGTTTAGTTTTTTCAATTACACACAAAGACAGTTTTCAACACTCATCCTTTTGTAAGATTTTGAATTCCACTTTTTCTACTTCCCTTTTCTTCCACCCCATCTCCATGACCATTTGTAATCTGAAATAGGTTTTGCATGTATAATCATGATTAACATTTTTCCATATTTGTCATGCTGTGAAAGAAAAAATCAGAACGAAAAGGGAAAAAAATCATAAAACAAGTTTTAAAAAGTAGAAATAGTATGCTTTGGTCTTCATTCAGATGCCACAATTTTTTCTCTGGGTGTGGATGGAATTTTCTGTTTGAGATTGTTCCCTTAATCTCTTAGTTGTTAGAATTGAGACTAGGGAATGGCTCTTCCATTCTGGCACCTGTCAGAAAGATTGAGTTTGAATTCTTATTAGCTGTTTGACTGTGGGCCAGGGGCCTTCAACTTCTTCACTTGTAGGATGAAGGTATTAAAATTGATTACTTCCTAGGGTTGTGAAATAAGTGTTTTGGAAACTTAAAAATAATAATATAGTTATAAGGATTTAGTAACTAGGAGCCTGGCCTCCAAGTTAAGAATTTGTTTAAGGTCTCCTTGGGATACATCCTGGCTCTGTGATCCAGGGCAAGTCCTGTCATCTCATAGGACCCTAGACAACCCCCTCTGATTGGAATTGCAATCCTGATGATGATCTAAACTAGATGAGGAAAGTTCCCGATCAGGCGTTTCTTGTCTGATGCCCCTCTATCCCAAGTGTTACATCATCATTTTTGTTTTCTTCTTTAGCGTATTCCATCCCCACTCTTTGTCCTTGAGATATGGAAAGCTTGTTTTGTGGGTCTCATTGAATCACCGGAGGGCACTGAAGAGCTGAAGTGGACAGCCTTCACTTTCCTCAAGGTACTGGGACAATAATTGGTAGTAAGAGGGCCACTTTACAATTTAAATAATATCCCTTATCTATTAGCCTTTGTCAGGTTCCTCTTAATTTTTTTTTAACTTTTATTTATTTAAGTTTAGCTCAGTGGGTGAACCCTTTGTTCTTCACCATTAGGATCCTATTTGTAGGAAAGTGGGATGAAATCAGAATATAGTGAGTGACACATGACCTCTCTGAGGTCATACTCATTGCTAACTCTGCTTCTGTTATTATGTGCCTTGAGCCATAGTCTCTTAAAGTTGGAAACTGACTGGCCCAGGGTGCTTTGACACACACTGGACTCTCTGGAATGGCACCTGCTATTGGGAATAGATGTGGTCCAGTCTATGCATGGGATGCAGCTGCTCTTCCTGGATCAAATGGAAGAATGGAGAAAAAATTGATTCCCCTGTGGCTTTTTGTTTTTCTCCCTCCCTCTAGATTCCTCAGGTTTTAGTGAAACTGAAGAAATACCCTCAGGGGGATAAGGTGAGTTGCCCCAGACTGGAAAGAGGCATATTCAGTATTGTGGCATTAGGTGCTATCTTAGGAGAACTGGGGAAGAGAGGGAACAATTATGGCTTAGCAGGGAAACTGGATACTAGTGAGAAAGAAGGAAATTTGTAGTCATATGCTGAGACTGGGCAACTGGGAATTCTTCAAGGCCTGAATTGTTTAAGTGCTCTTAAGTGAACTTGTGTATTTAAATATATTTTGATAACTTATTATAATTGGTTCCCTTTGTAATCCTATGTATTTTATTTTTTATATTTAAAAGCCTTGCTCTTTAGTAGACAGACACACACACACACACACACACACACACACACACACACACACACCACCAACAACAACAACAACAAAACACAACTTCAGAATAGGCAAGATGCCACTTCACTTTCCATCACAACATCAGGCACACCCAGCCAGTTGGCCTGGGCCACAGGCCTAGCAAAATAACACCTGTGCCTAGAATTGCTATGTGTGACTAGAAATGGAAAAGGTGGCATGGAGCCCAGATTGGGGTTTCTGGCTCTTTGTAGGACTTCACTGAGGATGTCAATTGTGCCTTTGAGTTCCTGCTGAAGCTCACACCCTTGCTAGACAAGGCTGACCAGCGGTGCAAGTGAGTGATCCTATGACTCTGACTTGCTAATGTGTCCGACAAAAAAACCATTCTGTTTGAAGGGGTCCTCTCCTGAGGTGTCAAGATGTTTCATTTCCTGAATGTGAATATCTCTTTCCTGGAAAAGACTGGGAGAAGATACCTTGGTTAGATAGGATTCCCACCAGTTGGGTAGATGTGCCTCAAGTGGGATAGGCAGACCTGCATCCTGTCCACAGCCTAGTTCTTCCTTGTTTCCCTTTCTCAGACCCCAGAGAAGCTTCTAGATTTGGAAAAGGTCCGAAGATATCAGATTCCCTCTGTTCTAAAGACACTTTGTGTCTCCCATGTTACCTGTTCAAATATTGTTCTCCCTGCCTCCCCCTCTTCTCCCTCTCAGCTGTGACTGTATCAATATGCTCCTCCAGGAGTGTGGTAAACAAGGACTGCTCTCTGAGATGAACAAAATCAGCCTGATGGACAAACGGTAAGTATATGTGTACTTGAGCCAATCCTAGCTGTTCTCCCTTCTACTCCCTACACCTGTTGATCAAGAAAGGACCTTTTTGCTTAGTGTTTGACTTTGTGACTGTAGCTTGAGTTATTGAGTCCAAGGGAAGGACCAAATCACATGTACTTTGTACTTAGGTCACTAATTTATTCTTTAGCCTTTCTTTATCTAAGGAGATCAGTGCCCTTGACTTTTCTCCCCAACCCTATCTACTTCACAGTGCAGCTGATCGAGAACATGCCCCTTGGTTGAAATCAGCTGAAAATGCCAACATCCAGCCCAATCCAGGTCTGATTCTTCGAGCAGAGCCTACAGTCACTAATATTCTCAAGGTGTGGCTTCACTTTAGTCCTTCTTGAAGTCCCTTCTCCCAGAGCTTGTCTCCCTCCTGATAAATTCAGGCTTTAGCTCTTGTCTTCCTCTTCTCACTTTTACACAGTTACCATGGTACCAAGAGTGTTTTAGAATGTCAGGCTCATGTTCCTTAGAGTCCCCTCCCCCATTCTATGTCTGAAGAACTAATCCCAGTCTTATGTCTAATCTGTCAGAACACAAAAAATTCAAAAAGACTTCCTAGAACAAAGGATAAAAGGACGAGAGAATTTGACCAATGTCCTGTTTCATTTGAGAGATTTGAAGAGAAAATTGTGTTGTTTAGATTATAGGTGAGAACTTTGGGGGTACTGAGAATTTCCCAGTAGATCTACTTCTTGTTTCTGTTTCTAGACTATGGATGCAGATCACTCCAAGTCCCCTGAAGGGCTGTTGGGAGTTCTTGGCCATATGCTTTCTGGGAAGAGCCTGGATTTGCTTTTAGCTGCTGCTGCTGCTACTGGAAAACTCAAGTCCTTTGCCCGAAAATTCATTAAGTGAGTATTAGGATGCTTGAACTTTGAAGAAGAACAAAGGTGAGAAATTGGAAATAAAAGTCCAAAAGCCTAAAGGAAACCAGATGTTAACTTTTTTTTTGTATGGCAATGGGATTAAATGACTTGCCCAAGGTCACACAGCTAAGCATTTACTAAGTGTCTCAGGCCAGATTTGCACTCAGGTCCTCCTGACTCCAGGGCTCTATTCACTGCCCACTTAGCTGCACCCTCAAGTGTTAACATCTGGAATGTGGTAGTAGGTAAATCCCTAGAGGTCCCAGAGTTGTAAGGACAGAAGATTTGAACACCCAGAATAGTTGGTTTGGTTGCACTAGCCCCCAGATGCATACAAAATCCAGAGACATGATCTCTGGATTGAATTATCAGTTTTCCCCTCTGATGAGAGTAGGGGAGAAAAATAGAAGGCAGGTAGATCAGTGAATATGAAGACACTTTTTTTTTGTTTTGTTTTAGGTTTTTTTGCAAGGCAATGGGGTTAAGTGACTTGCCCATGGCCACACAGCTAGGTAATTATTAAGTGTTTGAGACTGGATTTGAACCCAGGTACTCCTGACTCCAGGGCGGTGCTTTATCCACTGCACCACCTAGCTGCCCCATGAAGACACTTTAAACATTGGACCTAAAGAGTGATCAGTCATTAACCAAATACAAGCTAGAATAGGTGATATTGGGATGAGGTTTAGACTGGGGAGGCTGGAGAGCTGGATACTAGAAAGTTTTGATTTTGCTGCCAAGGAAATCTGTGACCTTGGACAATTCACTTGATCTCTTTGAGTATAAATTTCTTCATTAAAATACCTGAAATAAGGACAGCTAGGTGACACAGTGGATAGAGCACTGGCCCTGTAGTCAGGAGGACCTGAGTTCAAATGTGACCTCAGACACCTTGGGCAAGTCACTTAACCCCACTGCCTTAAATAAGTTAAAAAAAAAAAAGAAAATTATAAATAAAAATACTTGAATTGAACTACCTGGTATTTAAGGACCTTTCCAGCACATGTCATTCCATTATTTAGTAATTACCTATGAAATCCTGTTCTAGCCATCTCCATGGAAAATCAGTTCTTCAGATGTAGAATTTGTTTGCATTTAATGGAGCATCAGACTTTTGATGTTTTTAGAGATTATGAAGATAAAACTATGTTTTAGTGTATTGTGATTTGTAATCCAAATACTGGTGATTGACACTAGTCAAAAAAGATAGTTCTTTTCTGCTATCTCTAGCTGGTCCTATTGTCCCAAGACCCTCTTTTGACCTAGCTCCCTTCTTTCCACAACAGGTTGAATGAATTCACAAAGCACATCAATGCTGAAAACTGTAAGTTATCAATAGATTCCCTGGTCTCAGGGGAAACAGGGAAGGAGTAGTCTCTGCTCTAAGATAATCTTGAATAGGGTCAAGTGAGGGCAGGCAGAGGATTCTTCTAAAATTGCACCTGCCTGTGGATTCTTTGTGAATCCAGTTCTGTTTGTGACAGGGCAGGGAAGGCCTCAGTTAGAACCTTTGGGGAGTTTCCATATTTCAAGGGAGGAATGATGCTCAAAGTGAAACCCCAAGAAAAGGAACCTGAGTCCCAGGTCTGTCTGTGATGCGGATGCTCTCTTCCTGACCTTCCTTGATCTGAAACCTTCTTGCCTTCAGGCAAGCCCTGGGCAAGCAAGTCTTCTTACTTCTGCTTCTTCTCCCCACAGCCAAAACAGCTTCAGTCCGTGCACTGCTGTTTGACATCTCCTTTCTCATGTTGTGCCATGTGGCCCAGACCTATGGTTCCGAGGTCAGTGAGAGGGGAAGGGCAGCAGGGAATAGGGTAGGGAATGACAAGGGACTTGGTCATATGGAAATGGGAAAGAAACCATTTATGAAAGCCAAAGAAACTTTCCTAGATCACCAGATTTTAGGACTAATGACACACTATGCCAGTGGTTGATGGGTGCCCAGATCATCAGAAAAGGGATCCCTTCTCCTTTCTCCCCCCAGGCTCATGCAGAATCTTTAGGGACCATATCTTCACTGACCACAAGATGGCGAACTAGGCCTCATTTTCTTCTCATTTCCCTAAAACTGTAGCTGTGTCTGTGGTGGGTGGGAGACAATGTCAGGGATGAAGGTTGGGGCCCATTGAGGCAGAGTTGGAGTGGCAGTGGTCCACCAGTTACCTGGTGGGTAGACACTTTACTCTCTTTCCTTACTTTGGTCCTCCATCCAGGTCATTCTTTCAGAATCAAGCACCGTGGATGAAGTGCCCTTCTTTGAGACCTGGATGCAGACATGCATGCCCGAGGAGGGCAAGATCCTGAATCCTGACCACCCCTGCTTCCGACCTGACTCCACCAAGGTGGAATCCTTGGTTGCCCTTCTCAACAACACCTCTGAAATGAAGCTAGTGTAGGTGGCCTGAAAGGATGCAAATGGAGGCATGTTTCTTTTTAAGACCATGCTCTAGCCCTCATTTTGGTGACCTTCCTCCCACTTCTTTCCAACAGGCAGATGAAGTGGCATGAGGCCTGTCTTAGCATCTCAGCTGCCATCTTGGAGATTCTGAATGCCTGGGAGAATGGAGTCCTGGCTTTTGAGTCCATCCAGGTAGCCAGTACCCTCCATCCAAAGTAATGCCTTTTGGCCCAGGATAGGACATCCTTAATTCCCACCCTCACCTCTCTTCTCTCTTCCCTGCAAACCATTTGCCAGTCTAGGCTGTCTTCTTGAGGGTGTTCCCCATTTGTGGAACTCTTAAGATCCAGGGTCTCTTCCTTCTGCAGCCAAGGTCACTTCTAGACCTCTAGGTCCCTTCTCCCTCTCCCTCTCCAACCCAGACCTCAGAGTCAGGGTGGACACAGGTGGACCCAGGGTCCAACTTGCTAGAGGAGGGGCGGCTAGGTGGTGTAGTGGATAAAGCACCAGCCTTGGAGTCAGGAGTACCTGGGTTCAAATCCAGTCTCAGACACTTAATAATTACCTAGCTGTGTGGCCTTGGGCAAGCCACTTAACCCCATTTGCCTTGCAAAAATCTAAAAAAAACAAAACAAAAACCTACTTGCTAATGGAAACACTCTCCAGGGAAAGGGTATAAGGCATGGCTTGGTGTTGGGCCTGGTACCTACAGCTCTCATATTTCCCATCCCAGAAAATCACAGACAACATCAAGGGAAAGGTGTGCAGCCTGGCAGTGTGTGCTGTTGCTTGGCTTGTGGCCCATGTCCGTATGCTTGGCCTAGATGAGCGTGAGAAATCATTGCAGATGATTCGACAGCTGGTAGGGCCTCTCTTCAGTGAGAACACCCTACAGTTCTACAATGAGAGGTCTGTAATCTTCCCTTTCTCTTCTAAGCCTTTCCATTCACTTTTGCAGACAGTACCTCCAATTACCCTAATTCCTTTTGGGCTAGAAAACCCAGTCATTTCTCTTGTGCTGCTAATTGTGCACCCTTGTGGGAAGGAGTTTTTAATCTGTGTATTGGAGAGACCTTTTACCTTCCTTTCCAGCCTTTGATCCTTGTGTCATTTTCCTTTTGCTTGGACTCTATTGGGTCCTGAGGAGCTCACCTACTTTTAGTCATTCATTCATTCATTCAGTAAATGTTGAGCTCCTCCTATGTGGAAAATAGTTGTTTTTAATATCTTGTAAAGGGAAGAGATGACAAAATTCAGCTAAAATGTCACTGAAGAGTTCATTCCATTGTGATAATTTCTGTTTCCTCCAGTGTAAAATTAACCATGATATAAGAATTTTTAGATTATGCCTCCTCTCAAAGATTTCTCTTGCTAAAATTCTGGATGAAAAGCAGGAACTTTAGAGATTAAGAATCTGAGGTTTATATAGTGATAGTATTCTAATTTAATGTGCTGAGAACAGTTACACCCAATTCAAATGTAATGAGTCTTACTAAAAAATTCTTTATTTCCTTTTTTTAATTAATTATTTTTATTTATTTTTCTAACAACATGCAACAGTTTTCACCAATCATTTTTTTGACAAGGTTTTGAGTTTTACATTTTTCTCCCTTCCTGCCTTCCCTCCCCCTTCCTCCTAACAGAAAACAATCTAATATAGTGTCTATGTGTATAATTATGCTAAATATAAATCCATATTAATCATATTGTGAAAGAAGAATCAAATCTATATGGAAGAAAAAAAACACTAGAGAGAAAAAGTGACATATTACATGGACAATTTTTAAAACTTGAAGATAGTAAGTTTTGGTCCCCATTTAAACTTCATAGTTGTCTCTGGATGTGGATGGCCTTTTCCATCACAAGTCTTTTAGAATTGTCTTTGATTATTGTACTGCTGAAATGAATAAGTCCATCATAGTTGATCATCACACCATGTTGTTGCTAGTGTGTATAATGAAAACTTTATTTCTAAGAGAATTCTGCCTATTCCTGTTTCTGCCTCCATGAGCCAGACCTCAGAGTATTTATAAAGAGCAGTCTTTGCCTATGTTCTTATGACTGGAAAAATTGTTTTCTTCTGAGTGGCAGCCAAGACTGGACTAGAGCCTGAAAAATTCAGCATTCTATTTCCCACCTTACCCTTAAACATTTAGCTCTTGGGATGTGATATATTTATTTAGACCAAGGGTTTGTTAATATCCCATGATAGGCCTGCTGAAGTGCCTTGGAAGCAGGGGTGGTATTTCCCATTTTGATGTACATTAGGTCCTATTCCTAGGCCCCAAATATTCAATGGAGTACTACTAAGAGCTTCCTCTTGTTTATTTTCTACTATAGATGTGGGATTTATTGATTGTGAGTTTTTTTTGGTACCACAAGCCTTTGGAGAGCAGGGGTTGCTATACTTGGCCCAAGTGATCTCTGTCTCTCTAAGCAGTACCACATCTGCTCACATTTGAATTCTCTATATCCATAGGGTGGTGATCATGACCTCAATTCTGGAACATATGTGTGCTGATGTTCTACAGCAGACAGCCACACAGATCAAGTTCCCATCTACTGGCATGGATACAATGCCCTATTGGAACCTCTTGCCTCCCAAAAGACCTATCAAGGAGGTGCTGACAAGTATCTTTGCAGAGGTTCTGGAGAAGGGCTGGGTGGATAGCCGATCCATCCATGTCTTTGACACCCTGCTGCATATGGGTGGTGTTTACTGGTTCTGCAACAACTTGGTTAAGGTGCGTGAAGTGGGCTGGGAATGAGCTAGATAGCTCTGGAGAGAAGAGAGGTCTTGATCTCAATCATCCTTTAAGAAGTCTTTATTGGGGGCAGCTAGGTGGTACAGTGGATAGAGCACCAGCCCTGGAGTCAGGAGTACCTGAGTTCAAATCTGGCCTCAGATGTGTGGCCTTGGGTAAGCCACTTAAACCCATTTGCCTTGCAAAAAAAAAACCCCTAAAAAAATGTCTTTATTGAATATTTAGTGTGGCTCAGCTAACCATCACTCTTACCTATCTGATGTTCCATTGCTATCATTTGTTGACAACTAGTCATTCTTCCTCCTTTAAAAATTTGTTTTTCATCCTTTATATATTGATGTCTTTGCTTTTTAAATCATGTTCATTTCCAAATATTTCCTCCTGTCTCCAGCTTTCTCTGTTCAGCAGTGTTGTAACATAGAGACACTGTGGAGTCTGACAGTTTGCTATATTCCTTACTCTTAGGACCTCCAACTCTATGATAAAGGAAGAGAACTTCTTCCTTTCTATTGTGCTATAAAAAGCTCTACTATAAAGATTTTGGTTTGTATATATTCTCTTTCCTTAATAGTTCTAGTACTTGGTTTACAGTCTTCCTTTCTATCTCTGCCCTCATTCAGGTTGATTTCAATATTCATATTAATGACATTTCAGACCCTTGGCCTCTCAATTCATCAACCTCAGTGCCCTTGATCTCCACATACACTCAGCCACAACATCTTAGATCTCATTGTTCTACCCCTCCAAATTCTGAAATACATCTCTCTGATCCCGTGCTTCTACCGCTCCAACTGCTTTTACTCTTCCTCAACCTATTCTTGGTCCTGTTTTTTACTTGAGTCCTCTGTTCCTCCTTGTTCTTCCAGTTATAGAATCACATCTTTACAACTTTTTGCCATTGTTCCTGGTTCTTTCAGGGTCAAGCAGAACAAAACTGTTGACTTGCCCATGATGGTCTTTCAAGTACTCTGATCTCTAAATTAACTTTAAGAGGAATGTAAGCTTTTAAAGAGTAGAAATTGTTTCATTCTTTGTCTTTGTACCCTTCGAATGTTGTTTGACATGTTGTTGATACTTAATAAATGCTTGTTGATTTATTCATCAAGTAGGGTTCCTTTAACTTAACTATGTGGCATGAACTGCTTTTCATTTTTGTTGCCCTTCTCTAGATCTTCTCCTGATTATCAAAGTCATTTCTAAAATATAGTTCCTAGAACTGAATATAGTATCACAGCTATGATCAGAACAAATGAGAATATAGTGGTGCTGTCTTCAGCTTTCTAGCCCTGTTCACTATTGTCTTTCTTTGTATTTATTCATTCATCCATTCATTTATTTTTTAATATTGTCTTTCTTAATGTCACCTAAAGTCATTAGATTTTTTTTGGGGGGGGGAAGGAGGTGTCTGTTAACTGACCTAAAAATAATAAATTACCAAATCTTCCAGATCATGTTTATTGAAATTGTTATTTAGCCACATCTCTGAAGTTCATTTTTAGAATCTAGTGTAAGAGTTTATATTTTTCCCCCATTAATGTCACCTTATTAGATTTACTCAAATCAGTATCCATATTAAGATTTTTGGGGGACTTTACTCTGTCATCTGGTATATTAGTTCCCCAATTCCATTATCAGGATCAGTGATAAAAATATTAAAAGCCCCAGGATGAAGGATAGATCCTCATCATCTTGGCACAGAATCTTGGAGTTAGGAGGGACTTCAAAGACCCTCTGGACAAATCCATACTATCTCCTTTAAGGGGTCAGTCAGACTTGAAGACTTTCAGTTTGGGGAAAAAAGAAGTAACTCTTTAAGTATATAGTTAGTGAACAAACCATCTAGGACTATTCTGGGTGGGTCCAACCTTTCATCCTGTTGAAATATATTTAACAATGATGATCTAGCCACATTTCTCCATTTTATCCACAAGAAGAACAGGAGAGATGTTTTCTCATGTACACCATATTTACAGCCTTTCTCTGAAGTGGAGCTAATGATAATACCTTCCAGGTTATTGTGAGCACAAAAAGAGCCCCTTGTCTGGAACATAGTTGGTTCTCTCTAAATGCTGATTGTCATTCTTCATCATCATCCACCAGGCTGTTAATCTTGCTAAAAAAGGAAATGTGCTTAGTCCTAAATGACTTATTTTTGATGATTTCATGATGTTACTGATCACTATTTTCTTTTCTAGATATATTTATTAAATCCCAGGCAAGGTGCTAAACTGGGGATTCAAAACGAGGCAACAGATAGTCCCTCAAGAAACTTACAATCTAGTGGAGGAGATATCATGCAAATAGATAGATACAAAGCAAATTATGTTTGGATAAATAGGAAATACCAGAGGGAAGACCCTAGAACGAAGAGAAGCTTCCTGTAAAAGATGAGATTTTAGTTGAAATTTGAAGGAAGCCAGGGAAATCAGTAGATGGAGTTGGGGGAGAACATTTGAGATAAGGGGTTTTGTTCTTCTACATTGTTGTAGTCATTGTATATATTGTTTTCCTTATTTAGCTTAGTTACTATCAGTTCATATAAATTTATGGTTCTTTGAATTCTTCATATTAGCCATTATATTCATATTCCATATTTCATTGTATTTATATAATCACAATCTGTTTAGCCATCCCATACTTAACTGGCATCTTTCAGGTTTAATTTTTTTCTGCTTCTTTGCTACTACAAAAAAGTGCTGCTAGGGGCGGCTAGGTGGCGCAGTGAATAGAGCACTGGCCTTGGAGTCAGGAGTACCTGGGTTCAAATCCGACTTTGGACACTAATTACCTAGCCATGTGGCCTTGGGCAAGCCACTTAGCCCCATTGCCTTGAAAAATCTAAAAAATTTAAATCCAAAAAAGTGCTGCTATGAATATTTTTATATATATTGGACTTTTGTGAATTTGCTATCTTTGAGATATGTCTAGAAGTGGGAATCAATATTTTTAACATATTTCTGGCATAATTCCAAATTGGTTTTCACAGCTCCACCAACAATTTATTAGAATGCCTACCTTTTTGCAGCTAATACTTCCATCATTATCTGTTTCCCTTTTTTTTTCATTTTTACCAGGTCTCAGGGTATGAGTTAAAACCTCTTAGCTGTGAGCCAGAACTTCACAGCTGTTTGTTTTGTTTTGTTTTGTTTTGTTTTTAGTTGGTTTTTTTTTTTTTTACAAGGCAATGGGGTTAAGTAGCTTGCCCAAGGCCACACGGCTAGGTAATTATTAAGTGTTTTAGGCCGGATTTGAACTCAGGTACTCCTGACTCCAGGGCCGGTGCTCGATCCACTTTGCCACCTAGCTGCCCCTTCACAGCTGTTTTGATTTGCATATCTCTTTTTAGTGATTGGGGCAATCTTTCATGTGGTATTAACAATTTACCTTTTTTTTTTTTTTGACAATTACTTTGGGCCATTTTTCCAATGGAATCTTATGTAATATCAGTTCCTCACACAAATATTTGAAGCACAGTGTTCCCCCCCCCATTTTTAGTAGTCCAAAATTTCCCAGTTTTCTTAAATTTTTTTGATTTTAGCAGTTCTATAAAAACTTTTCAGTTTCATCTGAAATTTAAAATATAAATTGATTAGTGGATTTTCTTAGCATTTTTACTAGTCTCATTAGTCAGCTGCCTTTTTTTTCCTTTGTTGAAATTATTTCTTTTTGTCTCATATCCTTTAGAGCAGATGTGTCCAACTTGAGGTCCTCTGGCTGCACTTGGCCCTCAAAGTCCACTCATGCAGCCTTATTCCATTTTATTATACTCATTAGTAATCTGAGCTATGTTGTGGTCATAAATAAATATTAAATTCTTGACAAGTTTTTGTTGGGTGATGTAGCCCAGAAGAGCTAAAAGGTTATATGTTCCATGCTTTAGCGTTTTTTTTCCTCTGAATTGATTTCCTCAATAGAATTTAGACTATACTTGTTCTTTGTCTGAATGCTTTTAAGTCTGCTTTCCTTTACTTTAGGAGAGAGTATCATTTCCTGCACAAAAGGTTTCCATCATTTTCATGGACAAATTCTTCCTGGTTAGTGAGAATTAAATTTAGAATAGAATTTCTCCTTATTGGTTCCTCCACATCTTATGCATATACAAATAATATTCTAGCTTTTCTTGTGTTCTTTTAAAATTCTTTGCTTTTCTAAAAGAATATTTGAATCCCACTATAACTCAATAATAATGGAGATGTCAAAATTGTGTCTTTTTAATAGGTACATATATCTTTTTTTTTTTTTAGGTTTTTTGACAAGGCAAATGGGGTTAAGTGGCTTGCCCAAGGCCACACAGCTAGGTAATTATTAAGTGTCTGAGACCGGATTTAAACTCAGATACTTCTGACTCCCAAGGCTGGTGCTTTATCCACTACGCCATCTAGCCACCCCTAGGTACATATATCTTGCTTCCATATCCTTATTGTTTGTCTCTGTTTTTCCAACCTGTCACCCTTTTCTGACTTTACTTTTTCCCCCTTCAGAGTCTTAGCCGTAGAGTTTGCCAGATCAGTAGGGCATTGTCCTTAATCCTTGAATGATCTTGATTTCATTTCCTCAAGTTAATGAGCTGCCAGTGTTCAGTCTGGTGCCACCCAAACCACCTTCCCTCTTCACCCTTATTCCTAAGCTACTAAATACTGCTGGAAAAAGTCATATAGCCAGACCTATGAGGTTCACCACAAATTCTAGTTATCTAACTTTCCCTGGGTCTATAATATTTAATGGAAATCCTTTTTTCTTTTCTTTTTAATGGTCTCTGGTTATCTCTCCACACTCACTCCCCATGGCCTCTGTTGCTGACTTTGTCTTTTAAGTCCCCAACACCCTCTTCTCAGTAGGTGACATTGTTTCCTATTATAGAGAAATTTGAGTCCATTCATTATAAACTCTCTTAGCTCTGTTATACATTTGAAAACATTTATACAGTTTCTATTTATTTTCTCCAGTCTGAGACTATGAACTGGCCCTTCTTTTGAAGACTAACCTTTCTCTTTCTTCCTTTGATTCCCTTCTGTGCAACTTTTAACATCTTGCCTTTATGTCATTCCTTCTCTCATTTTCAGTCTCTCCTCTCCTGTTCCTGGCTGCCAATCTCTAGAGCTAGCTTTTATCCTATAGCTCTCCCTGTTATCATTGCTAAGTATCTGGAATGGAATCTTTACACTTGTTGCCCCCATTTCCTTCCTACTGACTTCTCTTTCCTTTGCTGTCTGATTTCATACCTGATTGCTCTACTGCTGTCTCTTTTTTGACCAGTGATTTCTTAATTGTGAAGTCCAGTGGTCTTTTTCATCTCCTTTGAGTTTTCTGTGACTTTGGAAACTCTTTCCTTACCTCCCCCTTCTCAAAATTTTTTCTTCTCTTAGCTTTTAGGTCACTATTCTCTCCTAGGTCTTTCCTTATCTGGTTGATCTTTCCTCCTTTTTTTTTTCCTAGAACACAGTCTATTTAGTGCTCTCTAAATGTGAACTATTCAGCTTCCATTGGTTCAATTAACACTTTATGCAGATGACCACCAGATCTACAAATCTAGTCTTATCTCTCCCTTCTATTCCATTCTTCATCTCCCATTGATGACTAACATTGACTACCTGAATGTTCTGTTGGCCCTTCAGATTCAACATGTTCAAAACTAAATTCATGGTGCTTGGAGATTAAAAAGAATTGACTATGACATAAAAATGAAAGGCGGGCAGCTAGGTGGCGTTGTGGATAAAGCACTGGCCCTGGAGTCAGGAGTACCTGGGTTCAAATCTGGTCTCAGACACTTAATAATTACCTAGCTGTGTGGCCTTAGGCAAGCCACTTAACCCCATTTGCCTTGCAAAAAAAAAAACCTAAAAAAAAAGAAAGGAAACATCTTGTTAGTTTGAAAAAAGAAAACGTATTTGAACTTATCTTAAACACCCCTTCCCATTTGCCATGAGTCCTTCCTTTCTAAACTTCCCTTCATTTTACTACCATTCAACCTCTTGGTCGCCCAACTTCATAACCTTAGAATAAATCATGTTTGATTCTTCCTTTTACCTCACCTTCCGCATCCATTTAATTGCCAAGACCAGTTATTTCTAACTCCACAATTTCACCACCGTAATTCAGACCTGGACTCTGATAAAATCTCCTTATTGCTTTCTCTGCTTCCAGTCCATCTTTTGCACAGCTGCACATGTGACCATATCACTCTTCTGATCCAAAGACATTCTATAGGTTGCTCTTTCCCTTAGGAAGTCCTCATTCTGAGTTTAAAGTTTGCTTCCATTTTTTTTCCCCTGCCCTATCTTTCTACATTTAATCAAATGGAACTCAACATGCCAATTTATGACTCTTTGCATTGATTCATCATGTCCTGTTTCTGGAACATTTCTACCCTTTGGAGCTCAACTTGGGTGATAACACTTGTGTGAAACCTTTCTGATCTCTCTTTCTGTTTCTTACCACTTTGCATTATTCTTAGGGCTCTTTTCTTTACCCCATCTTTAGACCATTTTGATTTTCCCTTTGCCTTTTTGTTCAGGACCACTTTAGTATTTTTTTTCAGCTCCTTGAAATCATGGACTTTTCTTTATATTTTTAATCTAGCACTTTAAATTCAACGGATGTTTTCTAAATATGTTTTGAACTGAATCTAATAGGGATGAATCAAGACTGATAACTACCAGGAGGTTGCAGGGTACAGTTTGCTGGAATCAGTCTGGGAGAGATTCTTGGAGAGTCAGAAGTTATTGGGGGGTGGCTAGGTGGTGCAGTGGATAGAGTACCAGCCCTAGAGTCAGGAGTACCTGAGTTCAAATCTGGCCTCAGACACTTAATAATTATCTAGCTGTGTGGCCTTGGGCAAGCCACTTAACCCCACTGCCTTGCCAAAAAAAAAAAAACCTTAAAAAAAAGAAGTTATAAAGGAAAAAGAAGGAACTTGGTTGCTTGAGAAGAGGCAATAACATTTGAATATCCAGAGGTAAGTATGAGGGCCCTATTTTCTTATTTTTCCTTTACTATTCATTCCAGGAGCTGCTGAAGGAGACTCGAAAGGAATATACTCTTCGAGCTGTAGAGCTGCTCTACTCCATCTTCTGCTTGGACATGCAACAAGTCACACTGATCCTGTTGGGTCATATCCTTCCTGGCCTTCTCACAGATTCTGCCAAGTGGCATAGCCTCATGGATCCCCCAGGCACAGCCCTGGCCAAGTAAATTTCTCCCCTCCTCATTCCCATATCCTGTGACTTCAGATCAGTCCTGAAAAGAGATCCTGTCCCCTCCATGTCACAACAGAGAGGATCAAGTGTGAATTCAGCCTCATTGAACTCATTCTTTACTGTTAGTTTGGGTTTACATAGAAGATTCAGAGATCCTTACCCATTTCCTACTGAACTTCCTCTTCTCTCCTCCTACTTCACAATTATTTGTTTAGGCTGGCAGTGTGGTGTGCCCTGAGTTCATACTCTTCTCACAAGGGGCAGGCATCTTCCCGACAGAAGAAGAGACACCGAGAGGACATTGAGGTGAGAATTTACAAATAACTATAATCCAAAGTGATAGATAACAAATGTAGCCCAAAACTGGTACCCTTGACTCAGAAGTATCTCTTTTAATTGCTAAAAATGAATATAAAGCTGAAGCAGGGATTTAATCTCTCCAACTAAGACTCTCCAACTAAATTCTAATGAGGATGATGCCCTTTGGAAGGCTCTTCTAATATGAAAGGGAGCAAATGTTTTCCATCCCATCATTCCCCCCTTTTTTTTAAGTTTTTTGCAAGGCAGTGGGGTTAAGTGACTTGCCCAAAGTCACACAGCTAGGTAATTATTAAGTGTCTGAGGCCGGATTTGAACTCAGGTCCTCCTGATTCCAGGGCCAGTACTCTATCCACTGTGTCACCTAGCTGCCCCTTCATTCCCTCTTTAAGAGAGAAAAGGAAGGTGAAAACAGTAGCCAGGAGGATTTCTAAATGTGGAAGGTTAAAAGAAGGTCTTTCAAAGCAGGATCCTCATAGCTGAGTTTTTTCTACTTTTCTGAAGTTGGAGGGCCTTTCATGGGAGTAGGAATTGGGAAATGGATCTATTGATTAGTTTCCTTAGCATGGTGTTTATTTTTGAATGATATTACTGCTCTTAACCCCATTCCCTAGGATTACATCAGCCTCTTTCCCTTGGATGATACACAGCCATCAAAGTTGATGCGACTTCTAAGTTCCAATGAGGATGATGCCAATGTTCTCTCTAGTCCTAGTGAGTATGAGAATTTGGTTAGCATAGGCAGGGCCTGAGCACCCTAGAAATAAATGATGATGATGTGGGGTTAAGTGGCTTGCCCAAGGCCACACAGCTAGGTAATTATTAAGTGTCTGAGGTTGGATTTGAACTCAGGTACTCCTGACTCCAGGGCCGGTGCTCTATCCACTGCGCCACCTAGCTGCCCCTGTCCTTCATTCTTGAAAAAGACCATGACATCAAGGAAGTGATGTCATGACAAGCATGTGAATTGGATTTGAGTGAGGGGGCGCTGTGCTAAGTTCCCAGCCTCACTTTCTCCTCCAGAGCCATCTGGGTCCAGTGGCCAGATATGGATCAGGATGACTAGAGATGGCCCTGGATGTGAGGTAATCAGGGTTAAGTGACTTGCCCATGGTCACATAGCTAGCAATGGTAAGTGTCTGAGACTGGATTCCACCAATTGTTCTCCTGACAGTGCTATATCCACTGTGCCACCTGGCTGCCCTTAGAAATAAATGATAGAAATAGATAGCAAACTTTCTGCCAGATTCCTTTGAGGGAACTTTCAGTTTCCCTCCACAGATGTTTAGGATTAGTAGGATAATAGGATTAAAGCTGAAAGTCATTCTTCCAGATGGTGTTCTCCCCTGTGTAGCCAGCCATTGGTGGTATTTTTCCAGTCAGTTCTATATTAGGTGTCTTTGACTCTGTCATCTTTGGCCTTCATGACCAGGTTTGCCTAAGAAAAAGAGTGAAGCACAAGGACTTGTGGCCTGGTCTCTCCTGGGCCTGTGGAGACATGCTAGTGTTAGTACTTGCCTGGTTTTGCTAGAAATTGCCTTCATCCTGCTGGCTGTGCCTGAGTCGCCTAAGGAGATGCAGCCTATGTTTTGAGAAGCTTCAGATTCTGAGAATAAGCAGATTCCTTAGCTTCTCTTTTTCACTGTGCTTCTCATCTATATCACTTTCCTACCTCCTGGCAGCTTGCTCACACACCAGATTTTTCCTCTTTGCTAGAAGACAGGATGGTATTTTATGTAAAGGACCTTGAATGCTAAGCTAAAAAAAAGTCTAAACTTGGACTCTCTCTGTAAGTTCCTCTTTAATTCTAACAGGGACAAACTAGGCACAGTGGTCTACAAGGGAGCTTTCCTTCTCCCGTCTTCCTCTTCCTTTTTGGAATGAGACAGGGGTAGCAAAGGATTTAGAGGCCAGGAGTGATATGACTAGATCTGTACATAAAGTAGCTTAACTCAGCATTGCTATGAAAGAGATGGAACAAGTAGATTAACTCAGCATTGCTATGGATGAAATGGAAAGTGAAGCCATAGGAACTCTGAGAAATCCAGGATTGGGATTAAGATTTTTAAAAGAAAGTTATGAATTAATCAAACCTCAAATAAAGTGAGCATTGCTGAATATGTGTATCTATGTGCATTTTATGTGTGTATACCCACACCGAGATAAGATTATACCTGAAACAGCAGGCATGTAATGGCAAGGAGATGCTGAATTACTCTTATCATTAGGAATAAAGAAGAATATGTGAGTGCCTGAGGGACAGGTGAAGTAGTATTAGAAAGACATTGTAATTGTTAGCATGTGACAGATTGAAGAGAAACAAAGATAACCCTGAGGTTTTGAACACAGGAGGCTGGTTGAAAGTTGTATCACAGGGGCAGCTAGGTGGCGCAGTGGATAGAGCACCGGCCCTGGAGTCAGGAGGACTTGAGTTCAAATTCAACCTCAGACACTTAATAATTACCTAGCTGTGTGGCCTTGGGCATGCCACTTAACCCCATTGCCTTGCCAAAAAAAAAATGTTACATCACCGAAAGAGGAGCAGCTTTGGGTGGGACAGTGTGGTGAAAGAGATGATACACATCCAAAAAGAACTGTTTTAGGCAGTTGGAAATGTCTCTAAAGCTCTGTAGAGAGGAAGGGTTAAGGATAGAGGATAGATATTTAAGAGTCATGTGTAAAGATAAGAGTGAACTGCTAAGACAGAGAATGAAGAAAGAAGAGGCTGGAGCAGAGTCTTAGAATCCCCTTACACTCCAGGCCTTGAGAGAACCATCAAAGAATACTTCTAAAGAATATGACCAAGGGAAGACAATGAGGATGGTGAGAAAACTGGAGGGTATTGAGGAACCTGGAGAATGGAAGATGTAGAAGGGACTTGATAGCTGCTTAATTGAGGGACTGTCTGTGAGAGAGGACAGTTCAGTCTTACTCTTCCTGGCCCTGGAAGGCAGAAGTAGGAGAAATCTGTAAAAGGCACCAGAGGCAGATTTTGGTTTAGTCTAAGGCAACATTTTATAATAATCAGAGCAATCCAAAAATGGAGACTGAGCTCCCCATCAGTGCACATCTTGAAGTAGAGGCTCACTGTTTTCTTGTTGGGAAATCTTTTGTTCAGATCCTCATTGGCCTGCATTAGCATCTGAGGCCTGTGATTGTGACAAAGGAGACAGGAAAGGAGTGAGTAGAAGGGAGGGAGGGCAGAAAGAAAACCAGGAGAGTGGTGTTTGAATGCAAGGAAGAAGGGGGTGGGAGTGGGGAAATGGAGGCAGATAATCCCTGAAGGAGAAAGACTGAGAAAAGGCCATGGGATTGGGCAGTTTGGAAGTCTTTGTTGACCTGAGAGGGTGTTCAGAAAAGCAGTGGGACAGAAAACAGGCTTTCCCCAAAGGAGGTTGTTCTAGAGTCTAGTCATAGGAACACAAGTTCTTGTAAGGAGCTGGGCAAAGGGAAGTGACCTGATGGCCAGGGTTTTCTAGGTTTTGGTCCCTGAGCTAGTTCTGTCCCTGGGATCTGGTAATCTTCCTTCTCTTTCTTACTGACTGCGAGAGAAACCAGGGGACTTTTTAAAAATATTTATATCATTTATTTTCACATTACTACAATAGTCTTATAAAAGTAAGCATAATCCCCCTCCCCCCAGCCACATACACACACACACACACACGTAGAGATACATTAAGAAAGATAAAGCGAGAGAAAAGAAAAGAATTACTTCATACTGTGTTCAGATAGCACAATACCTGTTTCTGGGATGGATCGCATTCTCTTTTTTTTATATTCGACCCTTTAATTATCTTAAGAGAAGTAAAGTTTTCAAGAATTAGAAATGCTTTATCTTCTTTTTTGATAATCTTGAGTAACATGTTTTATTTTTTCCTTCCCTTTTTCATTTACCTTTTTATGGAATTCTTGAGTCACTCTGGTGATTGAATTCTCTGTTCAGTTCTGGTCTTTGTGTCAGGAAATTCTAGAAGTCCTCTATTTCATTGAACATCCATCTTTTTCCCTGACCATATATGCTGAATTTTGTAGGATGGTATATTCTGGGTCATAAATCCCAAGTCCTTTGCTCTCCGATATATGTTATTCCAGGTCTTCGATGCTTTAGTGTTGAGACTGATAGGTCCTTTGTATTTCCTTGGTATTTGAATTGTTTTCTTTTTGCTGCTTTCAGTGTTCTCTCTCTTTTATTTGGGAGTTTTGAAATTTAGCTATAACAGCCCTTGGAATTTTTATCCTGGGATCTCTTTCCCAGGGTTCTATGGATTTTTTCAATGGTTATGTTGTTTTCTTATTCTAGCAGATTTGGACAGTTTTCCCTTATAATTTCCTGCATGATGTTTTCCAGGTTCTTTTCTGATCTAGGCTTTCTGGTAGTCCAACAGTTTGTAGGATCTATTTTCCAGGTCATTTGTTTTCCCTAAAAGATACTTTGCATTTTCTTCAACTTTTTCAGCCTTTTTATTTTTTTTATGGAATCTTATAGTCTTGCAGATTTATTGGTTTCTATTTGTTAAATTCTAATTTTTAGGGTTTTTATTTTCTCCAATTAGCTTTTGTATTTTTTTTTCCATTTGGTTATTTTTACTTTTGAAGGAGTTGATTTCTTTGGTCAATTTTTCATAATTTTCTTGCATGAATTTCATTTCTTTTTTTTCCTTCCTTTCTTTGGTTTTTAAAATCTTTTTTAAGCTCTTCGATGAGCTTTTTTGAGTCCAATTTATAGACTGTTTTGATACTTCCCCTGTGAGTGATTTTTCACTGATTTCTTCAGACATGGTGTTGCTGTCATCTGTCTGTAAAGTAGTTTTCTATAGTGAGTGCTCTTTTAGCTTTTCTGCTCATCTTTGTTGTTTTAGTTCTGCTCCTGGAGTATAGGGAGTATAGGTCCAAGCTTTTTTTGTTTTTTTGGTTGGGGCTGGAGTCTGATCCCTGGCTTGTCATTGGTCAAGATACTGCTTATGCAGTCCAGGCCTTGCCTTTGCAGAGGTTTGTTTCCTCCTTTATGTCCAGGTTCTAACTTAGCAGTGGTTTGTTCCTGACCCAGTCCTATCTTTTACCCTGGTTATCCCAGGGTTCAGACTTGGTTGGGGTTGGAATCCTCCCTGCTGGCTTGCTATCTAACTTCTGGGACTTGTGCTGTTGTTAAGCTGTCAACTAGATTGCAGCTGGTTTTCCCTGCTCTCCTGCCTCTTGGATTTTACTTCTCCTTTTCCCCCAAACAGACAGACCTTCATTGAAACACCTCCACAATGTCTATCATTGAAAATTTCTTTGAATCTTATATCTTTTTCTTGAATGGGATATGTAGTTTGAATGTCAGAGTAGAGGCTTCATTTATCTTTGGTAGGGGAAATCTCTGGGAATATGTCAGCTTCATGCCACCATTTTGGCTCTGTCCTGGAAGCCTGCCTGGATTGCATTCTCTATCATAGAATGATTCTTTATCATAAGTCCATCAGAGGAGTTGCTTCAATATTTTTCCCCCCACAGTTGCTATTGCTAACTGTTTCCCTCCATTCTATTCTTCCCCACTCCCATTTATTCTATTTTCTTTCTCTCCTTTCACCCTGTCCCTCCTTAAAAGTGTATTATAAAAAAAAGTATATTATATCTGACTACCTTCTCCCATGATCTTCTTTCTTTTCTGTCACCACCCCCCCTCCCTTCCTTCCATCTCCTTCCTCTCCTTTTCCCTCTAGGGTAAGTTAGATTTCTATAGCCTATTGAATATACATGTTATTTCCTCTCTGAATCACTTTTTTTTTTTAAGTTTTTGCAAGGCAATGGAGTTAAGTGGCTTGCCCAAGGCCACACAGCTAGGTAATTATTAAGTATCTGAGGCCAGATTTGAACTCAGGTACTCCTGACTCCAGGGCCAGTGCTCTATCCACTGTGCCACCTAGCTGCCCCTTTGAACCACTTCTGATGAGAATGAAGGCTCCTTCATTTCCCCCTCACCTTCCCCCCTTCCACTCCATTGAAAAAAACTTTCTTGACTCTTTTATGTGAAATATCTTAGCCCAGTCTACCTCTCCTTTCATTTTCTCCCAGTACATTTCTTTTTCACTCATTGACTCCATCTTTATAATATATTTTACCTTCATATTCAACTCTCTCCTGTGCCTTGTCTATATATGCTCCTAACTGCTCTAATAAATGAGAAGGCTCCTATGAGTTACAAGTATCTTCTTCCCATGCAGGAATACAAGCAGTTCAGTATCATTAAATCCCTCACAATTTGTTCTTCCCGTCTACTCTCTCTATGCTTCATCTGAGTCCTGTATGTGAAGATCAAACTTTCTGTTCAGCTTTGGTCGTTTCAACAGGAAAGTCTGAAAGTCAGTGTGGGGACTTCTTAATCCAAGGATTGAAACTCCTTTTCCTCCCTTTTTGTGTCCATTCCTCTGAACCTCATTTGTTCAGCTTCCTTCTCTTTGACCCCCATGCCCTGAGAGAAGGAGAAGGCTCCTATAAGTGAGAGCTGATGGCCCCGCAAATTCACTCACCAGGTTCTAGGGCTTTAGTTTTTTTCCACACAGATTATAAACACAATGTAAATTGTCACTGTGGGTAACTCCATTCTCTTTCTCCCTTGTCCTCATCCAGTACTTGGCTCCAGAGGTTTCATTCTTCCCCACACTCTATGATCTCCTCAGTATGGATGACCTTTGGGGGAGAGGGCCCTTCCTCCCCTCTCTGATCCACTCTTGCTTTGATTTCATTTTCTTTCCATTATGCTATTGTGGTACCATTTCCTCATCTCCTCCATGAGACCTCCTCCATGAGACCTCCTATCAACACTCAGGAATTGTACCCCTCTGGGAGTTTCTCTTAGACCAGGGAGTGAGGAAGGGGCGTATACATTCACTTAGGGTCTTTCCTGGCACCTTTCAACAGAATGGGGTTCATGTCATCAGTCAGCCAGGAAGGGAGGCTGGGAGGCATCAGACTTTGAGGAGGGCTCCCTTTGGGGGAGAGGGTTTTAAGCAAACAGTATCTTCACCTCTGCTCTCTTGCCCCCACTCTACAGCTGACCGGTCCATGAGCAGTTCTCTCTCAGCCTCTCAGCTACACACGGTCAATATGAGAGACCCTTTGAACCGAGTCCTTGGTAAGTTCCTTTTCTTTCCTAAGCCTGATTAACCAAATCATCTCTTCCCTTCTATCCTCCTGTCTCTTCCTTTTTATCTTCTCTTCTGTCACTTGTCTTCTTGTCCTTCTTCCTGACCCTCATCTGTTCTCTTCTTCTCCTGATCTCTCTTTTCCTCTTGCTCTCTTCTTGCTTCCCTTCCTTATGCTTCCTCTTCAGCTCCAGAGTTTCTTTCAACCTTTGTGCCTTTGACTCTGCCCCTCTTGTCTCTCTCCCTGCATAGCAAACCTGTTTCTGCTCATCTCCTCCATCTTGGGGGCCAGGACAGCAGGCCCTCACACCCAGTTTGTGCAGTGGTTCATGGAGGAGTGTGTGGACTGCCTGGAACAGGGCAGCCGAGGCAGTATCCTGCAGTTCATGCCTTTCACTACTGTAAGTTGGGGGGCAGAGGTAAAGGATGGGAGATTGGAGGTCCTGTGCTGCCCTTTAGAGCATTGTTCTTCATCTCATAATGTTCCACTGAGTGGAAAGAGCTGATAACTCTGCTTTTTGGTGTTGGAGAGTGAATTTGGGGAGATATGGGCAGTGTACTGGACAAGTACACTATAGAGGAGATGGGGGCTACTTTCTTCTAATATTCCACTGCAGGGAAACAGCTGTAATTGCCTCTATTTCTCTATGGCAGGTGTCAGAATTGGTCAAGGTGTCAGCCATGTCCAGCCCCAAAGTGGTTCTGGCCATCACAGACCTCAGTCTCCCTCTGGGCCGACGGGTGGCTGCCAAAGCCATTGCTGCACTCTGAGAAAGTGGAAGAGATGAAGCACTTTTTTTTTTAAATTAAATTTGAGGAATGGAAGAAACTAAAGAACAGAGAGAGCTGAAGAAGAGACTTCAGCAAATGAGAGACCAAGGAACTCTCCTAGTGTGATGACTAAGATTATTAATCTAGGAGGATTTTTTGTGTCCCTCCTCTTAGCACCCATCTATCCCCTGTCTGTTCTTTTCTGTCCCTGGTTCACTTCTTTCTCCCCCTACCAAGAATTTTCATTTCTGCCTCCAATGGCTTCCTTGGGCATTGGTGCTTTAGTGGACCTTTATTATCTAAGGAATAAATTCCCATTCCTCAGGACAGAACTGTGGCTCCTGTTATTATGAATGGATCATCCTTTCACCCCCACTTCTTTTTTTTATATATATTTAAATTTTATTTTTTTATTCTTATTTTGTACAAATTTTTTTTACATTAATAAAATATTCTTGTTTAAGAGTAAATGAAATACCCCCTCCCCCCCATGAATATAGACTTGCTTGAGCGATAAAGTAAAAGGGAGAGAAAAAAATTAAAATAAAAAAAATAGTAATAATTGTAGGTATGGCCAGGTGGCGCAATGGACGAAACACTAGCCCTGGAGCTACGAGCACCGGAGCCCACATCCAGCCCCGTAGACCCAACAATCATCCAGCCATGTGACATGCAAGCCACCTGATCCCCACTGCCCTGCAAAAACCAAAAAGAAAAAAAAAGACCCAAAATAAAATAAAATCATAATAATAATAGTAGGGGTGGCTGGGTGGCAGACAGAGCATTGGCCCTTGAGCCAGGAGCACCCGGGTCCAAATCTGGCCTCAGACACCCAAAGATCACCCTGCTATGTGGCCCCAGGCAGGCCACCCAGCCCCATTTGCCCTGCACCCTCCCCCAAATAATAATAATGATAATAATAAAAAAATGTGCTTCAGTCTTTGTCCCAATACCAACAACTCTGTCATGGGTGGATCACATTCTTTATGCTAAGTCCATCACAAAAGTTACTTCCATATTTTTCCAACGTTGCCATTGCTGATTGCAACTCCCTCCTTTCTTATTTCTCCACTACCATGTACTATATTTTCTCTCTCCTTTCACTCTGACTCTGCTGTAGGGTAGCTGAGTGGCACAGCAGACAGATCCCTAGTCCTGGGGCCAAGAAGCCCTGAGGCCCCCTACCACCCCTTAGGCCCAGAATCCACCTGGCCCTATGGTCCTGGACAGGCCTTCCAATCTTAGCCCCTTGCAAGAAGTAAAAAAGAAAATGTGTTATATCTGACCACTCCCCCCATGGTCCATCCTCTCCTCCATCATTCACATCCCTACCCCTTCCCCCTGCTCCCCCCTCCTTCTTACTCCAGATGTCTATACCCCATTGAGTATATATGCTGTTTCCTCTCCTAGCCACCTCTTATGAGAGCAAAGGTTCCCTCATTCCCCCCTGCCTCTCCCCTTCCATATCATTGCAATAGCTCATTGTAATAAAGAAAAATCTTAAATGAAATACCTTGGGGCCGGTTAGGTGGCATAGTGGATAAAGCACTGGCCTTGGAGTCAGGAGTACTTGGGTTCAAATCTGGTTTCAGACACTTAATAATTACCTAGCTGTGTGGCCTTGGGCAAGCCACTTAACCCCATTTGCCTTGAAAAAAACCTAAAAAAAAATATCTTGGCCTATTCCCCCTCTCCTTTTTCTTTCTCCCATTACATTTCCCTTTTTTCTACTGACTCCATTTTTACACCATATTTTATCTTTGAATTCAGCTTTCTCCTGTGCTTCAACTATAAAAGCTCCCTCTACCTGCTTTGTTAGCTGAGAAGGTTCATATGAGTATTATCAGTGTCATTTTTCTATGCAGGAATACATGCAGTTCATCATCATTAAGTCCCTCATATTTTCCCCTTCTCCTCCAATCTCCATGCTTCATCTGAGTCCTGTATCTGAAGATCAAACCTTCTGTTCAGCTCTGGCCATTCCAACAGGAACATTTGAAATTCCCCTGGTTCATTGGAAGTCCATCTTTTTCCCTGGAAGAGTACATTCAGCCTTGCTGGGTAGTTCATTCTTGGCTGCATTCTAAGCTCTTTTGCCTTCCGGTATATTATATTCCAAGCCCTCCGAGCTTCCAATGTAGTTGCTGCTAAGTCCTGTGTAATCCTGACTGCAGCTCCACGATATTTGAACTGTGTCCTTCTGGCTGCTTGTAATATTTTCTTTTTGACTTGGGAGTTCTGGAACTTGGCTATAATATTCCTAGGGGTTGGTTTTTTTGGGGGGATCTCTTTCTCAGGGTGATTGGTGGATTCTCTCCATTTCTATTTTGCCCTCTGCTTCTAGAATATCAGGGCAATTTTCCTGTAGTAATACTTTGAAAATCATGTCAAGGCTCTTTTCCTGATCATGACTTTCAGGTATTCCAATAATTTTTAAATTATCTTTCCTAAGTCTGTTTTCCATATCAGTTGTTTTTCAATGAGATATTTCGCATTTTCTTCTAATTTTTCATTTTTTTGGTTTTGAAGTATTGATTCCTGATTTCTGGTAAATTCATCAATCTCCCTGAATTCTATTCTTTGTCTGAAGGATTTGTTCTCCTCAGAGAGTTTTCTTATCTCTTTCCATCTGGCCAATTTCGCTTTTTAAAGCATTCTTCTCAATAACTTTTTGAACTGTTTTATACATTTGACCTAAGCTGGATTTTCTTCAGCATTTTTTTGGAAATACCTTGACTAAGCTGCTGACTTCATTTTCATATTTTTCCTGCATCTCTCTCATTTCTTTTCCCAGTTTTTCTTCTAACTCCCTCATGTGATTTTCAAAGTCTTTTTTGAGCTCTGTCATAGCCTGAGCCCAATTTCTGTTTTTCTTGGAGTCTTTAAATGTAGGAGCTTTTGTTTCCTCATCTTCAGACTGAGTATATTGATCCTTCTTGGGATCATAGATAATGTATTTCTCAGTGGTGTTCCTCTTTTTTCTCTGCTTGTTCATTTTCCCAGCCTGGGCCTGGTTTTGGGGTGCTTCCTGAGCTTTTGGGACACTCCCACAAGGGTCTCAGTGTGTAAGGCTCTGTCCTCCCTCCTGGTCTGTGAATAACCATATGTGCTCCTGTCTGCCACAGGCATGAGGTGGAGGGGGCTGCTGTTCTATGGGGGGCCTAGACTGTGATAAGGATCTGAATGTGTTCAGAGCTCCAGAGTCCTGTTCCAGGGGCAGAGGACAGAGCTCTGCAGTCTCTCTTCTCTCCCCTCCCTCAGCTCAAGGGGCTCATGCCCTGGAGGCTCCTGCTTACCAGCTCCGCCTGTTTCTGTTTCCAGATCTGTGCTCGCTGTGGCAGAGGTCCCCCGCTGTTCCCCCACTTTGTGCCCGGTGCTCCTCGGGTTGTAGCTCAGGAGACTCCCCCGCTGCTGTGAGCTGGGGCTCCCAGAGCCCTGGGGCTGCCTCTGGGAGGCTGAAGTTCTTTCGCTCTGGTGGGCCGCCCCTCTGACCCCGGGGAGCAGAGCCTTTCTGCTCTTTTCCAGGTTACCTTGAGTAGGAGAACTGCCTCACTGGGTCCCTTTGTGGGTTCTGTCTCTTGAAAGTTTAGTTAAGAGTCCTTAGTTTAGAAGTTTTATCAGAGAGCACCTAAGACTATCCTTTTCTTGTCGACATCTTGGCTCCGCCCCCCAAGATCTCACTCCCACTTCTAATTCTCTTCAATCAGCTTTCACTTTGTCACACACTTTGAATCATCCAGGACCACTATAGAAGGGTAACCACAATCCCTCCCATCTGTCGTGCACAGAACAAAGTCAGGCAACCTGAGTTTGAATCTTGGTGCAAACTCTTGCTATCTTGTCATGCCCTGCATGCTTTCCCTTCGTGGCTCTGTCTCTTGGAATTCCTGGCTTCTTTCAAAGCTCAACTCAGGTGCCAATTTTTTCACAAGACTTTTCCTGATCCACACCTCCTTTTCCCCAAAGTTGTTATTCCTCATTCTCTTTTGAAATTACTTTGTATTTATTTATGTATATGCTGTATCTTTGTCCCTTGAGAGCTGAGGCAGTTTTTGTTTTTTATTATTCCAGTGCTTGGCACAGTTTTTCATACCAGACCATAGGGAACTGCTGATAAGGAAATTCAAGGCTGTATTGCACAGTAGATTCTGAAGTGTTGACCTTGGAGGCAGAATGATAAAATTTCAAATCCTGCTTTGCATACTTCCTGGCTGTTTCATCCTGGGCAAATCACTTACCCTCTTTAAGCCTCAGTTTTCTCATCTGTAAATGGGGGATAATAAAACACCTACCTCAGTTAGTTGTGGAAATCAAGTAAGATAATGTATGTGAAGAGTTTTAATAGTCTTTTTTTCATTTTTTTAGATTTTTCAAAGCAATTGGGTTAAGTAACTTGCCCAAGGCTACACGGCTAGGTAATTAAGTGTCTGAGGTCAGATTTGAACTCAGGTACTCCTGACTCCAAGACTGGTGCTCTATCCACTGCATCACCTAGCCGTCCTGAGTTTGTTAGTCTTAAAGCCACAATAGAAATGCCAACAATTCAGCTCTCTCCTCATGAAAATTGGCATCTGCTCTGACAACCTATAATTTTAGAGAGTCTTTAAAAAGAGAGTTGTTTGAGGCATTGAGAGGTTATATGACTAGCCTGGACCACAGAACTAGCCAATTAGTCAAAGGCAGAACTTCATTGTAGGACCAAGACCTTTTCATCTGCTTCACCATGGTGCCTCTTTATTTTACACTTGTTAACTCTTAATCTTTGTTTACTGAATCATGTTTATGACCATGAAACAAGTCATGTAAATTCTCTGGGCCTCAGTTTCTTTAGCTGTAAAATGGGGATAATAAATACACAATACCTACTTCACAAGGTTGTTATTAGTAAGATGCTTTAAAAACACAGACAAGCTATTCTGTTCCTTGACCAGTCATTTCCTCCCATACTATATTACAGTGTTGTGTGGATTTTTTTCCCAGTAAGGATTGGAGTAGATGGTTGTTGAGGTCCCTTTTATCTAGATCCTGTGTTAACTTTCCCTTATATTACAGAATGGAAAACTGAGACCTAGAAAGAATAATCTACTTCTTTAAAGACTTTTGTTATTATTTTTTTGAGTTCTATAAAGTATTGCTTTGATAGTTTGATTTATGTTGCATTCAAACTGTAAGTTAACTTTAGGAGAATTATCATTTATATTATATTGGCACAGCCTTGAGTTTTGAATATTCTTCCAACTTTTTCTTTTGAATATTCTTTAAATATTCTTGCAACTATTTCCTTAGAAAAGAAAAGTAATGGTTAAGAATGAAGAGATAATAGCACCTCAAGCCTCAAACTATTATAAAACAACTGTCATTAAGATTATTTACTATTGTCTAAAAGAATAGAAAAATAGATCTATATAATCCAGAGAGAATTGGAAACATGGAGTTCAACCCCATATTTGATAAGTGGGAAGCGTTATTTTACTTATCTCTGTTAAAGATTTCTGGAAAAAGTTGGAAGTGGACTAGCAAAAATTATACTAAAAGTTATACTAAGTGTTTTACACTAAAATCCCACAATACGTTCAAGGCGAACGTATGACATTTATCATAGGAAAAATCCTCTTAAAAATTATAGAAGCAGCAGGTCATATACTTTTCATAAGCAGAAGTAGGAAGTATATTTATGCTGAAGCACAGAATAGAGGCAATTACAAAAGATTAGATAGGTAACTGAACTTTCTGCACAATTATTGCCATCTAGAATAAGAATGAAAATAGTCAAAAATATGTGTATAGTTTATCAAATTCTTCCCCCAATAAATGTGATTAAAGAATGTGAACAGTTCTCAAAGGAATTGTAAATTATGATCCTTATAATGTCATTGTCACTAATAATAAGAAAATAGAAATAAAAATTACCCTGAGGTTTTTACCTATTCAGATTTTTGAAAATGAGAGTAGTCAGTACATAGGACTTGTGGGAAGCTAGGTACACTAGGTCATTCTTATTGTAGCTTTCAATTGGGACAACCATTTTTGGAAAGCAAGTTAGAAATATGCAAATAAAGTATCTAAAAATGTTCATGACCATTTGACTCAGATTCCAGTATTAGGCTTTATACCCTGAGGAGACTATGGATAAGGAAATGATCTCTCAGGTGTGTCAAAATATTTATAGCAGCACTTTTTGTGGTAGCAAAGGATTGGCTACAATGTGGATGCTTATCCGTTGGGAAATAGAAAACAAATTGCTGCCTGTGATTTACTTTGGTATAAGAAACTATGAATATGATACATATGGAGAAGCATTGGACAATTCACAAGTTCTGATGCAGAGAGGGGCAGCTAGGTGGTACAGTGAATAGAGCACCAGCCCTGGAGTCAGGAGGACCTAAGTTCAAATGTGGCTTCAGACACTTAATAATTACCTAGCTGTAGGACGTTGGGCAAATCACTTAACCCCTTTCCCTTGCAAAAAAAAAAAATCTGTTGCAGAGAAAATCATAGCCAAGAAAAAAAATTGGCACTATGACTACTACAGTGAAAATGAAAGGAGCAAGCAAGGAACAACTGAGAATAAATGCTGCAAATTACAAAGAAGAAGAGAGATGGGAGGACACATAGCCCCATTCCACACCACCACCCCATCCCAACTAGTCAGAGGTTTTGGATACAGCACAAATGCATATATTTTCTTTTTTAATTTTCAGATATACTTTATTATGTCATTCTGTTTATTCACTTAATCGGCCTTTCAATCCAATACATTGTCCACTGGAAACTAACTGCATATTTTCAGACATTTTTTCTGTATAGATGACTTTTGCTATGTTTTTTTCCTTTTAAAAATATTTGTTAAGTGAGGAGACTTTCCAGAGGGAAATTGATACTGAGAAATTTTGATGTTACAAAAAAAAGATTTTTTTTAAAGCCTTGATTAAAGTGACAGTTCTTTAGAATTAGAGCTAGTACTGAATCCCTGATCACCTCTTTTCATTCAACCACATCCAAAAGGAAATAATCAGTTGGGCAGTTATTGAAAACCCTTCTCATTCCTCTAGACCCAACATCTCTTGATGTTATCCCTAAGACTTCATCATCTGTGACTTTATACTTTGAAAAGCAAAAGAGACATCTGGGCCTGTTCATAGGGAAAATTTCTCAGGATTGAAATCAGATTTGAACTCAGATACTCCTGACTCCAGGGCCAGAACTGTATCCACTTCCCCACCAAGCTGCCCCTATAAAAATCTTTAAAAGCCAAAGATAGGATTTATATTTGATTCTGGGACCAAAGTGACACCTTCCCCATTTTCATTGGCTGCCTAGAATGCTCTCGCCCTTATTTCCTATTTCATCCCTATCTTAGTTTTCTTGGCCTCCTTCAAGTCTTAATTAAAAGACTTCTTAAAGAAGCCTTTCCAAATTCTCCTTAATGTGAGAGGCTTCTGTCTGAGATTATCCAAAATTTGTCCTGTACCTATCTTGTTTAAACATAGAGGTTTTCATGTTATTCCTTCTCACTGCTTGGCAGACTCCTAGGAATTGGGGAAAGGGAAACTGAGGTAACAGTTGATGAAATTAGGAATATAGCTTTTTTTTTTAGAGAGAAAGTCAAGGGCAGAGCCAAGATGGCGACAAGAGGAGGATCTCTCTTAGGCACTCTCTCATAAAACTTATAAACTAAGGATTCTAAATTTTCAAGAATCCACAGAGGGATCCAGTGAGGCAGTTCTCCTACTCAAGGTAACCTGGAAAAGAACAGAAAGGCTCTGCTCCCCGGGGTTGGAGGGGCAGCCTGCCAGAGGGGTGGCCCACCAGAGGAAAAGAACTTTAGCCTCCTGGAGGCAGCGCCAGGGTGCTGGGAGCTGCAGCTCACAGCAGCAGGGGAGTTTCCTGACCTACTACCTGGGGGAGCACTGGGCGCAACTTGGGGGAACAGTGGGGAACCTCTGCCAGAGTGAGCATGTGAAGCCCAGCCCTCAGGGCACACAGTGAGCAGCCCAGATCCAGGAACAGGAAGCAGGAGCCCCCAGGGCATGAGCTCACTGAGCCTAGGGAGGGAGCAGAGAGAGACTGCCCAGCTCTGTCCTCTGTCCCTGGAACAGGACTCTGGAGTTCTGACCACATTCAAATCCTGATCGCAGTCTAGGCTCCCCCATAGAACAGAAGGGCCCCCCCCACCTCAGCCCCATGGCAGAGGGGGACACATATGGTCATTCACAGACCAGGAGGGAGGACAGAGCCTCACACACTGAGATCCTTCTGGGAGTGTTCCAAAAGCTCAGGAAGCACCCCAAAACCAGGCCCAGGCTGGGAAAATGAGCAAGCAGAGAAAAAAGAGGAACACCATTGAGAAATACATTATCTATGATCCCAAGAAGGGTCAAAATACTCAGTCTGAAGAAGAGGAAACACAAGCTCCTGCATCTAAAGACTCCAAGAAAAACAGAAATTGGGCTCAGGCTATGACAGAGCTCAAAAAAGACTTTGAAAATCAAATGAGGGAGTTAGAAGAAAAACTGGGAAAAGAAATGAGAGAGATGCAGGAAAAACATGAAAATGAAGTCAGCAGCCTAGTCAAGGAAATCCAAAAAAATGCTGAAGAAAATAGCATGCTAAAAACCAGCTTAGGTCAAATGTATAAAACAGTTCAAAAAGTTATTGAGGAGAAGAATGCTTTAAAAAGTAGAATTGGCCAGATGGAAAAAGAGATAAGAAAGCTCTCTGAGGAAAAAAAATCCTTTGGACAAAGAACAGAACTCAGGGAGATTGATGAATTTATGAGAAATCAGGAATCAATACTTCAAAACCAAAAGAATGAAAAATTAGAAAATGTGAAACATCTTATTGAAAAAACAACTGATTTGGAAAACAGATTTAGGAAAGATAATTTAAAAATTATTGGAATACCTGAAAGTCATGATCAGGAAAAGAGCCTTGACATCATTTTCAAAGAATTACCACAGGAAAATTGCCCTGATATCCTAGAAGCAGAGGGCAAAATAGAAATGGAGAGAATCCACCAATCCCCCTGAGAAAGAGATCCAAAAAAACCAACCCCCAGGAATATTATAGCCAAGTTCCAGAGCTCCCAAGTCAAAGAGAAAATATTACAAGCAGCCAGAAGGACACAGTTCAAATATCGTGGAGCTGCAGTCAGGATCACACAGGACTTAGCAGCAACTACATTAAAAGCTCGTAGGGCTTGGAATATAATATACCAGAAGGCAAAAGAGCTTAGAATGCAACCGAGAATCAACTACCCAGCAAAAAATGTCCTCTTCCAGGGAAAAAGATGGACTTTCGATGAACCAGGGGAATTTTAAATGTTCCTGTTGGAATGGCCAGAGCTGAACAGAAGGTTTGATCTTCAGATACAGGACTCAGGTGAAGCATGGAGATTGGAGAAGGGGAAAATATGAGGGACTTAATGATGATGAAATGAATGTATTCCTGCATAGAAAAATGATACTGATAATACTCATATGAACCTTCTCAATTAACAGAGCAGGTAGAAGGAGCTTTTATAGTTGAAGCACAGGAGAAAGCTGAATTTGAAGATTTAAAATATGGTGTAAAAATGGAGTCAAGAGAAAAAAAGGGAAATGGAATGGGAGAAAGAAAAAGGAGGGGGGGGATAGGCCAAGATATTTCATATAAGATTTTTCTTTATTACAATGATCTGTTGCAATGATATGAAAGGGGGAAGACAAGGGAGAATGAGGGAATCTTCACTCTCATCAGAGGTGGCTAGGAGAGGAAACAGCATATATACTCAATGGGGTATAGACACCTGGAGTAAGAAGCGGGGGTGACAGGGGGAAGGGGTGGTGATGTGAACGATGGAGGAGAGGATGAACCATGCGGGGAGAATGGTCAGATATAACACATTTTCTTTTTTACTTCTTGCAAGGGGCTGGGATTGGAAGGCCTGTCCAGGACCATAGGGCCAGGTGGATGCTGGGCCTAAGGGGTGGTATGGAGGCTCCGGGGCTCTTGGCCCCAGGACCAGAGATCTGTCTGCTGCGCCACTCAGCTACCCTACAGCAGAGTCAGATTGAAAGGAGAGAGAAAATATAGTACAATATGAAAGGAGGGAGTTGTGATCAGCAATGGCAACGGTAGAAAAATATGGAAGTAACTTTTGTGATGGACTTACCATAAAGAATGTGATCCACCCACAATAGAGTTGGTGGTATTGGAACACAGACTGAAGCACATTTTTTATCATTATTATTATTCTTTTTTCAGGGCAAATGGGGTTGGGTGGCCTGCCTGGGGCTGCATAGCAGGATGATATTTGGGTGTCTGAGGCCAGATTTGGACCCAGGTGCTCCTGGTTCAAGGGCCAGTGCTCTGCCACCCAGCCACCCCTACTATTATTTTTTTTAAGGTTTTTGCAAGGCAAATGTGGGTTAATTGGCTTGCCTAAGGCTACACAGCTAGGTAATTATTAAGTGTCTGAGACCAGTTTTGAACCCAGGTACTCCTGACTCCAAGGCAGGTGCTTTATCCACTAGACACCTAGCTGCCCCTGCCCCTACTATTATTACTATTTTATTTTATTTTGGGTCTTTTTTCTTTTTTTGGTTTTTGCAGGGAAGTGGGGTTGGGGTGGCTTGCATGTTGCACAGCTGGGTGATTGTTGGGTGTCTGGGGCTGGATTTGGGCTTGGGTGCTCCTGGCTCCAGGGCTGGTGCTCTGTCCACTGCACCACCTGGTCATACCTACAATTATTACTATTTTTTTTTAATTTTAATTTTTTCTCACCTCTTTACTTTAATCGCTCAAGTGAGTCTATTTTTTTGGGGGTAGGGGTATTTTGTTTACTCTTAAATGAGAATATTTTATTAATGTATAAAAACATTTGTACAAAATGAGAATAAATAAATATTAAATAAAAAATAGAAAGTCAATACATGAGACAACTTTTAAAAATTGAAAATAATAAGTTTTGGTCTACATTGAAACTCCACATTTAAACATATTCTCTGACATGGATGGTATTCTCCATCACAAGTCTTAGAATTGTCTTTGATTATTGTGTTGCTGAAATGAACCAGTCTGTCAGTTGATTATCATTCATTGTTGCTATTGGTGTGGTTCTGCTCACTTCACTCAGCTTTGGTTCATGCAAGTCTTTCCAGGACATTCTGGAATCCCATCCCTCATGATTTCTTACGGAACAATACTGTTCCATCACATACATATACTACAATTTGTTCAGCCATTCCCAATTCTTTGCCACTATGAAAAGAACTGTTATATTTTTATACATGTGGTTTTATCCTTTTTTTTGTGATCTCTTTGGATTATAGACTCAGTAGTAGTATTGCTGGATTAAAGGGTATGCACAGTTTTGTTTTGCTTTTTTTTGGGGGGGGAGGGTTGCAAAGCAATGAGTTTTAAGCAACTAGGCTAAGGTCACACAGCTAGGTAATTACTGTATTTGAGGGCGGATTTGAACTCAGGTCCTCCTGACTTCAGGGCTGGTGCTCTACCCATTATACAAACCGGATATGCACAGTTTTATTGCCCTTTGGGCATAATTCCAAATTGCTCTCCAGAAAGTTTATTACTCCACCAACAATATATTAGTATCCCAGTTTACCCACATTTCCTCCAACATTAATCATTTTCCTTTTTAGTCATATTGATCAATCTGATAGATGTGAAGTGGTACCTCAGAATTGTTTTAATTTGTATTTCTCTAATCAAAATTGATTTAAAACATTTTTTCATATGAACATAGATAGCTTTAATTTCTTCTAAGAATTGCCTTTTCATATCCTTTGACCATTTTATCAATTGGGGAATGACTTGGAATACAACTATTTCTAGCAGGAATCTTTGTTTTTCATATAAGAGATTGATTTTTGGGATCCTAGTGAAGGCAAGAAAGTATTTTATGAGAGTGTGGTGAAAGTGGAAATGTGGTAGAGGGAAGCAGAATTTGTAAAGTTGAGGGAACAAGGGACTGGGAAAGGCAGATAGTTGGGAAATTATTGAGCAATCACCCTAGTAAGAACTAAGGAAGCTCCTGAGTCCCCCACACTAATTAGCCCATACTTCTATGATCCTCTGGCCTTTGATTTCCCTTTCCCTATTCAAAAAGAGAGGAAATCATATCATAGGAAACTACTTAAGTGAAAGAGCACAGGATGGGTAAAGAGCTGACTTTAAGAAGATTGGAGGAAGGTAAAAGGGTAACAATGAAGGTACTCTAAGGTCTAGATTAACATGTTACCTTTTAGCACCCTGGATGGTATCCTTCACTTCCTTTTGGACCCTGGGGAGAGTTTTGGAGCCAAGAGGGACATCCAGATGTCAGGGACAGTTTGAAGGCAGAGGGAAAGGGTGCTGCACTCTAACATTCCACTACCTTCTCCCTTTTTTCTGGTTCCTTACAATTAGACTTTCCCCTGACAGGACTTCGCCATTTCAGGCCTTAGTTTCTCTTTGCTTATGCAAAGAGGCTAGATTTGTGGTATTTAGTGTACCTGTAATTTCAATGTGTGTAGATCATAATGAGTTGATCAGCTAGATTCCCCTTGGAATAAATTAGATGTATATGTAGGTGTGTAAATAAAGCATATATAGAAAAGCACAGATATTCTTTATTTTCCTCTTTGCTCATTCAGAGAACCAGAATGTGTTTTATTTGGTAATCCCATGGGAGCTGAGCTCTTCTAGAATCCCTTACCATGTGACTCAATTTTGTCTTAGCAAAACCTGTATGAAGATTCTCCATTTTTTTTCCTCCCTCCTCTCTCTTCTTTCTTCCTCAGCTATAGAAGAAAATTCACTCCCACAGGCAGGAGGTGCTGAATTCAGGACTCCCTGTCCACCACCTTCAGGCACTGGAATGACAACATGCAACCAAGATAGTGGATTTCAGAGGTTCTAAATGTAGAGTGATTGAACAATTTAAAAATTAATATATTTTAGTAGAATTGGTTTATGTTGTAATTCTTTGTAATTTATTTATTTAAAAACATTTTTAGTAGAGGTCCATAGGCTCCACCAGGCTACTAGAGGGGTACAAAAACAAGAAAGGGTCTGAACTTCAGCTCTAGAGTGTGATGGAAACACTGGAAAACAGGTAGGATCCTGCAATGATGTCAGCATCCTATGAAAAGAGTAGTGGGACTCTGGCTTGTTACCAGTGTTTAAAACTGCAATTCCTCTTCAGTGAAGGGCCGGCCCTGGGGGAAAAGGGGAAGTAAAGTTCAGGAGGTGGGAGAGCAGGAAAGCCAGCAGGAGGTTTTTAGCCACAGTGTAATGCAGGTCCTGATAGCTTAACAACAGCAGAGATCCTGGCAGTTAGATAGCAAGCCAGCAGGGAGGATCCCAGGCCCAAACTAAGTCTAAACCCTGAAAAACTACCATAAGAGACAGGACTTATTTGGAAACAAACCACAGAACCTGGACATAAATGAGAGGGGAAAACTACTAAGGCAAGGCCTGGACTGCATAGGCAACATCTTGGACAACAACAAGCAAGGGTTCAGACCCTAGCCCAGCAAAATAAAAACTTGGATCTATACTATATCAAAGATGAACATAAAAGCCAAAAGAGCGCTCATTTTAGAAAACTACAAAGATTACATCAATACCATGTCTGAAGAAAGCAATGAAAAATCAGAAAGTATCAACAATCTATAAATTGGGCTCAAATACAAAAGCTCATTGAAATGCTTAAGAAAAGAATTTAAAAACCAAAGACTAGCAGGAGAAGAAAATAGTCATGTAGGAAAATTATGAAAAGTTGATGAAAGAAATCAACTCCATTAAAAGTAAAAACCAACTGGAAAAGGAAACAAGCTAATTGAAGAAAATAAAACCTTAAAAATTAGAATTGAACAAATAGAAACCAGTGAATCTACAGACTATGTGATTCCATGAAACAAAATAAAAAGGCTGAAAAAAATTGGAGAAAATATAAAGTATCTTTTAGGGAAAACAAATAACTTGGAAAATAGATCCAGGAAAGACAATCTATATGTCATTGGATTGCCAGAATGCCTGAACCAACAAAAGAACCTGGAAAATATCATGCAGGAAAATTTTTTTATTTTTTTAAGGTTTTTGCAAGGCAAATGGGGTTAAGTGGTTTGCCCAAGGCCACACAACTAGGTAATTATTAAGTGTTGGAGGTCGGATTTGAACCCAGGTACTCCTGATTTCAGGGCCGGTGCTTTATCCACTGCATCACTTAGTCGCCCCCATGCATGAAATTATAAGGGAAAACTGAAATATACTAGAACAAGATAACAATATAACCATTGAAAGAATCCACAGAACCCCTCCAGAAAGAGATCCCAGGATAAAAACTTATAATAGCCAAATTCCAGGACCCTGAAAGAAAAGAGAGAATGTTGCAAGCAGCAAAAAGAAAACAATTCAAATACAAAGGAAACACAATGAGACTCACACAGGACCTATAGCCTCAACACTGAAAGACTGAAAGAACTGGAATATCATATTTTGGAGACCAAAGGACCTGGGATTACAACCCAGAATGTACTACCCTGCAAAATTCAGCATATACTGCCAGGGAAAAAGATGGATGTTCAATGAAATAGAGGACTTCCAGAATTTCCTGACACAAAGACCAGAACTGAACAGAGAATTCAATTGCCAAATACATGACTGAAGAATTGCATTAAAAAAAAAAGTCAATGAAAAGAAAAAAAATGAAACAAAACAAATGTTGGTCAAGATTATCAAATTGTATGCAACTCTAAAAGGGAAGATATAACACTTGTAATTCTTTAGAACTTTACTTCTCTAAGGATAATTAGAGGGTAGAATAAAATTGAAGAAAATGAACCTAACAGATATGGGTTTAATTGGATTAGTAAAGATCACTTTACTATGTTTGAGACAAAAAGCCCAGAAGAAAAGCAAGGGTGTTAACTTAAAACTTATTTGTCAGGGTGGCTGGGTGGCGTAGTGGCTAAAGCACCGGCCTTGGAGTCAGGAGTACCTGGGTTCAAATCAGGTCTCAGACACTTAATAATTACCTAGCTGTGTGGCCTTGGGCAAGCCACTTGACCCCATTTTGCCTTGCAAAAACCTAAAAAAACCCAAAAACTTATTTGTCTCATTATCCTTTGAATCACTTTGATCACAGCTGCTTAGCACCTTGTCTAAGGAGGGCTCATAAACCCTGAGGACCTGAGTCAGTGTCTCTGTAACTTACAATCTTTTGTAGAGTTTTCAGGTGAGACCCTCAGAGCCTCCTAGCACTTAGAGATCTTTAAGATTCTTATTCCTGATTAAATCAGGGTTTGACTTAAGGGATACTTCACTTAACAATTGGTTAAGTCCCCTGGGGGGGGGGGGGGGTAAAGTGGGAGAGAGAATAGGCCTTGCTTCACTTTACAAGGTGTAATGGGAAAGGGAGTAGGTAAAGTGTGAAAGAAAATAGGCTTTGGGGGAGGGGCACAAATAGTTCAAGAAATGATATGGCTTTGGATGAAACTTTGACTCCTGAAGAGGATTGTGTGTACTAGAAAGATACTTGAAAAGGGGCTAAGGTAAAATTGATTATAATTATAATTTGAGTCAATGCTGCTTATCAAGAAATCAAGTTAACAACCTGTGATATCTTGATAACAATAGGAGCTTATCAAGCAGTCAAATAATCAAAGTGTAATTAATGATACCTGACTGATAATAGTAGAGTGATAAATAACACCAAGGGAAGAGGCACAATGATTTATAATTTTTAGAGGGAAAGAAGGGAGAATGAATGCTGAGTAAATTCTATTCAATAGATTTAACCCAGTGAGGGAATAAGATGCATTCCCACTTGGGTTTAAAAATCTAACAATCTACAGGGAAGGGGGAGACTAGGAAAGGGAAAAATAAGGGAAGAAGGGACTGATAAGAGGGAAGGTATAAATGAAAACAAACTGAAAGTTAAATTTTTAAAAGAAAAGTCAAAGGGGAAAGGTAGTAAAATTTTGATGAGGAGGAATGAGAAAAGGAAAGAGATAAATATAAATGGAGAAAGATAGGATGGAGGAAAATAAAGAATTAGTAATCTCAACTGTAAATGTGAATGGGATGAACTGTCCCATGAAATGGAAGTGGAAACCAGAATCCTACAATATGTTGTTTACAAGAAACACATTTGAAGCAGAGAGATACACACAGGGTAAAGGGAAACAGTTGGAGCAAAATATATTATGCCTCAGCTGAATTAAAAAAATCAGGGGTAGTGATCCTAATCTCAGATAAAGTAAAAGCAAAAATCAATCTCATTAAAAGGGATAAGGAAGTAAACTACATCTTCGTAAATGGCACCATTGGTAATGAAGCTATATCACTATTAAACATATATGTATCTAGTGGTATAGCATCCAGATTCTTAGAGGAAAAGCTGAATGAATTACAAGGAGACATAGACAGCAAAACTTTAATAATGGGAGATCTCAATCTCCCTCTCTCAAAACTAGATAAATCTAACAACAAAATAATCAATAAGGAAGCTACGAAGGTGAATGAAATTTTAGAAAACTTAGATATGTTAGACCGCTGGGAAAAACTTAATGGGGATAGAAAAGAATGTACCTTTTTTTGGTAGTATATGGCACCTTCACCAAAATTGACCATGTTCTAAAGTACAAAACCTTACAATCAATTGTGGAAAGGCAGAAATAATAAATTACACATTTCTCAGATCATGATGCAATAAAAAATACATGTAATAAAGGGTCAGAGAAAGATAAATCAAGGACTAATTGGAAATTAAATAACTTTATCTTAAATAATAGGGGACCAAACAGCAAATAATAGAAATAATAATAATATCCAAGAAAATGATAATAATGAGATATCATACCAAAATTTATATGATGCATCCAAGGCAGTTTTGAAGGGAAACTTTATATCTCTAAATGCCTATATGAATAAAATAGAGAAAGAGGAGATCAATGAATTGGACAAGCAACTAAAAAAGCTAGAAAAAAGAACAAATTAAACATCCCCAATTAAATACCAAATTAGAAATTCTGAAAAATCAAGGGAGAAATTAATAAAATTGAAAGCAAGTAAACCATTGATCTCATAAATAAAACTAAGAGTTGGTTTTATGAAAAAGTCAATAAAATAGACAAACCATTTATTAATCTGATTTTAAAAAAAAAGGAAAGAAGATAACCAAATTATCAGTATCAAAAATAAAAAGGGTGAACTAGCCACCAATAAGGAGGAAATTAAAGAGATAATTTGGAGCTACTTTGCCCAACTATATGCCAATATATTTAATAACTTGAGTGAAATAGATGAATATTTACAAAAATACAAACTGCCCAGATTAACAGAAGAGGAAATAAATTATATAATCCTAGTTCAGAAAAAGAAATTGAAGAAACCATCAATAAAGGTCTCATTTCTAAAAAAAAAATTTATAAGATCACAAGTCATTCTCCATAAATGGTCAAAGGATATGAATAGACAGTTTTCAAATGAAGAAATTAGAGCTATATATAATCATATAAAAATGCTTCAATCACTGTTGATTAGAGAAATGAAAATTAAAACAACGAGCTATCATCTCACATCTATCAGATTGGCCAAGAGGAGGAAAAGGAAAGATGATCAATGTTGGAGAGGTTGTGGGAGGATTGGGACATTGATGCATTGCTAGTGGAGTTGTGAACCGATCCAACTTTTCTGGAGAGCAATGTGGAACTATGCCCAAAGAGCAATAAAACTATTCATACCCTTTGACCCAGCAATTCCAATACATCCAGAAGAAATTATAAAAAAATGGGAAAAGTCCTACATGTTCCAAAATATTCATTATAGCTTTTATTGCAGTGGCAAAGAATTGGAAATTGAGGGGATGCTCATCAACTGGGGAATGGCTAAACAAGTTATGGTACATGAATACTATGGAATATTATTGTTCTATAAGAAATTATAAATGGTTGGAGTCTAGAGAAGCATGGAATGACTTACAGTATCTGTTATCCAGTGAAGGGAGTAGAACCAGAGAACAATGTACACATCAACAACATTATTAGATGAACAGCCTTGGTGGAAGCAGTTCCTCTCAGCAGTCCAGAGAGCTAGGATAGCTGTGTTAGACTTGCTATGGACTATATGATCCCCAACCAGAGGAAGAAAAACAAAACAAAACAAAACACAGGAAAAAAAAAACCCAACCCTTCAGAATCTGATGAATACTTTGTAAAAATTCTCTTAGGTATCTTTTCCCCTTAATCCTAATTCCTCATGTCAAAAATTACTAATTTGTAAATATGTTTAACTAAATGTGTTCGTAAAATGCTAACCTTGACTATTCCCTGCTGAGGGGAGGGGGGATGGGAAGGGAGGATGGAGGGAAATTTTGTAACTTGGAAATATGCCTATGGATGAAAATAAATAAATGGATAAATAAATACATGAATAAATAAATGAATGAATAAACAAACAGACAAATATGTAGCCCAATCATCACAAGTGAGGTCTTTGGTGGGTCCTTCCATGAGAGGTGTGTATGTATGTGTGTGTGTGTGTGTGTGTGTGTGTGTGTGTGTGACCCCTTGACACTGGATCAACTCCAGCCTCAGAACTGTCTCTTTTGGGGGCTGGCAAAAAGCAGGGAGAGACTTTGGATTTCTGCCCAAAACCCAGGTCAGCCTCATCCCCCAAGCCGACCCAGCATCCCTATGTCCCCAAGTAGGCCATCCTTTGGGCCTGGGTGCATGGACTTGTCAGTGGGCCAGGCCCAGGACCAGGCCCCTATACTCTCCAGAGGGGTCTGGTTCCATGCCCACCAAATCGGAAGTGCCTCTGAAGCTGCGGGGGAGGCTATGGAAGGGGAGCCCTTAGGGGTTTCAGGAGTGTCTGAGGCCCCATATGGGCAAAGCTTGGCAAAGAGACAGGATCTGAACTCAGGTGCTCCTGACTCCATCCTGCCACCTCCTTGCCCCCATTATGAAGTAGGGAACAATACCTGAACCTCCTCCCCCCAATCCCCTGGGAAGGGCCAGTTCTAGAATATTCAGAGGGAAACCCCGGCAAGTGGGACAGCTTTGGAATGAATGGGTGGAAGTCACTCAAAGCAAGCAAGCAAAAGGTATTTATTAAGTGCTTCCTCTTTTCTAGTATGTGCTGAGTACTAGGAATATAAATACAAGTAAAAAGACTGTCATTATCATGTGGAAACAGAAAACCCCAAAGCATAAAACACATCGCATAGAGAAAGCATTTATGTCCTGCACAACTGCTGTTTCTTGGAACTATGTGGAAATTGAGCCTCGTTTCCATAAAATCTGCATATGCATATGAGCCACCCCATAATGCCCCGCAGTCTTTTCCCGATGTCCTCTGGGAGAAACACATGCCCAGATGGGTGCCAAAGGGCACATTTCCTCACGTTTCCTTTAAGATCCCCAACTGTCCCAGTTCTCCAACATCTCCCTAATTCTGCTGTGTGTATAAAGCTGCTCTCAGAACCTTCAGGGGGCTGAACATCCTTATTCTGAGTGTAATGAATGTTTTTTTTCTTTCACTTCCCTTCTCCCACAATTGAAACATTTCCATTCAAGTAGCTTACATTTTTTTTCTTGTTTTTTGCAAGGCAATGGGGTTAAGTGGCTTGCCCAAGGCCACACAGTTAGGTAATTATTAAGTGTCTGAGGTGGGATTTGAACCCAAGTCCTCCTGACTCCAGGGCTAGTGCTCTAGCCACGGTGCCACCTAACTGCCCCCAAGTAGTTTACATTTTAATGGTAGAAGACTGCACAAAAAGGGAGCAGAATGGGGCCGGCTAGGGCAAGCCACTTAACCCCATTGCCTTGCAAAAAACCAACAAAAAAAAACAAACCAAAAAAAAAGGGGAGCAGAAGAGGTTGGAGGGAGAGCAAAGGAAGACCTCCCCCTGGACTTGACATTAACAAAGCTTGGAAAATTAGTCCAAAGCCTGGGGGAGAATGAAGGTTGATTGGTCTGGAACTCCATTCCAAAATGACCCAAGTGTTTGGGATAAAAATATATCGAGAGACTCCTCTGAACAACAATAACAACAAAGTTTATTTACTTTTCTTGAAAGAAGGGCACACTCCCAAGTCTCACGGTAGTGAGGATCAAGGAGCTACAACCAGATGCAAACCAAGTAAGATTATTTGGCCTAATGCAGTCCCCACCCCAGCCCCTCCAGAGTATACCCCAAAATCTACCCAGTAACAAAGAAAAGAGTGAAATGTTTTCATAAAAGATTACCTAACTATCTAAATGATGAGAATATATAAAAAAAAAGATTTTAATGACCTTCTATGCCTATCTAAATGAAGTAATGTCTAAGAACAAAGAACACAAGGTCTTTCTTGCAATGGTCTACTACTATGTCCTCCTAGTTGGTAAAAATAGTCTTATCATAAAGCAGGTGGGTCATAAGATGTTTTTGAAATGCAAGGTCTTTCTACGAGTAGTCTACTGTCCTAGTTAGTAAAAAAAAATACCTTTTACCAGAAAGCAGGTGTCTTGCTTGGAATGCAAAGTCTTTCTTCTAAAAATAGTCTAAGAATAATAGTTGTTCTCTTCCTAATGTTTCTTAACCCTGAGAGGACTTCACTAGGAATATCAACCCTAAAAAGGTCTTATTGGGAATTTTCCACTCAGCAGGAAGGAGTCCTCCAATGTTATGGAATGTTCCTGGCTTGTGGTTCAGTCCTATTTTTTTTTTTTTGTTGTTGTTGTTGTGTATGTATCTGGGGAAGATAGGACTTAATAGGTCAAATATCTAGTAAGTATCACAGCTTGAGATTCAAGTATGCATCCCTTTTTGATTTTATAAGTCCCAGGGATCTTTTCACTATATTCTTGTTTTTTATGAAATTAAGTGAAATGCAATAGAAGTTTGGAGAAGAACTCATATCATTATGAACTGAAATAATTTGGGAAAGAATTTGAACAAAGAATTGAAGGATGGATAGGACTTGTGTTGTTGGAAACGAAAAGGAATGGCATTCTGGACTTTTTTTTTTTTTTTTTGCAAGGTAACAGGGTTAAGTGGCTTGCCCAAGGCCACACAGCTAGGTAATTATTAAGTGTCTGAGGCCAAATTTGAACTCAGGTACTCTTGACTCCAGGGCCGGTGCGCTATCCACTGCACCACCTAGCTGCCCCTAAGGAATGACATTCTGGAAAGAAGAGAAATTATAAAGGTATGGAGAGCAACTTGATTAGACGATTCAAAGCCACTCAGGTAAAGCCTGAGTACTTAGTGGGATAGCCTAACAGAACTAGCTGCCATCAATTCTCAACCTTTTCCTAATGTTTAGGATAATATTACATCTAGACCTCAGATTCTGGCAGGAAACAATCTCTTGATACCAAATCACTGGGAAGGGTATCTAGAAATTTCAGTCACTATTGAGCCTATCTTTTTAGATGCTAACACTCAGGTCTGTAGGTTCATACCCCTTTGTTCTGAGAGTATCTGTTTTTGTGAATTGATGCCTATAAAGCATACAGTACAGAGGTCACTGTATCCTGTCTCCTCAAGTCTTTTTCCAGCAAACTCCTAGACAGCCACTGAGCAGTCATTGTTGAAGCCTGGGAGTGTGGTAGGAGGGTCATACCAGCCTCAACAACTGCTAGAAAAGCGTGGAGCCCTTCAGAGAGCTCATGAGAAAGTTGTTCAGTTGTTTGTGTCTGACTCTTTGTGACCCTGTGGACCATACTGTCCATGGGATTTTCTTGGCAAAGATACTGGAGTGATTTGCCATTTCCTTTTTCCGTGGATTGGAAAGTACCAGTCTTTTAGATTTTTTATCATAAAGAATGGCTCTTTGGGGGTGAGAGAATGGATAGGAAAAAAATATTGGAATATAAGCATACGATATAACATTTTGTTTAGGTATCAATACAATATTTGAGTTTTTTAAATAAGGGAGTATGAACCCACTGAACGAAAAGCAAAGTACTCTCAACCTAAATGTCTCATAGAGATCTGAACTCTTTTCTAATCTGTTTTTTACTCCCTAATTTTGTTTCTCTTCCTTTCAGCATCCCCATCATGCTCTCTGTGCACTCAGAACAGCTGCACTAGACTGGTTTTCCCCCATAATACATGCTGTGGTCCTCCCAGAGGGCACCATGAACCTGACAGGAGACATGCAGCCATTAGTTGAACAGGTAATGACGGTGAAAAGGTTGCAAGTGTGTGTACAATGTGAGCCTTCATCCCTAAGGCAACCCAACCAGCTAGAAATCAGATTATATGTTCGGCACTTGGAGAAGAAGCCTCTACGCAGTTTCTGATAGATCCCAGAATTCTTCTTTATGGAGGAGAGCGTCCAGGAGTTGAGGACCCCCATTCTAATACAGTTTGAGATTGCCCCTTAATCTCTTAGTTTTTAGAATGAAGACTAGGCTCTTTCAACCTGGCACAACCTTGACTATATGCATGAATTCCTTTCCCCAGATCCTCAGGGCCCTTTTATCACTATAGGAAAGGATGGGCACAAGAAGGCCATCTTAGAAAACCCAAGTGATCTCTCCCTCACTGCTGTTGGCCAGCTGTCCACCTTCTGCCCCTGCCAGGTTCCTCTTCATTTTAAATTAATTACATCAAGCTCCCATGTTTGAACCCTTTGTTCAATATAGGATCCCACAGGGATCCTATTTAGTTCCACTATTAGTTATTATTCAACAATGCAGGGAAGTGGGATGGGAGCCAGATCATGGAGACATGCAGGGTATCTTCAGTCATACTTATTGCTAACTCTATGTATGTGTCTGGGGCTAAATCCATAGGGCCTAGAATTCGGGGGTTGGCAAACCCAGAATGACTTGACAAGTACTAGTCTCTCTGGTCACTTTGGAATTCTTACCTGCTACTGGGACAGATATATTCCTGTCTCAACTTGATAAAGGGCTTCTCCCTGCCACACTCTTCCCACCTCCCACCAGCTGAGTGAAAGAAAGGTAAAGGAATCAATTACTCTTTGGCCTTTTTCTTCATCTTCCCTCCAGATTCCTCAGATTTGAGTGACTGTGACATACCCTCAGGGGAAAATGTAAGCTTTCCCAGACTGGAGAGAACTTATAAGGAGTTTTCAGGTGTAAACTGTTGGCCTTAGGTCAACAGGAAGGAAGGCAACAGTTATGGCCCCACCTGTAACTCGACACTATTGAGAAAGAAGGAAATTTGTGGTCATATAGCCGAGACTGGGCACAATTGAGTGGTTTGAATGTTCCTAGTGAACTTGGGTATTTAAAAATATTTTGATAACTCATTATATTGGTTTCCTTTGTAATTCTATGGATTTTATTTGATATATTAAAAACTTCATTCCCAAGTAAACATGTACACACACACACTTACACACACACACACACACACACACACACACACACACTAACAGGCAAGATGCCACTTCTCTTTCCATCACAACATTAGGCACACCCTACCAGTTGGCCTGGGCCACAGGCCTAGCATAATAACACCTGTGCCTAGCATTGCCATGTGTGACTAAAATGGAAAAAGTGGCATAGAGCCCAGACTGGGATTTCTGGCTCTTTGTAGGACTTCACTGAGGATGTCAATTGTGCCTTTGAGTTACTGCTGAAGCTCACATCCTTGCTGGATGAGGCTGACCAGTGGTGCAAGTGAGTGATCCCATGGCCTCTGACTTGCTAATGTGCCCAGCAGAAGCCATTCTGTTTGTAGGGCCCACTTCTTTCTAGAAGTTCTCTTCTGGGCCATACTTAGAGAACATTACACATCAAGATGTCTCATGTCCTGATCCACTTCCCTCAGGTGCCTCCTTCCCTGGGAAAAACTGGGAGAAGATTCCTTGGTCAGATAGGATTCTCCACCAGTTGGGTAGACATACCCCAGGTGGGGCATCCTCTCCATAGACTAGTGCTTCTTTACTTCCCTTTCTGAAGCCCCCAGAGAAGCTTCTAAAAGACTCTGCTTCTAGAATTGGAGCAGATCTGAGGACAGATTCCCTCTGCTCTAAAGACTCTTCTATGTCTGCTCAAATAATATTCTCTACCTCCCTCTCTTCTTCCCAGCTGTGATTGTATTAAGCTGCTCCTCCAGGAGTGTAGTAAACAATACTGCTCTCTGACATGAACACAAGCAGCCTGATGGCCAGGCAGTAAGTGTATATATATTTGGACCAACCTTGGCTGCTCACACTTCCACTCCCTGTGTCAATTTTTTCCCCCTTATTATTCAATATTTTATTTTTTCCCAATTAAATGTGAAAACAATTGGTTAAGTGACTTGCCCAAGGTCACACAGCTAGGTAATTATTAAGTGTGTAAAATGGAATTTGTACTTAGGTCCTCCTGACTCCAGGTCCACTGCTTCACCTAGCCACCCTAGTTTTTTTTTTAAACTTGTAGTTCCATATTCTCTCTCTCCTTCCCATCCTTACTGAGGTAAGCAATTTGACATAGGTTATACATGTATAATCACGTTAAATATATTTTCATGTAAGTCATTCTGTAAAAACAGACAAAAAACCCCAAGAAAAATAAAGAAAAGGTGTCTTTGATCTGCAATGAGGATAACTGGACAGCAATTTTCATCATAAGTCCTGCAGAATTGTCATTGGATCGTTGAGAAAACTAAGTTATTCCTAGTAGATCATACAATATTGCTATTAACTATGTATTAACTATGTGTTTTGTTTCTACTCATTTCACTTTGCATCAGTTCAAGTAATTCTTTCCATGTTTCTCTGAGAGCATCCTGTTCATCATTTCTTAAAATACAATAGTATTCTGTCACAATCATATACAACAACTTGTTTAGCCATTCTCAATTGATGGATATATACCCTCAATTTCCAAATCTTTGCCAACACTAAAAGAATTGCTATAAATATTTTTATACATATAGGTCTTTTCCTTTTTGTTTTTATTTCTTTGGGATACAGACCTAGTAGTGGTATTCTTTGGTCAAAGGATATGCATGGATTTATAACTCTTTGGGCATAGTTTCAAATTGCTTTCCATTCTGGAGAGTACCAATAGTACATTAAATTTTTCCACACCTCCAACATTTGTTATTTTCCTTTTCTGTCATATTAGCCAATCTGTCAAGTGTAAAATGAAAGCTCAATTGCTTTAATTTGTATTTCTCATCCACAGTGATTTAGAACATTTTTATATGATTATGGTTAGTTCTGATTACTTTCATCTGAAAACTACCTGTTCAAATTTTGACTATCAATTGAGGAATGGCTCATATTTCTATAAATTTGACTCAGTTGTCTATGTGTTTGAGAAATGAAGACTATCAGAAAAACTCACTTAAATTTTTTTTTCACAGTAATGATGATCAATTATGTATTTCCCTCCATCCTGTTTTCCCCATTTATCCTGTTCATTTTTCCTTTTATTTTGTCCATTCTCAAAAGTATTTTGCTTCTGACTTTTATCTTCTCCAAACTTCCCTCCCTTCTATCAGCTCTCCCCTTCTTTTATTCCCTTCCCTTCCTATTTTCCTGTATAGTAAGACAGATTGCTACATACAACTGAGTGTGTATATTAATTCCTCTTTGAGCCGATTCCAATGAGAATTGAAGAAGGAGGGTTCATGTACTATCCCTCTGCTTTCCCCATCTCCCCCTCCATCAAGCCTCTGCTATTCAGATAATTTATCCCATTTTACCACTACCTTTTTCTTTCTACACTACATTTTTCTTCCTCATCTCTTAATTTAATTTAATATTTTAAAGATAATCATACCATCAGGGGTGACTAGGTGGCACAATGGATAGAACACTGCCCCTAGAGTCAGAAGGACCTGAGTTCAAATCCAACCACAGACATTTAATAATTACCTAGCTGTGTGATCTTGGGCAAGTCACTTTAACCCCACTGCCTTGCCAAAACAAACAAACAATAAAATTGCTTTATTAAAAAAAAAAGATAATCATACCATCACATTTAATTCACACCTCAGCTTTTTGGCCACATATTTCCTTTTAATGCCCTAATAACAAGAAAATTTAGGAATATAAACAGCTTAACCTTATTAAATCCCTTTTGATTTCTTTTTCTTATGTTTATCCCTTTATGCTTCTTTTGCATCTTGTATTTGAAAATCAAATTTTCTATTCAGCTTTGGTCTTTTCATTAAGAATCCTCTGGTTCTAGGAAATCAGGGCAGTTTTCCTTGACAATTTCTTTTTTTATATATTTATTAATTTCCAAGAATTATTTTATTATTTTTTTTTGCAAGGCAATGGGGTTAAGTGGCTTGCCCAAGGCCACACAGCTAGGTAATTATTAAGTGTCTGAGGCTGGATTTGAACTCAGGTACTCCTGACTCCGGGGCTGGTACTCTATCCACTGTGCCACCTAGCCATCCCTCCTTGACAATTTCTTAAAAGATGCTATTTAGGTTCTTTTTTTGTTCATGACTTTCAGGTAGTACAATAATTTTTAAATTACTCTCTCCTGGACCTATTTTTTTAAATTTTCCAATGAGTTACTTCATATTTTTTTTATTCTTTTGATTTTGTTTGATTGTTTCTTGATGTTTCATAAGTCATTAGCTTTCCCTTGCCCAATTCTAACTTTTAAGAAATTATTTTCTTCAGTGAACTTCTGTTCCACCTTTTCCATTTGGCCAATTCTACTTTTAAAGGAGTTCTTCTCTTCAGTGAATTTTTTTTTTATCTTTTCTTATTTGACCAATTCTGCTTTTCAAGGCATTCTTCTCTTTATTGGATTTTTGTGCCTATTTTACCATTTTGTCTATTCTTTTTTTAAGGTATTATTTTCTTCAGTAATTTTTATGCCCCCTACATCAAGTTGTTGATTTATTTTCATGATTTTCTTGCATTGTTTTTATTTCTCTTCCCAGTTTTTCCTTTATCTCTCTTACTTGATTTTTAAAATACTTTTTGAGCACTTCCATTTTTTTCCTTTGAAATTTTCAATGCAGGAATTTGGATTTTGTTGTCTTCTTCTGACTATGTATGTTTTTTGGTCTTGCTTATCACCATAGTAACTTTCTATGATCAGAATTTTTTTCTGTTGTTTGCTCATTTTCCAGCCTGTTTCTTGACTTTTAACTCTTTACTAAAGTGGGACTCCGCTTCCAGGGTAGAGGGCTCACTGTCCCAACTTCAAGTTTTTTGTGCATTGTTTTCAGCGGTGATTTTTGGGGATCTATAAGTTTTTTTGCTCTTTCAAGGTGATGATCTAGGAAAAGGTGTTTACTACACTTCTGTACTATGCATTAATTTGTGAGCCCCACAAGTATTCTTTTCTTCCCTGGAACTGTGAAGTGGTGCCCTGCTCTGCTATGACTGCAAGTTCAGCTATGCTAATGCTCCTTCTCCCACTGGGACTAAGACTCAGGACCTCTCCCTGGTGCCAGCAAAGGGATACCTGTAAATCTCTTTCTGACTGGTTGTCTGATCTCCTTACTGTCTTTGGGTTGAGAGGTCTGAAGATTGCCACTGCTGCCCCTCGTTTTGTTGACCCAGATGAGGCCTTGTTGGCTAGTATTTTGAGTTTGTGACTGTAATTTGCATTATAGAGTGCAAGGAAAGGGCCAAATGTCCATGCTGTATGACTATTTTCTTATCCTCTTAGCCACCTTTCCCTACATCAGGAGATCAAAATTTATTTTGATCCTCATTTTTCCTCCTCCCTCTTTCAATTAGTATCATAGGATTGTCCCTTTTCAATTCCTACCTCAGTTTTCCTCTGATGAGAGTAGAGGAAAAGATGGAATGTAGAATGGTAAAAATGAGAATATTTTAAATGCTGTATATAACCTATCAAGTTACTTGCCTTCTCAATGAAGAGGGGAGAAAATTTGGAACTCAGAATTTTAAAAAATTGATGTTAAATATTTTTACATGTAATTGGAAAAATAGTTTTAAAAATATTAGGCAAAAGGAGTGACTATAACTATAAGTCATTAAATACAAGTTAAAAGAGGCAATATTAGGAAGAGTTTTGGATCAGGGAGGCGAGAGACCTACTAGAGAGCTAAAACTTCTGATTCTGATGTTGAGTTTTGTGACCTTGGATAATTCACATGACCTCTTTGGGCACAAGTTTCTTCCCTAAAATAAGGAAACTGGACTAAGTAGAATTTAAAGACTTTTTCAGCTCATGCCATTATTCATGATTTCTTATGAAATCCTTTTCCAACTAGCTCCACAAAATCCGTTCTTCACGTGTATTAGATCAGCAGTTGGCCTTCGATGTTTTTAAAGATTGTGATGACAAAGTTGTTCTAGTGTAATGTGGTTTATAACCCAAAAACTGATGACTGACACTAGTCAAGATGCACAGATTTCCTCCCTTCTGCTGTCTCCAGCTGTCCCTGTTGTCCCAGGCCACTCTTTTGACCTAGCTCCCTTCTTTCCACAGCTTGGATGATTTCATAAAGTATATTAGTGTGAAAATTATAAGTTATCTCTTTGCCCTCTCCTTGAGGGGGAGAGAGAGAGAGAGAGAGAGAGAGAGAGAGAGAGAGAGCGAGAGAGCAACAGGTGTGGTTGGGGTGGGGCTAGGGGATAGATTCCCTGGTTTCAGGGGAGAGAGGGAGGGAGAAAGCTCTTTGTCCTATGATGGATGAGTAATCTGGATTGTTTAAAAGACCCTGAATAGGGGCAAGTGAGGGCAGGCAAAGGATTCTTCTAAAATTGTGCCTGCCTACCCTCTTTGTGACCTGGATTTTGCTGTTTGGTTGGGGGTAGGGAGAGCAGAGGAGGGCCTCAGTTAGAACCTTTGGGGAATTCCCATATTTCAGGAGAGGAATGATGCTCAAAGTGAAAGCCCAAGAAAAGGAAGCTGAGTCCCAGGTCTGTCTGTGATGCAGATGCTCTCTTCCTGACCTTCCTTGATCTGAACCCTTCTTGCCTTCAGGCAAGCCCTGGGCAAGACTTCTCCTTACTTCTGCCTCTTCTCCCCACAACCAAAACAGCTTCAGTCCGTGCACTGCTGTTTGACATCTCCTTCTTCATGTTGTGCCATGTGGCCCAGACCTATGGTTCCAAGGTCAGTGAGAGGGGAAGGGCAGCAGGGAATGGGGTAGGGAATGACAAAGGACTTGGTCATATGGAAATGGGAAAGAAACCATTTGTGAAGGCCAAAGAAACTTTCCTAGATCACCAGATTTTAGGACTAATGAGACACGATGCCAGTGGTTGATGGGTGCCCAGGTCATCAGAAAAGGGATCCCTTCTCCTTTCTCCCCCCAGGCTCATGCAGAATCTTTAGGGACCATATCCTCACTGACCACAAGATGGCGAACTAGGCCTCATTTTCTTCTCATTTCCCTAAAAACTGTAGCTGTGTCTGTGGTGGGTGGGAGACAATGTCAGGGATGAAGGTTGGGGCCCATTGAGGCAGAGTTGGAGTGGCAGTGGTCCACCAGTTACCTGGTGGGTAGACACTTTACTCTCTTTCCTTACTTTGGTCCTCCATCCAGGTCATTCTTTCAGAATCAAGCACCGTGGATGAAGTGCCCTTCTTTGAGACCTGGATGCAGACATGCATGCCCGAGGAGGGCAAGATCCTGAATCCTGACCACCCCTGCTTCCGACCTGACTCCACCAAGGTGGAATCCTTGGTTGCCCTTCTCAACAACACCTCTGAAATGAAGCTAGTGTAGGTGGCCTGAAAGGATGCAAATGGAGGCATGTTTCTCCTTTAAGACCTCATTTTGGTGACCTTCCTCCCACTTCTTTCCAACAGGCAGATGAAGTGGCATGAAGCCTGTCTTAGCATCTCAGCTGCCATCTTGGAGATTCTGAATGCCTGGGAGAATGGAGTCCTGGCTTTTGAGTCCATCCAGGTAGCCAGTACCCTCCATCCAAAGTAATGCCTTTTGGCCCAGGATAGGACATCCTTAATTCCCACCCTCACCTCTCTTCTCTCTTCCCTGAGAGTTACTTGCCAGTCCAGGTTATCACTGTGTCTTTTTTTTTTTTTTTAGGTTTTTGCAAGGCAAATGGGGTTAAGTGGCTTGCCCAAGACCACACAGCTAGGTAATTATTAAGTGTCTGAGACCGGATTTGAACCCAGGTACTCCTGACTCCAAGTCTGGTGCTTTATCCACTACGCCACCTAGCCGCCCCTATCACTGTGTCTTCTTGAGGGTGTTCCCCATTTGTGGAACTCTTAAGATCCAGGGTCTCTTCCTTCTGCAGCCAAGGTCACTTCTAGACCTCTAGGTCCCTTCTCCCTCCCCCACCCAGACCTCAGAGTCAGGGTGGGCACACTGGATAACGGTGGACCCAGGGTCCAACTTGCTAGAAGAAACACTCTCCAGGGAAAGGGTATAGGGCATGGCTTGGTGTTGGGCCTGGTACCTACAGCTCTCATATTTCCCATCCCAGAAAATCACAGACAACATCAAGGGAAAGGTGTGCAGCCTGGCAGTGTGTGCTGTTGCTTGGCTTGTGGCCCATGTCCGTATGCTTGGCCTAGATGAGCGTGAGAAATTACTGCAGATGATTCAACACCTGGTAGGGCCTCTCTTCAGTGAGAACACCCTAAAGTTCTACAATGAGAGGTCTGTAATCTTCCCTTTCTCTTCTAAGCCTTTCCATGCACTTTTGCATACAGTACTTCCAATCACCCTGATTCCTTTTTGGGCTAGAAAACCCAGTCATTTCTATTGTGCTACTAATTGTACATCCTTGTGGGAAGGAGTTTTTAATCTGTGTATTGGAGAGACCTTTTGCCTTCCTTTCCAGCCTTTGATCTTTGAGTCATTTTCCCTTTTCTTGAACTCTATTAGGTCCTGAGGAGCTCACCTACTTTCAGTCATTCATTCATTCAGTAAATGTTGAGTTCCTCCTATGTGGAAAATAGTTGTTTTTAATATCTTGTAAAGGGAAGAGATGGCAAAATTCAGCTAAAATGTTTTCACAGTCACTGAAGAGTTCATTCCACTATGATAATGTGAGGCAGAGATGGAGTGGCAGTGGTTCTCTGAAGGCTTTGGTGGAAAATTATCCATGTTATAAGAATCTTTAACTTTTGCCTCCTCTCAAGGATTTCTCTTTTTTTATTTTTTTTAACATTTTTTCTTTTGTTAAAGATTTTATTTCAGTTTTACAATTTTCCCCCAATCTTACCTCCCTCCCCCAACCCCCCCCATGGAAAGCAATCTGTCAGTCTTTACTTTGTTTCCATGTTGTACATTGATCCAAATTGAGTGTGATGAGAGAGAAATCATATCCTTAAGGAAGAAACAAAAGTATGAGATAACAAGATCAGACAAAAAGATATCTGTTTTTTATTTTTCTAAATTACAGGGAATAGTGCTTGAACTTTGTTCAAACTCTGCAGCTCTTTATCTGGATACAGATGTTCTCCATTGCAGACAGCCCAAAATTGTCCCTGATTGTTGCACTGATGGAACGAGCAAGCAGAACATCACTTCCATGTTGCTGTTAGGGTGTACAGTGTGTTTCTGGTTCTGCTCATCTCACTCAGCATCAGTTCATGCAAATCCCTCCAGGCTTCCCTGAATTCCCATCCCTCCTGGTTTCTAATAGAACAATAGTGTTCCATGACATACATATACCACAGTTTGCTAAGCCATTCTCCAACTGAAGGACATTTACTTGATTTCCAATTCTTTGCCACCACAAACAGGGCTGCTATGAATATTTTTGTACAAGTGATGTTTTTATCCTTTTTCATCATCTCTTCAGGGTATAGAGCCAGTAGTGGCATTGCTGGATGAAAGGGTATGCTTATTTTTGTTGCCCTATGGGCACAGTTCCAAATTTCTCTCCAGAAAGGTTGGATGAGTTCACAGCTCCACCAACAGTGTAATAGTGTCCCAGATTTCCCACAACCCTTCCAACAATGATCATTGTCCTTTCTGGTCATATTGGCCAGTCTGAGAGGTGTGAGCTGGTACCTCAGTAAAGCTTTAATTTGCATTTCTCTAATAATTAATGATTTAGAGTAATTTTTCATATGGTTATGGATTGCTTTGATCTCCTCATCTGTAAATTGCCTTTGCATATCCTTTGACCATTTGTCAATTGGGGAATGGCTTTTTTTTTTAATATGACTCAGTTCTCTGTATATTTTAGAAATGAGTCTCAAGGATTTCTTTTGCTAAAATTCTGGATGAAAAGCAGGAACTCCAATGTAATAGTATAATAATAATAATAATAGCTATTTTTTATATAGTACTTTAAAGTTTGCAAAATTTTATCTTGTATATCTCATTTGATTTCTCACAACAATCTTATGAGATAGGTGCTATTTCCTTATTTTACAGATGAGAAAACTGAGCCTGACAAGTAAAGTGACTTGTGTAAGTATACACAACTTCTAAGTTTCTTTGGAAGGATTTGTACTTAGGTTTTCCTGATTTCAAGTTCATCATTCTACCTACTGACCAGGGACAAATTGTGGGCCAAGGAGAGATCATATTCTCTAAGGATCACTTTAATATTCCAAGAACTAGGTTAGTACCATTACCCAAATGTAAAGATTCTTTGTCCTTTAGAGAATTCTGGCTCCACCCATTTTTGCCCAACTAATCCAGAGCCAGGAAGAGTTATATAGGGGCAGTCCCTGTTTGCGTCCCTTCTCCTGAAAGTATTGGTTTGTTTTGGGTGCAGGCCAAGCCTGGGCTAGAGCCTGAGAAATATGAGCCCCCCCTTCCCTCTCCTCTCCTCACCCAGGAACTTGGTTCATAGGAAATCACTTCCATTTATTTACACTAAGTTAAAAAAAAAAAAAGCAGAGCCCCAGGCTAGGGAGAGGCAGGCTAGAAGGCTTTGTAAGAAGGGGACTATTTCCCTTTTGCCATTAAAGGAATCTTTTTCACCCTCTAGTGGAGTCCTCTTGGATCCAGATCTGAGTTTCATTCTTGCCTAGTCGAGACCCCTTGATTATCTTTTCCTAAGGACTGGAGTCCCAATCTCCATAGAAACTCCAAACAACACTCAATCTCATCTTGGTGACCCTCCCAAACAAAACACATTCTCCATGGAGACTCCAATGGCTCCAGTCCCTATAGAAACCATACCACTATGTGAGATGAGTGTAACCCTTTAAATACATTTTGGAGATTTCTCAAGGTATTAAGAGAAAAGGGTTTATTTGGTTCTAGAGAAGCAGATCCCACTCAGCCTTACAGTGAATGAGGCAAAGAGACAAAGGGCCCTACATCCTAAGCGATCCTCCCCCCCACAATGATCCATCCTCATTAGTTAAGAATGTGATCTTCACAATCTAAGAGCATAAGCTAATCTAAGGAAAAGTATATAATTCAAACAGAGACAAGTTTCTCCCGAGGTATGGACATCTGGACTCAATAGAGAAGGGCAAGGTCAGTTTGCTCTTTACATTTCAGTCATGGTAATATTCACCAACATCCCAGAATTTTCTTGTTGGGGAGGAGGGGCAGAAGAGACATAACATACAGTTCAACTATTTCTAATCTATAATATTCTACTGAAGACATCTCAGACTTTATCCCATTCACCACCTTGCCTCCTATATCCAATACCCTATAAAAAGATTTGCTTTTCTGCTTGGAACCAGCCTACTGTTTCTTCCTTCAATGACAACTTTGCATTTACTTCTATTTATAATGCCATCTCCCTTTTTGACCTCTAGTGGCAGAGAATCCTATAGGCTTACTATTAGGAAAGCAGTGAACTGTGGTAGCCTGTTTTGGCTAATTCTCTGATCCTGCCAGAAGGAACCCTTGCAACCCTTTCCTGGACCTCTCAGACTTCCAGTATTCGAGGATGACTTCTACCAGTCCTCCCTCTCACCCTGGCCATTTCATAAGACAAGGCTAAATTGAGAGGTAAGACTCCTTCCTGGTCACTCCCCCTATTCATTGCCAGGATATCCAACTGGGTGGGGAGATGCCTTGAAACAGAGAAATGGAACTGGGACATCACTTTCTTTCTCTGTTTAAATTGAAACTAATCAACTCAGCAGGTGAGGACTCTGTCCCCTGTGTGAGTCTTAGTTATAGTCACTGGGCTACTCTGGATCTTCACCTCTCCTAGTACTTGTTTTCATGGGGACTTTACATTCCAAAAATACCCCAGACATTCCACTGGGATGTGCCTACAACAATCTGAAACAAATAGATCTTCAACTCAAGCCTAAATGACTTGTTTTTCTTTCCACAGTGCAGTGACCTCAATATAAATTGGATAAAGGGGAGTGGCCACTTGAGGGGGCTTTTGATTTTGCCACCCTTTGTCAGAGGCAAGGCAAAGGGAGTAAGATTCCCATAGGTCTAGTTATTTTTTGAATTAAGGTGGCACCCTTCCCCACTACCCAATTTTTCTTCTCCATCAACTAGGACCTCCCCAAACTGGTCCATCAGACCCCTTAGCCCCTTCTATGGCTCCTCCAGATGATCCTCTGGAAGATGCCCTCCTGTCAGCCACACTTTGCTTTCCCCCTCTTTACTCTCCTCCTCCTCTACCTGATTCCACCTCTCAGGTCTTTCACCCAGTTTGGCCACAACATCTATGGTCCCTCCTTCTGTCTCAGATAATCTACCTCTTTCAACTACCACCTGCTCTTTCACCTCTTCTTCAGGCTTGCCTTTTCCTTGTCCTATCCTGTCCCCTGTCTTCCTGAAGTGGTGGGTCCCAAGGGTGAACCTATCAGGGTCCATGTTCCTTTCTCTTTTTCCAACTTGTCAGATTGAAAAATTCCTTGATTCCTATTCTGCTGATCCCTCTCAATTTTTAAAGAATTTCATTATCTTACCATATCTTACTGTACCTGACCTGGAGAGATCTTTATATTATTTTTCCCACTTGAATGACTGCTGATGAGAAGGAAAGGGTCTGGAAAGCAGCACAGAATCATGCAGACATGTCAGACGAAATTCTATAGACGGTTCCGTAGGGACATCTGCCATCTCTCAGGAAGACCCTAAATGGGACCACCAAAGTTCCCAAGATTTACAAGCTAGGGATTGCATGATTATTTACCTGGTGGCTGACCTGCAAACTGCAGCTTGGAAAGTTGTCAACTTTGATAAACTTAAGAAGGTTTCTCAGGGCCCCAATGAAAACCTCACAGCATTCCTTAATAGACTTAAAAAGGCTACTACCAAATATACTAATGTTAATCTTGAATCTCTTGAAGGGATTATTTTCATTTCTTAGTCAGTCACCTGTAGAAAAGTGAGGAAAATGGATGCTGCCCCCAAACACCTATAAGAGATCTGGTTAGGGCAGCCTTGGTGTCTATCAATAGAATGAAGAGAAGGCTACATCTCAGACCAAATCTCTCCAGATGTTAACCTCTTTAATTAATAGATCCAGAAACCCCTGAAAGCACACTTAATAATGGTGATGATCCCAGAGGTGACTCTTTTAAATGTGGCAGGCTGGGACATTGGGCAGTCCAATGTCCAAATCTAGACCTCCCCGCTCTAAGCCTTACCTAAGGTATGGCAAAAAAGGATGGGTGGGAGGTGGAAACAAGAAGGTGGAGTGATGGCAGGAAATTCCAAAAGCTCTCCCCCAGACCACTCCAAATGTTTTTCAATTATGACTCTAACCAAATTCTAAAGTGGTGGAACTTAGAAAAACTTAGTGAAACAGTTTTCCCATCCAAGACAACTTGGAAGATCCAGGGAAAGGGTATGTTCCACCAGGGTTGGAAAGGGCCACGATGAAGCCTGGGCCACACAGGCACTGGAGCAAACCAACTCCAGTCATCTATGCAGGGCACCTGGGTCCCTGGAGATACCTGGGCCTATGGGAGTGGGGACAGTTTTCAAACCTTTCAGCCTAGAGATTGCCAAGGACAACTTGGAAGGTCAGTGGGAAAACAGCATAAGCCCATCCCTAGGAACCTGAAGTAGACCTGTGGAGCCATCCAGCAGCTTCTTCCATAGACCTCAGCCCACAGATGAGGGTAAGGAGATTGGGGGAGACTGCAGAAGTCTTTCTGCTATCCCTGGGGCAGGATTCTGTTTTTCCCCCTACTCAGATTCAGTTTGCAGTCTGGGGAGCTATAGGGAGCAGGGCCCCCCTCTTCACAGGTCCAGGGCAGAGGGGAATGCTTGTGGTCATCCACATACAATAGCACAAGTCAGGAGAGCAGTCAGAGCCTCGCATAAGACCGAAGGAACTGAGGTCCCTGGGGGACCTGAAAACAGCTGCAAAACCCCCCAAAAGCTTGGGAGAGTGCATCCTCCACCCTGGAAGCAGAGCCTCATCTTAACAAAGAATCAAGTCATAGACTGGGAAAATGAGCAAACAACAGAAGCAAAAGAATCTGACCATAGACTATTACTTTGGTCCTATGAAGGATCAAAATACACACTTGGAAGATGACAAAGTCAAAACTTCTGTATCCAAAGACTCCAAGAAAAATTGAATTGATCTTGGGCTATAGAAGAGCTCAAAAAAAGATTTTGAAAATTAAGTAAAGGAGGTAGAGGAAAAATTGGGAAGGGAAATGAGAACATGTGGGAAAATCATGAAAACCAAGTCAGCAATTGGGTGAAGGATATACAAAAAAATACTGAAGAAAATATCTTTTTTTTTTAGGTTTGAGCAAGGCAATGAGGTTAAGTGGCTTGCCCAAGGCCACACAGCTAGGTAATTATTAAGTGTCTGAGACTGGATTTGAAGTCAGGTACTCCTGACTCCAGGGCCAGTGCTCTATCCACTGTGCCACTTAGCCACCCTTGAAAATAATATCTTTTTTTTTTTTTAGGTTTTTGTAAGGCAAATGTGGTTAAGTGGCTTGCCCAAGGCCACACATCTAGGTAATTATTAAGTGTTTGAGACCAGATTTGAACTCAGGTACTCCTGACTCCAGGGCTGGTGCTTTATCCACTGCACCATCTAGCCGCCCACTGAAAATAATACCTTAAAAGGCAATTTAGGTCAAATGGAAAAAGCAGTCCAAAAGGTCAGTGAGAAGAATGCTTTAAAAACCAGAATTGGCCAGATGGTAAAGGAAATAAAAAAGCTCTCTGAAGAAAATATAGAATGAGCTTCAAATATAGAGTGAGGTAAGGGAAGCTGAAATCAAGAAACAAAAAAAAAATCCAAAAGAATGAAAAACTAGAAGAAAATGTGAAATATTTCATTGGAAAAACAACTGACCTGGAAAACAGATCCAAAAGAGATAATTCAAAAATTATTGGGCTACTTGAAATTCATGACCAGGAAAAGAGCCCCAACTTTATTTTCAAGAAATTCTTCAGGAAAATTGCTCCTAGAAAAAAAATCCTAGAAGCAGAGGGTAAAATAGAAATGGAGGGAATCCACTGATCATCTCCTAAAAGAGATCTCAAAATAAAAACTCCTGGGAATAATATAGCCAAATTCCAGAACTCCCAAGTCAAGGAGAAAATAGTACAAGCAGCCAGAAAGAAACAATTCAAATATTGTGAAGCTACAGTCAGGGTCACACAGGATTTAGCAGTGTCTTCATTGAGGGCTTGGAGGGCTTGGAATATGATATTCTAGAAGACAAAAGAGCTTGAATTACAAACGAGAATCAATTACCCAGCAAAATTGAACATACTCTTTCAGGGGAAAAGATGGACATTCAATTAAATAGGAAAGTTTCAAATTTTTCTGTTGAAACAACCAGAGCTGAACAGAAAGTTTGATCTCCAAGTACAAGACTCAGATGAAGCAGGGTGGTTAGGAAGGGCAAATTATAAGGGATTTAATGATGTTGAACTGCTTGTATTCCTGTATGGGAAGATGATACTATTAACTCATATGAACCTTCTCATTTATTAGGGCAGTTAGAAGGGGCCTATATAGATAAGGCAAAGGATGGAGGTGAATATGAAGATATAATATATTATAAAGATGAAATTAATGGATGAGAAAGAAATGTACTGAGAGAAAGGGAAAGGAAAGGTAAACTAAGATATTTCATGTAAAAGAGTCAAGAAAAAGCTTTTGCAATGTAGTGAAAGGGGGAAAGATGAGTGGAAATGAGTGAGCCTTCATTCTCATTGGAAGTAGCTCAGAGAGGAAATAACATATACTTTCAATTGGGTATAGAAATCTCTTTCCCTGGAGGAAAAAAAGAAAGAAAAGGGAAGGAAGAAAGAGGAGAAGGGGAGGGGGGGGGATATGATGTAGGTGATAGAAAAGAGGGATGATCATGGAAGAGGATAGTCAGATACAACACACTTTTGAGAAGAGATAGGGTGAAAGGAGAGAGAAAATAGAATAAATGGGGGTGGGGAGGAATAGGATGGAGAGAAATATAGCTAGCAAGAAACTGTGGGGGAAAAAATATTGAACTTCTCTGTTGGATTTATGATAAAGAATGCGAACCATCCCAAAGACAGAGCTGAGAGCATCTGAATACACACTGAAGCACACTTTTTTTCCCTCACTTTATTTTCCTTGAGGTTTCTCCATCTTTGTGGGGGGAGAGGGATTATGTTTACTGTAAAGACTATTGTAGTATTGTGAAAAAAATAAACAAAAATTAAAAAAAAAGACTGGAAATCAGACTGCACCTCTCTTCCTTGAAAGGGAGGACCTAAGTTGACTCCTAACAACCTTCCTTATCTCTTGGGTTTGGCCATGGATGACTGATGGTGCCCAGGATCTTCCTTGACCCTTGACCCTATGCTAGCAAAACCTTGGGTAACTCTACAAGTGGCAGGTAAGGCAATATCTTTTCTCCTAGACACAGGAGCCACCTTCTCTGTCTTCTCAGAATATAAAGGATTCACAAAAACTCTTTTATCTCATTTATTTCAATTATAGAACTGAGGGACTCACTTTTAATCCTTTAATTATTCCTCCTTTACCCTGCTCCATTGGGGTTTCCACTTTAAGGTAGTTCTCAGCTGTCCTACACTGATATTGGGTAGAGATAATCCTCTCTCACCTAAAAGCTCAGTTCTTAATTCCTTCCTTTCAGCAACCATAGGAGGATCCTACAGTTTTATTCTTCTTTCATTTTCTGGTTCTCCCACTCATGATTTTTCCACTCTCTGCATCTCCCTAGAAAACTCTATATATCCTGTAGTACCTAACCCATAGACACTCCTTTCCCTCATTCCTTCTTCTACTACACTGTACTCAGTCTTATATCTTAAAGATGCTGTCTTTGCTGTGCCACTCCACCTGGATTCCCAAGATCTTTTTATCTTTACCCGGACTGACCCTGACACCTAAAGATCTCAACAACTAACTTGGATAGTCCTCCCTCAAGGTTTTAGAGAGCACCCCAATCTTTTTTGGTCAAGCATTGGCCAGAGACCTTCTGGGAGTTAACTTTTTCCCCTCTACTCTTCCTCAATATTTAAATGTTTACCCTTTTGTAGTCCAGAATTTGAATCCTCCCAAAAGAATACTGCTAATCTCCTTAATTTCCTGGTTGATAAAGGTTACTGAGTATCCCAGGATAAAGCACAGCTTTCCCTCCCATCTGTGACTTACCTAGGTTTCAAATTCTCCAGGTTTGACAAAGCCATGACTCAGCAGAGATGAGAATTTCTCTCTTCTATACCCTTTTCCCTGACCAAACAGGAATTCTTGTCCTTCTTTGGCTTGGCTTGCTACTTCTGGAACTGGATTCCCAACTTGGGGTTCTCGCCACTCTCTATGAAACATCTATGGGACCTCTTTCTGAACCACCCCCCCCCCTGGAATTCCCATCTCTGCTTCTTTTTACAAGCATAGGATGGCCCTCATTACAACCCAGCCCTTTCCCTTCCTGACCTTAAGCCCTTCCTGTTTTATACCGATGAGAGACAAGGCAGAGTGGGTCTTCTTGGTCAAAAGTCCAGAACGGACCTGAAAGTGGTTGCATATCTTTATAAGCAAGTTGACCCATTGGCCCAGGGCTGGCCAACCTGCTTGCGGGCCCTGGCAGCCTCTGTCCTTTTGGCCAAAGAAGCCCAGAAAGCAACATATCCTCATCCCATGACTGAGTATTCCTCCCACCCCATAGCAGACCTTATTAAAGCTGCATGCTTTCTTTACCCCTCCTATCCACACCACATCCAGAACCACAGCTCTTAATCTTGCCACCCTTCTCCCACTACCCTCTGATTCCTCCCTGCACACTCTTGTCCCAAAGTCCTCTCTGATCTTCTCCTGCCCTTCCCTCATATTTCCAAATACCCCCTTCCCATACCCTGAAGGTTCATTGATGGGAGTTCCTCAATAGTAAATGGGAAGTAGATAACAGGGTATGGCATTGCATCCTCTGCTTCTCTCATTGAGCCAAGCCCTCTTCCTCTACAGATGTCCTCCCAGAGAGCAGAACTCATTGCCTTCATTCAAGCCCTCACTTTAGCAAAAGGGAAACTCTAACATCTACATAGATTCTTGATATGCTTTTCACATTATACATTCTCATGCCTCTATCTGAGCAGAAAGGGATTTCCTTACCTCTAAAGGTTCTCCTATAACTAATACTGACCTAATCCTTAAATTCCTCTCTTGCAGCATCCTCCTACTCTCCTTTGGCAGTGATCCACTGTAAGGGCCATGCCATCAGAGCATTGTCCACCTCTGTGGCAACTGGGAATGAGAAGGTTGACCAGGCAGCCAAACAGGCTGCGTGCCAACCCTATACATATCTTCAATTACTTATCTTGCCTCACTTGAATCCAGAATGCACACTGGATGAAAAACAAGCCCACTTCTCTAAAGGAGCCATATAGCAGAGGCCCTGGCTAACCCTCTCTCCTTGCCCAAAAGCAAACAGGCACCTTTCTTTCTCACTTTCAAGATTCCCTTCATGTAGGACATAAAGCCCTTCTACAGCTCCTATCCTCACTCTTGCTCTCTCTGTCCCCCTCCAGAAACTTACCAAGACTGTCATATCTATATGTATCCATTCCTCTCACCTAAAGGGGGCCTTTGTATTGCCCCTTCTTTCCCAATTCACCAAGCCTGTGGGTATGTCCCCAGCCAAGACCCTTTGCAGTTCACTCTCACTTTGACTCAGGGAATGAGTTTGCTCACCTCTTCTCTCTCCACCTTGGTATGAGCTTGAGAGGAGATAGGATCTTCTTCCTCTGTGGGATTGCTGCATACCAGTCTTCTCACCTACTGGTCAGGTATTTGTTCTCTGGTCTACCTCTCACCCCACACTGACATAGCCCCTAACAACCAGTGCTTTTCTGTCATCATCAAGTCATATGCAAGGTACTGAAGGGTCCCCACTCTCATTCCTTTCTTAGTGGGTATAGGCATCCTTTCTGGAGAGAATATGGGGGTAGGGGGGTTGGAGTCATCACAACTTCTATGTATTACTTTCAGCAACTAACATGAGACCTTCAGGAAAGTCTTGATATAGTCAAAAGTCTCCTACAAATTCAAGATTAATTGGATTCCCTAGCCACTGTAACCTTACAAAACAGACAGGGCCTGAACCTACTGACCACCGAGAAGGGAGGTCTCTTTGTTCCTGAATATAGAATGCTGCTTCTGTGTTAATCAGTCTGGATTAGTTTGAGATGCTGCTAAAGAAACTGACTTATAGAGCCTCTTGTATTAGTGAAAAATCAACTGACACCTGGTCCATTTGGTTTCAGTCTTCCCACATACTCCCTTGATTCCTTCCCCATAGTAACCTCACTAATCATGATCTTTTTTTTTTTTAGTTTTTTTGCAAGGCAAATGGGATTAAGTGGCTTGCCCAAGGCCACATGGCTAGGTAATTATTAAGTGTCTGAGACTGGATTTGAACCCAGGTACTCCTGAATCCAGGGCCGGTGCTTTATCCACTGCACCACCTAGCCACCCAATTATGATCTTTTTGACACTCTTTTTAGGCCCTCCTCTGTCCAAGATGCTTACATCCTTCATCCAAAAAACAATGAACTCTGCAACAGCTCAAATGTTCAAATCCAAGATGCTACTTTGGGCCAACTTTGATACCAATGGTTCCACCATTTACCATTTGCTGTACCTGATGACATTATCAGCTCCCCCCCCAACTCATCTAGAAGCAGTTCCAGAAGACTGACCTTCAACCCCTATACCCCTTAGTAAAATTAAAACACAAAAGCTGTAATGTTGAATCCAGACCTAAGTTTCATTCTTGCCCCTATTGATTATCCTAAGGACACTAATTCTAACCTCCATAGAAACTCCCAAACGATACCTAGTCTCACTTTGGTGACCCCCCCCCAAAAAAACATGGAGACCCCAATTGCTCCCAGTTCCTACAGAAACCATACTATCCTACTAATACCCTGTAAAAAGATTTGCTCTCCCCACTATCCACTGCTACAGTCTGTTTGGACCCAGTTCAGCATTCCTCCTTCAATAAACAGCTTTGCATTCATTTCCATTTATAGCACCATCTTCCTTTTTTACTGAGGGTTCACCTTTTGACCTTTTTTTTTTTTTTAGTTTTTTGCAAGGCAAACGGTGTTAAGTGGCTTGCCCAAGGTCACACAGCCAGGTAATTATTAAATGTCTGAGACTAGATTTGAACCCAGGTACTACTGACTCCAGGGCTGATGCTTTATCCACTGAGCCACCTAGCTGCCCCAACCTTTTGACCTTTCAAATTGCACTGTGGCCTTTGGTGGTAGAGCCACTGGAGCTTCCTTTTGGTCATCTCTGCAGAATGTGGATTAATTGATCTGGAGTTTTTCTATAGCACAAGTCTTTGGAGAGAATAGGTAGAAGGTTTAACCTTTTTTTATAGGTAAAACATCTGTCTATATCTGCATTCTGTATTATCCACAAAAAGAAAAAAGCTGTTCATGGAAAAATATCAATAGATCAGTGAACTGTGACTATATAGGCAATATTCCATAGCCTCATCCCTGACCTTTACAATGAAGAAAGGAGCTCTTCTTCTTTTCTTGGCTGCTACTAAAACTATTGCTATCAATATTTTGGTTCAAATAGTTTCTTTTTCCTTGATGGTTTTAGTCCTTAGCTGACTGTCTTCCTTGCTACCCTAACCCCTGCTCAAATTTTTTGGTGATTTCAATGTATGACACTTCAAATTCACCAACTTCAATGCCGGTGAGCCTTTCTTAACACCTAACCATCCCCAAAGTGGTCATATTTTAGATCTCCCCATTATCCCAAATTGTTTGTTATCTCAAAACTGAAATATGTGTCTCTGATCATTTGCTCCCACCTCTCCAAATGTCTTACTCTTCCTAAACCTATTTTTTTAAAGATTTTTCAAGGCAATTGGGCTTGCCCAAGGCCGTATGGCTAGGTAATTATTAAGTGTCTGAGGTTGGATTTGAACCCAGGTACTCCTGACTCCAAGGCCAGTGCTCTGCCCACTGTGCCACCTAGCCACCCCCTAAATCTACTTTTGATCCTTTTTTGACTTGTGAGTTCTCTGTCTCTCCCTGTTCTACCTCATTACAAAATCACAACTTTACAACTTCTGGTTCTTCTAGGGCTAAGCAGGCAAGGCGGATTACTAACACATGCTTGGCCTTCAAGTACTCAGAAATGATTCCCATATTCCCCTCCTCTAAGTCAGCCCTTCTTCAAGTGGAATATAGATTCTTTAAAGAGTAGAGATTATTTCATTCTTTGTCTCGCACATAGTAGATACTGAATAAATGCTTATTGATAGATTGATTCTCTAAGTTTAGTATTCTTAATTCCTTCAACAGATTCTTATTTGACGTTTTCTGGTCACTATCCTAATTGTCATTTTTTGGGCTCTCTCTTGCTTATGAGTATCCTTTTTAAAATATGGTTCCTAAATATGTTAAACATAATTGTATATGAACAACTTTTTTTGTTTTTAGGTTTTTGTTGCAAGGAAAATAGGGTTAAGTGGCTTGCCCAAGGCCACACAACTAGGTAATTATTAAGTGTCTGAGACCAGATTTGAACTCAGGTACTCAGGTACTCCTGACTCCAGGGCCAGTGCTTTATCCACTTCGCCACCTAGCCACCCCACATATGAACAACTTTTACCAGATTGGTTGCTGTCTTGGGGAGGGGAGAGGAAAGGGAGGGTATTAGAAAAATGTAGAACTTGCAAATGGATGAATACTAAAACCTACCTTTGCATGTAATTGAAAAAAAAATAAAATTAAAATAAGATTCGTAAAACTTAACACAATTATACATATATTGTCCAACCAGAGTAGACAGTGAATTTGGCACTTTCCTTGCCCTATTCACTTTCCTGTCATTTTTTAAAATAAGTTTTATTGATTTCTTTTTCTGTATCTTTTGAGAGACATTCCATGCAAGAAATTTTTTAAGGCAAAAAAGAAAAAGAAACCGAATAAGAAAAAAATCAGCATAACTGATCACTATATCAAAAAAATGAAAATATGTACAATGTGCAGTACTTATGGACCTTCCACTTCTTTAAAGGGATTGGGTGGTGGCACCTTCCCTTCTCCCTACTTTCAAGTCTTCTTTATAATTCTGAAATGTGGACTTTTGATTTTTCTTGTGATTCTTTTCATTTACTCATATATAGTCACTGTGTATACCTTTTTTCTTGTCTCTGCTTACTTCACTCTGCATTGGTTTATTTAGATCTTCCCATGCTTCTCTAGAGGTATTCATAACATTTGTCATTTGTTTATGATACAATAATATTCCATTACATTCATGTACCACTGTTTAACTATTCCCAAGTCTATAAACATTCACATTGTTTCCAATTCTTTGCCATCACAAAAAAATGCTGCTTATTAATATTTTTGTGTCTATGGGATCCTATCAGTTGTCTGGATTTGCATATTTGAGGAACTGTGACAGAGTACAGCTCAATCTTGTTTTCCCTGTCCCTGGAGGACAGAACTAGGAGAAATCTGTAGAACGTAGATTTTTGTTTAGTCTAAGACAACATTTACTAACAATCCAGGCCAACCAAAAATAGGGAGTGAGTTCCCCATCAGTGCAAATCTTAAAGCTAAGGTTCCCTGATCCCTTGTTGGAGAGGTTGTTGTTCAAATCCTCACTGGACTGGATTGGCCTCTGAGGTCTGTGATTTTGAGAAAGGAGACTGGAAAGGGAAGGGTGGGAGTGAGGGAGGGTCAGGAGAGTGTGGTGTCTGAAAGCAAGGAAGGAGGTGGGAGTTCAGGCAATAGGGCAACTGGTCCTGAAGGAGAAGGACTGAGAAAAAGGCATCGGATTAGGCAGTTAGGATGTCTTTGTTGGCTTGAGAGAGTGTCTGTTCAGTAGAGCAGTGGGACAGAAAGTGGTTTAAGTTCAGCAATACCCTAAGGAAGTTGTTCTGATACCACCCTAGTTCTGAGAGCAGTTTCCCAAGTTCTTGAAGGATCTGGGAAAAGAGACCTGATGCCTGGTTCCGGTCCCTGAGCTAGTTCTGTCTCTGGGATCTGGTCATTTTCCTTCTCTTTCTCATTGACTGGGAGAGAGGCCAGTGTGGGGACTTCTAAATCTGAGAATTGAAACTCCTTTCCTTGTGTCCATTCCTCTGAACCCCATTTGCTTAGCTTCCTTCTCTCTGACCCCCATGCCCTGAGAGAAGGAGAAGGCTTCTATAAGTGAGAGCTGGTGGTCCCACAAATTCACCCACCAGGTACTAGGACTTTAGTTTTTTCTTCATCACACAGATTATAAACTCAATGTAAATTGTCACTGCAGGTACCTCCATTCTCCTTCTCCCTTATCCTCATCCAGTACTTGGCTTCAGAGGCTTCATTCCTCCCCACACTCTATGATCTCCTCAGCATGGATGACCTTTGGGGGAGAGGGCCCTTCCTCCTCTCTCTGATCCACTCTTGCTTTGATTTCATTTTCTTTCCATTATGCTATTGTGGTACCATTTCCTCATCGCCTCCATGAGACCCCCTATCAACACTCAGGAATTTTACCCCTCTGGGAGTTTCTCTTAGACCAGGGAGTGAGAAAGGGGGTATATACATTCACTTAGGGTCTTTCCTGGCACCTTTCAACAGAGTGGGGTCAACTCATCAGTCAGCCAGGAAGAGAGGCTGGGGGGCATCAGACTTTGAGGAGGGCTCCCATTGGGGGAGAGGGTTTTAAGCAAACAGTATCTTCACCTCTGCTCTCTTGCCCCCACTCTACAGCTGACCGGTCCATGAGCAGTTCTCTCTCAGCCTCTCAGCTACACACGGTCAATATGAGAGACCCTTTGAACCGAGTCCTTGGTAAGTTCCTTTTCTTTCCTAAGCCTGATTAACCAAATCATCTCTTCCCTTCTATCCTCCTCCTGTCTCTTCCTTTTTATCTTCTCTTCTGTCACTTGCTTTCTTGTCCTTCTTCCTGACCCTCATCTGTTCTCTTCCTCTACTGATTTCTCCTTTTCTCTTGCTTTCCATCTCACAACAACTCACTGAGTGGAAAGAGCTGATATTCTGCTTTTTGGTGTTGGGGAATGACTTTGGGGAGCGGGGTGGACAGTGTACCTCCAACAATCATCTGAGATGAGACATTTGTGCAATTTCCAAATCATTCCTTTGATTTTCAATCTGAGACTTCTCTGAGACTTTTTTTTTTAATAATGTCTTCTCCTTGACTATTTTGTTGTTCTTCAGGCATATTTGACTCTATGATCCTGTGGACCATAGCTGTCTTGGCAAAAATACTGGAATGATTTGCCATTTCCCTCTCCAGTGGATCCTTTTATTAGGGAAACAAAGGTTAAGTGACTTACCTGGATCACATAGCTAGTAAGTGTCTGAGGCTGGATTTTAAACTCAAGTCTTCCTGATTCCAGGCTTAGAGGTCTATCCATTGAGCTATCTACTGTTTATTTCTGAAGAGCATACCTCATCATGCCTTAGTTTATGAGACTGTAAATTAAAACCTCCCCCTTACCTCTTTTCTTTCTATTTTTTAATTAAAAATTTTTAAATGCTGAGTATTTGTTTGCTCCCTTTTCCCCTTCCTTCACTGAACATAAGAAAAACAAAACCCTTGTATCAAATATAGCTAATAAAGTAAAACAGAATCCTGTTTCCCCTTTTTCCAAGTGACAGTCAGCCTGCTGGGGTTGAAAATTACTTATAATTTTTTATGCTGGGGTTGAAAATTATTTATAATTTTTTTATACTTTTTGAGTATCACTTTCTACCTGATGTGGTCCTTCATTTTCTTTTTTTTTTTTTTAATTAAAAAATTTATTTATTTGGTTTTTGTGAGGCAATGGGTTTAAGTGACTTGCTCAAGGCTACACAGCTAGGTAATTATTAAGTGGATTTGAACTCAGGTTCTCCTGACTCCAGGGCCCATGCTCCATCCATTTCATTGTCAAAGAAGACCATGACATCAGGGAGGTGATGTCATGACAAACATGTTAATTGGATTTGAGTGAGGGGGTGCTGTGCCCCACTTTCTCCTCTGGAGCCATCAGTTAGGATGTCTGGAGATTAAGTGAAATGTCCAAGGTCATACAACTAGAAAGTGGCAAGTGTCAGATTGGAACTCCTGTCCTCCGGATTCCAAGTGTCTATTCACTACACTGCCTAGCTGCCTCTTATTTTCATTATGAATAAAGAACATGTTATTCTTTTATTCCTTGTGAGTATTGTTGTGGGTCCTTCTATAGGGCAGGCCTTCACTTCTCTAGGGAATCCATGAGTAGCTTAATTCAGTTGTAGAGCTCCTGGGGGAGGGAAGAGATAAATGCTGCTTGCCCCTTCCCTTAGGTTCTCTCTCTTTGTCTGGACCCACATTTTCATATTTGTAAGTCTAACTACTTCAAGGCCTCATCTCCCTTAACATTATTCAGGAGACAACCCAAAGCTGGCTTCTAGTTTAGTTAGTTCCTTCAGGAAAGAGATTGGAAAGATGGGGTTCTATTAACTACTAGTCTATTATATCTAGAAGAACCCTAAGGTTCTCTATAATCCTGAGCTGAAAAGTTGTTTAAGTGCAGTTTATATGGGATTAGTTTTCTAGAAAAAAGACAGTGAAAGGCAATTTGGTTTTAGAGGAACTAGGGACAGTTGTTAGGCACAGAGAAAAAAAAATAGATATTGTGACCCTTTGGGCCAATACAACTACCCAGGACTTGCTGATTATCTGGACTGGAAGCTTGGATGGAATTGAAATAAATATGGCAATAGTGAAAGTCTGCATGGAGGTGGTAGCATATACACCACTGGTGAGGACTCTTCAGAGCCCACCTCGTCTGTCATATGTGCCATTCCTAGGCCTTCCCACCAATCTGATTTTGAGGGTAGCTCTCTGTTAACTACCTTTTACCATGATATCAATTTTAATTAAATTAAGGTACAACCCAGACAGGCTAATAGATGATCCAGGCTTTGAGGAGTCAAACTCAGCTTCTTCTCAGTTCAGAGGGAATCAATAGTGGAACTGGCTTAGGCAGGATCTGGGAGTAAAAGAAAGGGACCAACCTCTGCTAGGAGAACTGCTCCCAGCCCTATCTTCCCTCCTTGGAAAATACCCCAAGCCTATAAGGTCTTCAGGGACCTCCTCTGATCTTTCATAAATGCCTCCCAAATTCTTGAAAAGAAAATGACTCCACACAGAATTAGTAGGGTTTCAGGCTCAATTCAACAAATATTTATTAAAATGCCTACATCACAGTACTGGGGATGCAAATACAGAAATGAAAAACAGTGCCTGCCCTAGAGCTTACAACATTCTCAGCACCTCCCAGCCAAAGCTCTCTTTGATCTGCAAAGAGACTTTTCCCAAGGGGCAAAGGAGAAACCAAAGAATGTTGGACTCACCCTGGCCAGACTAGTGAGTTGGGCCCTACCTCCAGCCTGGCCTTGGCTAGGGCCAGGACTAGGAAAGTAAGGGCCAGTACTCACCTAGGGAACATTGCTGTTTAAATATTAAACAACAGAGCATCTCTCACCTGGAGATGGGTCTTTTAATGGCAATACTTGGTATTTAACTATTTATTTTCCAGCTCTTAGGATGGCTGGTCTGAATTTTCCCCTGCTATAAGCAGGGAGACTGACTGTGACCTAGAATGGGATTGAAGGGGAGGAGGGACAAATTGAGAACTCCAATCCCTTCCACTCTTTAAATATTTGTTAAGTTTAAATATATAAATATTAAATAGGGGATAAATATGGGATTAACTCAGGCCTGGGAAAGATAGCGCAGGGCACGATATGCCTTGTCCAGGAAGCCCTGCAAGTGGTCAAAGATAAGGACACCGCCTGCTCGACGATAGAAGGAGGAACTGAAGATGGGCAGGGTTCCTTGAGTGGGCATGACCTCAGGAGCCACTTGAAGATCTTCTATCTGTGGGAGAAAGAAAGTGTCAGAGGTGGAGGATATTGAGAAGGCAACAGTTTTGTGTCCCAGGGACTTCCCCACCACAACTTTTACATGATTCAACAAATCCCACTCTTATAGTCCCCTGTGATTTACAGTAGGGATGGGTTCATTTTAGACTTTTGATCCAAATCTTTAACCTAGCCTGCCCTTCTAAAGAGGATTTTTCCTAAAGACCAAAAATATCTTTTAATGTTTATAATATTGGGAAGGGGAAAGGAAGGATGCTCATTTGACAGATAATGAAGAGGTATGGTAGTAAATCTTACCTGTTGCCAGATGTTGGCAGCAAAATCACCAAGATCGAGCTGCAGGGTGTTCAGAGTTGGAGCCAACTCAGGGGAGATGCCTCCCAGTGCTTTCACAAGACCCTGGTAGAGCTGGAGACCATAGTGCAGCTGATTCAGGCATGCTACCTAGGGTTGGTAGAGGGTTAGGAGAAAGGGCTTCAGGCTGGGCTGACCACCTTCTAGCCCCATTCTCTCCATGAAACTCTCAAGTTCCCACATCCCCTCCCTAACCCATAGCAAATCTAGACAGTCAGGTTTTTTGGTTTGCTGCTTTTTTTTTTGCCACCCGCCACCACAGATGAAAGGAAGAATTTATATTCTCCCTTACCTCCCAGTTCTGGCTCCAGAGATCAGAGAAAAGCTTGGGAGCACTTACCAGTCTCAAATCCCGACTGTAACAGTTTTCTAGAGGTGGCTTGGGGATGCCCAGATACTGGCCAATGAAAATCAGCTCCTCTGGATGACATAGGCTGTAGTCAGAACACTGGGAAGGCAAGAATTGAGTTCTTAGTAGAGGTGGAGGTGGGAGATCACCTCTCTGTCCTATGTGTATAGTCACTGTTTCTTTTGTCTGATTGTCTAGATGGCAGTGGAGAGAGAATATTGAATTTGGAGCCATAGTTCAAATCCTGGCTCTTACTCATAGCATCTGGCAAGCTTGAGCAAATTCAACTTCTCTTAAGATCTTAATCTGTGGGGGCAGCTAGGTGGACAGTGGATAGAGCCCTGGAGTCAGGAGGATCTGAGTTCAAATCCAGCATCACTCAATAATTACCTAGCTCTGTGACCTTGGGCAAGTCACACTTGACCCTATTGCCTTAAACAAAAATAATAATAATTTTAAAAAATCCTAACTTGTAAAATGTGAACTTTGGTGAGGTGGCCTCTCTAAAGATCCTTCTGGATGGGAAATTCTATGATCCTTCCATCTTCCTCCTGTCTCCTGTACTTCCTGTCCTCAGATTCTCCCTATCTCAATAGGGCTGTTCACAATTTGTCCATTCATTTGGTTTCCTGGTCTCTGTTCTAGTTCACCCAGTTTTCTCTATTTTCTTTCCCTAGGCTCGCTCGGGGGCTTTCACCACTTTCACCCCAATCTGCCCCCAGGTCCCACTCTCACCAATCTCTGCTGCAGCCCTTCGACATCACTGTGAATCTTCCTCACTTGCTCCTGAATTTGGGGAAGGAAGTTCTGAGGCAGGTAATTGGAGGAGCTCAGGGGCATGGCCAGGAGCTGAGGCCAGAATACACTCAGCCAGAATAGTAGCAGATCTGGGCAGTGGGAAGAAGGAAGATTATCAAGAGGGTTCCCAATTACAGAGGGTTCCCAGTCCCTCCACCCCAAGATTCCAAGACACATTTTTCCATTTCCAACATGGATCCCTCTTGTGTCCCTGATTCTCCCCACTTTTCCCATTGCAAAGTTAGGTCCTAGGAAAGGCAGGCAGATAGCCCAGGCAGTCCCATCTTGGGAGATGAAGGAAGAAAGGTCCTTGTATCACTAGACTCACTGGGAAGCTTCATGGGGCTTCGGGCTGGTAGATGGGGCCTCGTTGGTTCAGGTGCTGCAGGCGCTGAACTGTGTCTGGGGCTGACTGCTTGAAGCCTTTATAAGAAGGGTCATTTGGGGAGGAAATTACCTGGTGCTGAAAGTTCTTAGTAATGACTTCCCAGGTTTATGCAAATCAGGGTCCAAGACAATGCTTTAGGGTGGAGTGGGGGGGGGGGCAGGGGGTCTGGGACTCCAAGGGCTCAGTTTGCGAAAACTTTGTGAAATTGTGGAATATCTCTTCTTCCTTTGACGTCCAGTTCTCCCTTCCTAGCCCCACCCCACAGCCCAGAGATGCCCTAGGGCTTTTAAAAAGAACAGAGGAATAGAGGGCCTGATAAGAGGGCGGGACAGAGATTAAGAGATGGAGAATGGTGACAGAATTAGAGTCAGAGATTGAATGGAGGCCAAGGCCTTTCTTGCCCCTTTATCCCTTTGTCCCCTTCCAGTCTACACCGCAGCCCTCCTCTTTGAATTCCTCCAGCCTGGAGCTCTCTGGCCCTAGGACCCCCTCTTGTTCCTCAAGCTTTCCTGGGTCTGGCTGTCTATTCTTCCTGTGGAAATAACCGTATCTCTTGCATCTGACATTGGAAAACATAGTAGAAACCATCTGATGCCCCACTGCCCTAGTCTAACTCTATTACCCACCGCACCATCCCCATCCCACCCTTCCTCTTGGCTAGGCAAAATTCCAGCCTCCGGGCTGCTTTGAGCAGGTTGTGCCGGGAACTCCCTGTGGTGGAACGCACATCCCCCAACCCATGACTCACTCTCCTAAGCCCCCAAATTCCCCAGTCAACTGAAACCGGATGTCTATCCTGAGTGAAGCAAGAATCATAGTGGCTCTTGACTGGATTGATCATGTTCTCCCTCCCCCAACACTCATCATCTTCCTGGAGAGTCACAGGGACTGGGTCCCAGGATTGCCCCTTTCACAGCCTTGATGGATAAGAATTTCCTCCCCCAGGAAGGAGATTGGCGGCTCTGTGTGTGTGTGTGTGTGTGTGTGTGTGTGTGTGTGTGTGTGTGTGTGTGTGTATGAAAGAGCAGGGAATGGGGAACAGCTCTGGCCTTGGAAACAAGTGTCTTCCCCACCATGCGCTCTGCCCCTCATTCCTGAGATGAGGGGTGCCCCTTTGTAGGGACCATAACTGGGACTCTCGCTCCACCTGGTGGCCACACCTGGCAGGTATAAACAAACCCAGCGGATTTAGCTCTGGTTCCAACTCCTCGGACAAATCATTTCATTTACTCAAGCCTCGGTTGGCTCAGTTGCAAAAGTGATTACACATCTTCTACCCCTTTTAGGTTACTGAAAGAAAAGTGTTTGATAAATTATATTTCCTGGAGAGTATTGGTTTCCCAGCATTGAACACATAGTAGGTGTTTAAGAAATGAAAGAAACAAGCAATCATTAAGCACCTATGCTTTACAAATTATCTCATTTGATCTTCACAGTGAACTCGGATGTCAATGAAGCAGATGGAGGTTAAGTAATAATAACAGGTAATAGTGCTTTCTCTCTGCCAGGCACGTCTTACAAATATTTTCTCACAACAACCCTGGGAAGAAGGTACTATTATTAATCTCATTCTTTTTTTAACAGATATATTTATAACATAACAGTATTCAGATTGAAAAGAAGAAATTTGCTTTAACTGCTTCCCTTAGCCATTTTATATATATACATATATATATATATATATATATATATATATATCGCCAATCAGGCATTAATTAATTATTATATCTTTAAAACTAATCAATTTGTAGAAAGTCATTTACCTTATTACATCTGGCATTTTCATGCTATCAAAGTTAGAGCCTACATATGTGATGTGCCAGGCTTTTTTTTTTTTTGGACTTAAAATTGCTTAACCCTGTTTGCAGGAATACTTTGAAATGTTTAGTCTATTATTTCTCAATTTGTTAACATTTCATGCCAATTAGAAAAAGTACCTCTAAATGGGATAGCATTTTGTTCACTTGTATTCCATCTTATTTTATTTGGCTCAGTTGGCTAGTGGTATTACTTTAGTGGTTATTCACAGGAAGGAGTAAAGACTTGTGAAGCCTTTCCAAAATGTTTCCAGGCTAATGTATAAGAAAAAATGATTAGAATTTTGTTTTCCATCTGTTAAAAAACAGATTACTGTTTAACATAAAACATTTATAACATAAATGCTAACATAAAACTGTTAAAAAATTCCAGTGCAGCCCTATAGTAGCTAAAAATTTTTAAAGAGGTTTAGTAGAGCTATTTATTTTTTCTTCTTCATCATTTCTTTTTTTAAGAAAGATTTTATTTATTTTGAGTTTTACAATTTTTCCCCCCATTCTTGCTTCCCTTCCCCAACCCCCACAGAAGGCATTCTGTTAGTCTTTACATTGTTTCCATGGTATACATTGATCTTAGTTGAATGTGGAGAGAGAGAGAAATCATATCCCCTAAGGAAGAAAAATAAAGTATGAAATACCAAAATTACATAATAAGATAATGTTTTTTTTTTTTTTTCCTGATTTGAAGGTAATAGTCTTTGGTCTTTGTTCAAACTCCACAATTCTTTTTCTGGATACAGATGGTATTCTCCCTTGCAGACAGCCCAAAATTGTCCCTGACTGTTGCACTGATGGAATGATCAAGTTCATCAAGGTTGACCATCACCCCCATGTTGCTGTTAGGGTGTACAGTGTTTTTCTGGTTCTGCTCATCTCTCTCAGTATCAGTTTATGCAAATCCTTCCAGGCTTCCCTGAATTCTCATCCCTCCTGGTTTCTAATAGAACAATAGTGTTCCATGACATACATATACCATAGTTTGTTAAGTCATTCCCCAATTGAAGGACATTCACTTAATTTCCAATTCTTTGCCACCACAGACAGGGCCCTTTTTCACAATCTCTTCAGGGTATAGACCCAGTAGTGGTATTGCTAGATCAAAGGGTATGCACATTTTTGTTACACTTTGAGAATAATTCCAAATTGAGTAGCTAAAATCTTAATCACAGTTTAAATATTTTTTCAGTGGAAAGGAGAATTGGAGAAACTGTAAATATATGAAACCAAATGAGGGCATATTTATATAAATGAATTATATGATTAAAAAGAACCTCCCCCCGCAATGATTCTTATTTTGCAGATGAAAAAATAAAGACAGACAAAGATCTAATCACTTGCCTAGGGTCATTCCACTTGTAAGAATTTGAGACTAGATTTGAACTCAGGACTTTCTGACTCCAGATCTAATACTATTCATTATATCTGTGTACATATAATACATCATATATAAATTTATATGTAAATGTGTATAGATAGAGTGTGTATGAGAGAGACAGACAGACAGAGGGAAAGAAAAGGGGAAGTAGAGATGGAGAGAGACAGAAACAGAAAGGGAAGGCTAGTGAATGAGCCAGAGGGAGAGGCAGAATCAGAAGGAGAGGGGGAAGACAGAGAAAGAAAAAGTCAGAGTGAGGAAGAGGAAACAGAGGAGAAAGAGGAGAGAGAAGAAACTTTTATTAAGTTCTTACCATGTGCCCTGGGGATATAAATAGCAGAAGTTAAGTCTTAGTCCTCAAGAATTTTATATTCTAATGGAGAAAGACAATACTCCTAGAAAGGGGCAGGGGTGAGTTACAGACAAAGGGAATGACTAGAAGCAGACAAAATGGCCTGGGTCCTTAAAAGAGAAGGCAAAAATTCACCAATCAGAGCCAAGGGGCCAATGAGTGGGTCCAGTTTATAGGTACAAAGGGATGAAGGTAATTTATCTGCCTAGGGTGACTTGTTATTGTAAGAAATGATGCATATGAAAAAGATTTAAAAATTAAAAAAAGAGATGATGCATATGAACCCCAGCTTTTGGACTAGAACTCACTCTTTGACAAAAATTGTTGGGGAAAACTGGAAAACATTGCCTGGAAAACATAAAGAGTGGTAGTGATGGTTGTAGAAATGACCTACTTGTATAAAAATATTCATATCAGCTTTTTTTGTGGTGGCGAAGAATTGGAAATTGAGGGGATACATATTAATTGGAAAATGAATGAAGAGGTTGAGGTATATAATTATGATGCAATATTATTATGCTATAAGAAATGTCAAACAGGGTGATTTCCAAAAAACTTGGAAAGATATACATGAACTGAGATAGCATGAAGTGAGCAGAACCAAGAGACCATTGTACACAGTAATAGCAATATTGTATTATGACCAACTGTGAATGATTTAGCTATTCTGATCAATAAATTATCCAAGACAATTCCAAAGGATTCATGATAAAAAATGTTATCCACATCTATAAAAAAGAACTGATGGAATCTGGATGAAGATTGAAGCATACTATTTTCACTTTATTTTATTGATGGTTTGCTTGCTTTTGGTCTGTGTTTTCTTTCACAACATGACTAACATGGAAATATTTTACATGACTGTACATGTATAATCTATATAAAATTGCTTACTGAATCAAGGTGGGGAGAAGAAAGGGAGGAAGAGAATTTGGAACTCAAAATTTTAAAAAAAATGCTAAAAATTGTCTTTCCATGTAATTGGGAAAATTAGAATATTTAAAGACAGAAAAAAAAAGAAATGATGCATATGTAGTATTCTGAGAAACTTGGCAGGACTCCTAACAACTTAAACAGAACAATATTTCCATGGACAGAACCATATCCAGGTTGACCAGAATACCATGAAGGAGAAAAGCACCAAGAGACTTCAGGCTTATGGTCAGTGTGATATACAGTCTAAACTTGAGAAGATCAACGATGAAGTATACTTCCTACTTCATGGCAGAAAGGTGACAGTTTAGAAAAGTCAAATGAGGAATAGATTTTTTTTTTTTAGGTTTTTGCAAGGCAATAGTGTTAAGTGACTTGCCCAAGGTCACAGCTAGGTAATTATTAAGTGAGGTCAAATTTGAACTCAGATCCTCCTGATTCCAGGGCTGGTGCTCTATCCATTATACCATCTAGCTGCCCCCAAATGAAGAATACATTTTCAGATCCAATGTGTGGATTTGTTTTGTTCGACTATGCTCATTTATTAAAAGGGAGATTACTATCATAGGCAGGGAAAGCCAGGTGGGAAAGTAATGAAATTTAAAAAAAAAGAAGAGAAAGAACATCAATAAAGTGATTCAGCATGGGGGTGTCCTTGAGCCAGCTTGTGCTCTGGAGGGGTGATTATTAAATTTTCAGAGTTAGCATTTATTCTTCTGAAATAGACATTCCAGAGCTTGAGTTATCATGTTGTTGTTGGCTAGACTTAAGAAAGTAATGAAGAAAATGTTGTTAAATGTTTACCAGTAAAAACCTGTCTGTGGCTCAAGACTCCCCCAGTAATTCTGGGTTCACATGGGTCTGATACTAGAGGTTTGACTCCTTGAAGAGTTAGACTCTCTCTCTCTCTCTCTTTTTTTTTTTTTGCAAGGTAATGGGGTTAAGTGGCTTGCCCAAGGCCACACAGCTAGGTAATTATTAAGTGTCTGAGACTGGATTTGAACCCAGGTACTCCTGACTCCAGGGCCGGTGCTTTATCCACTGCACCACCTAGCTGTCCCTAGACTCTCTCTAGGATTCATGCCCCATTCCCCATTTGTTTTACTCCAGAACAAACTTTAGTTTTGGTTCATGTCTATGTTTCCTACAATGTGAGTAGCAGAAATTCTTATACAGGTATTCAATATATGAGGCATTTTTTTTTTAAAGCACTACTGAAGAGCCATAGAACAAATACAGGAACATTAACCATCAGGTCAGAAGGTAAAGTGAAGGGTTGTTCCATGGCATTTTCCATTCGTCATGAATCTGCACTGCTCAAGCAATACCAGGGAGAATTAGCAAGTTTTAGATGTCCCCTGGCATAGCTTTAGTCCTTCAGCTGAAAGGTGAGCTTCTATTGGTCTTTTATTCTCTTCCTTATCCAGGAAGCACTTTATTGTAGAAATTCTCCTTATAGGATGCTTGTGCCCAAATCAATGAATCCAGGCACACTCAAATTGGAGATCATGCATGAATTAACTCCACAAACTGGTCCTGCCCAGTATCTTTCAGACTAGAAGTTTAGGATCAGGCAACATAGGGAATTTAAAAATCCCTCCTTTACAGGAACATAAATTTTGCATTCCCCTCCTCAGGCAGTGTGGGAAAAAAATATTTACTGCCATGTGTTTCTGCTGTCAATTGTTACACATCTTATGGATCAGAATAGGTAAAACCCTCTCCTTGTATTGCATCCCCCCTCTCCCCCTCTACCTTGGATACATTTCTGAAGAATATGCAGTATAATAAATAATGAAGGGAATCTTAGACAGCTAAAAAGGGAGTGGGATGCAGGCCCTCCCAACTTGTGGGTTATTTTGATAACCCACAAGTCCAAGGAAAGAATTGGTCCCTGAGTGTGTCCCTTTGAATCTCTATCTCTTGAGAACCAATCAAAGGCTTTTTGTGCATTCATTTAGCATGGAGGCAGTATTTGTGTTTCTCTTCATGAGAATGTCTTTTAGATGGCTATAGAGATTTAGGAGTCATCTGCATAGAGATGATCATTGAACTTGATGAGATTACCATGCATATCATAAGAGAATTTCTGTCTTAACTTTTTTTTTTTCGTAAGGCAGTGGGGTTAAGTGGCTTGCCCAAAGCCACACAGCTAGGCAATTATTAAGTGTCTGAGGCCAGAATTGAACTCAGGTACTCCTGACTCCAGGGCAGGTGCTCTATTCACTGCGCCACCTAGCTGCCCCTTAACTTTTGTTGAAAGTGAATTTCTGTGAGAATATAATTGACATTTTGCTATATGTGATCCTTGCATGAATTGTAAAACCAGTGGCAATGGCTGGTTCTTTTGTGTCTTTGTTTTATCATTGACACAAAAAGCCTAATTGCTAAAAAGAATGTCATCTCATCTTCTGGGATGTCTATCTCCATTATCCATTTCAAGAAGCTTCTTTTGATTTATTGCAACCAGCTAAAACTAATAAGGAAATATCCTTTACCTTTCCTCTTTGGCTAAGAATATACATCCATTCTCCTTAACATGAGTACTTTTCTTGTATAATGAGCAACTATCTTATTTGTTTGTTTTTGTTTCATGTACAACAGGCTGAAGGGTGAAAGACACACATTCTTGTCACCTGTAGGTGGGGTGCACCTCACATGGGATGAACTCACACACACAGAGACATTGTAATCAGTTCTGTTCTCTGATTCATTCTGGCTTAATTGGTGTTAGCTAGTCGAACCTATGTCTAAATCCATGCAAGAACCAGAATGAAGGTTTGGATGGACTGTTCCAAAGGTCAAGGTCTGAGCTAGACAAGAGAATGGGGCCATCACAAGAGAATGAGCTAGACAAGAGAATGGGGGCAATCACACATGGCAGGGCAGGTATGGATGATGAGCCAAAAAAAGGAGACAATCAGAAAAGTAGAAAAAGCATCAGGAGAGTGAAGTGTCAATAAATACCAGAAGGAAAATATCCAGGAGGATGTCCTGTTGAATGCTGTCATATTGAATGCTGAAGGGAGGTCAAAAGGGGTGATGACAAAGAAAAAATTATCAGATTTTGAAATGATGATATCATGAGTACATTGCCAAATCCATAAATGGTTTAAAGTAGAGGAATGGTTTTCAAAAGGAGAATTGCAAAATAGAAATGACCATAGGAAAACATGATCCAAATTACTTGTGATAAGAAAAATGCAAATGACAATAATTCTGAAGTTCCTCCTTCCAGCCTGCAAGTTGGTACAAAAATGGGAACAATAGTCAAAGTCAGAGGAGCTGTGGGTGGGGAGGCACACTCATACACTGTTGGAAAGTGATGAAGAGAAAACTTAAAAATATCAGTATGGAATTATGCAAGGAGTGACTAAATGGCCCATACCCCTTGACTCAGTGATTCTACTATGGGTAACACATACTAAAGAAGTCAAAGACAGAAATGGTGGTCTAATATAAACTCTTCTAACACTCTTTCTGATAGCAAAGAACTGAAAATAAAAAGGGCACTCAAAGTTGAAAGAAATGACTTTAAAAACTTTGACTTATTAAAGTATTAGGAGATTATGGGAGTGGCTAGGTAGCATAGTGGGGTGGCTAGGTGGCGTAGTGGATAAAGCACCAGCCTCAGAGTCAGGAGTACCTGGGTTCAAATCCTAACTCAGACACTTAATAATTACCTAGTTGTGTGGCCTTGGGCAAGCCACTTAACCCCATTTACCTTGCAAAAAACCTAAAAAAAAAAAAAGAAAAAAAGGAGATTATGGTGTAGGACATTATGAAAGTTTTGAGGAATTTTTATATGAAAGGAAGATTTATATGAACAGATGCGAATAAAATAAGCAGAAATAAGAATAATATAAACAACTACAACAATGTCAATTCATTAATTTGTTCATTCATTCAATGAGTATTTATTACAGTGTCAGGATGGTTCAGTGGCTAAAGCACTCAAAAGTTGAAGGATGTGAGCTCATATCCTTCCTCTGACTATTTCTGTGACCTTGGAAAAGTCATTTAAAATTCTTGGATCTCAGTTTCCTCCATTTTAAAATGAAGGGATTAGACCAGATGACATTTAGGATCCCTGATTGCTTTAGTTCATGATTTCTACTAGGTGCTGGATATATAAGCATCAGATAAAACAGTCTCTGTTCTCAAGATATTATATATTCAATTGAGAAAACAGCATATTCTTAGAAAATACAATATAAATTATATGCAAAATAATTTCTAAGGGAGAAGGCACCAGCAACTGGAGGAATAAGGAGGAGCTTCCTAAATAAAAAAAAGATCACTAAAAAGTTAGTAAAACTTAGGGTAACAGAAAAAAAAAGAATGAAAATTTCAGAACAGATACTGAAAAATGCCTCTATTCACAAGGGAAAATGGAGGGGGACTAGGATAAAATATTGTTTAAATAATTATTGGATTGAATGTTTTTAATTGCTTGCCTATCACAAGGAAGGGTTCACTCTGGATAGGGGAGTGTTAAAAGAATGTCTGTAGGGGCAGTTAGGTGATACAGCAAACAGAGCACTATCTCTGGAGTTAGAAAGACTTGAGTGCAAAAATGGCCTCAGATACTTGGCACTTACTAGTTTTGTGACCCTGGGCAAGTCACTTAACCTTGCTTGCTTCATAAAAAAAAAAGACTAAAAGAACTGATGTACAGACAAAATGTATCAATAAAATGTGTGGATATAGGTGTCTGTATGAACACATATATGTATGTAGATATCTAGGCTAGTTTCTTTACTTGCACTCCCAGCACAACCTTAGTGTGGGTCTTTAGAGAGTGGCTGCTACTGGCCCCACAGATTTGAACTCCTAAAACCACAGCTCACAAATCTTCATTTTTCATTAATAGATAATAAAAGAAAGGAAGATAATGTTACCTCATTTGATCCTCAGAACAATTCTGGGAGGAAGATATTATTATGATCCCCATTTTTTAGCTGAGAAATCTGAGGCAAACAGAAATTAAGTGACTTGCTTAGGGTCACACACTGGGGCTGGATTTGATCTTCTGTTTTCCTGATTCCAGGCCTAGCACTCTACTCACTTAGATCAGGGCATAGAAATTTACCATAATGGCTTTACTATAAATATATGTATATATTTACTATAATGACTTAGTAAGAACAAATAATAAGCAGTTACAATACATCCCTCTCCAGAAATCTGGGGTACACTCTCTTACAAACACTCATGGGGCTCAAATTATGAGGTACCAATATAGGGAGCACATGTGGCCAAAGCAACTCATGTCTCTGGAATTAGTGGGCCCACTGTCCTTTCTTCACAGAGGTATCAGTATACTTGAGAAAGCATTTTCTGCTGAGCAGGTCATACAGCTGGGTTCCCATGGTCTGTGCCTCTCAATGACAAAGTTAGCTCTGCAAAGCTAGAGTCTATAACTTGACTCTCTTCTTTAATGCCTTGAAATTGTTTGAATGCTGTCTCTCTTTGTCTTCTGTCTGTTTTCGTAGGATGGAGTGTGTCTTAAGCATCCACTAAAAATTACCAGGGCTGATGGGGTATGGAGAGGAAAAAATTCCTTCTCCAGATGCCATCTGGTAGAGGTCCAGAGGTTTGCCTCCACAGAGCTTCTCCTGGTCTGAAATATCTCTAACTCTTTAGGTCTTACCTATTCAAAGGTGTGGCTCATATCTAGACCAGTCAGTGGTGTTGCTGGAAGTCTAATCAGAGAAAAGTGTTCTCAATATGAAAAGGAGTAACAGGATGCTAAACTTTTTACTGACATATTAAACTCTCATTGTCTGGGATTGCATTCTGGTTCAGGAAAGCAGATGGTCAGTGACCACACGTCCCTCTTAAATATATATTTACATACACATACATATATCTAGGGGAGGAGGAAGGAGAAAGAGAGAGAGAGAGAGAGAGAGAGAGAGAGAGAGAGAGAGAGAGAGAGAGAGAGAGAGGAGAGAGGGAGAGAGGGGGAGAGAAAGGGGAAGAGAGGGAATGAGAATATATAAGAGTTGAATAAATATGTTATAATGGACAGAGAGATGACTTTGGAACCAGTAACTTCTGGGTCCAAGTCCTGTTTCTAACATATACAGGTTTTATGATCTTGGCTAAGTCACTTAACTGAGAGAATTAGTGCTCAGTGCTCTCTCTCTCTCTCTATGTATATGTAAACATACATATACACATATACACACATATGTAGGTATGTATATATCTTTGCATGTATAATTAAAAAATATGTGTCTTTATATGCATTACAGGAGCAGCTAGGTGGTGCAGTGAATAGGGAACAAGTTACAAGTTACCAAGTTCAAATCTGGCCTCAGGAACTTACTAGCTATATTTCCCTGGGCAAGTCACTTAGCCCTGTGTGTCTCAGTTTTCTTATTTGTAAAATGGCAAAGCACTCTATCTCTGTTAAGAAAACTCCAAATAGAGTCATGAGAAGTTGGACACAACTTAAATGACTTAACAACATATGCATGTATGTAAAATCTATATTATATATATATATGTATATATATTCATACACACATATGCATTTATACATAGATATATTTCTTTACATGTATGCATTTTCCCAAGAGATGGATGGTAATTTTGGAGGGAGCAGATTCAAGTCAAGTGGGAAGCTCGGAAAGGAGTGAATGGGGGGTGTGGGAGCAAAGGTGGTCAATGAGGGGGTTTTTCCTAGGAGTCTGCCTGAGAAAAAGAAGAGAGACACAGGATGGAGCTTTAGGTAACAAAACAGTCAAGGGAATGGACATGTTTGTAGGCAGCAGAGGAGGATCAGTGGATAAAGAAAGATTGAAGCCTACATAGCAAGAGAGGATGCTAGAAGGGACAAGGTCCTGGAGGAAATGGGAGAGGTGAGAAGGCCACAAGTAGAGGTTATTTTTGACAAGGATAAGGGTCTGCTCTTCACAGATTGGAACAAAAAAAGAAAATGTTGAGGGGAATTTGGGGAATAAAATTGGAAAGGAGGGGCCTCAAGTGTGGCCCTCTATTTTATTTTAAGAAGGTGTGTTATTGGACATATAGGTGTGCAGTGGATAGAACATCAGCTTTGGAATTTGGAGAATCTACATTCAACTCCGGCTTTAGGTACTTATTAGCTGTGTGACCCTAGGTAGGTCACTTAATCCTGATTGCCTCACCAAAAAAGAAGGGGTATTATGTGTTTTTAACATCATTTAGAAATATTTCATTATATTTTTGTTTTTATAATATCTCACAAACATATCTCTTCCCTATTCAGAGAGATTTTTAATTTTTATTTCCTCTGGAAGGAGAAAAGAGGAGGAATGAGGTAGATAGCTTAAAGAGAAAAATCAAAGGATAATCAATCTAGAGTTGACCTCAGAGGCCATCCTACTATAACCCCCTCATTCTACAGTTGAGGAAATTGAGGCTAAGAGAGTTAAGGACTTGTCTAAAGTTCCACAGAACTTCAATAACTCTGGAGGAGAGAAAGAGGTTGATGACTTGCTGGGTTTTGTCTCACTTAAATTCAATTCCCTCTAAAGTCAATAAATCATCTTTCTGATGTTATTGGTCCTTTTCAAAAACATGGGATGAACAGCAACACTGCTATTAGAGGTATAAGTGCCAATATGAAATCTGAACCTGGGTCTTCTGATGCTAAAGTCAATGCTCTTAAAAGAAATAAAATAGAAGCCACACCTGAGGACTCTCCTTTCTTTTTTTTATTTAGGATCTTTTTTTTTTCACGACAAATGGGGTTAAGTGGCTTGCCAAAGGCCACACAGCTAGGTAATTATTAAGAGTCTGAGGTCAGATTTGAACTCAGGTACTCCTGACTCCAGCGCTGGTGCTCTATCCACTGCACCACCTAGCCACCCTCAGACTTTCCTTTCTAATTCTATTAACTGTGAGTATTGTGATAGAATCATTCAGGGATAATTAAAAGAATTACCCTTTACCAGTCAGGGCCCAGCTGAGCTTAGATAACATAACATTATAGTGGACCTAATCTGAATGATTGTATGAACTTTCTCCAGTGGCATCAGCAGTAGAATAGAAAAAGGAGGTGGCAGAATCTCAGAGTTTGTGTTTAGAAAGTTATGAGTGACAGAAGGATGCAGAAACAAGGGATTTCAGAGTAGAGAACAGTATAAAGGTGACCTAGTTAATTATAATGTCATTATTAGAAACAGAGAAAGAGTGAGGCCACAGTTCTGATGGACTGGGAAAGCAGGGAAGAGTGATGTGACTGAAAGAAGCATGGATTTAGGAGGAATAAGATAGGAGGAGATAGAATGATGAGGAGGATGGTCTGAGCAGAATTTCAGAGTTCTGGATGATGAATAGTCTTTGGTGATGGTAAGATCATGGGTTTGGACATTCCTGCATGTGATGAATGGAGGGAAGGTATAGATCATGGTAATAGAGAGGTAGAAAGATTGGGAGGCCAGGATGTTTCAGGGAATTTCAAAACAAATAGTGACAATGGAAAAAGAAGGCAGGGCAAAAATGATAGGTGAGTGTGAGAGAGCAGGGATAGGAATTTTTTTTTTTTTAGATTTTTCAAGGCGATGGGGTTAAGTGGCTTGCCCAAGGCTGCACAGCTAGGTAATTATTAAGTGTCTGAGACCGGATTTGAACCCAGGTACTCCTGACTCCAGGGCTGGTGCTTTATCCGCTGCACCACCTAGACACCCCAGGGATAGGAATTTCAAATAGGTAACCTTTTACTTTGAACAACAGGGATTCAGAAAAGGAAGAAGAGGAGTTTTCTTGCTAAAGGACAGTAGAATGTCACTTTCTTTTTTAGGAAGCACCAGCAGCCATGTCCCAAGGTCTACCTTAGATGTTGATTGGATAGCTACTCTCACCTATGGCTCTAAGAAACTGTATCAAGAGCAATAGACACACCTCAGTAAAACCATCTCTGCAAAAATCATCTGGACAGACGGACTAAACCAGGTCAAGAGTAGCCAAAAGACCTCGAACCTGTCAGTAAGTTGGGGGGGTATCTATCCCCTACAAAGCATGTGAAGACTTCCCCAGCAGAATGAGTGATTGAGAACAATTTGTTCCAGTGGCCATGAGGGTGGCAGGTGCTGTGGAGCACTTAGAGCATCAAAGAAGTCAAGGTTATCCATTGCATCTCAGGCCACTGACAGCTATCTTGCCTTTTGTCTTGCCTCTGCACCTTGATGACTCTGGAAGAGAGAATGAAGCTGATGACTTTGTGCAACTCTGCCTCACTTGAATCCAATTCACAGGCAAATCAAGATGCTTGTGATGTCATAGATACTCTTCAAAAAATGAAGAAGGAACAACAAATAACAACAAGAATAAATGGAGAAGGATGTAAGGGATGAGAGTTGAGTCCCTGAGTCTGGGTTCATGAGAGGCCTAGTGTTTGTCTTGGTTGATTTTCTTATTCTTCCCAAGGGCAATTCTACATCAGTCTTCTGCTCAGATGTTGACTTGATTTTCTGTCCTTGAATAAATCTCTAATTCTCTCTGGGGTAATCAGACATCTGTAAAATGGTATAGCTGGTTTAGATGAGCTCTACACTCTATTTCAGCATAACTCCTATGACTGATAGTTATGTTCATCCATTTACTCATTCCTTCCACAAAAATGTATTGAATTCTTAGTGGAGTTTTGCAAAGAGGATTGGTTTGGGAATTAGAAACCAGAAGGGGAAAATGAAAACAACACCCAAGATGAACTGGAGGTAGAGTCATTGTTATTGAGAGGGGATGACAGTCTGCTGTCCTTTGTCTTCTCTTCCTCACCTGAATCCCTGTGGTTCGGAGTCAAAGACTAATTAGGCTAAAAAAAAATCTGCTCTGGCTACAGTTTGCATTCTCTCATTCCTATCCACCTCAGTCTTATCACTACTGAAGCCTCATAAAGCTCTTCCCTCCCCTTCTATTATTTCACTGTTTTTCTTTGACTTCTTTTTACTGTTATCAACAAATTCTCTTCTTTCATCTTTTCATCTCTTCTCTGGAACTTGGATTTCTCCTCTTTAAAAAGAGTAGCATTAGGGGCAGCTAGGCGGTGCAGTGGATAGAGCACCGGCCCTGGAGTCAGGAGTACCTGGGTTCAAATCCAGTCTCAGACACTTAATAATTACCTAGCTTGTGGCCTTGGGCAAGCCACTTAACCCCATTTGCCTTGCAAAAAACCTAAAAAAAAAAAGAGTGGCATTGGTCTAGAACAGGGCTTCCTATTGTTTTTGGTACTATGGAGCCCTTGAGTAGTCTAGTGAAACCAATGGACCTTTTTTTTTGTTTTTTGTTTTTTGCAAGGCAAATGGAGTTAAGTGGCTTGCCCAAGGCCACACAGCTAGGTAATTATTAAGTGTCTGAGGTCTGGATTTGAACTCAGGTACTCCTGACTCCAGAGCCGGTGCTCTATCCACTGCGCCACCTAGCTGCCCCCAATGGACCCTTTTGCAAGACATTTTTAAATGTACAAAATTAAACCTCCCCCATCAGATTATAAAGGTAACCTGTATTTTTTCCCTCCTTATCCAAGTTCACACAACCTGAAATCTATCCATCAATATCAAATTGAGTTCTGAATTTGATGGTTTCTTCTACCTCTGACATTCTGACATAATATTTATAGGGAGATATAAACAGGACAAATCCCATGCCTTTATGTAGCTTATGGTCTAGTAGAATCTTACTAAAATATTCCTAATAGGCAGAACTGTAGCTAGGAATTCTGGGACCTGGAGCAAATACTATTTTGTTTGGCAGAAGGGATGGTATGACTGAGAGATAGACATATGGAGACAGATGTCATAAGAGCTGAGGAAGCTAAATAACTGGGGATGGCCAGAGTGGAGGATCATGAGATAAAGACTGAAATTATTTTGAGGTGGGCTGGGGAAGGCAACTGGGTGGCACAGTGGAGGGCCTGGAGTCAGGAGGTCAAAGATGACAATAATGAGAATCCAGAAAGAATGAAGTGCCTGCTGAGAGGTGTCAAAGGGAGGATCTGAAAGTGGAAGTGGGGAGCACATGGCATGCCAACTCTTCCTCCTGGGGTCATGTATGTCAGGGAAAATGAGAGATGGAGTCATTGGCCTTGGACAAAGTGACTAGAGCTATTATATCTTTAGCAGAAAACTAGGTTTCAGTGACCATCTGAAGAAGGAAATGTGAGAACATGGGGCATTGAGTGCTCTGGTTCTGGGGTCAAAGGACTTGGGTTGGAATCTTGACATTGCAACTTATGACTTGTGCAAGTCACCTTAATTCTCTGAGGTTCACTGTCCTTATTTATAAAATGAGGGGATAAGACCAGCTGATTTCTAAGAGACTTCCAGTTCTAAGCCTATATCCTGATCCGAGTGTCTGAGATGTTGGACGAATGAAAGAAGGAAACAAGAATTTAATAATTGTATTCTATACCTGTTCTAGAGATCTAGGATGAAGGGGAGTTTGTTAACAGCAGAGTCAAGGATTTCAGAAGGAAAAGAAGACAGGAACCCCTGGGGAGGGATAGAATTGAGTTTACTTTAGAGTAATGTGTACATGGGTTTTGTGCTGTGCATCTCCAGGCCAGTTGGCACTTAGATCATTTTGCTGGGAGAGGAGTGTTGTAATAGTCACTAGCATTTATATAATACTTTAGCAAAAATCTTGCTGGTATCTGCTTTGGTCCTCACAATAATCCCGTGAATTATTATTAAGTTAATATTAGGACCATTTGACAGAATAGGAAATTGAGGTAGCCATATACCCAGGGTGACATAGCAAGTAAATGTCTAAGGTTAGATTTGAACTCAGATCTTCCTGACTCCAGATCCAGTGCTCTATCCGTTGTATTCCCATTTGGTGTAAGGTGTTGTAGCTAGAGCAACCCTAGCAGGGAATATTAACCGGGATGTCAAACAAGGGATAAGACTGGTTAGTTAGATAATATTCTGAGAGGGTAAGGGACAGGGAGACAGAGGGAAGGATATCAGTATTTAGCTTCTGTTCTGACAACAGGATTCTTTAATATATTGAGCTCTTTCTTTACATTGAAAATATTTTTCTAAAAAAAAATCAAGGACATAATTATTGTTTAAAATTCCTTAAGCCTTTAAAAGAAATGATGAAAATTGCCAAATTAAAAAAAAGTTGTGACTGATAGTTTTATTCATTCTGTGATTATCAGTCAGCAAAGTAGTCATAGAATGATTCAGAAGATTTCAATCATTGTAAATCAGATTATTCATCTCATCTTTTCACATTTGTTTTCCACATCTTGTATATTACACTCAGGAAAGGGACCTGGGAGTCACTTCCTTAAAGAATCTGATCGGCTCAGTGTATGGCTAGAGCTGTTAACTTCAAATTATTCATGTGTCAAAAGAAAATATACATTAATAAAATAAGCAAAAAATTAATTTACTGCTGTTTTCTTCTGATGGCTGTTTTAAAATTTTTTTATTGCTTTTCATTTACTATCCAATCTGCTTTATATAGTCAGTTATAGTAAGTCTCCCATTTCTTTGTTATTCTACTTTGACTGCTTCTAATATTTTACAACATTTAAATAAATTCTTCAAGCTCATAATTTTTTAAGATGCTACCATATTTTATTGTCTTTACATTATTCAATTTTTCCCACATTTCCTAATGGTTCAACAGGGTTTTTGGGTTTTTTTTTGCTATTACAAATAAAACTGTTATGAATATTTTTGTTAGATGGATTGTTTTTCCTATTTCTCATCCTTAGGGAATAGTTCTAGTAGGAAGGATATCTGGGTTAAAGGTCTGAGCAGTTTTATGACTTTATATTGGCATGCTGCTTTAAGATTGCACCAATTCAAAATTTCACAAATATAATTCTTTCTTCAAAACACCATCCCCAAGCCTAAATTTTATTATTTTGTATTGTCAATTTGTCATTTTGATGAGTGTAATGGCACTACCTCAAAACTGTTTAAATTTGCATTTATCTAATTAAGAGTTTGAGCATTTTTCAAGGGGTCACTGACAATTTGCTAAAGTTTACACTTTCAGTGACAAAGTTTCAATTCTCATGGGATTTATTTTGTGATACCAAGTCACATATATTACTCTAGAAAGGGGGGAGGGATGAATGGATGGGCAGTAATATATCATGGTCATAATTTTCAAGCACAGGTGGGCAGTCTTAAAACTTTTTCCAGAATGTGCATATTCCTTTTATTCTATCAAGGCCAACAAAATCTTGGGCACTCAATTCACCTTCACATTTGTTACTGCAGCTAGAATGCTGCCATGTATACTATCACCAAGAAATGTTGGTAGTGAGAGAAAATGTCATCTCACCCCAAGTTAAAACTGTGGCCCTTCCTGGAACATTACCCACAGTTCTCTAGTCATACTGCAACTAGAAGAATTTCATCAAAGATGACAAAGAGATCCAGAAGCATCTATATGAAGGCAGATTTTTAGAGTTCTAGAACTCCACATTGGAAAGACAAAAGCTGTAGGGATAGCACTGAAATTTTTATAATCATAAATGTTATGGACAAGGTGAACCCAGTGCTTGTTAAGCAAATTCCAAATTTCTAGAAGGTGGCATTCCATGAGTTGAGGTGGGTTAAATTTAGGATTAAGTTTTTTTTTTTAGGATAAAAAGAGATAATATACCCAGATATGTGATCTTGTCAATGTGGATATTTGCAATGATGCAAAACCCAATGTCAAATACATTCTATGGATTCTTGTACTTTTCCCCCAAGTTTGATGTAGGAGATTCACCCAATATGCTAGTGGTCTTCATCATTTTCTTTTTTTGGTTTTTGCAAGGCAATGGGGGTTAAGTGATTTGCCCAGGGTCATACTGCTAGGTAATCATTAAGTCTGAGGATGGATTTGAACTCAGGCCCTCCTGACTTCAGGGCCAGTGCTCTATCCACTGCACCACTTAGCTGCCCCTATTATTTTCTATTGATATAGGCAAGTATATCAGTAGAGCAGTTTTTCACCCTATACATTTCTTTGACCATACTTTGGTTGTTTATGTTACAGCTTGCTCACACTCACATCCCTACTGTTTCCTAGGTGATATTCATTTTAAATAAGAGGTTGTGGCATAACAAGACTGACAACTGTATTATGGTGCCCAATTAGTATTTTTTAATGGACATTTGTTTTGGGGAGTTTGGAGTTCTTAAAGAAACTACATATCTCAAGCAAACAGAATCAAGAAATGATACAAATTACAAACAAAACAAAACATGATTAGATCCTAACAGGCTAAAGGAAGTGGCAGGTAAAGTTAAAACTCTGGTGGGGTGGGGGGGAATGTGGATTCCAATGCTACCACTGATGCTTGATGCCAACAGCTTTGGCCAAGTCAGTTAACCTTGCTGGACCTGATTCCTCATGTGTAAAAAAGGGGTTGTATTACGTGGCTGTCAAAATTGCCTCCATCTCCAGCTCTTTGAATATTTACTTATTGTAGAGATTTTAAAGGAATTTGATTGTAAGCTCCTTAATAGCAAGGCCTCTCATAGCTCCATGTCCTATCTATTGCTTAGTACAGAAGATATGTGTATATTTGGTAAAATGAAGTGTGGGACAAAAGTATAGACTACCAAACTGAAAGTCTACAGTGCTGCAAGTCATTGTTGTATGCCTATGAAACCTGGCCAGTCTACCAGTGCCATGCTAGGAGACTGAACCACTTCCACTTAAATTGTCTTAGGAAGATTCTAAAGATCACCCGACAGGAGAAGATACCAGACACTGAGGTCTTTCTTGAGCTAAACTGCCAAGCATTCAAACGTTACTACAGAGAGCACAACTCCAATGGGCTGGTCATGTTGTTAGAATGTCAAACTTATCTGCTTGCCAAAAAAAAGACTTTTATGGAGAACTCACACAGGGCAATGCTTACAGGGAGGGTCAGAAAGAGATACAAAGAAACTCTTAAAGTCTCTCAAGAGGGGCAGCTAGGTGATGCAGTGGATAGAGCACTGGCCGTGGAGTCAGGAGCACCTGAGTTCAAATCTGACCTCAGATAATTACCTAGCCTTGAGCAAGTCACTTAACCCCATTGCCTTGCAAAAAAAAAATACATCTAAAAAAAAGTCTCTTAAGAACTTTGGAATTGATTGTACAGCATGGGAGACACTGGCATAAGACCACCCAGCAGGGCATGCCCTCATCAGAGGGTGATGTGCTCTATGAGCAAGGCAGAAGGGAAGCAGTTTAAGGGAAATGTGAGATACGTAAGTTTAGAGTAATCTGTCACCCCATATGTTCACATAGACTGTGTCTGACTTGTAGTAGAACATTTCAAGCATGATTAGTCTGATCAGTCAAACACACTGCAACTCATCTCTAACACAGTGATGTCATTTTGGTCTATCTGATATTGGGGAATAGGACAAGAACCAACCAACCAATAGAAGGTGTCTAAAAAAGTAGAAATGTAAGCTCCTCTGTGAATAGCTAGGGCTTTGAATAGCAATTAGCTCTATAATCAATTTAGAAGTTTTAAGAGCTTACTCAGTGTTGGAAATGGTGATACAATGAATGAAAACAAGACCAACTCAGAGAACTGACATTCTTTCTTAATCAGTGGATCAAGAATGTCTTGTAGACAGTGGTACTTGTATCTTGGAAGGGCACTATTTCAAGCCCAAGCACAGCTGGGAGAGAGCATTATGTGTGAAGAGCAGAAAGGTCATTTTGGCTAAATCAGCAATGGAGAGAGAGGAGTCACAGATGATTATCAGAGGCAGAACTTCAAAAATTGACAGGTAGCCAAAGTCACCCATGACTTCAGTTTATTCAGTAGTTGGAGACAGAAGATTCATGCATTAAATTAACTCTATCATAAGACAGGATCTAAGTATGTACCAAATGAGTGGGAAAGACATTAAGGGTTATTGGAATTCGGATGAGGAAGAAATCATGGGGGTCTAAGATGGTCAAGGAAGGCTTTAAGAATGAAATGAAGTAGGCTGCATAGGACTCAACTGGGCAGAAGATGGATATAGGTAGTTCTGGCAGAAGGAGCACAGTAAATAGAGGCAAGCATGTGAAAGGTGGGCTTGGGAAATATTGTGAGCTGGACCAAACCAGGAGTTTCTTCTACAACTGGTGTGGTGCTCTTTGTGTCAGAATCCTGGGTTATGTCTGACCCAGTGGAGCAGTTCTTTGACTCTCAGGAGTTTCTGAGAGGACCAGCATATAGCCACATTTTATCCTGCTCTCCAAGTCAGTTTGATCCCTGAATTCCAAAGAAGTCACCTTGAAAACACTGGTCCACTATTGCTGACACAAACTCCAATGAGTCTCAGAACTAATCTCAGAAAATTTTGTCTCTCTAGGCTCCATTTCTCCACTCTCTTACCTGCCTCCCAACCAGAATCTCCTACTTTCCTCTTCTGCCAGCTTTTCCAACCCCATTTCACCCTATCCCCTATTCCATTTTTCTTTTTCCCCCCTCAAGAAGCTTTGGGATCCCAGATCTCCTAGAGGGGCATAAATCTCTTGGATGAATGCATGGTAATCAACTGACATAGAGCTTTGGAGAACTTTTTATTGTTTAAAAGTCATAATTGAAGCTTCAAAAAACATACAACCCAACGTGTCCCACCCCCATACCCCCTCTCCCCAGAGGAGAACATGGGGTTGCCCCCTCCTATCCTGCTGGCCAGGACCCTGCCCTGGGGAGCCTGCCTGCCTGCCTGCCCTCCATCTGCCGAGCTAACGGCTGGAGAGAGGCCCTGTGGTCGGGTGGGGTCAGTCCCCATTCCCCCACCCCTGCACATGCACAGTCTGTGAGACACTGTGGGGGAGGAGCTCTCCGGAAAAGGGGGGCCCCAGAGGGGGAAGACACAGAGTCAGTTCCCACTCACCCCTACCCTCCCCAGCCGCCCTGTTCAAGGGAAGCTGTCATCGTCGTCTTCGGCCATCTCCTTAGCAAACTCCAGATCCTGTTGCTCTCGCTCACGCCGCTCCTGGAGAAAAGGGGTCAAGGGATCAAGGTCTTGGGCTGTGTGGAATCACTCCTTCCTCTCCCAACTATAATAGCTAATAACAAAAATGCACCCTGAGGACAGCAGCTCAAATGTCCCCTAACATCTGTGACTCTCTTCTCCCTGATGCAAGGCAAGGTTATTCACAATCAAAGGGCTTACCTCTGCAGACTCGAGGTCCTTGTTGTAAGATTTGGGAGGGAACCTCATAGCCTAAAGGGAGAGATGGTCAGAGTTTAATTAAGACTCCTGAAGTTGAACCAATTACAAACCTTATATGCCTTAAGAGAAGCAGAAAGATTGATATCCTGTTGTAGTGTGCAATACACTGGATCGGATGTCTGAATACCTGAATTTTAACTCTGGCTGTTAGTAAGGATAACATAAGCTCCCAAAGAGCAGTGTCACATTTGTATTTTTACCTCTAGGGCCTTCCATGTGGCTTACTAAATTCTGTGTTGCAACTAGTGTGTTATTTCAAGTAAGTCATTTAAGTTCTATAGGCCTTAGTTCATCTGTAAAAATGAAAAAGTTGGATTAGATGACTTTTAAAGGTTTTTTTCAGCTCTAATATCCCAGTTTTTGTACCCAAGTTGGGACAAGGGAGTATTAACCAATTCTATGCTGAAAGCACATGAAAAACAAATACTTTTATAAAGACCACTGGCTTACTGGTATCAATTCCCATTGCTAACCTCAGGATACTCACCTTGACAGACATATTGTGGATGTCTAGGCAGAAGGAGATGCGCTGGTGAAAAGCCAACTGAGGCTCTCGGGTAGAATAAATGTCAATCATCTCCTTGGACTGGACATATCCCTTTTCGTGGTTGATGCTAGCCTCTATGACACCATCCCGGATGGCCTATATGCCCCACAATGAGGAGGAAAAAAAAGATCATCAGAAAGTTCCTACAAGTCCCCATATCTTTTTGCTTTCATGTTCCCCATATTATTCTCTCATCTTATTTCTGCCTCTGGCAGCAAGTAAAAAAAATCCACTTGACTATATTGGAACAGCTCCTGCAGTTTCTTTCCGGGAAAAATTGACAATGTTAAAAGATTATTCTCCTTCCCTCCTTATCCCTCAACAACCCTATGATCCCTAAACTTTAGGAAGATAACGAATTGGGTCAGTTTGGTCTGATTCATTCCCACCTTGGCAACAATGAATTCTGCATCCTCTGGGCTATCCAGCTGCAGCTTCTGGGCAATGTCAGCCAGGGAGATTCGGGAGTAGGAGAGGCTGATCATGCGCACACCTCGGGAGAGGAAGGAGGGGCAAAATAAGCACAGATCTCTCCCAAACACACACTCTTTGCAGAATCTCAGCCATGGAGAAGTTCTTTCACTAAACCTCAAACCTTGCTCCATACCTGTTTTAATTACATTGTGTCGTAGTCGTATGATCAAGGTATAGGTCCCATCTGCCTGAAACTTTTCCCCAAACTGATCCAGGACAAAGTTGAACTTGGCTAGATTTCCTGTCCTGACAGCTGAGGGAAGACAAGAAAAGTTGGAATGAGGGAAGAGGGAAGCAGATCAAAGCAGGACCCTCAGGGGTGTGAGTTTGTTGTCCTACCTTGGGTCAGAAGAAAGTAGGGCATGAGGGAGCGCTTGAGTGAGGGCTGACGGAACTGTAGTCGGTCTGGGATCTCCCCCAGCAGTAGCTCCACCACAATGAGCAGCTTGTGCACCTGGGGAAAGAATGGAAAAATGAAAAGCTAGAATCTTCAAATGACAAACACTAGACAAAAGAGAGCCAGCAGAACTCTGCTCCTCTGGAGGCATGGCAGCTCCCCCCACCCCCCCCAACTTATTTTCAGCTAGCTACAGGGAAGGTTTCTGCCCCATGTAGATACAAACTCTAAGTATAGGGCTTATAGTCCCATCTCAGCAGCTGCTCAGAGAGGGTGAAACAGCTGCCCTTAAGACTACTTGTTGGGGGTGGCTAGGTGGTGCAGTGGATAGAGCACCGGCCCTGGAGTCAGGAGTACCTGAGCTCAAATCTGGCCTCAGACACTTAATAATTACCTAGCTGTGTGGCCTTGGGCAAACCACTTAACCCCATTGCCTTGCAAAAACCTTAAAAAAAAAAAGACTACTTGTCAATAGAATGGGAGGGGCATTCATGGAAGTGGAAGCAATATCAAAACTCAGGAGATTCAGGCTGTTATATGACTTGGTTTAAAGATCTGTAAAAGTTAGGCATAAGGTGGGCTGGAAGTTTAGGGTTGTCAAGAAAAATGGGAAGGGAGAAGAGCTACAGGTGGTGGGTTGGTTCTGGGAATACAGGTAAAAAAGTAGCTGAGCTGGAAGGTGTGAGCTGGGGTGGGAACAAATAAAGGCAATTTCAGTGGACAAAAGACCCTAAATGTGGTCCTCTGGGTATTACTGTAAGATGGGATTGGAGGATGAAGGACAGGAGCTGAAGTTCTGGGGCAACTGTAGAAGGGAAGAGAAAATACGGTGTGGGCAAGGATTGGGTGTCAAAGAAATGGGGAGCTACACAGGCAGAAAGTTCATTGCTGGCTCTAACTACCTTTCCCTTAAATGAATTTAAGTTTAATTAAATAATTTTTTCCCTGACTAAAGTTTTAGATTCCCCATTTTCAGTTTTAAAATGAGTTATTAAACATTTCTGTTCTAACTAAAGACACTTCAATGAGGCTGGTATTAAGATGTGTTTTGCTTATCTGTAAAAACTGAAAACTGAAATGATCACTCTCAGTGGTAACTGAAAGAAAACGTTTCCATTTCTTCCTTCCAGATAGGCTGGCAAAGCAGAAAGCCATCACAAATCTCTCCTCTAGTAAGAAGACACCTAGCTACCTCTTTGTACACGTGGGAGGTTGGGGGGGGTCATGTCCACATTGCATGTGATTTTGGACTTTTTCAAAATACTGATCAGTTGTGTTGACTTTTTTTCCTCTAAAAAAATACTTGTCACGTGGGATGGCTCTCTGGGATAGGGACACATACGAGAAATGCTATGGAGATTTAAGGAACAGAAAATATCAATTAAAAACTTATTCAAAAAAATAACAAAGCTCTCTCCCTTTGTTATCTGAAGAAACGAGGGAAGCTGGGAGGGCTGGCTTCATGACTCATCAGATGCCTGGCATCATTTGGAGTCACAAATTGCCTACCCCACCCCCTTCCAATTAAATACAACTATTTTCCTTATGTTCTCTCATCCAGCCTTGGTCTTTTACCCCAATGTTTACTGCATGTTAAAAACTAAAGTTCTGGAATTGATTGTGGCTTGTGTAATGATTTTAATATTTCTATCTTCAACGATAAGCTGTTTGGTGATCCATACAAAAATGTTCTCTCTGACTTCTTTCTCAGTCTTATTCGGAGATATCAGAGGGTAGGAACCATATCTTATATTTCTTTTACATGCTCTAAGGTGCTGAGAACAGTACAAAATATCTGTCCATGCTAAAGGGTTTACAAGACCAAATTTAATTTCTATTTACTCCCTAAGTGGTCAGGTCAGAGAAATAATGCTGGCCTTAGAGTATACCTCTAGATTAGACCAATCACCTCACAAGAGGTCATAAATGGTCATTCCTGGTCCAGGTGAGGGCCTATAGTTGAATTAGAACAACTAAAACAAATGGCTTCAAAACCATTTCTCAATGATAATGGAATGGCAACCTAACATTTTTTCAATAGTAAATTTCTATAAAATTGTATAATCCTTTTAGAAAAACGGTATGTGTTGTATACAAAAAGAGGTTTATTAGAACCATAATGTAGATGTGGGGGGCAATCAGGAGTAGAAGGAAGAAAGCAAGAGAGATGGCAGCTGCTCCTTACCGTCTGTTTGAAGCCAACAGCTGTGTGTTGGGGGGCCTTGCGCAAAGCATTGGTCATTGTTCTTCGGGCCTCCGAATATTCTAGCTGGATGGCTTTGATTCTCCCTATACATATAGGGAAAAAAGGAGGGAAAGCATGAATTACTCAAAAAGTACCATTCCAACCCCAACTCAGATCCAGAGTTTCTATGCCCCTAATTGAACTGTCCCCTCCCACAACCACACTAAGGAGCTCCACTGGGGAATGCCCACTCTCCTGGCAAAAAGGAGTGTGGCATATCCCACAACTCCTTTTGGGGAATGGGGTAAGGATACCCTTGCTCACCTGTGTAGTAGAGGTACCTTGCCCACTCATTGTTGTTGGCTTGTTCAGGGAACACAGACTTGGATACCAATTTCTCAGCCTGGTCATACAGGCTGTAATGCAGGTAGTTTCGCAATAGGAGGTTAAGCAGAGTGGCCTGGCCATCTGCATCATGCCTAAGGGTGGCCGTCCGTAACCGCGCATGCAGGAAGCTGTAGGGAGAGTGTTTGTGAGTGCTGACTAGATCAATCCCTCTAAATACTCATTAATTGTCCCCTTAGCACAGTTACACATATTTTATACCTCCTCCCATGTCTCTTAAGTGTCACCAAGAATCTTCCAAATAAAACTGAAAGGTCACAATGCCTTTAGTATCTGACAGTCTTTCCCCTTAGCCTCCCTTCCCCCATCAACACAGGGTTCTATCCAGAAATAACAATTTGAGGTTTCAATGGACTAAGAGGCAGGCAGTGAAGCACAGGCTAGAGAGTGATGGGCATGGAGTTGGGCAGATCTGAGAATCCCAATTTCTATCTTTCATAGGTCCCTAAATCACATGATCTGCCTTAGCACGGGGTTCTTAAAATTGTGGGGAATCACAGACGCTTTGTCTTTTCCTACACAAATGGTTTGACCCTTGATTGTTTACGGCCCAGCCAAAGATCCTCTTACCTGCGTACCACATCCAGCTTGTCTAAGAATTCATAGACACGGGCATGGTAATAATAACACTTTGCTGCAACCAGGTCCAGGGCTCGGCGGTTCTGAGTACTGATTTTCTGCATGAGGTCATCAGAAACTCTTTGAGCCTAGAAAGGGAGTAAAAAAGAAATTTGCGTTTGTGTTTTTTAGAATCATCTAGTCTAGGGGTGGCTAGGTGGTGTAGTGGATAAAGCACCGGCCTTGGAGTCAGGAGTACCTGGGTTCAAATCCGGTCTCAAACACTTAATAATTACCTAGCTGTGTGACCTTGGGCAAGCTACTTAACCCCATTTGCCTTGCAAAAAAAAAGAGAGAGAGAGAGAATAATCTAGTCTACATAATACAGAAGGCTAAACTAAGCATCTATAGCTTCCCTAATCCAAGAACCTGACTACTACTCTCTTGTTCCTTGTGTTCCAGAAGAGTGATGGAAGGATTATTCACCTGTGGGTGAAAGACTGAGGGGTAACTTGAATAGAGTGACCCTCAGTAACCAACTCTACCTCCCTCAATAAGTAGGGGATGACTCATGACTTCCTGTCCAATGATATTACCATCTACTCAGGATGGCAATGAGGGGTTCTCCTTTAGTGGAAAGTTAAGGGAATAGCACTGGAGGCTCGGTAAACTGTAAAGCCAAAGAAAATTCTAATGATCCAATAGTCAGAAACTGGACCTAGTTTTTCCAATCATTCTACATATATCTTACAGTTTGTTCTAAAATCTCTTATGCCAGTATAGTTCATATAGCAATACTTGTTGAGCAATATTCATCATCACCCCTATTCCCTGCTTAATACCTCTTTGTAGCGCTTGGCATTCATCAGGTAGATGACCAAGAGGAGTTGGAGATATGCCTCCACTTCTGGTAAAAGGGGGGCTGAGGCAGCTTTTCCTGTCCTAGGACGGAACTGCAAATCTGCTTCTGTATCCATGGGCTAGGAGAAGAGATTAATGCCAGTTAGAAAGTACTCCCAATTAAATTAATCATTCAACCAAAAAATAAGTGCTTACATATGCTCAACATAATTAGTTTAGACATATCAGACATATTCCTAAATTTCAAAAGTTTAAAATTTAGCAGGAGAAACAAAAATATCACACATAAAATTATCTAAGACAGACATGAAATATAAAATACCTGGACCTTCTGAAGTCATAATGTAGCAGCAATTATTTTGAGGGAAGTGGTAAATTACCTTTTTGGGGGGGGCGGTTAGAGATAGGAAGAATGAATTTCCTATATCATCTAGGCTGGAAGTGCAATAGGTCATTCCACTACTGATCAGTATAAGAAATTTTGCCTGCTCTATTTCTGTCCTGAGTCTCTTTGCTCCTCTTTAGAAAAACTACTTCAAGGGGGCTCATATATTGGTGCTGATCTTAGTGTGGACACTGCAACTCAGAACTGCCAAGCTCAAGTGATCTACTAGCCTTGGCCTCTCCAGAATCAAGGAGATAGGTGTGCACCATCATGCCCAGTTTAAATGCTACTCACAAATCTAAGTCACTATGTTAAAGACCATAAATATGTATTATGGACACAAGTTTGTTCAAAAGTTCCCATTTGACACATTCAGAGATGTTATTACCTATTAAAATTTGAGAAAATTGCTTTTTACTCTTCTTTTTCAATTTTTCCTCGGAAAAAAAAATCTGTTTTTCCATTATTCTATTACTGAATTTTCTAGTCTTTCATATCTAGTGCTTACTGAATGTCAAAGGCTCTTAGAAGTAGATCACTAAAGTACTTGGGATGGAACTCTAGGACTTGGTCTGTGCCTTGAAAGGATAGGTTAAGATATTAGTAGGAGAAAGGAGGAAAGGAGAGCTTTGGGTAGGTGAAGTCTAAAATCTAAACAGAGGTTAAGAATGAGAATGACAAGTTCTTGAATCAGTAAGATAACCCTAGTTGTACAAGAAGTACAAACTGGGGAATAAAAGCGTTGGTTTCCTTGGCTGTCTGAAGTTGTTTCTGAAACATTAATTGCCCAAAAAGAACTTACAGGATTGTCTCTTCACACTATATATTCAGGACAATAGGGGTCTTAAGGTCAGTTGAAATCAAATACGAGAGGGAGGATGTGGCTATTGACATGGTCAAGGGGATTTGCAGGGAAGAAAGTCTGACTAATTCATACTTCTTATGATGGTCTAACCACTCACCTCTTCCAAGAAGGTGAGTAAGAAATCACGGATGGTATTACAGGAGGTGAAAAAACCAAAAATAGCCTTGTAGAGAACATAGGGGTTGAGCCGGCGAGAAGTGGAAGGGAGCATCCGAAGGGCCCTCAGTACAAAGCGGGGTTCCTTGCCTGACACGGCCTTCTCCAGCTGCTTCACATGCTCCTTGATGTCTGCGGAGGACCAGAGGATTAAAGATACTCCTATATTCCTCCACTCTTAACCCCCAACTTGCCCTTATGTTCCTAAATCATAAGGTAAATACTAATCATTACTTTGGACTTCTGGAAAAGCTGCATAGGGGGACCTTCCTTTATACCCATGCTAACCCTGAGTGCAACTGACTACTAAGATATTCACAAACATAAATATATTTATATTTATGAATACCTTGTTTGCAGTTTTAAAGCATGGTCAAAAAAAGAAGGAAAGGAAAATGAAGATGGGATAACAAAAGGAGCAAAGGAAAAGGAAAGGGGCTGGGGAGGGCAAAATGATTCAACAGGGAGTAATGTCAACAATAACTATTCAGAAGTATTTATGCTCTGGAGATTGTCTCTGTTATCGTAAATAGAATATCAAAAATCATAATCCTATTTCAAAGAGTGTAAAAATAGCATCCTGGTACAGACCTGCCACTGACAGATATTCAGTCTGATCAGGGGCAAGTCACTTAATCTTTTAGGTCTCCAAACAATTCAGGACTCTAAGTTAAAGAGAAGTTGGCCTGAACCTGTTAAATTAAGTTCCTCACATATATGAAGTCATTGGTCCAATTTTAAAAACAGCATATCATTAGAAAGAAATTTCTGACTTTGTAATGATTAGAAGACTTTAAAACTGCCACCACAATAAATGAGCCAACTGTAAGCACAGATGCACCAACCCTAGTGTTTCTGGGAGGCTTAAGGGAGTTCACTAACAGTGGGAAAGGAGAACTTTGGTAATCAAACTTTTTAGTCTCTTTTCTTGAAAATTACTGAGGATTCCTCTCAAAAAGCTTTTGTTTTTGTTACCAATATCCATAGATATTCCCCGTATTATCAGAAATGTGAAAATCTTTGCAGTATGAAAATAGTTTTGATTACAGGGTGACTCCCAGGCCCCTTTTCTGGCTAAATGAAGGCAGCTCACATTGATTCAAAAGAAAGACAGCCCTAATACCCGTGGGATCCGTGAGACGATACCCGAAAAGGGGGTGTTTGAGGGGCTGCTATTAGAGCATCGACACAGAACGGCTCGGCTACACGGGGCCAAGGCGAGTGGGGGGCGGATGCCCAGGGACTTGAAAGGTTTCGGGAGGAGTAGGGTAGCACAAGGTCCGACCCCCCACCCCCCGGCCAAGGAGGAGACCCCGGTGCCACAGAGATGCGGAGCCGGGCGAGGGGCAGGGGGCGTGCATGCACGCAGGGGGCCTCTCCCGGCAGGCCGGCGCGGCCCTGTCCCGGGCCGGACCCTCACCCTCCAAGGTGACTGTGTCCAGCTCCCGCTGGGAGCGCTCCGCCAAGGCCACTTTGCCCTCGCCCTCCCCGGCCGCCCCGCTGCCGGCCGCCGCAGCCTCCTCCTTCATCTCCACATCCAGCGGGGCGGCGGCGGGGGGCGGCGGCGGCGGCGGCGGGGGCTCCTGCTCTCCTCCGCCGGGCGGCTGCTTCGCCTTGTCGGCGCCGCGGCGCCGCGCTGAGCCCTCTTGCTTCATGGCGCCCGGGATCCCGGGGCGCGGCCTAGTCCGGGGGGCCGGAGCCGGGGCCTCTCGTGAGCGCTCGCGCCGGGGACCGGGGGCGCCGGACGGGGCCTGTGCGCGCGCGCGGGCTCGCGTCCTGGCGCACGATGACGGAGCAGCTGCAAACCCTTCCCCGGCGCGGGGGCTTCTGGGACGTGCCCAGGCCCCGGGGGCCGATGGCCGAGCAGGGACAGGGGAAAGGAGTCAAGCACCGAGCGGCGGGCGGGGCGGAGCGGCGGGTGGGCGGGGCCTCCCGGAGCCTCCCCCGCCCGCCCGGCCTGCACTCGAATGCTCCCTCCTGTGACCAGCAGGGGGCGCGTCAGGCTCGAGCGCAGACTCCGCCACTCCTCCCCTCCCCTCGCATCTCGCTGATCCGGCCAATCCGGGCGCTGCTCGTTTGGGAGACGTAATGAGTTGCTAAGCAGACTCCTCACGCGAGCCCCCGAGCGTCCATCTGTCAACCGCCGTCCGCCCGCGGCGCCGCGCGAGCCCGGGGCAGGCCGGAGCCGAGCGGGAGACTCGGGACAAGCGAGGGGAAGGGAAAGCTGCGAGTGCGGCCACGGGCTGAGGAGGCCGCGGGGCCCCTCGCAGGGCCCCCGGCCCCGCGGCCCCGGCCTTTGGAGAGCGGCACAAAAGGAGGCGGGGAGAGAGGAAGGGACGTGCGGAGGGGCCGCCGGCTGCAGCCCCCCGGGGCCCGGCCGCACTTCCGGGGGCCACTTCCTGGTCGGGACGCCAGCCGGCCCGGAGGGACCTCCCAGACTGCTTAGCGCGGGGGAGCTCCAGGTGGTCGGCCGGAGAGCGCGATGGGGAAAGCTGGCAGCGTTATTTCAGATGGTATAGATTATATATACATATAATATGCGTATATATAACGTGTATATTATATATTATGCAATATGTGCAATATAGATTAATATAGGCAACGGTATATAAAATATTCAATATATTAACCTGTTATAAAATAGCACATTGACATGAGATTGGTTATGGGTGAGGGGCCAAAGTGCTGACTTTTCAGAAACATAGTGCTAAATTAATCTAAGCCACAGGCCTCAGTTTCTATTTCTCAAGATCTCCAGCTAAAAAAAAAAAATTATGTCATCTTAACCATATAAGATGTAAACAAAGACAGACCCTCCTGGGAAAGCTTAGGTACCACCTCCCTTCTCTTAGGACCATCAGGTTTGACCAGTTGTTTGTAAGGGTCAGCAGAAAAGAGGAGGGGGGAATGGGTTGTGGTTTTTGTATTTTTTTTTTAACCCTGCTTCAGCTTCTGTAATTCGGCTTTTCCTGCTCTCTCTCTCACATAGAGAATTAGGAACTGCCCTGCTTCTTGCAAGAACTGAATTAAATTTTAACTCTTTGCTGCTACTTTGAGAGGACTCCGAGTAGTCATTTTGGGTTAGGGTCTCAATACCCCGAACATACCATACTATATTGATTATATATTTATAATGTGAGGATTATGTCATAGATTGATGATAATCTATAATAGAATATATTGATTATAATAAAACAGTTATCAGAATTTGAAATTTAGCATTTCTTTTTATTATGAACCAAGCTAACAAATCTGAGGGGTCTCAGCAGCTTCTTAAAAGGGTCACATCATGGGGCAGCTAGGTGGTGCAGTGGATAGAACATGGGCCCTGGAGTCAGGAGTACCTGAGTTCAAATCCAGCCTCAGACACTTAATAATTACCTAGCTGTGTGACCTTGGGCAAACCACTTAACCCCATTGCCTTGCAAAAAAAACTAAAAAAAAAGGGTTCACATCACCAAAAAAGTTTAGAATCCCCAGTTTATTCCAACTTTTCTTTTTTAGAGGGGAAAAAAAAATGACCTAGAAAATGAAGTAACTTCACTAATTCACCCCAGATCCAGTGTTCTTTCTATTGTTTAAGTATGTTCTCTTTCACTCCTACTCCCCACCACCAAGACTCCCTCACAGGAAAGAAGTCCCCAGAACCTACTTTCTCAGATTCCCAACAGAGGAATCTTCTGATTTATAGTATATTTTTTTTCCTATTTTTCTTTTTTTTGCAAGGTTAAAGGCTAAGTGGCCTGCCCAGGGTCACACAGCTAGGTAATTATTAAGTGTCTGAAGCTAGATTTGAACCCTACCTAGTTTCCCCAATTTATAGTATTTGTGTGTGTGTGTGTGTGTGTGTGTGTGTGTGTGTGTGTGTGTAAATATTCTGAACTCGTGCTCCACAATGACTGACTTCATAATGAACCAGCTCCAATCCTGGGATACTTTGGATTGGATTTGAATAGCCTTTGCCTCATACTTTGTACTCATACTTCTGGAGAGATCCCCAATATAAAGTTTAGGTATAGGTTGTGTTTAGTTCTCCTCAAATCTATGTATTTCCTTGATTCCTTCATAGGCCCTCAAGCTATTAAAAGCATATGAGAATGAATAACTAGGCAGTTCACCCTACAGAAAATGGGTAAGATGAAAAAGATTCACAGGAGCCTAGGAACTGACCCAGGAAACTAAAGCACTTCCTGATCACCTGAACAAATGAGGAGCTTCAGACATTCTATTTGCTGATTGGTAGGTGGAAATGGAATGTGCTACTTGGGCAAAGGGAGATTTGTTCAGCTGAATCAGCTCCTAGGTTGCCTCAGTGCCAGTATGTTGATAATCCGCCTACTATGGCTAAGTAAATCTTTGCTTTGTTCCAATGTCCCTCATAAACTACCAGGGGACTGGTCTGCATTTAGGTTTAGCTCCAAACACTACCCATGAGATAGGCATCCTTTGAGGGCTACTGAAATAAGCAGGAAACCTGTCCTAGTTTTAGCAACTCATAGGATCTGGGCAGGTTGGGAAGGTCCAGATCTGGTACTCCCATGTCAGTCCTTCAGCTTCAGGGGTTTCTTCTGTTTTTTTAATAAGCACTTAAGTTCCTGTGTTGTACTAGGCACTATCTTACAAACATGTCATTTGAACTTCACAACAATATTGTGAGGTGGGTGCCATTGTTATCCCCATTTTACAGTTGAGGAAATTGAAGTAGGAAGAAGTGATTTGCCTATAGTCACAGAGCTAATAAGTATATGAGGCTGGATTTAAATTCAAGTCTTCCTGACTCCAAGTGCAGTGATATATCTGCTTACTCAACCCAGCTTTAGAGAAACTTTTCCTTCTCCAGTCTTGCTTTTGGAAAAAAAAAAATCTCCACTTAGACCAATGCATGTATTCTTGAACTTAGGAACATCCACAAGTTTGCACACAAAGCTAAAAAGTAACAAATATTTGGAGAAGTAATACTCAGAAAAGAACAAAGTATGTGGAGGAAAGAGGAAATAATGGGGCCTTTTGAAGAAGGTAGTCCTTAAGTTGAACTTGGAAGGAAGCTAAGGTTTCTAAGAAGAGGAGAAGTGCATTCCAGGCATGAGGTATAGTTTGGACATTGGCACAAAAATGAAATATTGTTGTGCAGAAGGAACATGTAGACTAATGTAGTGACTGGCTTGTGGAGTATGTTTAATACACCTGGAAAGGTGGGTGGAGCCAGATTATGAAGGGCTTTAATTGGTTAACAAACGAGCTATTTTTATCCTAGAAACAATAGCTACTGGAGCTTTAATTTTAATTATTTTTTTTTTGCTTTATGAGCAGGGTAGTGACATGATCAGACCTGGGCTCTAGTAGCATTAATTTGGTAGCTGTGTGTGGGATGAGGAGAGAGGTAATATGGTAGAGGCCAATCAGGAGACTATTATTATAGACAAGGCAAGGGATAGGGGCGATGTTTCTCCTAGTTGACTATTAGATGCTCAATGACTATATGATGAATGAATGAAACATTTAGGGGAAAATGCTCAGTTTGGTAGGAAGTGTTAGGGAAGAAGAGAAAATCCTTGTATTCTAAAAATGAAGAATAGTTTATGAATGTGATGGAGTACTATTGTTAGATAAGAAATCGTTAAACGGCAGATTTCAGAAGAGCCTGGAAAGGCTTACATGAACTAATGCCGAGTGAAGTGAGTAAAACCAGGAGAATGTTGTACACATTAACAACAAGATGATCAAATATGATGGACTTAGCTCTCCTCAGCAGTATAATAAAGACAATTCTCAAGGATTTGTGATTGAAGATACCATCCAAATCCAGAGAACTATGGAATTTGAATGCAGACCAAAAATTTTGTTTTTTACCCTCTCATAGTTTTTTTCCCTTTTGTTCTGTTTCATCTTTCACCACATAACTAATATGGAAATAAGTTTAACATAGTTATATATGTATAACCTATATCAGATTACTCTCTGTCAAGGGGAGGGGAGAAGGAAAGGAAGGAGGGAGAAAAAACTTGGAACTCAAATCTTAGCAAAAATGAATGGTTTGGGGTTAAGTGGCTTGCCCAAGGCCACACAGCTAGGTAATTATTAAGTGTCTGAGGCCCAGATTTTAACTCAGGTACTCCTGACTCCAGGGCTGGTGCTCTATTCCCTGTACTACCTATAGCTGCCCCCCCAAATGAATGTTGAAAACTATTTTCACATGTAGTTAAAATAATAAATAAATTTAAATTTAAAAAAATAAACAAGAAACTGATGTTTAGAATGGTTAAGTGATTTGTTACCGGTAGTTCAGATACAGTTGTCAAAACACAGAGGCATTTTGGTGTAGGTGGCCAAGAGTTATGAGAAAACAAAATAAACAAGCTTTATCATTATTAGTTATGGGTCCTCCACCCTTCTGGATTGTTAGGCTCTTAGTTCATTTGTTTATAATGATTACATCAAAAGGAAAGAGCACTCAATTTAACAGATAACTACTTGCTGTATCCAAGAGGAATGTAGCAAAGCTTTGGAAGACACCCAAGAGTGGAGGATTGTTTGATACAAAGCATTTGGAAGTTGGTTATGAATTCTTAAGGAGTTAGGGAACCAGTCTTAGAAGAGGAGAGAAAAGAATGCACAGATGATTCCTTTGGCCCATGACCCTTGAAGAATTGACTAATTAGACTTACTCCATTTTAAAATTGAGGGATTTTATTCTGACACAATCAATTCCAAGAAACAACCTCCTCCCTCCTTCCTCAGTGCTTCTATCTTCCATTATTGAAAGGTAAACAAACTGGACTTTCTTCAATAAACCATTAAACCATTTCAAAAAAACCATTTCTAGACCTTCTTAATCTTAGTGCCCTCTCTCTGACCACCTCCTTTTTATCCTGTATATCTTCTTTGAACATAGTTGTTTTCATATTGTCTTTTTCATCAGACTGACCACCTTGAAAACATAGGGACAGCTTTTTAGCATTCTTTGTATTCCCAGCATTTAGTACAATGTAAACCTGGCATATTGTGGCTTCAATGTTTTTATTTTTAAGTGTAGTTAAAACCCTAGTTAAGGCTGTTGTGTTGTAAACCCAAGACCTTTTATTAAATTTAAATGCAATATTACATAAACTAGTTGACTTCCTAATCCACAACCACCTCTAATCAGATGAAGCAGGAGTCATAAGACTGAATTATAATGAAGAAATGGTTCTTAATATAGTGATAATGAAATTTCCTTGGTTAATCTTTTATCTTGGTTTTTCCTGTCATCTAGTGTAGATTCTTCTTCTGAGTTATTTTGGAAGGTTGTACTGCTGCTACCTCCGAAAATAATGTTCAACATATTGGCCTTTCATGTTCAACATCTTCTACCCTCACTCCAAAGTCTCATAAACTTCAAAGAACTCTTGACTGGGTCTTTTTGGGAGATGTTTCCCATTTTTGGATCTGTTTCATACTCCCTCAACTTCTGGTTTCTGTCCTTGTTTTTTGAGCAGTACTCAAAATGTACATGGAACATCGATGTTTCTTCCAAATAGTTTGTAAATACTCTTGTATTATTAATAGCATTAATAATTTATAATAGTATCTGGTCCTAGGTTCTTTTTCTCTTCTACTTTCCTTTTCTGTTTGAATAACCAGGGAGAATAAATTGTGCCCACTAAAAAACATACATGGTGTTACTTTGGAATAATAACTAGTGGAGACAGGACACAAAAAAGAAGGGAAGGGAAGATCTCCAGAGAACAATCCTTACAGTTGGGGAGAAAAGAGGATTCTGGATTTGGGGTTTTTTGATGGTTTGCTTGGGTTGGGATATAAGGATACAAAGATCTCATGAGTCTTGTATGCACTTCTTCTAACAAACTGATGGATCAACCTGGGGAATGTAGAATGGCAAGGAATTGAAGAGAGAGAGAGAGAGAGAGAGAGAGAGAGAGAGAAGAAATCTGTTCTCATCTTCACTTTGTTCCCCATGGGAAGTCACAAGTCAAGACTGAAGTAGGTAGGGGAGTGATTGTCTATAGAAGTCCTTGTATTTGGTCATGGCTCACAAGTGACATATTTTTGGGATTCAAATTCTAGGATATTTTCCTCTTCTTAACAAAAAAAGTCCCAAGAGCCACATGAAAAAGTGGGTTCAGTATATTGGAAGGTATCATACAGATAGTTTCTCAGGTGTCTTGGGTAGGGACCATGAGGCAAAAGAGTGAGAAAATCCTGTAAAGTATCTGTAGGCCCTTTGTGTAAATGAATCTTTTACAAAAGGTCTACAAAATATGTAACCATTATGACCACATTTCCCTTTCTGAAAAACAAAATAAAAGAGATAAAGAAACCTCATTTTTGCTATTCTAATGAGATTTATTTTTTTGGGAGGAAGGCAAGTGAAAGTGAGTGGAGCAGATAATTTTTTTTCTTTTCTAAATATCTTTAGGGTTTTTTTTTAAAAGAATCACTTTTTTAGAATATTTTACGTTTCAACTAATGGATTATCCAGTGTCAGGGAGGAAAGAGATTAGGCATCTTGGCTCTAAAATGCTCCATGAGTGAAGTGCTTTTTTTTTTGTTTGTTTTCGGTAACACTGTCATTTGGTGGTTCTGAATGTTATAGCGGTAAAGAACAGAGCAAAGAGCTTGAGGGAAGGTAGTCTAAAAAGAGAGGCAGGAGACAGGGAAAAGAAAAGTTTAGCAGGGCTTGGTTAGCAGCTGTAGGAAGGAGAGGCTAGCATACAGCGCACAGAGTTGGGGGAGTGTGTCAGGATCCCAGTTATACTTGAGGCCTGATCTCTGCATTTCCAGGCCACTCAGCCCCACTAGAGCCTCAGTGAAGGTCAATTCCTCATCCCCAAGGGAGGATAGTAGGTCAGGCTTCAGGGGAAATAAACCTTCCTCAGTCTGTGGAAAGTTCTGCTCCATAATACTCTCCACCTAAAAGGAAAACCAGATAACAAAAGAAGTTGAGAAGCTCTTCGGTTCTCTTCCACAGACAAGTCCATGAAGGACCTATTCCCCTTCTATCCCTTTTCTCAGAGTTAGGTAAAAAACGCCAGAGAATGGCTCAACTTCATACAGCTTAACTCTTTCTGGGAGTCTGTACCAGGTATGCTATTGCCACCCTGTTCCTGGATTGAGGGAGGGACTCAGAGACAGAGGAGGAAGCACATAGTTCAGTACCAAGATTGCTGAACTTGGGAAACAGAACACTTGAATTAGAGGCCTGGCTCTGTCATGTATTAGCTATGTAACTTAAGGCTAGTCACTTCTTTTGGGGTTCATTTCATCATCTGTCATATGAAGGGTTTGGGCTAGGAGATGAGGTCTTGACTTTTACACACCCCCTTTAGTCATTTAAAAAAATGTTTTCTGTTTGTCACCTGTTGAGGTCTGACCTGTGTCCACCTTCTCCCCAAATTCTCCTGGTGGTTAGGCCCATTTCCTCTTACCAATTTCAGCTGCAGGGGCAAGATCTTCATATCCATGGACTTTACTAGTAGTTTATGTTGTGCTTCACTCAGCTCTAGAAACAGAAAGCATTGTTATGTGGTTTGAAAAAAGAGGGCCATGGGAGAGACTTTGTCAGGGACTGAGAACCTTGGTGTGGCTTTTCCATGTCCCTTTTGGGGGGTTCTTATATTTACCTGTCAAGGCTCCAAGGAAATACAGAATTCCTTCCACAACATCATGGGAGACTTCAATGTCTTTCGGCTTGGCCTCCAGGGACACACGTTGTCCCTTATTCAGAGCTTCTTCAAACTGTTGGTGAAAGGAAAAAACCATCTGATCTCTTGTCCCTCCTACCTGATTTAGAATCCAGAGTCTCTTTATTCTGAAGAAGAAAGGTTCCAAACTGGTCCATTTCTAATTCCATTCTAAGGATGTGCCCCTCAAATCCATTGCCAGCTCTCTTTGTATCATGGTAAATTTTACCAGAGGGCAATGGGGAATATGCTTTGGAGAAGGAAGGAGCAGAAAGGACCCATGAGGAAGCCTAGTCAGCTTTGAAACGGGCTTTCTGTTCTCCCTTCTCTAGCTGGTAAATTATGAAAACTCTCTGCCCTGCCCCCCCCCCCAACTGCTTCCTTCTGCCTTGCCACTTAGAGAGCCTAATCACCCTGGAAGATATCTCCCATTACCCTGGGTCCCTGGCTCACCGTGAGTTCTAAGTCTTGCAGGTCTTGTTTCTTCCCCAGAAGACTTCTAAGGGACTTGAGCAGTGATACCTGCCCTTCCTTGCTCAATTTGTTCACCTCTTGGGCCTCATTTTGTACTTCTTTCTTAAGTGACCCAAAATCTTCTGGAACTTCAGCTGTGTATGCAAAAAAAAAAAAATAGAAAGCAATTTCTTATTTTACTTACTCCCAACCCTTTTCTTCTGCTACCCTGCCCATAATAGTTTCCCCATACTCTGACACCTATAAAATAATACTCTGGACCTGATTTGTTTTGCGTTCCCTTGGCTTAAATTTGGGAATAGTGAGAGCCCAATCCTTAAAGCTGAGGAGGGAGAACTGTTCCCCTACCCCCACCCCCAGCCACTGAAGAGAATAACTTCTCAGGGAGATGGCAGCAGCCACAGTAGGACTCCTCCAGAGGGCCTAGGCTGTGTGACGAGTAGGGGACAGATTAAACCATACACAGAGGCTCTGCCCTGAGGCCTGACAACCCATGGATGTTTCTGGTTGGCATCACAGAGGACTTTTGACCCTCAAGATGACTTGTACCCCTGGGACCTGAAAGTTAACAGCTCTCTTGTACACTTATAGGGAAAGCTCACAAATCTCCTTACAATGATCAGATGACTGGATAACTAGAATGAAAGAGAAAAACAAATGTATAAGCATGGTGACCTGAAGCATGTTACCATTATAAAACTCACATCTGTATAGCATATTGTAATTTACAAAATAAATATACCATCATCTCATTTTACCCTCACAGGTTTCTATCATTATTATTTCTATTATACAGATGAGGAAACAGGTTCAAAAAGATTAAGTGAACCATTGCTCAGGACCATTCAACTGCAGGCTGTGAGGATAACACTGAGAGTGGAGAAATATGTTGTTTCTAAGAACCTTTTAAGAATTACTGTCTCTCCATTCCTAGCTTCTTTGGAAGATAAGGGAACAGAGGCTTGATGTTGTAGGGGAAAGAAGAGGGTTAAGTCTCTAGTCTATGACAGAGTTCACCTGGCCTTTGGAGCAACAGAAATTCCAGACTTTGACCTGAAGGATACTGGGTTAGTTAATGGGTGAATAGATAGTCACTGTCGCTGGAATCTTGAGGACATGGGCCTGAGAGCGCAGACTTATTGAGGATCTTCCCTAAAGATTCTATGGATTGCCCTAAAGATTTAGTGGATGCCCCAGATTCAAATTCTTCCCTAAAGATTCTTTTCTATGAATAATATGGAAATCATGACTTTTTAAAGAAAAATAGTTTAAAGTTTTAGTTCACCATCTCTTCTGATATCTTAGTATTTCCATAGAAAAATGGATAAGGAAAGCTTGGTATTTTGAAAGTAAGTGTGAATTAATCCAAAAGGAAACATACTTACAGGATATTTTCTCTTCAGGTTTTTCTGGATAAATAAAATAAAAAATATATGAGCATAATATCCATTCCTATATTTTTCCTCAGGAACATTTTATTAGTGATTATTACAAAAACATATTGTCTGCATCTATTTTCACAATTTGGGAGCAAATGTCTCTACTTAATGAATTTTCAGACTCCACCTTTCTATTTGTTTCTCTGTTTCTATTTTTTGGGTCTAATAGAGCAAAGAAAGCATTCTATCTTTATTTTCCTCCTTCCCTCATCTTCCTCAAAAAGATGGTACATAAAGGGAAAACTGTGGGGATATAAAGATTAATAGAAGAAAATTATAGAATCATAGTTTTAGTGTAGTTCTTAGCATTGAATTTGGATAGAAGATAGAGTCTGTGGATAGATTTCAGGAGGGTTCTGTGACTTGGACAGAGAAAAAAGTTACATCTTTATTTTGGAATAATTGATTTTCTTTGAAATTCCATAAATTTTATTTTATGCATTTAAAAACATATAAGATTTATAGTGTAGATATTACCAGAATGTAAAAGGGAAACATGATCCAGAAAAGGTTAGGATTCCCTGATTATTTAGAGCTCAAAGAGATCTGAAAGGTCTTCTAGACCAACTCTTTTCATTTTACAGATGATCAGAGTGAGGCCCAGCCTGGACTTGTACCACATTCAAAGGCATTGGGGAATGAAGGGAAGGGATGGTGGCAATTCAGGAAAGGATTGCAATGGGTGGGGCCTTAGAGGCAAGAGTGATGAGAAGACTATGATTTTCTATTTGGGAGCAGTTCTACTCACCTTCAGTAGGGAAGGTTTTCAGGTTGTCATTGAAGACATGAGGAATATCTGGAGGGGTAAGGGGAGAGAGGAAAGAAGTGTTACTGTTAATTGCTGCCTGGAACTTTCTACTTTCTACCCAAAGACTTTTATAGATCTTTGGAATCAAGCAGGTTGTCACTAGTTAGTCTTATGTAAGGTTTCAAAAAAACAATGCCTATGTGAGAGGGGCAGTACATTCTCTCAGGATTCAAATTCAGGTGTTTCTATCTCCCTTCTTCCCATCACACCATTTCTGGGCTGCATTATTTGAATAATGATAATTTCTCCTCTCTTCCCAACCCACTGGGGAGAAATGATCAGGGATACAACAATTGGATTAAGGACCCAACAGATTCCTGGTAGACAAGGCATCCTGAATCCTGGACCTCTACTCACCCCAGCCATCTTTGCCTTTGACTAGCAGCTGCCTCACTCGGTAGGCTAGGACACAGCCCTTGGGGATGGTAATAGCCTCTGTGTGGTCTATGGATCCCTAGGATTAGAAAACAAAGATCAGAAAGCCTGCAGACACCGGTTTGAATTTGTTCCCTGTCCCTCCCTCCCCATTTGCTTTTCACAAATGGCCAGATTCTGGGGCATCCACTTCAAAGCCCTTCCATCAGTTTCCATTAACTATTCATCTAGCTACCTTCATCTCCTTTGCTGACTCAGACTTGCTACTCCAGCTGGGCAAACCTGTTCTTAGACTGATCCTGACTCACAACTTCACAGGCCCTTCTCTCCTTCCTCTTGGTTTTAGTGACTTAGTCATCCACTCCTCGATTTCCATCCATGTCTTTAGAAGCCACCTTCATTTTCTTCTGGTTTCAAGACTCAGCACTAGTGCTCCAAGAGCTACCCACAGATAATCAAAGCTTGCTTTTCTGTATCTCCCCCAAAAGACATTATGCCTCTAAAAGTTGAGGACATACCACTATAGAGGTGGTATAGAAAAGGGCCAAAACCTTGCACTGCCTCTACTACAGCAGGATTGGAGTTTGAGCTCACTAAACACTATTCACTCACTATACTCAATATTTTGGAGTTTTGTTCTTTTGCTTAGTTTTCCATTTCCCAGGAACTGGCTGTCCTGGAGCTCCTGACTCCAATCCTTTGTGTACATGACTTCTACAAGTCAGTGTGATTTCTCTCTTGGCTTTAGCTTCTTCCTCTGTAAAATCTTCATTCAGAAGAGAGCATTAGATTAGAAATTGTTGATCCCTTTAATATTCATCTAGGCTCTTCCTGGGATAGAGCACTAGAATTGGAATCAGAAAGACTTATCTTCCTGAATTCAAATCTGACCTCAGACACTTGTATGACCCTGGGCAAGTCACTTAACCCTATTTGCCTTAGTTATTATAAAATGAACTGGAGAAGGAAATGTCAAACCATTCCAGTATCTTTGCCAAGAATACCCTAAATGGGTTATAAAAACTCAGATACCACTGAGATAACTAATCAACAAGGCTCTTTATTACTCTGAATATTCCTTTTCAACATAGTCTTCTTTGCCCTACTCCTAGATCTCCTAGGAGAGTGGGACCCACAGGGTCCCACCATAGACACATGCCATTTAGCTAGGGGCCAAGACATCTCTTAAAAGTGGCCAGGGTGCTATAAAGCGTGTGTGTGTGTGTGTGTGTGTGTGTGTGTGTGTGTGTGTTTGTACTCCCTTGGTTTCCTTCATTACAGGTGTTCACTAGATTTTTTTCCTGGGTCAAATACTGATTTTCACTTTTGTTTCTTAGGACCCAGGACAAGGTTATATCCATAGGAACAGGAAAAGAACTTTTGACATAACTGACTGGACTGGAGAAAATTCAAGAAAAACAGAAAAAGAGACTGTACACTGAGTGTTAGGGGAAAGGGTATTAGATAGAAGTGGAATGCTGACTGGAGACAAGATTTGGCAAGGTTGGTCTCTTTCTTCCCTAAGCACCTGGGTTTATTGCTGGAGAAGAGTGAGGAAACCAAACCTGTAGGCCCAAAGGGGCAAAGAAGGGGAGGGAGAAGCTTCCCAAAGCTTTTCCAGCATTCTCCAGGGTGATCTCCTTCACAGTTTCCACAACTTCCATCACCACATACAGGTTCTCCCCTCGGTCCTTTATCTCCTTTAAGAATGAGTGCTCTGGCACAAGCTTTCTGGGGTGGAGGAGATACAAGGAGAAGTTAAAGACTTTATCTTATGCTAGTTGGAGCCCCATGTACCTGTCAAATTCTCAATTCCCATCACCTGAGAACCAATTTGTACCAGGGCTTCTTTCAAACCTGTTGTGGTCAGATTTCTGAGCTGCCCAATCTTCACATTCTCTCCCTGCTCCTACTTCTCATCTCTGTCTCCTAACTATCACTTAGTGTCACCTAAGAGCCAACCCTGACAAACTTATCCCAGAACTGTATGTTACAACCAGAATTGGGGGAACAGGACTTCTTAGGTCATCTATATTTGTAAGTGACTCAGAAACAGTCTGTATGGGTTGAAGGGTAATAAGTAAGTGGCTTCCAAAGTCATTAGAGTTCACAAAAGCCACAAGAATTCAAAAGCACTTTAAAGTTGTGATGGTAAGATAAAATTCTGATTGCACCAAAAGTTAAATCAAAAAGTTTCTATTAGGAAGAATACTTTCAACATGATCTGTTCACACTATGTGCAAATGAGGGCCACCAACCAGAAGAAATTGCACTAGAGAGCTACCCTTGTGAATGTTATTAGTCAAGGTAGTAGTCTGAAGGTTCCTCCCTAAGACTGACCATGAGAAGTTTGGTAATGTTCCAGCTCTTCCAATAGATTCTCATTCTTTCCTCCCCTCACTTCAAGGAGTTTCCCCTTTCTCTCACCTCTCCTGTAAGTTGTCCAGGGCTTTAGGGGAAACACTGAGAGACTGAACCTCTAGAGTACTGCTGTGGGACAGCCCTGCAGTTCCTTTGACTTTCACTGTTTTGGGGACATCCACTTCACCCTCCAGGCGGGCATCCAGCATATTCTTGAAAGAGAAGTTCCCTGTGTCTGATGGATCTGAGGGTATGAAAGGAGATAGGATGGGGTGCTGGACTGAAGGTATTCCTCAACTCAGAATACCTTAGGGCTAATCCCATCCTCCTTCCTCTACATGGGATGACACTGAACCAATCCTAGTCATGGGGAGAGAGACAATGCCTTATATCTGAATGACCAGGTCCTGTCTACCTCTGCTTTATGTCCACCTGTGCCACAAACTGACCTGAAGGTGAGGCCCCTGGCTGAAGAAGGTCTAGAAGGGTATAGTCAGTACGGATGTAACGGGCACCCCAGAACAAGGTGCTCTTCCTCTTCCGAAGGACCAGGCAGAAGGGGTGGAAGCGCTTGAAGTCAATGAGGCTGTCCAGAGGAGTCAGGTCTCCTCGAGGATTAAGCTGTCTAGCCAGGGCCCGGGTGACATTTTCAAACATAGTCATTGTTTCTAGAGGGAGAGCAAAAAATCAAAGAATCAGGTGTCTGCCATGGAGAGAGAGAGAGAGAGAGAGAGAAAGAGACAGACAAGAGATAGAGACAGAGACAGACAGACAGACAGACGACAGACAAACTGGGTCATAGAGTGAATAGCTAGTGTATTATCCAGGAGAAGATATTTTGTAGAACCACAGAATCTTGGAACTGGAAGAAACCTTACAAATTAAATTGGACCAGCTGACTAATTTTTTCTCACCTTGAAAATGTTGTGTTTAGTATTCTCATTTTACAGGAAAAAGAACCTGAAGCCTAAAATGGTTTACTGATTTGATTAAGGCCAAATTATTGATTGAACCAGGGGTACTATCAGGGTTATGAGAGAGCAGAGACATCTATATTTTAGGCATCATGGTAAAATATAAAATGTACTATATTCAAAAGTCAGAAGGTCTAGTATCAAATCCTGGCTCTATCACTTAACAAGCTATTACTTTAGTCATTTAATTTCTTTGACCTTCAGCTTCCTTCTCGGTAAAATAGAGTTAATAATACTAGGATTAGGGCAGCTAGCTGCTGGGCCTGGATTCAGGAAGATTCAACTTTATAAGTTCAAATTTGACCTTAAACACTTACTAGCTGTATGATCTGGGCAAGTCACTTAACTCTGTTTATCTCAGTTCCCTCATTTGTAAAAGGAGATGGAGAAGGAAATAGCAAATCAAACCAATATCTTTGTCAAGAAATTCCAAATGGGTTCACAGTCAGAAACAATTGAAAAATGCCTGAATAGCAAAATACTTGCAAAAAATTCATAGGGTTATTGTGAGAATTAAATGAGATAAAGTATTTTGAAAACCCAGCAGCACTATATAAATTTAAGTTACTGTTACATGTAGCCTGTCTTGGATGGTGTTTTCTGGTTCAAATATAGGAGTCCTAGCTGGGATGGCAAGCACAGCTAAACATCATATGTAGGAGGGACAGTACTCAATCACTTAGCCTAGAACTGTCACATCTAGTCTTTGCATAGTTGGAGATAAAAGGGAAGAGGCACCTGCAAGGATCATTTTGATCCAATCACATGAACCCCAGTAGTTATGCCATTCTGTTGTTGTTCATTCTTTTCAGTTGTATCCTATGCTTTGTGACCTCATGAATCTCTGTTCATGGGTTTTTTTTTTTGCAAGATACTAGAGTAGTTTTCCATGTTTTTTTCCAAATAGAGATTAAATGACTTGCCTAAGGTCACACAGAGACAGGAAATTTCTAAGGCTGGATTTAGCTTCAACTCTTTCTTATTTCAAGTCTATCACTCCTTTCCCTGAATCACCTTGTTGCCTTATTCATGCCATAGTTTCTGGCAGATTCTCATCAGGCTAGAATAACCCTCTTCATAAATAGCTGAGTATAATTTGTCCAGAGGTTGCCTCTTCTCCTTTAGGAAAGGCCAAATAGAGTAGGCTCTCCTGTCCAGGCCAAATGCCTACTATGTGTTACAAAGATGAAAAATAAAACAGTTCCTACCTTCTAGGGGTTTGAATTCTACCTGTAGGTCACACCTCTGTCTTTTAGGGGAGTCCCCTTTCTCCAAAGCAGCTTGTTTCCATTTACTGCCCCTCCCTTACCTTCCAGATCTCTCTTCTACCCCGTTCCCATCCCCTCTCCCATTTCCAGAATCATTACCAAAGGTTGCTGGTAGTGGTTGGGTGCTGTCAGTTGGATGTAGAATTCATGTGGGTCAGATGCTAATCCAGTTTGGTCTTCACAGGGATTCTTGGACTGAGAGAATCCCTGTGCTTAGTGATGTCTGTGGTGGCTCTGTCTGATTTATGCCACTGTGGAGGGAAGGATGGAGGTCACAGAGATCCCGCCTGTCCGGATGACCCCACCCCACCCCACTGGTCACACTTCCGGGAGAACTGCATCAACCTGTTCTCCATGTGCCCTACCCCAGGCCCCAGGCCCTGATTTGCTACAGGGCTGAGGGGTTGGTGGGTGGGGAAGCTTCCTGACAGGTGCCAGCGTGGGCGACAGGAGTCAGACTAGGATAGAAGGAGTATTTGGATCAATGGCTGATGGCCAGGTAGGGGATGGGGCCCCTACAGGGGAGACTTGAGGGTGTAGGGTGCCTCAGGGCATTTATGCGTAAGATGTTCTGCACATCCTTCTGTGATGTTGGAGGAGAGCATCAGAGTTGTCAAGGAGAATCTTGGCTTCAGGATCAAATCTTGTCTGATGTGATAAGGAGACAAGAAACCTACTTTTCCTAGAAATTCTATCAGGTTGCTAAGCTGCTGAAGAATAGGGTGTATTCTGTCAGTTAGTCCTTTAATCTCTGATGTATTTCTATAAACAGAATATTCCCCTCTTCAATTTTTTAAAAATTATTTTTTTCAGAGGACAAAAATTGATTTTTCTCTCCTTCTTACTTTCTCCCACCCTCAAAAAAAACCAAAAAGAAAAAACAAAGTAATAAATAAATAATCCAAACAAATTCCTCCATTGACTTTGTCCAAAAATATATCTCATTCTGCACCCCGTGACCATCAGGAGATAACTAGCAGGCTTCATTATTGACCTTTCTTCAATTCTTCAGCTCCCTGGTATAAGATAGATACTGATATGTATGAATGTATTCACATACACATATTTCTGTATGTATAAATGTGGAAGCCTAAGGTATTTATGTTTCTTTGGGCAGCTAGATAGTGCAGTAGATAGAGTGTGGGGCCTGGAGTTAGGAAGACTCTTCTTTCTGAGTTCAAATTTAGACTCTTAACTCACTGTGTGACCCTGGGGAAGTCACTTAATTCTGATTGTCTCAGTTTTCTCATCTGTAAAATGAGCTGGAGAAGAAAAATGGCAAACTACTTCAGTATCTTTGCTAAGAGAACCCCAAGTGAGGTCTTGTAGAGACAGGTATGACTATAAAATGACTGAACAACACTGGAATTGGGAGACAGGAGACCTAAATTAAGGTCCAGATTTTTCCATTTGCTAGTCAGATAACCTTTTTTTTCTTTTCCTTCTTTCTTTCTTTCTTTCTTTCTTTCTTTCTTTCTTTCTTTCTTTCTTTCTTTCTTTCTTTCTTGCAGGGCAATGGGGTTAAGTGACTTGCCTAAGGTCACACAGCTAGGTTATTATTGTCTGAGGTTGGATTTGAGCTCAGGTCCTCCTGATTCCACAGCCAGGGCTCTATCCACTGTGCCACTTGGCTATCCTCAACTTTTTTCTTTTTAAAAATTGTTTTTAAGGCTCAAGTCTCTTCATCTTGACCAATCTGTAAATACAGGGGGTGTTTATGGACCTAGTTCCACTTCTGATCTACAGGGTAGCTTTGACCTGCCCTGTTTCTAACCTGAGCTGGTTGACTCCTTCTCAGAAAGGAATAAACATTTATATGGTACCTATTACATGCCAAACATTCTACTAAATGCTTTCTACATATATTATTTCATTTGATTCTTAACAACAATCCTGGAGATAAGTACAATTATTTTCCCCATTTTACAGTTAAGGAAACTAAGGCAGACAGGGGAATACAATTAGTGTTTGGAGTCATACTTAAACTTGGGTCTTCCTGACTCCAGGCTCAGTGGTTTATCTATTACTCTACCAGCTGATTCTTAGATAACTTGCTGACCTGCAGGCTCAAGAACTCACCATATTAAAACCAAACTTGGTTTGGGAACCTGATCACCTCAGAATTCTGGAACTCAAGAGATTTGCTAGCCTTAGCCTCTCTGCTAGCTAGGATTATAGGCATGAGCCACTTTGTCAGACTGTAACTTTATTTTTGAGACAATTTTCTCACATGTAAAATAATTTTTTACACTCTTTATCTCATCAGGTTGTTGTGAGGAAAGTGTAAGCCTTGATTTACTATAGAAATCATCTCTCTCTATTTGGTTCTCCCTGGTTTTCTGTCTAAAACCGTTTATTTCTTGCAGACTTTCTCTGACTCTCAAGAAGTCAATTAGTTTTTAAAAAATGAAGTATCCTTTTGGGAAGTTTTGCGTCCAGCTCCTTAGCTCTTTATTTTTATTTATTTATTTATTTTTAGGTTTTATTGCAAGGCAAATGGGGTTAAGTGACTTGTACAAGGTCACATGGCTAGGTAATTATTGTCTGAGGCCAGATTTGAACCCAGGTACTCCTGACTCCAGGGCCGGTGCTCTATCCACTGTGACACCTAGCCACCCCTGTCTAGGTTTATTTTTAATCATAACAAAAATAACCACTCTTTATATGACTGTTAAAGAGCTAAGGAAGGGTGGCTAGGTGGCGCAGTGGATAAAGCACCGGCCCTGGAGTCAGGAGTACCTGGGTTCAAATCTGGCCTCAGACACTTAATTACCTAGCTGTGTGGCCTTGGGCAAGCCACTTAGCCCCACTGCCTTGAAAAATCTAAAAAAAAATAAATAAACCTAGATTAAAAAAAAATCAAAGCCTACAGTAAGACATTGCCTTCCACTTCTGTCTAAAATATTTGTTTACATTTTTAAAGAAGAGTTCAATTAATCTATTCCTCTGGACTGAGACATTAAACCTTAATCAACTAATTACAGAGAAGAAACTTTTTTTTTAGATTTTTTTTTTTGTTCTATCTTGGGTGGAGCTTTGACTGATGGGTGGGTATGGGAGGAAAACCAGTTGTGAAAAGAGAGAGTCTGAAGACCACGTCTCATTTTCTTTTGTCCCACAGAAACATATACAAGACACTGGGACAAAAAAAAAATAACACAATTGCTCATTTTTCACTTCTGTTTTTGGCAATTTCTCCTTTTAATTTTTTTATTTATACTCCCTCATAAGAAGCAAAAGATAAAAAGTAAGGAAATAAGACTAAAAGCAAAGGGCTTAGGGAAGGCTGTCTGCACTGACCCTAAGAGAAATGAGCATCCAGCAGGTGGCAGCAATGGGACCCTGAGAAATCATACTCCCATACTTGGGGGAAATCCACCTCTCACTAAATTCAGAGATATGGTAATGACTGAGACTGGGCTTGTTTGTATCCAGTTCTTTGCCTGTTATGTCTCCCATTAGACTGTAAATTCCTTGAGACCAGGGACTGTCTTTTTCATATCTTCATATCCCTAGAACACAGCGGGTGATTAATAAATGTTTAATGACTGAGAACAATATGATGAAGGGTAAGATCTTTATGGAACTTGTATGAATTTGGTGCTTTCTTTAGAAAATTTGGAATTTTAAGGTAAAGAAGAAGCTTCCCCATCCTCATTTCCCTCCAGGTTAATGACCCAGAGCTATCTCTCAAGCTTCCCTTTATAGTTTGTTTTTGAACTTGATCATGCTTTAATCCCTTATTCCTAAATTCCCATCTCAGATCCTCCCTAGAAGAATTTTGAGGTTCTTCCTCCCATCCTAAAACTCATTTTGGGACCCAAGCTACCCTCAAATTTCTGTCTTAGCAGATGATGTTCAGCCTGTAGAGATTTAGATTGGAGATCAAACTCATCAGCCAATCTCATGGTCTCAGCATTTATGGCTGCTATTTCTGGGCTCTCACCCTCCTCCAGCAGCAGGCTTGAATGGGCAAAGAAGCCTCTGTTGTCACCATCTAGACCAAACACTGAGGAGCTTAGCTTACCTTTTGAAGGTAAAAGTCCTAGGCCGTCTCTACCCCGGAATATCCCAGCTTTGTCAAGGTCCTTACTAAGTAAGTTGGTATGGGAGCTCACATTATCTTTCACTTCATGGCTGAATGAAGAAAAAGTCTCTGACTCTTTGGAGGCCCTGAATTCCCTATTCTTCTGGGGAGCCAGTTCCCCTAAGCCCTTACCTAGCAAAGAGGACCCCAAGTGAAGCCTTCCTAAGTTTAGGGAGGGATCTAACCTGGGGTATGGGGAGCAGATTAGCTCTTTGCCCCAGTTGCTCTCCAAACCCCACTCCATCTTCTCTGTTCTCCCTGGTTTAGCCCCTGAGTTCTACTCTCCTTTTCCTAATCCCGAGTGGGTCAGTATAGAATGGACCCGGGTGAAGGGGCTGCTGAACAAAGAGTTTCTAGATAGTGCTTGAAAAACAGAGAGGGTAGCATATAGAGCACAGAGGGGAGGCAGGGCATTGGGTTCCCAGGCAAAGAGGGGACCATCTCCCTGGAGGTCAAGTCCACAAAGACCTATCAGGGCCTGGGTCACAGTCAGTTCCTCTCCTTGGAAGCCCTGGAGGAGCTCACAATGAAGACAGAATGGCCCCACTTCAGTTCGAATGAAATTCTGGTCCAGGATGGTCATCATCTGGTGATTAGAGGGTAGGAGTGGAAAGTGTCCCCTATCTTTCCAACCCCTGATTGTGTTTACTGTCTATACTGAATCTGAATCCCAAGCCAGCTCTATTTTCATTCTCTTCCACCCTTCCAGGCCTCTGGTTCTGGGTCTTGTCCCTTCTAGGTGCCCTAGAGGTAAGAGGTAGATGCAGGAATGGGTACCAAGTGATCTGTCTCAATCTTTGGCCAGTTGAAAAATGGACCTTTGACTTCCTAGACCTCTTGCAATTCTAAAACTTGATTATATTCTAATCCTCATTACCCCTACCATCACCATTCTGTCAACCCTTCTGACTTCCCCAGCCTTCCTTACCAGTTCCAGTTGTTGAGAGAGGATTCCCTTTTCCACCGACATGGCCAGAAGTTGTTGTTGCTCTTCACTCAGCTCCGGGGACAGACAGAGGGCAAAGGAAAAGAGAAGAAGGATCAGAGAAGGAGGTGGAGCCTGAGAGAACCATTAAATGGTCTCAGGGTGGAGACTGGGGCTGTCTTAACCATTGGGACACTCTCTGCCCCTCTGAAAGCAGGTCAGGGTAGGTGGGCTGGGGAGTCCTCCTTTCCTTGGATGACAATGAGGATGGAGGATGGAGACCAGGTTGTTTGCCTTTTTGCAGAGTGGGAGGAAGGAGCAGTGATATGAGCTACAAACACTGTTCAAATATAGGCAACCTGGAAATTTGTTCTGTGGAAGTTATCCCAATGGGAGCTACCTTTAGCTCCCAACTCTCCTTACCTTGGAGTGCCCCTATAAGGTAGAGAAAGCTCCCAGTCAGGCTAGGGGTGAGTTTGCCGGAGGCATCCTGCAACATGACTAAGATGGTATCCCCAGGGCCCTCCAGGAAGCCCCGGGTCACTGGCTCCTCAAGGTCCAGTGCTTGGTTCATCTGGGAAGGAGACAGACAACAATTCAATAAACATTAAGGGATTGCTGTGTTCTAGGCACTATGCTAAGTACGGGAGATATAGCGTGAAAGAGAGAAACATAGAACTGTCCATATAGAACTCACATTCTAACGGGAAGAACTAAGATGCAAAAAATGCAATCCATCCAAAATATAGAGGATAAATGAGAGGTAATCTCAGAGGAGAGGTACTAGTGTGGGGGGGCAGCGGGGAGCTAGCAGTTCTGGGCAAGGCCTCCTCAGGAAGATATTTGAGTCTTGATAGGTGTGCTCCTGGTATTCCCAGGAAAGGGGAAAGAGAGGGGAGGGCTATTCTAAAGAATGAATCATCTTTTCCCTTTCAAAAGAGGACTCTTCAAGGAAGGAGAAGTGCCTTCTTCATCACATGGGGAGCTTTGTTTCCTTTCTTCGGATGTGCTTCCTTTGAGGCCCAGCTATGTTTTCAAGTATGTGGGGAACTTCCCTGTTCCCCCCCCCCCCCCAGCCCTTACCCAGCACTTCTGCATCCACACGCTTTACCGTGTCTTCCAGCTCTTTCAGAGCTTTGGCCTGGCCCATAAGCCCCAGGAGGGCCTCCAACAGATTTGCACTTTGTTCCAGGGTTAGGCTCTTTAAAATGGGCATCTCTGCTTCCACCTCTGCTTGAAGCACCTTGAATCCTCTGAGCTCTTTGGCTGGTGGTTCAGGCCTTAATCCTACTTTGGAAACACAATGGCTAAGACCAGACCCTCTAGCATTCATTTACTCAGACAGTAATTTTTTTTACACATGTAGTCATCTGGCCTCTCCCTTTTTGCCTTGAAATCTATCTCCATTTGCCCCCTTGTACCTTTCTTACTACCCTTAGTGTGATTGGCCCCCTCCTCCCTCTCTGACTTCTCATTCTCGCCTTCACCTCTCTCCTCCTCCCACTTTATCTCTCCCTTTCCTCTTCTTCCTCTTTCCTTCTTTCCAACCTTCTCTTCTCCCTCTTTTCCTTTTCTCTTTCCCTCCTCATCTTTCTCTCCCTCTCATTTCTCTTCTTTCTTCCCATTTCTCTCTCCCTCTTCCTATCTCCTCTATTAGTTTCTGTTTCTTCCTCTCCCCCTTTCTCTGTCCCCTTCCCTCAACTCTGTCCCTCAAAGCTCCGTTTCTAAAGAAGCTGTTTAGATAGTAGTGGAGTAGAGCCTCCTCCCCTCCCTCCAGGATTGGGGTTTTTGGAAACTGGCCCCTCTGGGGGAAACTCTGGGAGAGGCCAAATCCAGTATTTCCTCTCTAGACTTTCTAACTCCCTCTGTCCATCCCTAGACAGAGCCTGGTGGGGAAGGGAGTGGACAGTTCATCTCTTTACTTCTTGACTGACCTGTGGGTCCTGCAAGAAGGTAGATTCAAAGTCAGGGACATCCCAGGGGAGGCAGACACAGAGAACAGACAGTAGTGATTAATAATTCAGATGTTAATTTAACCTCTACTCCTCTTTCCCTCTTCACCAGGTAGCCCTGGGGATTGGGTGGGGGGCACAGCAGAGTGGCCTAAGAAGCCTTTGCAGAAGAAGTTCAGTCCCCTCCCCATTGCGCCTGCTCTCCCCTCCCCCCTGTATATTTATGTGAAATTGATCTTACCATCTCCAAACCCCCCAACATTAACTCATGGCCCCCACCCCACACTTTTCTCCCACTTTAGCCCAGTCATATTATGGAAAAAGAGAGAGGAAAGGAGCTCATTGATTATACTCACCTTCAGAGGAGGTGAAAGTTTTCAGTTTTTTGTCTTTGAGATGGGAAATGTCTGCAGTGGATAGAGAAAGGGCAGGCACCGTTTATCACTGATTCCCCCACCAAGGAAGGTGGGGAGACCAGGAATTATTAGCAAAGGGGAGGGAGAGCAGAGGACCTGTAGTGGGGAAAACAGGAAGTCTAGGAGTGGGGAAAGAAATGCCTCAGGGGAGCTTTGGACTATTAACTCTCTCTCTGGGGGATTGGGGAGAAAAGGTCTAGAATGGAAATCCAGGAAGAGAATGGTCTGCTGGGCACTGATCCATAGAAAGTCAGGTTTGTTCCCATCTTTCCCCATTCTTCCTTTACTGCAACATACCCCAGTTTTTCTCTCCAGTGATAAGCTGCTTTAGTCGGAAGGCCAGGACGGAGCCCAGAGAGACATGGATGGTGGTGTTGAAATTAAAAGAACCCTAGAGGAAGCAGGGAAATCCATATGAGAGAGAGAGAAAGAAAAGAGTACGAATCATAATCATGATCATAACTTATAAATGCACTATGGTTATAAAACATATCAACACATTTTTTTGTTGTTTTATTTTTTTGAGGCAGTTGGGTTAAATGTCTTGCTAAGAGTCACACAACTAGTAAGTGCCTGAAGCTACAGTTGAACTCAGGTCCTCCTGACTTTAGTACCAGTGCCCTATATCCACTGTGCTCATATAGCTGCTCCTTTTCCTATTTTTTGGGGGGGCTTTTGTACCTCCTTTTCTATTTGGCCAATTCTGTTTTTTTTTTAGGGAATTTTTCCTTCATTGAACTTTTGCATATCTTTTAATTTATTTATTTAGTATATCTTTCCATTTGATTGGTTCTGCTTTTCAAGACATTCTTCTCCTGGTTATCAATTTGGCCTGTTCATTAAGATGCTATTTTCTTCAGTATTTTTTTGCATCTTCTTTATCAGGCTTCTGACTTTTTTTTCCCATGATTTTCTTTGCATCAATTTCATTTCTCTTCTCAATTTTTTCTCTACTCCTACTTGATTTTCAAAATCCTTTTTGAGTTCCTGAGACCAATTCATAGTTTTCTTGGAGGCTTTGGAGGTAGAAGCATATACACTTCTTCTGAGTGTATGTTTTGATCACCAGTTACTTTCAGAAAATTTTTTCTGATGTTTGCTCATTTTTCCCAATCATTTATTGACTTTTAAGTTTTTGCTAAAGTGGTTCTGCCTCTAGGGTGAAGGGTTCACTGTTCTAAGTTTCAGGGGTTTTGTGCATTTGCTTTTAGAGATACTTATAGAGATCTGTAAGGTTTCAGTTCTTCCAAGGTGGTATGAGCTAGGGAGAGATTTATTTACTATTCTCCTGGCTTGTGCTTTGTTTTCTGAGTGACCACAAGCACTCTTTTCTGCCCTGGAACTGTGAGGAGGGTCCCTGTAATCCTGTGGTTGCAAGCCCTTTTCCTCCTTACCCTGGGACTACCACTCAGGACTGGATCCTGTATGGGCAAAGGAACAGAGTCCTGCCCCCAGTGCCAGCAAAGTGGTCCTGCAACGTCCTTCTGACCAGTTGTTTACTATCTATGGGTTGAGAGTTCTAGAAGCAACTGCTGCCACTGCTGATTCGATGGCTCCTAATGCTTGCTCCTGGTTTGCTGGGGTCTGGTCTTTGACAGAGCCAGGTCTGTGCAGGCTGGATTACATCTACTCTCACTCTGATGCAACAGAAATTTCCTGCTGACCTTCTAAGTTAAATTTGACTGAAAAAAACCTCATCCTTTTTTGGATTCTGCCTTTCCCAAATGTTCTTTAAGACAGTATTTAAAGGTGTGCAGAGAGGTTTTGGGGAGAGCTCAGGTATGTCCCTGACTTTTCTTTTCCATCTTGGCCCATTATTAGGTTTTTATAGTAGAAAAAATACAGGATTTAGAATTTCTAAGTATGTTCAGATCCTACCTCTGACTCATCTTAAGTCATACAACTAGGGAATAGTGGAAGTGGGAGAGGGACCATGGAGAGAGAAACTCAGGGTGGGACAGACACAGGAGTGAAGGTTAGAGTGGAGTGGAGAGAGCCTCTTGTTTAGACAATTAGTCGTGTTCACGACCTCATTTGGGTTTTTCTTGGCAAAGATATTGGAGTGATTTGCCATTTCCTTCTCTAGCTCATTTTTTTGGATGAGGGGACTGAAGGAAACAATTGAGTGACTTGCCCAGGATCATACAATTAGGAAGCAAGGCTGAATTTGAACTCAGGTCTAGGGCTCTATCTATCTAGCTGCCCCTAGTTGTGTGACCTTAGTTAAGTCATTTACTTTCACTGTGCCTCAGTTTCTTGGAAAGTGTAAAAATGAGGATGGTCTGCCTATTTTGCAGAGTTAATATGAAACCCAAATGAGACCCCAGAAGGAGAAATTCTAGAAAACATTGCAACTATGACACAATAAGATTCTAGAATTTTGACCTGGAAGGGACCTTTGAAGGACTGGCAGGAGAGGGTGTAGAGCTGTGACTTTTATTGCTATAGAAGGCTCCTGGATGGGGAAACTCCCTCCACCAGTGCAGGTCAGCCATTTCTTTGCAACTTATGGCCTTCAAGAGTAGTCTTTATCAGTGACTTTGAGGTTAAATGACTTGCCCAGGGTCACATAGCCAGGGTGTCAAAAGTAAAGACTTGAACTCTATTCTTCCTTAGTTTCCTGATCAGTTCTTCATTTACTGTTCTATGATGCCTAGGCAGCTCGGTGGATAGAGAATTGAACTTGGAGACAGGAAAACCTAGTCAGGAAAAATAGGTCAGCTGCGTGGCACCACTGTGCACAAAGCTCTGGGTCTTGATACAGGAAGACCTAGTGAGGAAAGATGGGGCCGCTGGGTGGCACCATTGTGCACAAAACTGGCTTCTAAAGTCAAGGAAAGATAGGGCAACTAGATGGCACCATTGTGCACAAAACTCTGTCTTTTATAGTCAGGAAGACCCAGTCAGGAAAGATGGGGCAATTAGGTAGCAAGTGCCATTGTGCTTAAAGCTCTGGGCCTTCTTTTTTTTTTCCCCCTTGGGCCTTCTAAAGGCAGAAAGGCCTGGTCAGGAAAGTGGAGCAGCTAGGTGGCACCATTGCGCACGAAGCTCTGGCTCCTAAAGTCAGGAAGACCTAGTCAGGAAAGTGGGGCGACTAGGTGGCACCATTGTGCACAGAGCCTGAACCCAAATTCAAATTAAAGCTCAGATACTAGCTGTTGACTTCAGACTAGTCACTTTAACCTCTGTTTTTTCCCTCAGTTTCTTCATCTATAAAATGGGAATCTTTAAAATATAGAATCTATTCATAATAGGCAAATGATAAATATTAACTTCTTCCACTCATTATAGGATCATAAGTTTAGAGCTGCAAAGGGTCATTTTTAGGGACAACTAGGTGATGTATTGGATAGAATGGGGGCCTGGAATCAGAAAGACCTGAGCTCAAATCAGACAGTTAATATTTACTTGGCTGTATGACCTTGGGTAAGTCATTTAACCCCATTGCCTTGCAAAAAAAAAAAAGGTCATTTTTGTTGTGGTGGTTCAGTGGTGTTTGACTCTCCATGACCCCATTTAGGGTTTTCTTGGTAAAGATACTGGAGTGGTTTACTAGTTCCTTCTCTAGTTCATTTTTACAGATGAGGAACCTGAGGCAAACAGTGACTTGTCCAGGCTTTCCCAGTTAGTAGGTGCCTGAGGTTGGATTTGAACCTAGGTCCTCCTGATTCCAGGACAGGTGCTTTATATACCAGAACCACCTACCTGCCCCCTCTCAAGTGAGATTCAATAACTTGCTAAGGATTAATCAATGAATAAACTTTTATTTAAGCACCTACTATGTGGCAAGTACTGATTAAACTCCAGGGATACAAAAAGAGGCAAAAGAAAATCCCTGTCCTCAAGATGTTCACAGTCTAATAGAAGGGACATCATACAAGTAAATATATACAAAGCAAGCTATATAGATTAATTAGGAAATAATTAAAAGAGGAAAAGCACTGGAATTAAGAAGGGTTAGGGAAGACTTGAGAAAGGTAAATCACCCAATTTGAACATTTATAGTCTTTCTGAATTCAAGTCCAGCGTTCTATCATTTAAACTATGCTGGAGTAATATTAGGAAGTAATTAGGAAGTCAATTAGCAGTAATATTAGGAAGATTGTGAAGAAAAGGGTTATAAGACCAGGCAGGTTTAAGAAGAAAAGCTAAGGGCCTGGATTCTTTGAGGGAAAGGGTCTGAGGTATGTAATGTAATGTAACTGGGTGTCATGATAGCCTCAGTTTCCCCTGTTTGATGGGATGGGTGGGTAAGGGAAATCCAGGAGGGGTCAGAAGTGTCAGAATTCCAACCTTGAGCCCCATGGATGTGAGGAGAGGGATGGAAATGCCTGCACCAGCCTTTCTCCCCTTCTCCAGCTTGGCATCCTTCAGTGTCTCCACTGCTTCCGTCACCATATACAGATTCTCCCCTCGCTCACGAAGTTTCTTCAGAAAGGATGGCTCTGGCTTCTTCAATTTCCTGGGAGAGGGAGAATCATGATTTTCACTAGGCTTTGGGAATGCAGACAGGCAGCAACTTTTATTCCCAAGTCTTTCCTTTGCTTTCTAGTTGTCACACTCTGGTCTACCCCTTACTTAATTCCTCCTGAGCTGCAGAAGCCATGATGGGTCTATCTCAGTCTTTCACTGAAGGGTGGAGTCAGGCTGAATCAGACAGAAATATGAAAATCCCAAAGGGTCATGACTTAGAGTCAGGGTTGTTAACCTTTTTCTGTGTTGTGGACCCCTGGGACAGTCCAGATGTTAGTGAATGATTGTCATGGGAGATAGGACCTATAGACACATCTGATTTGCCTGAAATGTGTGTCTCTCTGAGTGTATTATATGGTTGGTAAGGAGTGAGGGACTTGAGGTCAGGAAGACCTGAGTTTGAATCCAGTCTCAGACCTTCCCTGATCAAGTCACTGAACCTCTCTTGTACTCAGTTTCATCAACTGTAAATCTGGGAATAATCCTAAAACTAACATCCTAGGGTTTGAGGATCAAACAAGAGAACATGAAATACATTACAATCCTTAAAGTGCTATATAAATGCTAACTCTCAATTATTCATAGGTACCTATGTGAGGATCTTTCTGGGTATCTGTATTTTGGTGTCTTTGTGGGTTCATGAACTTGAAAACCTTTGTATTTTTGACTCTGAGAGTATCAGGGTATCTCGCATCATTGCAAGCCTGTGCTTGCAGAAAGAGGGTAGGACTGGAGTCCATTAGAGAGATTTCTGTGCTATCATATACCCTGTAGTCCACTCTTCCCAACCTGGGCCTTACCACTTCTTTAAGTATTCCAGCTCATTCATGATGCTGAGCTTCTGAATCTCCAGGCAGTTTTTATGGGAGCCACCAGCAGAGACAGTGATATCCACAGGTATCCCGATGGCTGCAGTCTTCACTCCAGCCTGCATATTCCCTTCACTGTTCCCTTGAATTGCAATCTTTGTATCTTTTTTTGGAGCTACCAGACAAAAACACCAGAGTTCACCTTGTTACCCTGCTCTAAACCTACATCCTCCAAAAAGTACCTGGATTTCCTCCCAGCAACAAATTCTCCTCTCCTCTTCCAAAGGCAACAAGGCCAGGAAAGGAAAAAAATGCAGAGTAGGTCAAACTTAAGGGTAGGGAATTTGAACACCCTGTCTTCAGGGCACAGAAGGGTTAATAAGAAAGCAGGATTCCTAAGGCCAATCCAAAGTTATTAGTTACCAAATAGATAGGAGCTGGATATGAGATCCAAAGGAGAATGGCTCCTGATCCTCCAGAAATCATAATGGGTCTATTTTAGTCTTTCATTGATGGATGGAAGCAGTCAGAAATATGATAATCCCAAAGGGTCATGACTTAGAGTCAGGGTTCTTAACCTTTTTTGTGTTGTGGACCCCTTGGGCAGTCTGGTGAAGACTATGGACCTGTCCTCAGTAGAATGTTTTTAAAAACATAAAATAAAATATGTTAGATTACAAAGAAAACAATTATAGTGATTAATTGTGAAAATACTTTAAAAAAATAAGATCAGAGACCCTTGGTTAAGAACATCAGATATAGACAAACTAAAAGGAGAGCAATGACAGTGACTACCTGGGAGCTACCATTTTGTGATTTAGTCCTATATCCAGTTACTGAGTAAGATGAGTTTGTATCTGTAATTTATGTAAACTATACAGTGAAATGAATATACACTGGCCAAGAAATGGATATACCTGGCTAACTGGAAACTTTAGACAGCTCATTTTCTTCTCAAGTAAGCCTGCCCTTTCTCCCAATTTCCTTCTTTAGATTGATGACATCACCATTCTTGCCATACTTAGACTCATAATTCTTCTATCTTATAATGGGTCTCAGTTTCCTCATCTGTAAAGTTGGAGAGTTGGATCAGACAACCACAGAGGGCCTTTCTCACCTTTGATTCTATGACTGACTTTTAAACCTTCACAATCAGTTAAACCTACCCTTTTAGCCTCATTCCACATTACTTCTCTTCAGATATTCCATTTTTCTAAACTCTATTTCTATGGCCCTTCATATTACTGTACCAAATCCTACTGCCTTGCATTTACTCAGGTCAGATTCCATTCTGGAACAAACTTCATCCTTATCTATATCTATTAAGATTTTTTCTCTTAATTTTTCTTAATTCCAGCACTTTCCCTCTGTTAGTTATTTCCTATCATTCTCTGTATAGATTGCTTCATAGATATTTATTTGCATTTTTACTTCTTTAGACTAGTAGGTCCTTTAGGGTAGGGACTGTCTTGCTTCTTTCTATATCCCAACACACCACAGAGCTTCACATATAGTCGATACATAATAACTATTTATTGATTGATTAAATGTAAGATTCTTAAGGGCAAGGTCTTTTTTTTTTTTTTAAGTTTTTACCTTCCTGGTCTTACAGTTAAGAGATGTTTAATAAATATTTGTTGAACTAAGAAAGGGTATTTCTGGAGAGCTGTGTTTTCTGGATAAATGATGATTTATCCCTTTAAGAATAGAAACTTGTATTTTTTTAAAGCCTTTTAGCATTGTTGTTCTTCAGTCATGTCTGACACTTTGTGACCTCCATTTGAAATTTTCTTGGCAAAGATTCTGGAGTGATTTGCCATTTCTTTCTCCAATTCATTTTTTAGATGAGGAAATGGAGGCAAACAGAATTAAGTGATTTGCTCAGAGTCACACAGTTAAGAGGTGTCTGTGGCCATATATGAACTCAGGAATATGAGTCTTCCTGACTCTAGACTCAGCACTCTATCCATTGTATCACCTTTAAAATTATTTACTCCACACTTCTTATTTATCACAACAAACTGAATCCTATTTAACCATCACAGTATTGTATTTTGAATAAAGTCCTTAGAAGCATAGGTGTATAAACTTGTACTAGATGGTCCCAGATAGCTTTCTGAGTTCTTGTGCCCCCTTTGTATGAATTTATTTTTTTTTACATGCAGACTGTCTCTTTTACTTGTTGTTACCTGAGTTCAAGTCCTACCTCTCACCTTTATCTCATGATTATGTGATTCTGGGCAAGTCACTCAACGTTTTAGAGTTCTAGGTAATTTTCTAAGACAATTAATGGAAGAGAGATGCCAGTTGACATTAGTAGAAGGATTTTTCTCCCCTAGGAATTTCCTAGATCAGTGAAGTCTAGCTCTAGTCTTAATCCCTAATCCTATCCAAGTGAATCTGTCAATAATAGACTCTTAATTTGCTGTGGGTTGGTATTCAAAAATTAAAAAAAAAAAGATTAGGGGGGGAGGCTAGGTGGCACAGTGGATAAAGCACCGGCCTTGGAGTCAGGAGTACCTGAGTTCAAATCCGACCTCAGACACTTAATAATTACCTAGCTGTGTGACCTTGGGTAAACCACTTAACTCCATTTGCCTTGCAAAAAACCTAAAAATAAAAAAAAAAGATTTAGAATAAAGGCCAGAGGAGAATGCACAATTTCATGACCTGGTGACCTCCATCTTGGCTGCTCTGAAGTCTTTCTTTTGTTTTCTTGCTAGCCCATGTCTGTATTTTGGCTAGTTGAGGTCAAGGGAGGGAGTCTAGAAAAGAGATTAAAGCTCTTTGTCGATTGAGTGGTCAAAGTCATGTCTCTCAGCCCCTTATTAGAATAAGTCTACCTCTCATTATAACATTGATTCTTTTCATTGCTTTCTTTCTTTCTTTCCTTCTTTCTTTCTTTCTTTCTTTCTTTCTTTCTTTCTTTCTTTCTTTCTTTCTTTCTTTCTTTCTTTCTTTCTTTCTTTCTTTCTTTCTTTCTTTCTTGCAATGCAGTAGGATTAAGTGACCTGCCTAAGGTCACACAGCTAGGTAATTATTAAGTGTCTGATACTGGATTTGAACTCAGGTCCTCCTGCTTCCAGGGCCAGTGTTATATCCACTGTGCCACCTAGCGGTCCCTTCTCATTAATTGTTAACTAATGAGAGTTGATTGTCACCCTCAGGAACACCCAGTCTTCCAAGGACATATAAGCATTAAGTGGATTGAATAAGGTCTTTGGCATTTGAGAGTGCCACTGACCCCTTTTATTAATTATTTGTTAGTATGATTAATCAATTGATTAATTACCCAGAAAGTATATTTCTTTAACTTATGCATCACAGTCCCTTACATTCTAGGAAAATTTAGTCATGCACTCAATTGAGTCTACTGTAGGAACTGGATTACAGTGAGATAAATCAAAAGACTCTGATAGGTATAAGGGTAGGGAAGGGTCTTCAGTCAGGATTTTAGATTTAGAACTGGAAGGGACCTTAATGGTTCTACTTCAATGCCCTCATTTTACAGATAAAGAAACAGAGGTCTTAGGTGTAGTGACTCTCCTAAGGTCACACAGTTTATAAGTGACAGACAGGGGCAGATTTTGAATACAGGATCTCAGTCTATAGTTGCAGATTTTCCCATAGGACCACTACCTGTGGTCAGAGAGCAATGCAGAAGAGCATAGCAAGACATGAGTGGTCAGGGTCAGAATATGTTATATCCTTCTTCCTCCCTCCCTCCCTCTCTCCCTTCCTCCCTCCTTCCCTCTCTTCTTTCCTCTGTTCCTTCCTTCTTCCCTTCCTTCCTTCTTTCCTTCCTCCCTCCCTTTCTCCCTTCCCCTCTCCCTTTCTCCCTCCCTTCCTTCCTTCTTTCCTTCCTCCCTCCCTTTCTCCCTTCCTCTATCCCTTTCTCCCTCCCTCCCTTCCTCCCTCCCTTCCTTTTCCTCCCTCCTTTCCTTCCTTTCTCTATCTCTCCCTTCTTCTCTTCCCCCTTTCTCCTTTTAAATATAAATATAGAAAAAAACTAGATATAGCAATGCCAGTGGTCCCCAAGACCTAGGCAGTCAAAGGTCTCACACCAATAGAAATTTTCGTTGTGACAGAAAGGCTCCCCCCCCCCCCCCCATTTAACTGTAGGTGGTGGCAGTCAAAGAGGAAATCTGTGATCTACAGAGTGAGAATTCCCGGGGCTGCCCCCCCCCCTTTAAATGCATCCTATTCCACTTCAGTTGTTTGTTCCTTTTCTCTGCAGTTTGCTTCTAATACACTTAGTGAACATTTGATTTATATTTATATTGAGATCCAAGTCATTCTGGCCTTGGATCTGAGCCTTATTCCTTCTTTCTCTGAATGCCCTTCTTAGTGTCTATCAGTCTCGGAGCTCTCCCCCCCCCCTCCAGACCTCTCTGAGATCCATAAGACTGTGTCTGATAGAGCCAAAATCCCCTCTCCCAACCTTTTCAAATCTGGAATGTAGACATGTTAGAAACCCCAAACCTGTTGTTGGAATTGATAAGGCATCAACCAATCCCTGACTGTGACTTCAGAAAGAGGCAACCAATCAGATGGACTGAATGAGACTCTTCCCCCCTAAAAAAATAAACCTTTGGCCTTTCCTTCCTTGGGTTGCTGAGTTGCCCTGATGTGTGAAGGATAGAACCCATATGTCTCCATATTGAAAGCAGTAGTGGGGAGAGCTTGGCCTGACTTGGGGGTGCCAAGTCCAGACGTCATCCTCTTGCAGGATCTTCAGCCCCCTGCTTCTTCTTGCCTTGGTTGGCAGATGAGGTCCCTCTAGTGACTAAGACCTAGTTGCATCCTTGCCCTTGATTCCTCTTTCCTTCCTCATGACCTTGGGCTGGGTATTCTGATTTTCCTTGTGAGTGTTAAAATTCCTAGTACCTGATTTGTGATTTCATTGGTATAGGGAAAGTTCCTTTTGGGAAAACACTTGACCCAGTGTAGGTTAGTACTTTTTTTTGTATCTTAGAGCTACTGTCTAGAGCATGGCGAGATTGTACCTTGTTTTGAGTCACACAACTAAGCATGTATTAGATGTAGGATTTGAACCCAAGCCTTCCTGACCAGCTCTTTGTACACTAAGTCACATGGCATCTTGTGACTTAAAATATGCTTCTAATAAAAACATATTGTTTTTAGCATCACTGGCCAGTCTGCCTCTTTTAGGGATGCATGTTGGTACCATCTGCAGTGAGCTGGAACAGTGCTCTCATGCCTAGTATCAGAGCTTTGCCCCAAAGGTAGACACTCAGGATCAAAGGGAGATCAAAGTAATTGTTTTCTCTTTCTTCCATTCCTTTTCATGAATGCAGTGGCTTAAGGACACCACGTGTAGCTGGTATGTCTCTAAGGTCCTCTGAATGAGTGATATATTCCTGAAAGAATATGTGTGTGTGCATGTATGTGGAGGGGGATTGTTATCTTGGTTGACTATACCTGGCAGCTTAGAGCCGGCCTCCAGCACATCTTGGAGAGAGAGATGTGTCTTGACATATTGAGCTCCCCAGAACAGTGTACCCTTCCTCTTCCTTCGCACCAGGCAGAAGGGCCGGAAGTGTGAAACATCAATGATGCTGGCCAGGGCAATCAGGTCCCCTGTTGGATCCAGTTGCCATACCAAAGCCTGGGTAGTGTCTCGAAACACGGGAGCCATGCTTCCTAAGATCTGGTAGGGAATGTCAGAGGATAGAATGAAACTAGAACAGGTTATCTCTGTCTTAACCTGGCCACCCCCACTCTCCTTGGCCTTGACCTGAATTCTTTTTCCTAGACCTTTTGGGAGAACCTCCCTAAAACTGGATAGGCACACCCTGGATGGCAGAGTACTGGCAGAGTTGGCAGAGTTCCTTTTACTCCTGGACACCACCCAGGATCTCAGACCACTATTGGCCCTTCTTCCCAGAAAAGGCCAAATTCTCCCAAATCTTCTTATCCTCAATACCCCATTTTAGGAGAGTTCCTAATAACCCCTGCCCTTGGGTGGCATAGAACAGCTAGCTTTGCCCGGCTTCTTCGATTTAGTTGAAGCGCTTATTTCTGATTTCCATTTCCCTTCCCTGGCGCCCCATAGGTCTTAACGCAGGGACCTGCTGAGAGAGAAGCAAAGAGGACAGATGTCTCTCCCCATATATTCCCCAAATTCCATCTCTTTTCCTGGACTTCACATATATTTGCTTCTCTCCCCATTCCTTGTATATCTCATGTATTTCTAGAGGAGAGTAGGAACTGGGGAGAGAATAGGCTAATGTGAATGAAGGCAATGTTGCTTCTCCTTCCCACCTCCCCACCATCACAAAAGTTTTTGCCAGAAATTGGTCCTTTCAGACCTAAGGAGCTCTCACTTGCTGCTTCCCTTATCTTTTTTCCCAGCTCACCTTTGGGAGATTAGAAGTGCCCAAATGGTTTCAGGGTAAGTCTTCAGGCTGGAGGAGATCCTCTCTATAGGTTTTAGGCTGATGTCTAAGAGACTGGTTTTGGATGCCTCTCAGTTATGATGGGCACATCAAATGGGGCTCTTGGTATTCGTGTTAATGGAGACATAGGTGCGCCCCAACTGTCCCCACCCTTATGTCCCCACACAGCCCACTTACCAGAAGTCAGCACAACTTGTCCCAGCCTGCTCCTAAGGAGTGGGGAGGGAAGGGCACTGGAAAGAGCAATGGAGAATCTGATAGTGTTTACCTTGGGGGAAGGGGACAGGGTAGAGGAAAGAGGCATCTGGTCCAAGAAAAAGAGCATGTCCTTTCCCTTGTGAAGTCTATTAGGGACAAAATGACTGATCATAGGTGCTGCCAATTTGTGAGTTAAGAGAATGCTTGGCATTTTTGAGTGGTTGGATAGTCTATATAGGGAATGGGTCATTAGAGTTCTATTGTTTCATAGGGAAAGGGGAAGGGGAGACAAAAGTTTCAATTCCTTCTTGGACAGGTCAGTCTAAAAGAAATCAGAAGAGTTTAAGAATGATGAATTCATTTTTAAATGAGCCCATTCACTCGAAAGATGGATATTTTTTTTTTTTGGAAGGTAGGAGGGTGGGAGTTTCTAAAGATAAGAAGAAGTGTGGGAGGAAGCATCAGAAAAGAGGGCAAGAGAAGAAAGGGATCAGGTGTGGGTGAGAGTGGATAGAAATTAAGTGAGAGGGGAGGAGCCAGATTTTCATCTCTTATGAACTCCTACTCCTTGACCCTGCCCATGGACCTGTAATCCCATGTAGGGTGGGGACACTGAGAAGATGGTCCTTATCTCCAGTTTTCATCATTGGCACCCACAAACCACCCACAACCTTCTCTCTCCCTGGGACAATTTGAAGGTTGCCCTTTGTGGGTACAGTGGAAATAAAATGGCATTTTGAAGTGCCCCCAAGGAGCTGTAAGGGTCATTACAGCTGACTGACAACCAACTCTGCCCAGAGGCTTCCTGGAAATTCTACAAATCTGAAATTCAGGGATCAACTTCTTTCCATTTTTTTCTCTTTTTTTTTCTTTTTATTTAAGGCAATGAAGTTAAGTGACTTGCCCAAGGTCACACAGCTAGGCAATTTTTAAAAATGCCTGAAGTTAGATTTGAACCCAGGTCTTCCTGACTCCTGGACCTGTGCTTTATTCATTGCCCCTCTTCCATCTTTTTCTTCAGTTCCCCTGGGAGAAGTTAAAATATTGGTCCTTCCCCTGATGCTTTCTTTCCTCACTCCAGTACTGGGGAGGCTGAATGGATTCAGGTTGTTGAAAGAATGATGTGAGGGGGTAGATAGGAGAAACAGGGTGCCAATTGCCATTCTCATCCTACTGACCAGTAGTTGGGCATACTCTTTTGTTTCCCATCCCCCAATTCCTCAGTGTATCATCATTAATTCACAGCTCAGCTTAGGTTTCTTTCGTCCCTGCTCAAACAGTCTCTGGTATCAGGAGGTTGAGAGTGGGAGGGAAGGAGGAGATAGGCACCAAGTCCAGCCTGGAGGCCCCAGGGGTGGAGGTGAGGTTACCAAGGGAACTGTAAGTTAAGTCTACCTGCTTTGTCCACCAGAGCAAGGAATTATGGGAAAGATATTTATTATATTTTTATTGAATTTTTTTTTTGATACACTAGGGATGGAGGTAAGGGAGGCTTATCAGACCACATACCCTCATCTTCCCCTACCCTCATCCCCCTCTCCCAGCCTGATGTTTAACAAGGAGGTAACACTAGAGGTATTGGGGGGGTACAATTCTGTGTATAAGACAGAGAAAGTGGGGACTTTGCCTAGATGACAGAGTTGGAACTAGGACTGATTAGGGAAACGACAAAGGATGAACTAAGGGAGAATTTTGGGACTAAGGAGAGTCTAAGGTTTAGCTAACTGTGAAAGGGGAAACAATGAGGCAGAGAAGCAGAGGGGAAATACTCAGGGGAAACAAAGTCAGCCAAGAAAGGACAGAGAGGAGTTTTAGGTAATAGAGGTGTAAGAGACAGAAGTGGATGGAGTAACAGCATAATGGACACAAGAGGTCTAAAATAGGATGGGAGAAGGAGGTTAAGAGAAGTAGTGGGTGGGAAGAATGTGTCCAGGAGTAAAAGGGAAGGGAATGATCCAAGCATCAAATAACAGTGCTGAGCATGGATGAATCTTCAGAACGGGCTGGCAGAGCAGGAGGCAGTTTTGGTGGACGACGGGCCTCTTCCTGATTTTTCCGCACATAGTGAACAAGATAGGCCATGACTAGTGCCAGCCAACCACCCATAGTGACAAGGAGAGCAGCATCTGTGCCTCTCCGGGCCCCACCTCTCCCAGTCCCACACATTTCTGCCTCCTCTATCAATGACAAAAACTCCCGTCCTACCAGCTCTGGACGGGCACTTGGTCCACAGACAATACCTGCCCCAGTACCTGGTGCTAACCTAACCCATCTCAGCACCTCCTGAAGGGCACAGTCACAGCGCCATGGATTGGCAGACAGGTTCACTTGGATCTGTAATTCCCTAAAGGCCTCAGCAGGCACAGATGTCAGTTGATTGGCAGAGAGATCCAGGTATCTCAGGGTGTTCCCCAGACCCTGGAAGGCAGCATCTGAGAGGCGAACGAGGACATTGTGTGATAGGTCTAGCTCAGCCAGGGCAGGAAGATGCTGGAAGGCACCAGCAGGCACGGATGCCAGTCTATTGGCATCTAGGTAGAGTTTACGGGTGTCATTTGGAATGCCTAGAGGCACAGCAACCAGGCCAGCCTGGCTGCAACGGAATGTACGCTCACCAGCTTCGTCTGCCACATAGCAGCCCTGGGGAGGTGTCCGGGAACTGGGTATAGTGCCTCCCATGTCCATCACCAGTAACAGGAGCAGGAAAAGATGAATGGTCGGCAGGATCATGACCGCAGTTTGGCATAATTCTCAGGCGAGGTAGGACCTGAAGAAGATAATCCCCCCCCCAAAAAAAAAAGAATAAAAATACTCTCACTGATCCTGCTCAGGGGGTATCCAGGAAGGAATCCTAGTCCTTGCTTTGTGGAATGTCTTGGTGTGGGTGGGGTGGTCTCTTTAAATTCTAATCAGGGAGTCCCTAATGGGTCCAGGGGCCCCCCTCTGTGGGATTTTTGTTTGATATCCCTGGAAGTCTGGGGGGGGGTCCTACATCTTTGCCCTTCCCTATGTCTCCATTACCTCCTCTAAGTCATTGTTTTCTGCCTCTCCCCTCCTCCATCTGTGAGGCAGACAGACTGGCAGGGTTGGTCAGGAGATCTCTCTGGTGCTGGGAATTAAACTGACACTAAAGGGAAGGGGTATGAAGGGTGAGAAAAAGAATGGAATGATAGTAAGATCCAGAACAGTTGGGGAGACACAGACCTTCTCCCTCTAGCTCCTGTGCCTCCATGTTTTATCCTCTCTCAACTTTTCTTTCTTTTCACTCTCCTTACCTACCCCAGGCCTTTTCTCTATACCTTATCTCCCTCCCTCTCCCCTCTTAGGACCTACCCCATTTCTTTCTTTCCCCCTTTCCTCTGCTTTTCCTCTTGAGATTTCTCACCCCAGCCAGCACAAGAATTTGCTTCTCCACAGCTTTTGCTTTGCCTGGAAAGAGTTGTCTCCCTTTAGCTCATCATGGGAAACCCCAACTTTATCTTCCAGGAAACAAGCCGAAAGCATTAGGGAGGGTGCTGGGCAGTATTGGGTTTCCCCTATGTGACTCTAAAGCCAAGACCCCAGGCCTTGGTAACCTGAGCAGAGATGGGGAAGTTCAGGATGGAGTTAAGGTGTGCAGATCTCTGACACCATCTTTGACCCTGAGAAGTGTTAGACCAAACCTGTCTATATTTCTGCTAAGGCTAAAATACCAATAGGATCATTGCTCTGGTGCTAGAAGATATCTAGTCTAACTTCATTTTATAATTGGTGGATCTAGGAATTCCTAGGGAGGTTAGGACTTGCCCACCTCAGTAATTGTCAGATATGATTTGAACCCAGGTTCTCTTGCCACCACCCTCAATGTTCTTTCCACTGTACTGAGCTTCCTGCCTCCGTTTGTTTTGGTCTGGCCTTCTAATATGGAAATTATATCATCTTCTCCCAGGGCCCTTACTCCTGACATGGCCCCTTCCCCATGCTGCCCTCTATAGTGATACTCCCCTTCTGCAAATCAAAACCTGATTTCCTGACATTTTCCCAAGGATCACTAGCCCCAGCCCATCTCAACTTCTACTTCAATGTCCCAGTGAGCATGGGATGAACATCCCACACTGCTTCATGGGGAAGAAATCTCTAGTGTGCCCATTCCAGTCCACAGATGTGGGGAGACTCACTCAAACCCTTGCTTACTACTGCCCTGCCCTCATTCACCTCCTCCTCAGTTCACCTTTTGGCTCCCTTGGCTTCCACCCCAGTTGCTTGCCTCATGTCTCGCTCCCACCCACATAGACTCCCTGCCATCAGTACTAAACCACTCCATTCCAAGCATCCATGGATGGGCAAGAAAATTTCTACTCCTAGAGCATGGAACCTCTCTAAACTTTCACTTCTGTTCAAGTGAAAGATAGAGGAGACAAAAGTGTGTGTGTGTGTGTGTGTGTGTGTGTGTGTGTGTGTGTGTGTGTGTGTGTGTTTGTGTGCAAAGGGTATAAGGAAGTATGAACACTAGCAACACCAACAAAAGTTATTGTGAGTTTGCCTCAAGAGGGTACTCATTAGACAAAATTTCTTCACATTGAGAGGACATTCTTGAATCCCCCTCCCCCACCATGGGAAACCCCGAATCATAGGATTATAGATTTAGAGCTGGAAGAGACCTCAGAAGGTGCTGACTCTAATCTCTTCATCTTAACAAATGAGGAAACTAAGGTGTAGTTAAATAAAATCATTTGATCAAGGTCACACTCTCAGTAAATACTTTTTTTCTTTTTAATTTATTTTTTTATTTTCATTTTGTACAAATTTTTTTACATTAATAAAATATACTTGTTTACAAGTAAACAAAATACCCCTCCCCCATGAATATAGATAGACTTGCTTGGGCGAAAAAGTAAAGGGGAGAGAAAAAAAATTAAAATTAAAAAAAATAATAGTAATAATTGTAGGTATGGCCAGGTGGCGCAATGGACGAAGCACCAGCCCTGGAGCCATGAGCACCCGAGTCCATATCCAGCCTCGTAAACCCAATAATCACCCAGCCATGTGACATGCAAGCCACCCGATCCCCACTGCCCTGCAAAAACCAAAAAGAAGAAAAAAAAGACCCAAAATAAAATAAAATAGTAATAATAGTAGGGGTGGCTGGGTGGCAGACAGAGCATTGGCCCTTGAGCCAGGAGCACCTGGGTCCGAATCTGGCCCCAGACACCCAAAGATCACCCTGCTATGTGGCCCCAGGCAGGCCATCCAGCCCCACTTGCCCTGCACCCTCCCCCAAATAATAATAACAAAAATGTGCTTCAGTCCTTGTTCCAATACCATCAACTCTGTCGTGAGTGGATCACATTCTTTATGATAAGTCCATCACAAAAGTTACTTCCATATTTTTCCAATGTTGCCATTGCTGATTGCAACTCCCTCCTTTCTCATTTCTCCACTACCATGTACTATATTTTCTCTCTCCTTTCACTCTGACTCCGCTGTAGGGTCGCTGAGTGGTGCAGCAGACAGATCCCCGGTCCTGGGGCCAAGAAGCCCTGAGCCCCCATACCACCCCTTAGGCCCAGAATCCACCTGGCCCTATGGTCCTGGACAGGCCCTCCAATCCCAGCCCCTTGTAAGAAGCAAAAAAGAAAATGTGTTATATCTGACCACTGTCCCCCATGGCCCATCCTCTCCTCCTTTATTCACATCCCCACCCCTTCCCCCTGTCTCCCCCTCTCCTTCTTACTCCAGTTGTCTATACCCCATTGAGTATATTTGCTGTTTCCTCTCCTAGCCATCTCTGATGAGAGCAAAGGCTCCCTCATTCCCCCTTGCCTCCCCGCTTCCATATCATTGCAATAGCTCATTGTAATAAAAAAAATCTTATTATGTGAAATATCTTGGACTATTCCCCCTCTCCTTTTTCTTTCTCCCATTCCATTTCCCTTTTTTCCCTATTGACTCCATTTTTACACCATATTTTATCTTCGAATTCAGCTTTCTCCTATGCTTCAACTATAAAAGCTCCCTCTACCTGCTCTATTAACTGAGATGGTTCATATGAATATTATCAGTATCATTTTTCTATACATGCAGTTCATCCTCATTAAGTCCCTCATATTCCCCCCCCTCTCCTCCAGTCATGCTTCACCTGAGTCCTGTATCTGAAGATCAAACCTTCTGTTCATCTCTGGCCATTCCGAAAGGAACCTTTGAAATTCCCCTGGTTCATTGAAAGTCCATCTTTTTCCCTGGAAGAGGACATTCAGCCTTGCTGGGTAGTTCATTCTTGGCTGCATTCTAAGCTCTTTTGCCTTCCAGTATATTGTATTCCAAGCCCTAAAGCTTCCAATGTAGTTGCTGCTAAGTCCTGTGTGATCCTGACTGCAGCTCCATGATGTTTGAACTGTGTCCTTCTGGCTGCTTGTAATATTTTCTCTTTGACTTGGGAGTTCTGGAACTTGTCTATGATATTCCTGGGGGTTGATTTTTTGGGATCTCTTTCTCGGGGGGATCGGTGGATTCTCTCCATTTCTATTTTGCCCTCTGCTTCTAGAATATCAGGGCAATTTTCCTGTAGTAATTCTTTGAAAATGATGTCAAGGCTCTTTTCCTGATCATGACTTTCAGGTATTCCAATAATTTTTAAATTATCTTTCCTAAGTCTGTTTTCCATATCAGTTGTTTTTTCAATGAGATATTTCATATTTTCTTCTAATTTTTCATTTTTTTGGTTTTGAAGTATTGATTCCTGATTTCTGGTAAATTCATCAATCTCCCTGAATTCTATTCTTTGTCTGAAGGATTTGTTCTCCTCAGAGAGTTTTCTTATCTCCTTTTCCATCTGGCCAATTTTGCTTTTCAAAGCATTCTTCTCCTCAATAACTTTTTGAACTGTTTTATCCATTTGACCTAAGCTGTTTTTTAGCATACTATTTTCTTCAGCATTTTTTGGATTTCCTTGACTAAGCTGCTGACTTCATTTTCATGTTTTTCCTGCATCTCTCTCCTTTCTTTTCCTAGTTTTTCTTCCAACTCCCTCATTTGATTTTCAAAGTCTTTTTTGAGCTCTATCATAGCCTGATCCCAATTTCTGTTTTTCTTGGAGTCTTTAGATGCAGGAGCTTGTGCTTCCTCATCTTCAGACTGAGTATTTTGATCCTTCTTGGGCTCATTTGCAAAATATTTCTCAATGGTCTTCCTCTTGTTTCTTTGCTTGTTCATTTTCCCAGCCTAAGCCTGTTTTTTGGGGTGCTTCCTGAGCTTTTGGGACACTTCCACAAGGGTCTCAGTGTGTGAGATTCTGTCCTCCCTCCTGGTCTGTGAATAACCATATGTGCCCCCCTCTGCCACAGGGCTGAGGTGGGGGGGGCCCTGTTGTTCTATGGGGGGGCCTAGACTGGGATCAGGATCTGAATGTGTTCAGAGCCCCAGAGTCCTGTTCCAGGGGCAGAGGACAGAGCTCTGCAGTCTCTCTCTCTTCACTCCCCTCCCTGGGCTCAATGGGCTCATGCCCTATGGGCTCCTGCTTACTGGCTCTGCCTGCTTCTGTTTCCTGGATCAGGGCTGGGGAAAGAAGATGCTGCTTGCTGTGTGCTCTGAGGGCTGGGTTCCACATGCTCGCTCTGGCAGAGGTCCCTGGCTGTTCCCCCACTTTGTGCCCGGTGCTCCCCGGGGTGCAGCTCAGGAGACGCCCTGCTGCTGTGAGCCGCGGCTCCCAGCGCCCTGGGGCTGCCTCCGGGAGGCTGAAGTTCTTTCACTCTGGCAGGCCACCCCTCTGGCAGGTGTCCCTCCGACCCTGGGGAGCAGAGCTTTTCTGCTCTTTTCCAGGTTACCTTGAGTAGGAGAACTGCCTCACTGGGTCCCTCTGTGTGTTCTGTCTCTTGAAAGTTTAGTTAGAGTCCTTAGTTTATGAGTTTTTATCAGAGAGCTCCTAAGACTCGATCCCTTCATGTCGCCAGCTTGGCTCTGCCCCTGTCTCAGGAAATATTTGAGGTAGAATATGAACCCAATGCACTATATACTACACTAAACTGCTTCATTAACTATGGATAATCTATACATTGAGTTCTGGCCATTTGTATAGTTGTGTTGTAATAATTCCTCTATCTACCAAGTAAAAGTTGGCAAAAGATTGACTTCTCTATCCTTCATTTACTAGGCTTGTCTTGATCCCGAATTCCCTTCCTGAATACCTCTTCCCCTATGAACTTGCCCCATAGGTACCTTCTTTTTTTCCTGGGTGTTTTGCTTCTGTATGCCCCATTACCCTGGCAACATGACATGTCCCTACTCACAGACCTTCCCTTCCTTATGTTATATTCTTTTTTTTTTAGATTTTTTTCAAGGTAATGGGGTTAAGTGGCTTGCCCAAGGCCACACGGCTAGGTAATTATTAAGTGTCTGAGGTCAGATTTGAACCCAGGTACTCCTGACTCCAAGGTCAGTGCTCTATCCACTGTGCCACCTAGCCACCCTTTTATGTTACATTCTTAACTTGAGACACATTTCCATGGATTTCTTTCCATCCTCAAAAACGTTTCAGTTCTTGCTGTGGGATCTTGAACAAATTATTCACCTCTTTAGACTTCAGTTTTCTCCTTTGTAAAATGAGAAGATTGGCTTAAACTATCTCTAAGGTCCTTCTTAGCTTTACAATTCTGTGATTCTAAGTCTTCTTTTTTGGACCAGTCCAATAGAGCTTAAGGAGAAGATGATGGGAGAGACCATCTCCCAAGAAAAAGAGCAGTAGTCCATACTGGAAGGAAGTGCATTGGCTGGCAAGGTTTATGTGAGAAACATGAGCTCAAAGGAATTGGGTTTGACTGGACTGGTTGAAGATGTTATTGGACTCTTGGAGCATTAAGAAGCATGAATGATTGGAAAGGTTGTTGTCAATTTTGGGTCCTTGTTACATTCTACAGGTTTGAGTCAGCCCCTGATCCTTGGACCTGAATATTCAATGTCATTTCCAGCTCTACCCTCACACCTACCATCCCCAAATCCCATTTTCTCTGAACTGTACTCATTTTGCTCCCCCACTCATACCCAATTCATTTTCACACATCTCTCAGAGTATAGGACATGAGAGAGGTAAGGAAGGCAGTGCCTAATATCCTGTAAGTTGTTGCCAATTCACAGAAGCCCCATCCTTGAAGTCAATCTCCAGAAGTATCTGCCCATACTTTGATCTCGTCTAGACCTGATTCTGTGATTTGAAAAGATTCTGAAGTATCAGAGTATCCCCTTCTTAGTAAGGCTGCCCTCAAATAATTAGTGAAGTAGATCCACTTTTTCTGCAGATTTACATTCCTCCCTTGTACTTGTTCCCTCCCAATTACTCAATTTTATTTATGCCCCATTTTCTTTTAAATCAGTATAATTTCCCTTTATGCCTTATCCTTTATATGGAAACCTTCCCTTATAGGAGTACAGGAAGGAATTGGTTCTGACTAATTGATTCATCCCCTTTCCCTAGTTGATATAGTTAGAGATAATAAAGGGCAGATCACAGAGATGTTACACTCACTGTAAGGAGGCTGCCACACTCAGCAAGCAAGTTTCTCCTTCACTCTATAGGAAGGAACTAAGACCATGAGTTGGATGATAATTGGCCATGTTCTGGTCAACAAAACTGGAGCTCACCAGTCCTGCAGTCAGTCAGGTTGGGAGAAGCTTTGTGGAGGAAATCCCTCTCTATATATACCAGAGGGAAAGGGTTAGGGGTAGGAGAGAAAGGATTTCTCTCCTCCCATCTTGACCACCATCTTGTGCAATGAATCTACCTGCCTAGAAGTCATCTTATTTAGTTCAAGGGTCAGTATGGAAGAGAGTTCAAGACACAAAGAAAACTGATACCTATTATGGACCCTGCTAAACTCTTTTTCTAAATATTATTTCATTTGATCTTCACAAAAACCTTCTGCTATTCCTGTTAAGTTACTTGGCCAATGTAAAATATGTAGTAAATGTCTGAGGCCATTGAACTCAAGTCTTCCTGACTCCAATCATTTTATCATCTAACTTCAGGAAAAGAGGTAGGAGAAAGAGAGAGAGAGAGAGAGAGAGAGAGAGAGAGAATGAGAATAAATCATGACTGGACTATATAATTATGTTAGTCTTGAGGGATTTGTTGTTTTTAAATTTTATTTTGTTTTAAATTTGTCCAATGGGGTAGTAAGAGGGACAAATTAAATTAAAAAAACAACTGTTAACACAAATAATAAATTACTTTTTTTTTTTAAAAGAAGCCATGTCAAAAAAAAGAGGCAATGGCAAGGGGTGGCTAGGTGGTGCAGTGGATAGAGCACCGGCCCTGGAGTCAGGAGTACCTGAGTTCAAATGAGGCCTCAGACACTTAATAATTACCTAGCTGGGTGGCCTTGGGCAAGTCACTTAACCCCATTGCCTCGCAAAAACTAAAAAAAAAAAAAGAGGCCTTGTTAAACAACAAGTTCTTGTTAAATAAGCCTGGTTCAGGAGGCATGAGGTAAGGCAGCAGCTGAAAATGGGGATAGAAAAAGGCTACAGAAGGGTCCAGCAGGTCCAAGAGCAAAATATTTAATGATGTCAGTGTCCTACTTGCTACACCCTGTTCCTATCCCTCCTCCTTTTCCTGGGTCAGTAGGAATCACCACTGGAACTGGATGGAACCCCTAGACCTAACCAGGTGTCCAGGTGGCCTCCCAATTGACTGGGTGTGTAGCAATGGGTCTAAATTTACCAATGGATTAAATTCAAGGAACTGGGGAATTGAGTGGAGGTCTCCAGAACAGAATAGAGACCACCCCCCTCCGCCTTTGGTATTTAGAGACTTTCAGAGTGTAGTTTCAACCTCCCTGTCCAGGCTGCTTCTCCTTGACTTGAATTCTATGCCTCAGTCAAACTTGGTGCTCTCCATACAAGATATTCCATCTCTTACCATGACACCTTTTTTTTTTGTTTTTTAGTTTTTGCAAGGCAGTGGGGTTAAGTGGCTTGCCCAAGGCCACACAGCTAGGTAATTATTATCTAATGCTCTTCCTCTTCATCTCCATCTTTTGGCTGCTCTTAGCTTTCTTTGAGGCTCAGATCATGTGCCACTTCAGGAGGTTTTTGATTTTGCTTTTTTTTGTTTTGCTTTTTAGGCAAACAGGGTGAAGTGACTTGCTCAGGGTCATACAACAAGTAAGTGTTTGAGTCAGGATTTGAACTCAGAAAGGAATTGTCTTGCCTCCAGGTCTGGCACTCTGTACACAATGGCACTTACCTAAATCCTAGATGCTTTCCTCTCCACTCCCCTCCAACCCTCACCTCTCAGCACTGAGTATTTCTTTTGTATAGATCCTATATTTACATTTCTGTGAACATACTGTATCCACCTAGACCTGGATTCTTTATCTGATGTATATAAATTTGTTGTTTTTTTAAATACCTATATTTCAGCATAATGGGTATTTTTTGTAATCTTGTCTATTTTGTTTTAGGCGTTTACAAACATCATTCTGAGAAGTGCTCCATGGGCTTCACCAGATTGCCCAAAGGGAAATTCATGACAATTAAGAATCTTTGGAACAGTAGAATGACTTCCTTGAGGTCATTTTTATATTCCTACTTGCAGCATCTACCACGGCTTAGCAAGTTATAGGTGCTTAGTAACTGCTGGTAGATTGATTGATTGAAAGCTGAACCTCCCAGGGATGCTTGGGGAGGGACAGGGAGGGAAGAGACTTGAGAACTTTTGCATTTCTAGATTTTCCCTGTTTTGTTTCAGTTGTTCTCCTGATTTTGCTCCCCCCCCCCCCCCGTAAATCAGTTCCTATAAGTCTTCTCAGGATTGTCTGAAATAATAGTTCCTTTTAATTTTTTTCTTTTCTTGAAATTCAAATTTATTTTATTTTCAACTCCAAAATTCTTCCCTTTCCCCTTCTTCAACCACTGAGAAGGCACTCCCCCCAAAACCAAAACACAAAGCTCAAAAATATTCCATTGCAATCATATACTATACTTTGTCCAGCCGTTTTTCAATGAGGACACTCCCTTGCTTTACAATTCTTTGCTGTTACAAAAATTGCTGCTTTAAGTAAATACTTTAGATATCTGATTTATTTCTGGATTATGTAACCTGGATTATGTAATGGGACTCTAGGCAGCAAGAAATGTCCTAGGGAATTTTAGTTTAAGAAGCTAATTAGCACTATGTTTTCTTATACCTCAGAATAATTTATAAATTTAATTCTTCCTTTCTAAATAAACCTTTTCCTTTATCAGCTATGGGTTGAGAAGAGTAGATAGAGAGACTGAGGAGATGAGGCTAAAGTTAAAAATCTATGAAACATTGGAAAATAGGACTAGAGTGTATTAGGATATGAAATTCATGGCTAGTTGTAGCATATGACTGTGAGCCAAAAGAGCAGACAGATGTTGGCCCAGTTCAAAAAAGGAGCCACCAGCTATCTGCCATTGACTTTCCTCAATCTGATACTGCTTCCTTCTGGATACTCTCTCACAAGATCTTTGCTTCATCCTCTCTCTCTCTCTCTCTCTCTCTCTCTCTCTCTCTCTCTCTCTCTCCCTCTCTCTGTCTCTCTCTCTCTCTCTCTCTCTCTCTCTTGATTTTTCCTCTTTCAGTTCAAAATATTCCTTGAACTCTTTTGCGGAATCATCATCCATCTCTAGCCCCTAATCTTGAGAATCCTTTAATTTTGAGTTCTATCCTAGGCTTCTCTCCTTACTCCTCTCTTCACCTCTTTCTTCTCCTTCTATCTTTTTCTTTTTCATCTTCTTTCCTCTCTTCCTCTCCCTTTCCTTCCCCTCCCCTTTCCACTTCTTCCCTCTTCTCCCTTTTCCTCTCCTCTCCTCCTTTCCCTTTCTTCTGTCCTTCTCTCCTTGCCTCCCCTCCCCTCTCTTCTCTCCATTTCTCTCCTCCTCTCTGTCTTTCTCTTCCTTCCTATCTTTCCATTCTCATCTGCCACCTAGTTAATTATAACAGTCTCCTAATTGGTTTCCCTGTATCCATCCTGAACTCCAAACCATGGTTTACACAACTGCCAAAATGATACTCCTAAAGCATGAGTCTTGCCAAGTCATTCCCTTGCTCCAGAAGCTTTAGGTCCTTATTGCATCAAGGAGAAAATGAAAACTCCATGTCATTTAAAACCCTTCACAGTTTGGCTCCACTCAATCTTTCCAGATTATTTCAAATGTCTCCCCCTCCCACTGGTTCAACTTGTTGTACCCTTGTTGTACACGATATTTCATTTTTCATCTGTGTCTCATAAAGGTTCTCTAGTACTTTGTTTTTTTTTTTTTGCAAATACTACAGCTTATTAAACTATTCCCCAATTGATGTACATCAGTGAAATATTTTTAAAACATACAAAAGAAAGCAAGTTTGGAAGAGGACAACAAACAGAATTTTCTTAATTTTTCACATTTGTATTAACCTTTTAAAAATTCCACAATTTTAGGTAACTTTTCTGTTCTCTGTTTTAAAATGTTTGTGCTTAAGTTTATAAATAAGAAAGAAGAAAGCAAATAAAATTTTGTTGTTAATTCTACAGAATTCCCATTCCTATCAAAATAGGAAATTATGTGTTTTGCATCTTCTTTTCTTTTAATATATTTTATTTATTTATTTTTCTTTTGTTTTAATTTAATTTTTAATATTTATTTATTCTCATTTTGTACAATTTTTTTATACATTAATAAAATATTCTTGTTTAAGAGTAAACAAAATACCCCTCCCCCCAAAATATAGACTCACTTGAGTGATTAAAGTAAAGGGGGAGAGAAAAAAATTAAAATTAAAATTAAAAAAAATAATAGTAATAATTGTAGGTATGGTCAGGTGGTGCAGTAGATGGAGCACAAGCCCTGGAGCCAGGAGCACCCAAGCCCAAAGCTGGCCCTGTACACCCAACAATCACCCAGCTGTGTGACATGCAAGCCACCCCAACCCCACTGCCCTGCATAAACCAAAAAAAAGAAAAAAAAGACCTAAAATAAAATAAAATAGTAATAATAGTAGGGGTGTCTGGATGGCGGACAGTGTGGCTCTCGAGTCAGGTCCAAATCCAGCCTCAGACAGCCAACGATCACCCTGCTATGCAGCCCCAGGCAGGCCACCCAGCCCCATTTGCCCTGCACCCCCGCACCCTAATAACAATAATAATAATAATAATAATAATAATAATAATAATAATAATAATAATAATAAATGTGCTTCAGTCTGTGTTCCAACAGCAACAACTCTGTCACGTGTGGATCACATTCTTTATGATAAGTCCATCACAAAAGTTACTTCCATATTTTTCCTCCATTGCCATTGCTGATTGCAACTCCCTCCTTTCGTATTTCTCCACTACCAGGTACTATATTTTCTCTCTCCTTTCACTGACTCTGCTGTAGGGTAGCTGAGTGGCGCAGCATACAGATCCCTGGCCCTGTGGCCAAGAGGCCCCAAGCCCCCATACCACCCCTTAAGCCCAGCATCCACCTGGCCCCATGGTCCTAGACAGGCCATCCAATCCCAGCCCCTTGCAAGAAGTAAAAAAGAAAATGTGTTATATCTGACCACTCTCTCCCCTTGGTCCATCCTCTCCTCCTTCATTCACATCCCCACCCCCTCCCCCTGTCCCCCTTCTCTCCTTCTTACTCCAGATGTCTATACACCATTGAGTATACATGCTGTTTCCTCTCCTAACCACGTCTGATGAGAGTGAAGATTCCCTCATTCCCCCTTGCCTTCCCCCCTTCCATATCATTGCAATAGCTCATTGTAATAAAGAAAAATCTTATTATATGAAATATCTTGGCCTATTCCTCCTCTCCTTTTTCTTTCTCCCATTACATTTCCCTTTTTTCTATTGACTCCATTTTTACACCATATTTTATCTTCAAATTCAGCTTTCTCCTGTGCTTCAACTATAAAAGCTCCTTCTACCTGCTCTGTTAATTGAGAAGGTTCATATGAGTATTATCAGTGTCATTTTTTTTCTATGCAGGAATACATGCAGTTCAACATCATTAAGTCCCTCATATTTTCCCCTTTTCCTCCAATGTCTATGCTTCACTTGAGTCCTGTATTTGAAGATCAAACCTTCTGTTCAGCTCTGGCCATTCCAACAGGGACATTTGAAATTCCCCTGGTTCATTGAAAGTCCATCTTTTTCCCTGGAAGAGGACACTCAGTTTTGCTGGGTAGTTGATTTTCAGTTGCATTCTAAGATCTTTTGCCATCCGGTATATTATATTCCAAGCCCTAGGAGCTTTTAATGTAGTTGCTGCTAAGTCCTGTGAGATCCTGATTGCAGCAGCATGGTATTTGAATTGTGTCCTTCTGGCTGCTTGTAATATTTTCTCTTTGACTTGGGAGTTCTGGAACTTGGCTATAATATTCCTGGGGGTTGGTTTTTTTGGGATCTCTTTCTCGGGGGGATCTGTGGATTCTCTCCTTTCTATCTTGCCCTCTGCTTCTGGGATATCGGGGCAATTTTCCTGTAGGAATTCTTTGAAAATGATGTCAAGGCTCTTTTAGTGATCATGACTTTCAGGTATTCCAATAATTTTAAAATTATCTTTCCTAAATCTGTTTTCCATATCAGTTGTTTTTTCAATGAGATGTTTCACATTTTCTTCTAATATTTCATTCTTTTGGTTGGTTTTGAAGTATTGATTCCTGATTTCTCATAAATTCATTAATTTCCCTGAGTTTTAGTCTGAAGGATTTGTTTTCCTCAGAGAGCTTTCTTATCTCCTTTTCCATCTGGCCAATTTTGCTTTTCAAAGCATTCTTCTCCTCAATAACTTTTTGAACTGTTTTATCCATTTGACCTAAGCTGGTTTTTAGCATACTATTTTCTCCAGCATTTTTTTGGATTTCCTTGACTAAGCTGTTGACTTCATTTTCATGTTTTTCTTGCATCTCTCTCCTTTCTTTTCCCAGTTTTTCTTCTAACTCCCTCATTTGATTTTCAGTCTTTTTTGAGCTCTATCATAGCCTGAGCCCAATTTCTGTTTTCCTTGGAGTCTTTAGATGCAGGAGCTTGTGCTTCCTCGTCTTTAGACTGAATGTTTTGATTGTTCTTGGGCTCACAGGCAAAATATTTCTCAATGGTATTCCTCTTGTTTCTCTGCTTGCTCATTTTCCCAGCCTTAGCCTGTTTTGGGGGTGCTTCCTGAGCTTTTGGGACACTCCCACAAGGGTCTCAGTGTGTGAGACTCTGTCCTCCCTCCTGGTCTGTGAATGACCATATGTGCCCCCCTCTACCACGGGGCTGAGGTGGAGGGGCCCTGCTGTTCTATGAGGGGGCCTAGACTGTGATCAGGATCTGAATGTGGTCAGAACCCCAGATTCCTGTTCCAGGGACAGAGCTTGGCAGTCTCTCTCTTCACTCCTTTCCCTAGGTTCAATGGGCTCATACCCTGGGGGCTCCCGTTTACCGGCTCTGCCTGCTTCTGTTTCCTTGATCTGACTGCCTTGGCCACACAGAGGTCCCCTCCCCCCAACTGTTCCCCCAATTTGTGCTTGGTGCTCCCCGGGGCATAGGTCAGGAAACTCCCCCGCTGCTGTGAGCCACCCCTCCCAGTACCCTGGGACTGCCTCTGGGAGGCTGAAGTTCTTTCTCTCTGGTGGGCCACCCCTCTGTTGGGCTGCCCCTCCAACCCCAGGGAGCAGAGCCTTTCTGCTCTTTTCCAGGTTACCTTGAGTAGGAGAACTGCTTCACTGGGTCTCTCTGTGGGTTCTGTCTCTCAAAAATTTAGTTGGAGTCCTTAGTTTAGAAGTTTTATGAGAGAGCACCTAAGACACAATCCTCTCTTGTCACCATCTTCTCTCCAGTGCTTTGTGATGCTCTCCTTCACCCCTACCTCTTGGAACATTCAGACTACTTCAAAACTCAGCTCACCCATACATGATCTTTCCTTTATTTTGCAAGTTATTTCTTTCCAGTAGAATGTCAGCTCCTTGAGGACAGAAACTTCTTTGTTTCCATTTCTGTTATCCCCAGTTCCTAGCACAGTGTCTGTATTCTTTAATTACTTACCTTCTACCCTATGGGTGTACATTCCTTTTCAAATGCCAGCACTTTATTGCTCCCACCATACAAAATTATGTTTAATGAGTTCTCCACAAATTTTTTTTTTAGGGTTTTGCAAGGCAAATGGGGTTAAGTGGGTTGCCCAAGGCCACACAGCTAGGTAATTATTAAGTGTCTGAGGTTGGATTTGAACTCAGGTATTCCTGACTCCAGGGCCGGTGCTCTATCCACTGAGCCACCTAGCTGCCCTTCTCTACAAATTTATTATTTAACCTCAATCAAGACTTCATTTTTTGTGTTGTTTTACTTTAATTTTTTCCCAAGTCCTCCTTGTTGCATGCTAGCTCTTTATACTTCCCTGACTGTCACACTCCCCACTACCACCTACACTACACCTTCTTCAGAGGAAAGTTACGCAGAGGATCTAGACTCATACTACAAAAATAATTGAGACCATCTGTTTCAAGCTTCCTCATCTCTCCACTTCTGTACCTCAGATTCCTGCAGATCAATCACCACCCTTATTCTCTCCTCCTTTGCTCTATTTTCAGAGGAAGAGGTGGACTTTTTTGCCAAGGTCATCCCTCCCATTTGTGATTCATCTTCTTCTGCTGCAGTTTCCTTCCTCATGATCCTCCATTGTGACCACCCCATTCTCATTTTCCAAATCATTTGCACCATCTCTTCTGTCCACAACATGTCCAAATCTACCTCAGTCTTCTTGATCCTATAGCTCTGGAGGAGAATGTGAGGCTGGTGATTTAACATAGCACTTCCTCACTCATATTCAATTCATTTGCATGTCATGGCATCGTTTCCCTGATATCAGGGTCTTCTTTGAGAATGAGGGACAAAACAACCATCTTCAAAATACTATTTCTCCTTCCTTTCAGAGACAAGCTTCTAGGAAAAGTTGCCTTCCCTTTCCCATTTATTTCTCAGTCCCTTTCAGTCACAAGACTGAAATCCATCCCATCCCATCACTTGACTGAAACTACTTTAAAATGACCAACAATCTATTAATTGCTAAACTCAGTATTTTTTCCCTTTATTCTCATTCTCCTTCACCTCTCTGGAACAGTTGATCATCACCTTCTCCTAGATATATTATCCTATCTGAATCTCATGATACTGAGAATTTCCTAGTTCTCTTTCCTACCTGGCAACTCCTTCTGAATCTGGATCTATATCACATTTTCTCAGCCTGAGTATTCCTAAGATTCTGTCCTGAACCTTATTATCTTTTCTTTTTTTGTTCCCCTTTGAGGATTTTATCAGCTCTCATGGGTTTATCATCTTTATGAAGATAATTTTTGAAAAGTATTTATCCATTCTTTATGTCTCTCTTCAACTTCAAATTGAACTTCAAGACAACTCTCCTTTGATGTCCCATTAGTATCTTCAACACAATATGTCACAAACAGAATTTGGTGTCTTTCCTCCTGTGCCCACCACTTCTTCTTATTTCTATATTTCCCGCAAGGGCACTCCTATTCTTTTAGATATCAAAGACTGTGAACTTAAAGTTATCTTTGACTCTCTCTTTCTCATCATATCCAATCAGTTACTAAGTTATATTAATACCTTTCAGAATTCATACCCTTCTCTTCATTTACATGACCACCACTCAGGTCCTCATCACCATATACCTATATAATTACAATAGTCTCATACAATCTCTGTCCTCTACAATCCATCCCACTTTTTTTAATTGACATTTATAAAACATAACTCTGATGACTGTCACTCCCTTGCTTCAGAAATTTAAGTGATCTAAGGATATAAACAGTTTTCAAAAAATTAATGGAAACCTGGATGACTATTTGAAAATATATTTCAAATTACTAATAGTAAGGAAAATGTAAATTAAAACACCTATGAGATTTTGCCTCATACCTTGAAAATTGACAATGACCAAGAAATGAAGCTAGTAAATGTTGGAGGGTGGGAATATGAGCACATCTTATTGGTGGAGCTATAACTATTCTAATGGTTTTGAACATCAACTTGGAATTTTGTAAGAAAGATGATTAAGTTGTTCATATTTACTAAGCAGTCTACTGCTGAGTAGATAAAGGAGATCAAAGACAGACAATAGAGTACTGCTGAGTTCCAGAATGTACCAATCAATCTCAGCAGTACTCTATTGTCATAGGAGGTCCAGAAACAAGAAGGGTGATGACAAATTATTGGATGATTTAAAAAAATATTATTGCGTGGTAATTCATGATGAAAACAAAGAATTCAGTGAAACATGAGATCTGAATGGCTTCACACAGAGAAATTAGAAGAATACCAAAAAATGATGTAAATAATGACTTCAACCTGTTAAATGAAAATGTCACTCAAAGAAATCGGGACTTGAAGGAATTGAAAAGTCAAAGATGGGTTCTGGAAAACATGTTAAGCAACATTCTCTCTTCACTGGATAGAAGGTTTAATGCTGTATAATATTATCAGATGCAGTCACTATGTTCAGTTCTTTTTTCTTGATTGTTTTTCACTATTAAGGGGAGAATTCAGTTTGGAGGGTGAGCAGAAGGGAAAATTTCTCCCCCGCAATCCCCGACACTCCAAACAAAATTATTAAATTTTGTTTGAAAGCACTTTCTGTGGGTCCCTATTATCTCCAGAATAAAACACATTTACTTCTGTGATTGGCATTTAAAGCTCTTCCCAGTCTGGCTCCAGCCCATCCCTCCAGACTTATCTCACATTGCTCTCCCTCACACACTCCACATTCCAGACAAACAAGCCTGCCTACCCATGTTTCATGCACATGATAATTCTTCTCTTCTCTGGCAGTACCTTGTACAGTCTGTTGTTCTCCCAGGTTTCTGTAGATCTCTCTTCTATCTCCTTTCTAGGTTCTTAAAAGGCCTAGCTAAAGTACTGTCTTCAAAAGAACTTTCTGGACTTCTCCAGTTGTTAATTTCCACCCCCCCCCCCTATTACTTTGTATTTATTCTGTATATATATATTTGGTATCATTTTTCTGTGTATAGCTTTTTCTTCTTGAAAGCAAAGATTTCTTTGCTTTTGTTTTTGTATTCCACAGTGCCTTGACTCCTATCCAAATAATAAGTGCTTTCTGAATTGAATTGAATACCCAGAGGAAAGCAATCAGAATAATGAAGAGCCTCAAGATCATGCCAATAAGGAAAATCTTGGAAAAAACTTCTCTAAAATAAAATCTTGCTTAACCTTACCTACTTCCATATATTTTCTTCCTCCCTAATCCCTTATATCTACTCAGTTGCCAAGTCATATTTATTCTGCCTCTACCATATCTCTTGCAAACAACTTCTTCTCATTTGTTCAAAAAAAATTTGTTCTCAATTTAAGCATCAAAAAAGGGTATTTTGTGGCAGCTAGGTGGCACAGTAGATAGAGCACCAGTCTTGGAGTCAGGAGTACCTGAGTTCACATCTGGCCTCAGACACTTAACAATTACCTAGCTGTGTGGCTTTGGGCAAGCCACTTAACCCCATTGCCTTGAAAAATCTTTAAAAAAAAAAGGGTATTTCCATATACTCGGATGAAAAGAGGATTCTAAAAGAAATACACAAAACCAAAAAGAGAATGAAACTTTGACTCTCCATTTCACATCTCAAGCTTTACTATCTATATATGATATAACATATAATAAATTCCATAAATGCCTATCAAAACTTTTTGCTTATCTGTGCTTCCTTCTGAACTTCTCTATTTTTCTATGCATCTTTAAAAAAATGTTACAATGACAGTCTTTATTTTGGCAGTACTATTGATACTAATTAAAAACTGAAAGAAAAAAAAGCAATTGAAACAAATAAGCATAGACAAGCAAAAGAAATGCACATAGTGAATGGATATCTCTTTCTGCAACTTGCATACATCACCTTCTCTTGAAAGCATGGACATGGTGCTCACCCTATTTCAGATCTTCCTCTGCTCTTCTTTGAGCTATTACAGTAACAGTTTTTCAGTCAGTGAATATTAAGCAACTATGTGCCAAACATCATGTAAGGATACAAAGTAAGACAAAAGACAGTAAGGGTTCTCAAGGAGTCTAATGGGAAGACATCATGTAAACAGCTCTGTACAAACAATAAATAGGATAAATTGGAGATAATTAACAGAGGGAAGGCACAAGAATTAAAGTGCATCAGAAGAGGTCATATAAAAGGTGGAATTTTAGCAGCAATTTGAAGGAATACAGGGAAACCAGAAGTAGAGGCAAGGAGGAAGAGAATTTTAGGCATGGGGGACAACCAATGTTAATTCCCAGAAAGGAGAAATGGAGTGTCTTGTCCAAGGGACAGCAAGAAAACCAGGGTCATGAATCACAGAATACAGGGGTGTAACTCCTAAGAAGACTAGAAAAGTGGTGGCAGTGGTGGGAGGTTATGGAAAGCCTGCCAGACAATCTAATCTATCCTCCATATAGTTGCCAAATTGATATTCCTAAAGCACAAGTCTGACTAGCACAATCTGGCTCCTATTTATCTTTTAAGACTTATTTCACCTTATTTCCCCTCACATATTGTATATCCTACTCGATGTTCCTAGTGTATGGCACTCCATTTGCCATCTCTGTGACTTTGCATGAAGTATTCCTAACTGCTAGGAACATACAACCTCTTCATCTCTCACTCTTAGATTTTTAGTATCTTTTGAAATCTTTCTTGATTTCCTCTCTCCCTAACATATCTAAGTGCTTCTCTCTTCTTCCTCTCCTTTCTCCCCCCCCCCCCATTATTGTGCATTTGCTTTGTACATGCTTTAAATCTACTTAGAGGTATATCTGTATCTTCAGTACTCAGGACAGAGGCAGGGCAGGCTTCATTTTTACCTTGCCCTGCTCCACTCACCATGCTGGCTGAGTCACCACTCTTCCCCTATCTAGGTGTAGCCTTTCTTTCCTAAAGATATTGCCTTGGGGGAAGGATCCCAGTTGGGCTCTGAGTTGCTTTAGGTAAAGTCTTAGGGGACTAATCCTAGACTGGGGAACTGGATTCTAAGAAGAAAGGAAAGAAGGTTAATGGTGGTAGGAGTTTGGTAGTTAGTCCAGAGTCTTAGTTATCTGTCCTTTCCCAAGTCAGCTGGGCACCCATTGCAAGGCTAGGTCTTAGGGTAGAGTATTTTGGTGTTCCTGCCATTTTTTCTTCCCATCCCTACTCAAGGGAGCCTCTGAGATACCTGCTCCTCTGAAGAAATTATTCTTTCTTAAGAGTACCAATAGGGGGCAGATAGGTGGCATAGTGGATAGAGCATAAGCCCTGGAGTCAGGAGTACCTGGGTTCAAATCCGAACTCAGACCCATAATAATTACCTGTGTGACCTTGGGTAAATCACTTAAACCCATTTCCCTAAACAAAGAAAAAAATATCAATAAAACGCTTTAAAAATACTTAAAAGAAAACAAAAAGAAATTCAGAAGGGGTTACAAACCTCAAGGACATTTTTTTCATTAACCTTCCTAAATTTAGTATACATTAAAAACAAACAAAACAAAAACAAACCTTACATGTAAAAGGCTCTCCTTTCTATTCCCCATTTTATATTGAAATGTCTGCATTTATGGGGCAGCTAGATGGCACAGTGGATAGAGCACCAGTCCTGGAGTCAGGAGTGCCTTAGTTTAAATCTGACCTTAGACACTTAGTAATTGCCTAGCTGTGTGACCCTGGGCAAATCACTTAACCCCATTGCCGTAAATAAGTAATTAAACAAACAAACAAACAAATAAATAAATGTCTGCACTTGCTATTGATCATTAAGTTCATAATTTTTAAAAAAGTTATCTCTTGTTTATATGACTTCACTATGAATACTCCCTCAAAGAAATTCGTTGACTGATAATCAAATTTTTTTTTCAGAAAAAAAACCACCTCCAAATCTGCATGTTCCCCAAACATCATTTGTCCTCTGTTTTCTTTTTTCTTTATTCTCATTGCTGACTTGAGAACCTCCTACAACTTCCATTATCATCCCTAGATGCAACATCTCTCTCTCTCTCTCTTCATGTCCTCCTATCTTTATCTCAAAGTAAGAATTTAGAGTAGTAGATTTGAGCTAGAAGAAACCAGCTCCCTCATTTTGCTGATGTGGAAATGGAGAAAGGTCATTAGTCAACCAGCTTTCATTAAGGATCTATTATTGGTGCATTTTTGTTCATAGATGATTATATACTCAATGCAGCCTCTGAGGTTGAGATGCAACAGAAAATGAATGTAGTCTTTTTTTTACCTGCCAATCAACATCAAGAAAACAGAGGCTCTCCACCAGTCAGCACTATGCAATCCATCCAATTAACCATCACTTACAGTAATTGAAAAAAATTTGAATCCTGTGGATAAGTTCACTTACATTGATAGATACTTTCTAGGAATGTATACAAAGATGATGAATTTGACTGAGCCTTAGTTATCTGTCCTGTGCAAGAGCTAGCTCAGCATTTGGAAGATTCCAAAGGAAGTGGAAGAGAGAAGAGGTATTGAACTGTTTACCAAGCTGAAAGTCTATGGAGTCATTGTGCTGACTTCATTGTCGTATGTCTATGAAACCTGTACAGTCTACCAGTGTCATGCCAGGAAATTGAATCTCTATCATTTGAATTGTCTTAGGAAGATTCTGAAAATCATCTGGTAAGATCAAACTGAACTGCCAAGCATTCAAATCCCACTATAGAGAGCATACCTGATAGGCTGGCCATGTTGTTCAAATGCCAAACACATGTTTGCTTAAAAGACTATTTTATGGGGAACTCACAGAAGGCGAGTAGTCACATGGAGGTTAAAAGAAGCAATACAAGGACATTCTAAAAGTCTCTCAGGAATCAGTTGTCAGGCATAGGAGACATTAGTACAGGATCATACAATATGGTGTGTCCACATCAAAAAAAAGTACTGTGCTTTATGAGCAAAACAGAATTGCTCAAAAGAACCGTGAGATGTACAAATTTAAAGACATTTCCATTCCAATTGTTCAAATGGACTATTTGTACCTGTCTTGGGGTTGAGTCATCTAAATTTTTATTGTCTGACCACCACAGTTGGACGCATAACAACAACTATTATGTGTTGTTATGCTCAGATTCAGTTAGGCTCAAACTTGCCCAAGGGCACACAGGAATGAGCAAAAAAAAAAAAGAAAAAAAATCTGGATTTGAACCGGCCACCTCCAGGTCCAGCACCCATTCTCCTGTGCCACATCTGTAATTGATCATCATGTCATATTTGACATGTCACACAGGGAACTTATTATTTGTCCCTCCAAAACCACTTTATATGTTATCAATGTTCTTTCAACTTTAATTTTTTCTGTCCTAAAACCTTGACTTCATCTAGTTATTCTGAGTTCTACATTTAGACTCTAATTCCCTCAGTGTTAGACTATTGCAATGATTTCCTAATTGTTCTCTAGCTTCTTTAGCTTATATACTTTGGCCAGAATCATCTTTCTAAAACAATGAGACAGAGAAAAAACTTGCTGGATTTGGAATCAGAGGACCTGGGTTTGAATTCTGGTTCTAATAATTTTTGCCTGTGGAATCTTAGACAAGTCACTTAAATCTCTCTGGGCTTCAGTTTCCTCATCTTCGAGTGATCCTGGAGGGGACATTGTGATCAATTTGTGGCCCTATTCAACTATCAGAACCTCAGACATGTAGACATCAATCAAATGTTCAGCCCTATTTTTTTTGTTGGTTTGGTTTGGTTTGGTTTTATGAGGCAATTGGAGTTGAGTGATTTGCTCAGGATCACACAGCTAACTGAGATCAAATTTGAACTCAGGTCTTCCTGACTCCAAGGTCATTGCTCTATCCATTTTGCCACTTAGCTGACCTACTCAGTTATACCCTTTTTTTATTTGATATTTTATTTTTCCAATTACATGTTATGAAAGTTTTCAACATTCATCCACATGCATATGCATATTTTTAAGTTAGATGTTTTCCTTTCACTCTCCCTTCTCACATCCCTCCCCTCAGTAGTGAACAGTCTGGTGAATATTGTACATACATATTTGTGTTTAACATGTTTACAGATTAATCATTGGAAGTAGGATTAAAAGAAAAGAAAGAAAACCATGAGATGGGAAAGAAATACATAAGAGAAAAAAATTTTAAAGTTGTGTTCATTCAGATTCAGTAGGGTTTTTTGTTTTGTTTTTTCTTCCCTTGGATGGGGATAGCATTTTCCATAGCTAGTCTCTTAGGGATGTCCTAGCTCTCTGAATTGCTGAAAGGAGCTGCATCCATCAAGGCTGAACAACTCATCATCATCATCATCATCATAGTCATTATTATTATTATTGTTATTAATATGTACAGTGTTCTTTTGGTTATACTCCCTTTGCTGAGCATCAGTTCCTGTAATTCATTCCATTCTTCTCTAGAGTTCGATGATTCATGTTCTTATAGAACAATAATACTCCATAGCATTCATATACCATAACTTGTTTAGCCATTTCCCAATTGATGGGCATCCCCTCAATTTCCAGTTCTTTGCTACACAAAAAGAGCTTCAGCCATACTCAAGACAGCTACATGACTCAGTGGATACAGTGCTGGACCTGGAGTCAGGAAGATTTGAGTACAAATCTAGCCTCAGATAATTTACTGTGTGTCTCTGAGAAAGCCATTTAGGTTCTGTTTGCCTCAGCTTCCTCAACTATAAAATAGGGATAATAATATTACCTATCTTTCAGGGTTGCTGTGAGGACCAAATTATATAATATTTGTCAAGTGCTTTTAGTAGGACCTTAGTAAATGCTATTCCTTTCCCTTTCCTACTCTGGAAGCCAGTCTATGGCATTCAGGGAGGCTGAATCCCTCTCATGCTTTGGTTGTTCCTTTTGTGAGAGGGTCTAGGTCTAGGGTTCGTTCCACTTAGGGGTTATCAAAGGAATCCTGGATGTGTTAGGCTGGGACCCTTCCTAGAGAACTAGTAGTATGCTCTCACTCCTTGCTGAGGAGTATACATCTTCCTGAGAAGGTGTATGTATATATATATAAAACACAACAGCCCCTAATTGGCCCTTCAGTAACTGGTTAGTGGCATCAAAGATGATTAGCAACTGAGTTTTCAATATGGATTCTCTTGGTAGTCTATAAGAAAGGATAGGGATTGTACCCATCCTTTCATTAGAATAGAGAAGTCCCAGATAAGGAAATTTCCTCTACCAATGCAGGTATTACCCTTTTTTTCTTTTTTTAAAATTTAGAACCTTAGGGAATTCTTAAACTTTTTTTTGATATCATGGACCCCTTTGTAAGTATGATGAAGCTTATGAATTCCTCAGAATAACTTTCTTTTGGTAATTCCTGCCCCCAAATTCACTGATAAGGGGAATCTACCCTTATTGGTGAAGGTGAATTCCATGTCCTACATGAGAGACAGGGTGGAGATGATGAGAAGTGAGATAGCTCAGGTCATTTCCCCATCCTTGTCTAGGGGATTCTTCAAATGAGAGTCTTCTTTAAGAGCTGAATTGGCTTCTAGCTTGGAGAGAGAAAAATGGAAGAGGACAAGCCCATTTCAGGTTGAAGGAAAAGACTCTGGGAAATCATGAGAGGTACAGGTAATCTCCATTCTGTGACTATTCCTAGCTTGTTACTCTGGAGACTTCCTAGAGTTTCTTCTTGGGTGAAACCCAGTACCCTATCAATTGATTAAACAGAATTATCTCCAAGTGGGAAAGCTCCTTCATTCTGTATTGCTAGATGTCTATTCTCATATATACATACATATTATATATATATATATATATATATATATATATATATGTATATATAAATATATATATCATCTCTGATTTCTGTTTTTCTATGATTTGTATAAATGTTTTCTCTTTTGTTTTGAGGATAAATACTCTTAAATTCTCTTAATGAGGATATTCTCTTTGTTTTCTCTTTGTATTCTCTATGCTGATTGTTGAATTGGTTTTAAGTGCGAAAGGGGTCAAGTCTTGGATACAGAGCTTGATCCTCAAATGACAAAGCAGCCAGAAATTAGAAATACAATAATATCCTCTTGACAAACTATTTAAGAAAGCAGAAAAATCTACTTCTAGCCTGGTACCTCTTCTCTTTGAGGAGAAGAGGGTGGTGGCCTCTAACCCCAAATTCTTGCTTCTCCTCTTGATGGGAATGAAAGTCTCCCTTGGAGAATTTTGGGGAGAAGAAAGTAGAGATGTCCATTCTGTTTCCCTTAGAGCCAACCAAGGAAGTGTCCTCTCTACACTTGGACTTCTTTCTTCGTGTGGAGCTACATTCTAAAAATTCATAATTGGAGAAAATGCTAAATTTCAGTTGGCAATTAGTGGAAAAAGATGGAATTTAATTCCATTATGTTCAAGGATCCCCTGAAACATATATATACATGTATATATATGTATATATATGTATGTATGTATGTATGTATATAGATTTGCAGGTTCTTGAATCACAGGCTAAAAGTCCCAAGCATCTGCTTAAAAAAACTCTGATGGGCTTGACCTCAGAGCATTCTAATTTGGGGGCCATCTATTGACTTCAGTGCATCATAGTTTAGAGACCCTGGTGAGGTTTGACCTTAGTGCATCCTAGTTTGGAGGCCAGCTCTCTAATTCTCTTCTTTTCCATATAATTGTAAGAATCAATTGAGATTAAAATATGTGAAGTGCTTTGAAAACTTTTGAGAATTTATAGAAATTCTGATTGTGTTTTAGAGATTTCCCTGGAGTTTCTCAGGGGTGAGGGCAGAATTAGAATGAGAGAGTACTCTGCCCTTGACTCTTTGGAGTTACAAGCCCCAGGATGAATCCAGCCCAAGTGAGCAGCTCAGAACTAGTCTCATTTGAGGTCCAACCATCCAGCATCCATCTTATTAGCTCTTCCAGCTAGTTCTTTTAGGGCAGTTAGGTGGTACAGTGGGTAGAGTATCAGGCCTAGAGTCAGGAAGACAAGTTCAAATTTGACCTCAGATACCTACTAGCTATGTGACTATCTGCAAGTTATGTAACCCTGTTTGCTTCAGTTTCTTCATCTGTAAAATGAAATGGGGAATAAAATGGCAAATTACTTCGGTATCTCTGCCAAGAAAGCTCCAAATGTGATCACAAAGAGTTGGATATCAAAAAACAACAAAGCTATACTGCTGCTTCATTGTTTTCTTTAAAGAACTTTATAAAGGCATATTCGTATAAAAGTTTTACTTGAAATAATAGAAATGAATTACACAACCATGTGAGTTCCTCAGCAGTTCTTGTCCCCACAATTTTAGATGTGGGATACTTATCTAAAGGTATTTATCCTCAAAGCTTTATTGGAGATGCTACAAGTAAAGTAAGGGGTTTGGATTAGGTGAGCTCTAAGTCTTGTCCAGATCTTAATTTAGATCCTTTGATTACTTTGCTCATTTGTCAATTCATTCATTCATTTAAGAAATATTTATTAAATACCTTTTATTTTAGGTTTTTGTAAGGCAAATGGGGTTAAGTGGCTTGTCCAAGGCCACACAGCTAGGTAATTATTAAGTGTCAGAGTTCAAATTTGAACTTAGGTACTCCTGACTCCAGGGCCAGTGCTCTATCCACTGTACCACCTAGCTGCCCCTATTAAATACCTTCTATAGACAATGCCCTGTGATTCTCTTCACAATCTTTAATAATTCCTTATAACCTAGAGGCTGACAACCAGATTTCCTAGCTTTGCATTCAGTGTTTTTAACATTCTGCCAATAATCTACCTTTCCAATCTTATCTCCCATTTTTCCTTTAGACAAATTCTGTTCTAGCAAAATTATTTTGCCTGGTCTGACCACTTTGGGAGCATTGTGTTCAAATTTAAAGAGAACATTGATAAATTGGACCACATCCAGAAGATAGAGAAAGGCCTAGAGATCATCTCACATGAGCACTAATGAAAGGAACTAGAAGTATTTAGTTTGGAGAAAGTAGATGAAGGAGAACATGATAACTATATGTAGGCATTTCATGATGAGAAAGGATTAGACTTAATCTGCTTGTACCCCCCAGGGAAGTAACAGGAGGCAAGGGGTGGAAGTTAGAAAGAGGAAAATTTTGGCTTGAGGTCAGGAAAAAATTTCCTAATGATTAGAGTTGTCCCAAAGTACACTAGCTGCCTCAGGAAGTGGGGTGTTCTCTCTCTTGGTGGAGGTCTTTAAGCAAACATTGGATGACCTCTATATGTGCATTTATCAAAATCCTCTTAATGGGGATTTCTGTAAGTTTTGGATTGGATTAAAATGTTTACCGAGATCTTTGATAATTCTAGATTCCTGATTTCTTGTTGTCCCTTGAACACAGCTTGTGTCTTCTCCCTTTCTTCATGCTATTTCCTTTTCTCTTCCTTGTTTTGTCATTTCCCCCAAATCTAGAATGTGAATACTCGTGATGGCTGAGAATCCATCCAAGGCTCCCTGGGGAGCCTCCCAATACTCTATATTCCTTACAATAACTGACTTTTTGGGACCTTCCCACACCCTGGTCCAACTGGCTCCTCATCAGTCCCTGCTTCACAGTACTGCTTGGCAATTCCTCATTCCTCTGAGACTGATTATATTTTTTTGATTCCAGGTTCCTCCAGGCTTCTGGCTCCCAGGAGTCTCTGGGAACACTGCCCTGGCCTCCTTCCCTTTCCTACCCCAAAATAGTCCACAACCAGGGACAAGTCTCAAAGATTCTGGAGGTGGAAGGGAGGAAAAAAGGAGGGAGTAATGACTTGCCCTCCATGCTTTGCCAATTTAGGGCCTCTTTTATTCTCTGTGATTCCTCCTACATCCTCATAAACCCCCACCCTCTCTCTACCTCTCTTCTGACAAACTTATTCAATGCTCCTTTGTCTCTTCTTCCTTTTGTTTGTCCAACCTACAGGTCTGGATTGAAACAATAAAAGATATCTCCCTGTTATTATTACAATTGCTTCTGAGATGACCCTTATAACTAGGGGAATGCAAGTGTCCCTAGACAGATTGGAAGACAGGGTGAGGCTTTCCCTAATTCTTTCTTTATTCTTTATTCTTTCTTTCTTTTTTATTTTTTGCAAGGCAAATGGAGTTAAGTGGTTTGCCAAAGGCCACACAGCTAGCTAATTATTAAGTGTCTGAGACCAGATTTGAACCCAGGTACTCCTGACTCCAGGGCCATGCTTTATCCACTATGCCACCTAGCCACCCCCTTTATTCTTTATTCCGTATTCTTTATTCTTTATTCTCTTCGAGTAAAGGGACTTCCTTCCCTCAGTTTTTCTGGTTCTTATGTGGGAAAATATTTTGCCTACTTATGTATTTATTATTATTCTGCTAGTAAATGGTGTTTATTATTCTGCTTTCTTTGTGTTTGTTGTCTTTGGCTACCAGACTCCAGAAGGCAGAAAACTTGTCTTCCTTCTCTAGTCTTGGAGTTCCTCAGGGCAGAGAAGGCCTATGAAATGTACTTTGTTTAGGGACCAGCCCAGTTTATGGTCAGACAGGTGCTTAATAAGAGTGTAGTGTTGATGAGGAGGAAGAAGAAGGGAAATATGATGACTAAATAGCTACTAAATAGGGATTGGACTTATTTTTTTTTTAAACTAGGACTTCCCTAAAGAGGAAACTCCCTCTGCCAGTGCAAGTCAACACATTCTCTGAAACTTATAATATTGAAGCAAGGGTTTTTAACTGTTCTTTTTGTATCATAACCTCTTCAGGCAGTCTGGTAAAGCCTTTAGACCCCTTCTAAGAAAAATGGTTTTAAATGCCAAAAATAAAATGCAAAGAATCACAGGAAATTAACTATTCTGAGTATAATTATAAAAATATTTTTTATAACTTACAGTGAGGTTGGCTCTCTATCCACTCCACCTCTTTATGAAGGAAATGGGAGGAATACCAAGATGATATATAATAGCATGGATTATGAGGAACTGATTGGGGAAGAGACAGTGACGAGGTTAGCATATCCAATTTGGGTCCAGTAACTCCACAAAAGATGTGGAGAATATCAAGATGATCTCTAGGAGAAAAGAAAAGTTACAAGACTGGGCCATAGAGTAAATAGTAAAGGAACTGCCAAGAATGTAAAGTGACTTTGGAAATGTTTATAAGTAATGGAGGGCTTGGGGGAAAGAAGACACTATGCAATATCTTACTATATTCTTCAAAAGCCTAAGCAGATAGTAATATGTTTGAATCAGAGCAAGATAGGAAGAACTTTTTGACTATGGTCATCATAACATCAAGGAATGGGAAAACTAGTTACATTGTTCTCAATATCTTAGAAAACTATAGGGGCAGCTAGGTGGTACAGTGGATAGAGCACTGGCCCTGGAGTCAGGAGTACCTGAGTTCAAATCTGACCTCAGACACTTAATAATTACCTAGCTGTGTGGCTTTGGGCAAGCCACTTATCCCCAATTGCCTTGCAAAAAAACCCAAACAAAAACCTAAAAAAAATTAAAAAAAGGAAGACTACAGATGTTTCACTGCATGAAATGGGTATGTTTGTCAGCCTCTCCTTACACCTGAAGGATAGATCAGATAGTTCTTTTATTTGTTGTTATATTTATTTTCAAGAAGATATTAACAAAAACAGATATTCAAAAATGTATCTAGGTTGGGGTTTGCGTGGGAATAGGCCTAGAAGACCTTACCAGAAAATTCCCCTGAAAACTTCTGGGAACTCCAAGGATACATGTGGCTTAGTCCTAAAGGCTTCTGTTTCGAGATGACAAAGCAATCTCTTTAACCACTTAGCAGGAAGAATCAATGATTCTGAATCTTTAAAAGAGAAAGTCCATTTTTTAGCTGTGCTGTTCTCTTCCAAAAGCAAATCATAACAGGACAATCCTAACTTTTCCTGTGAGGGGTAGGGAAAAGACAGCACCTATTCCCCCCAAGTCTTTAAGAATAGTGGCAGGTGGCTTCATGGGAGTCTGAGTTGAGACTCAGCTAGGTAGTCTAGGTCACCTAGGTTTTAGGTAGAGTCTTTGGGTTTCTCTTCTCTTTTGTGTCTCATTGCTAGATTGTAGATGATAGAAAAATGATCCTGAGATGGATGTGTACAGTCTTGGAGGCAGCCTTGTGAATCTGAGTTTGGGAGATGCTGACTAATGGTAATTCTGAATTCAGAGTAGATAAATATCAAGAAAAGGATAAGATGAAACCCTGGCCTGGTTTGCTATAAAAGATGTACTTCGATGGAACAGTTTGAATCATGTCAAGCAGGGGTGAAAAGTAACAATATCTATTTAAGCAATCAAAATCACTATTTGTTCAGATATTTATGTTTCAATCTCCAGTTTAACAATCTCAGTCAATAAATATTTATTAAGTGCCTACGATGAGTTAGTCACTACACTAAACTCTGGGGTTACAAAAAGGCAAAAAGACAGTCCCTGCCCTCAAGAAACTTAAAATCTAATGGCAGAAATAAGCAAGCAAATATGTACAAATAAGCTACATAAAGGATAAATAAGAAATAATTAAGAGAGGGAAGGCACTAGAATTAAGAGGGGTTGGGAAAAGTTTCCTGGAGAAGATGTAATTTTAAGTGGGACTTAAAGGAAGCCAGGGAACTCAGTAGGCAGAGACGAGGGATATTCTAGGCATGGGGGACAGCCAGAGAGAATGCCCAGGGCCCAAGGATGGAGTGTCTTGTTCATGGGACAGCCAGGAAGTTAGTGTCACTGGATCTCAGAGTACATGGGGGTGAGTAAAGTGAAAGAAGCACAAGAAAACTGGTAGAATGGCTAGGTTATGAATGGTTTTGAACACCAAAGGATTTTGTATTTAATTCTAGGGTGATAGGGAATCACCAAAGTTTATTGAGTATGGGGGTAGTAGAGGTGGGGGTGGAAAGTAAGGGTAAGATATGGTGGGGACCTATGTTTTAGAAAAATCACTTTGGTGACTGAATGGAGGATGGATTGGGATGGGAGAGACTTGAAGGATGCAGACCCACCAGCAGCCTATTGAAATAGTCCAGATGTGAGGTGATGAGGATTTAAACCAGGATGGTGGCAGTATCAGAGAAAAGAGGGAAGCGTATTCAAGAGATGTTGCAAAGGTGAAAGCAACAAACCTTGGCCAAAGTTTGGGAGTGTATGTTGAAAGATAGTGAAGAGTACAGGATGTGAACCTGAGGTTGTGAGCCTAAGGATTAGGAAGATGGAGTTGCCCTCTACTGTAATAGGGAAGATAGGAAGAGAGGGAAGGGTTGGGGGGGAAAGTTATTCCACATGTTTGATTATTTAAATTTCTGTCACTGTGCATCAAGTATATAACATTAGTTAAAAATTATTGATTCCTGTTTTAAACTTTTCCCTCAATTCAAGTTGGTAAGAAATTTTTGTATTTTTTAATTTTTTTAAATTTTTGAACAAATTATGTTTATTTTTATACATTACTAAAATATTCTTGTTTAAAAGTAAACATAATACCCCTCCCCCCAAAATATAGACCCTCATGAGAAATAAAGTAAAGGAAAGAGAAAAAAAATATGTGCTTCAATCTGTGTTCTGACACCACCAGCTCTGTCTCAGGTGGATCACATTCTTTGTGATAAGTCCATCACAAAAGCTACTTCCATATTTTTCTACTGTTGCAGTTGCTGATCACAACTCCCTCTATCCATACCTCCCAACTACCATATACTGTATTTTCTCTCTCCTTTCACTCTATCCCTCTTCTAAAATGTGCTGTAGGGTAGCTGAGTGGCACAGTGGATGGATCACCCACCCTGGGGCCAAGAGACCTTGAGCCCACATACCACCCCTGAGGCCCAGCAACCACCCGGCCATGGTCCTGGATAGGCCACCAAATTTCAGACTTTTGCAAGAATTAAAAAAGAAAATGTGTTATATCTGACCACTCTCCCTCACAATTCCATCCTGTCCTCCATCACCCACATCCCCCTCTTCCCTGTCCCCCTTCTCTCTTTTTAATTCTAGATATCTATGCCCCATTGAGTGTATATGCTGTTTCCTCTCCCAGCCACCTCTGATGAGAGCGAACATTCCTTCATTCCCCCTCATCTTCTCCCCTTCCTCATCATTGCAATAGCTCATTGCAAAAAAAAAATCTTATTATATGAAATATCTTAGCCTATTCCACCTCTCCTTTCTCTTACTCCCAGTACATTTCCCTTTTAGCCATCAACTCCATTTTTAAATATATTATATCTTCAAATTCATCTCTCTCCTGTGCTTCATCTATATAAGCTCCTTCTACCTGCTATTAAATGAGAAATTTTATATGAGTATTATCAGTATCATTTTTGTATGCAGGAATGCATTCAGTTCATCATCATTAAGTCCCCCCTGTTTTACTCTTCTCCTCCTCTCTCTATGCTTCACCTGAGTCCTGTATTTGAAAGTCGAACTTTCTGTTCAGTTCTGGTCATCTTTACCCCTGGAAGAGGATGTTCAGTTTTTCTGGGTAGTTGATTCTTGGTTACATTCCACATTCTTTTGCCTTCTAGAATATTATATTCCAAGACCAATGAGCCCTTAATGTAGTTGCTGCTAAGTCCTCTGTGATCCTGACTGCAGCCCCATGATATTTGAATTGTGTCCTTCTGGCTGCTTGTAATATTTTCTCTTTGACTTGGGAGCTCTGGAACTTGGCCATAATATTCCTGTGGGTTGTTTTTTTGGATCTCTTTCTGGGGGAGATTGGTAGATTCACTCAATTTCTATTTTTGCCCTCTGCTTCTAGGCTATCTGGACAATTTTTCTGTAGAAATTCTTTAAAAATGAGGTCAAATCTCTTTTCCTGATCATGACTTTCAGGCATCCCAATAATTTTTTAAATAATCTTTCCTAAATCTGTTTTCCAGATCAGTGTTTTTTCAATGAGATGTTTCACATTTTCTTCTAATTTTTCATTCTTTTGGTGTTGAAGTATTGTATCTTGACTTCTCATAAAGTCATCAGCTTCCTTTAGCTCCATTCTACATCTTAAGGATGTGTTTTCCTCAGAGAACTTTCTTATCTACTTTTCCATCTGGTAAATTCTGCTTTTTAAAGCATTCTTCTCCTCAATAACTTTTTGAACTCTTTTATTCATTTGACCTATGCTGGTTTTTAACATGTTATTTTCTTCAGCATTTTTTTTTGGATCTCCTTGACTAAGCTACTGACTTCTTTTTCATGTTTTTTTCCTGCATCTCTCTCATTTCTTTTCCTAGTTTTTCTTCTATCTCCCTTATTTGATTTTCAAAATATTTTTTTGAGCTCTGTCATAGCCTAAGCCAAATTTCTGTTTTTCTTGAAGTCTTAAGATGCTGGAGCTTGTACTTCCTCATCTTCAGATTGAGCATTTTGATCTTTCTTGGGATCATAGACAATGTATTTCTCAGTGGTGTTCCTCTTTTTTCCTCTGTTTACTCATTTCTCAAGCCTGTGCCTGGTTTTGGGGTGCTTCCTGAGCTTTTGAGTATTATTGGGACACCTCCCCCCACAAGGATCTCAGTTTATGAAGTTCTGACTTCCCTCCTGATCTGTGAATGACCACAAGTGCACCACTGTGCCATGAGGCTGAGGTGGGGGGGGCCCTGTTCTATGGGGGGCCTAGACTGTGATCAGGATCTGAATGCAGTCAGAGCCCCAGAGTCCTGTTCCAGGTTCAAAGGACAGACCTTGGAAGTTTCTCTTCATTCCCCTACCTTCAGTGGGCTGAGCACTCAAGGCTCAGTTGCCTGGGGGCTTCTGCTTCTGTTTCCTGGATCTGGGCTGTCATGGCCACTGCTGCTCACTGAGTGGCCTGAGGACCTGGGCTTCACCCCTTGCTCTGGCAGAGGTCCCTTCTGCTGATCCTCCAATTTGTGCCTGGTGCTCCCCCAGTGTAGGTCAGGAAACTGCCCCCATTGCTATGAGCTGGGGCTCCCAGAGACCCTGGGGCTGCCTCCAGGAGGCTAAAGCTTCTTCACTCTGGCCCCTCTAACCCCGTGGAGCAGAGCCTTTCCACTATTTTCCAGGTTATCTTGGGCTGGAGAATTGCCTCACTGGATCTTTCTGTGGGTTCTGTCTCTTGAAAATTTAGTTAGAATCTTAATTTTAAGATTTTTGAAATATTATAGAGAGAATACCTAGGAGAGGTTCTTCTCCTGTTGCCATCTTGGCTTTCAGAAATTTTTATATTTATTAGTCGGATTGACATTGTATATCATGTACCTTTGGTGAAGCTCTAGAAAAAAGTTCTAGACCTCTGTTTTTTCACCCCAAACTATAGCCTTAAGCAGTTTTTCCCTGGGATACCAGAGAAGGAGATTGGGCTAATAAATGTAAGGAAAGAAAGTCCGAACCTTCCTGTTAGAGGCCAGCTTCCCACAGGAATGAACTTGGTCTGAATGTATGGATCCAAAGAATTCCTTAGTATAGAGAAAAAAGAATATAGTACTCCAGTACCTTGGGTCAAGCAGTGATGTCAATTACTAAACATGAAAAATAAGGAATAAAATAATATTTTAAAAATCTGCAGTGTAGAATCATAGATTTAAAGCTGAAGAGATCTCAGAAGTCATTTAGTCTAATTCCCTCATTTTACAAATAAGAACACTGAGACTGAGAAAGGTTTAGCAACTTGTTCAAGTTGACAAGATGAGTAGCAAAGTCAAATTTTTAACTCTTTCAATACTATTTCTCTTTTGACTGTCTCCTATTGCCTTTATCATACCATATATTTCCTCTTTCTTTCTTTCTTTCTTTCTTTCTTTCTTTCTTTCTTTCTTTCTTTCTTTCTTTCTTTCTTTCTTTCTTTCTTTCTTCTCTCTCTCTCTGTCTCTCTGTCTCCCTCTCTCCGTCTCTCCGTCTCTCCGTCTCTCTCTCTCTCTCTCTCTCTCTCTCTCTCTCTCTCTCTCTCTCTCTCTCCCTCCCTCCCTCCTTCCCCTCTCTCTCCCTTTCCTTCTCTTTTATTTTTGAGACTGATTCTTTCTAGCTTGCACAGACTGGAAGTAAAACAGCTAATGGGAGTGGCACCTGAGCTTTTGACCCTTTTCTTTCCAATTTGAGTGAAATCATCCTTTCTCAGGCAACTTGGTGCCCCAACCCCTCCTCCAATCCCAGGGAAATCCCATTATGATTACTGGACTTCAGGAAGACACCCAATTGACTTGTTGTACTAAGTTCAAATGATCCTCTAGCTTCAGCCAGTAGTAGCTAGTATAAAATTGTGCCACTCTACCTATCTGTATGCTTTCTTCTTTAAAAGAAAAAAATGTATTTGTATTGACACCTTGTATTGTCTTCTATATTTTGCTTTTACATTACCTTCATTTCTGACTATATTCCTTTCCCTCTTTCTTTCCCAGAACTTGTAACAAAGATAAAAGAAAAGAAAGATTAAAATCAGCAAACCCAATCAACACATCCATTATGTATAGAGGTATCTGTAATATTCCAGATTCACAATCTTTGACCTCTGAAAAGAGATTAGGGAGATTCATTTTTTCAAACGGGGAGAAAGAAAATATAAAATTACTGCCTGGGGTAGTCGGGGAAGGAAGGGGCAGCCATTCAGCAACACAATCTTCTATCCCAACTTTCATACCTAATTGACTAAAGGAGCCTCACTCTGAGAGTCTTAGTCCGGATCCTTGTGGCAGTAATACCCCATTAAATGGGACTTCTCAGCATCTGTTTCTTCAGTTTTGGGATGAGTAACAGTTCTTGCTGGATGAATGTATTATTCTACTATACACTTTCAGAAAGAAAAGGAACTTTACCTCAGAACTGGCAGCAATATCCTCAGATCTAATTTCTTGGGGTCATATCTCTGAGGCCTACCTTCTCCCATTCAGGAAGGTAGGAGAGCAAGGTCCTCCTACAAAGCTGGTGCTCTTTTGGTCTTGCTTTCTTCTTTTTTTATGTTATGTTATTTTATTTTTTTCCAATTATATGCAGATAGTTTTCAACATTCATCTGTTTGAGTTCTTGTCTTCTTTTCAACAGCAGTTCAGCATATGATCTTCTTAAGTGAGAGACTTCATCCTGACTTGGGTCATTTAGTACATTTCCAAAACCTTCAGCTTTGCAAGTTAGACTATTTTTTAGTTATGTATATTTGTCCAGTAATCATCAAAAATTCTGGGATTCAGACTTTTCAATTGCTTCAAGCAAATGAGAAAGTGGGTGAAAGGTACAAAAGCAATTTATGACCTAGGACCAAGATCATAATCTCTTCTGGCTTCTCAAATGTTTGTTTTTTCTTGTTTTTTTCATCTACAAATATAATAAATTATTCAAAAATTACACAAAAATAAATTACTCAAAGACCCAAGGTAGCCAGGTGTTGCAATGGATAGAGCACTGTCCTTGGAGTCAGGAGAATGAGAGTTCAAATCTGGCCTCAGATACCTGATGCTAAATAGTTGTGATCTTGGGAAAGTCACTTAACCCTGATTGTCTCCCATCCAGGGCCATCTGCAGTCATCCTGATTCATATCTGGCCACTGGACCTAGTTGGCTCTGAAAGAGAAAGTGAGGCTGGGACTTAGCACAGCCCCCCCCCCCCCCCAATCCCCTACTCAAATCCAAATCACGTACTTGTCCTGGCATCACCTCCTTGATGTCATGATCTTCCTCAAGAATAAAAGACAAACATCATTATTATCATCATGCAAAGACCTGTATTCTTTACAAGGTACAAATTTACTCAAAGTTTTATAGCCTTTATAAGGTACAAAAACAATCCCCTCAAATCTGAAAGGGGCTTATTCTGTACCTTTTAGTCAGAATTTGTAGTGTATCATTTGGAGTCTGAATGAGACACCTTTCTCATATATATGTATGTTTGTATAAATATATATATATATATATATATATATATACACACACACACAACAATACATATATGGATACATGTAAAACCACAATTCTTTTTTCTCAATTGATATTTTATTTTTCCAATTACAATCTATGAAAGTTTTAAGCATTCATCCACATGCATATGCATATTTTAAAGTTACATAATTGCCTTCCACTCTCCCTTTTCCAATTCCTTCCCCTCAGTGGTGAACAGTCAGGAGAATATTGTATCTACACATTTGTGTTTGACATGTTTATACATTAGTCATTTTGGGATGAGGAACTGGGATTAAGGGAAAAGAAAAGAATGAGGTAGAAAAGAAATATGTAAGAGAAAATTATTAAACAGAAAAACAATTCTTTAAGAATAGATTCAGTAGGGACCACTGAAGTGGTATATACACAGTAACATCATAAATAATGCAAGAAATTTTGTTTTTTTGTTTTTTGTAAGGTTGTGGGGTTAAGTGACATGCTCAAGGTCACACAGCTAGGTAATTATTAAATGTCTGAGATCACATTTGAACTCAGATCTTCCTGACTCCAGGCCTGGTGTACTATATACTGTGCCACCTAGCTATACCAAAATTATGTTATAAGAGAGAGGCCTGGTTACTGACGTGAAGTCTTTTTGGAATTAATTCTCTCTGTAGAGGCACTCCAGCATACACAAACATGTTTTACTCCAGAGTCCTTTCTCTCTCTCTGTCTCTCGGTCCCTCCCTCTCTCCTTCTCTTCCTCCCTCCTTCCTCCCCCCCTCCCCAGTCTCTCGGGTTCCATTATTTCTCCTATGTTATAAAAGACTAATCTATTTATTTATTTATTTAGATTTTTGGCAAGGCAAATGGGGTTAAGTGGCTTGCCCAAGGCCACACAGCTAGGTAATTAAGTGTCTGAGACCAGATTTGAACCCAGGTACTCCTGACTCCAGGGCTGGTGCTTTATCCACTGTGCCACCTAGCCACCCCATAAAATTTTTGCTTTTACTTTTTTTTTTAGGTTTTTTTGCAACGAAAACGGGGTTAAGTGGCTTGCCCAAGGCCACACAGCTAGGTAATTATTAAGTGTCTGAGGCCGGATTTGAACCCAGGTACTCCTGACTCCAGGGCCGGTGCTTTATGCCACCTAGCTGCCCTATAAAAGACTAATTTAGACAGTCAGATCTGGTCCTTTACAATGACCAAGTCATTCTATCCTATACTTCCATTCCTCTGGGACCTTAAGAAAAATGAAAGGGAAAATACTTGAAGTTTGCTGTATCCCACAGTTATATCTGGAATGCTTTCCCTCCTCAACTTTGCCTAATATAATTTCTAGTTTCCTTTGAAACAGCTCAGGAACCACTCCTTTGTTATCAGAGATAACATAGGTCATAGATCATAGATCATAAGTCCACTAAGAAATATAGTAGGGATAGCTAGGTAGTGAAGTGGATAGAACCCTTACCCTGGAGTCATGAGGTCCAGAGTTCAAATATGACCTCATCCATTAACAGTGTGACCCTAGTCACTTAGTCAAGTCACTTGACCCTTATCGCCCTCCTCTTCAAAAAAGAAAACAAAATTCATGGTGTGAATTACAGGTCTCAAAGGGGCTCATATGGTGAGAAATAGGAAAGAAGACTCCCCAGTAACTCAGATCCAAGTTCTAACACCCAAATTTAGTAGAGTGAGTTTGGGGCAGTTTCTCAGAATTTGGAATGTCATGACATGAAATGAAAGCAGCTCTGACTTTTGCCATTTCTGGCATTGATAAAATTAATTAAATTTCACTCAATCTGTCCTTCGTTCTTGAAGAAGATCATGACATCAGGGATAAGACACCATGACATGCAAGAGGGAACACAGAATCACAGAATGTTACACTAGAAGGGGGTCTTAGAGATTCATTAGTGCAGGGGTCTTTAGCCAGTCCACAAGCATTTTTAAGTGTCTATTATATGTCAGACACTGTGCTTAGCACTGGTTGGGGGAGGGTATTTACAAAACCCTGGAAAAAAACAATTCCTGCTCTAAAACTATCTATAAAACAGCTACAAACAGGATAGAATGGAAATAATCAACAAAGGGAAAGTTCTAGCATTTAAGAAGGTTTAGGACATGATTAATATGGAAATATGTTTAACATAATTTTATATGTATAACACATTAGATTACTCACTATTAAGAGGAGGGACAAGAAAAGGAGAAAAACATGGAACTCAAAATCTTACAAAAAATGAATACTGAAAACAATCTTTGCATGTATTTGGAAAAATAAATTAATTTTTTTTTAAAAGAGAGGGTTTTGAAAAGGCTTCTTGTAGAAGGTAAAATTTTAGATGGGACTCAAAGGAAACAAGGAAAGTCAAAAGGTAGGGATGATGAAAGTGAGAATATCAAGTATTGGAGACAGTCAGTGAAAATGCCTTGGAATTGTCAGGAGAGTGTTGTGTGTGTAACAACTAGGTCGTTGTTACCAGATTGCAGAGTATACGCGGGTGAATAAGGGATAGGAAGGCAAGAATGGTAGGAGGGGGTTAGGTCTGAAGAGCTTTGAACACCAGATGTATGATTTTATATTTCATCCTAGTGCTGATAATGTCATTAGGTTTATTGAATGAAGAGGTAATATGGTTAGAACAGTGTGCCACTTTGAGAGTTGAGTGGAAGATGAACTGGAGTGGAGAGAGACATGTGGCAGTGAGATCAAAGAGCAGGCTATTATAATGATAAGTTCATGTATTAGGGTGGTGACAGAGTTGCTATGAAGGTAGAAATGACAGGATTGGCAATTAATTGGATATGGTGAATGAGAAATTAAGCAAAATGCTTGTGGTACTCTCAATAGTAATTGGGAAGTTAGAAAGAGGTGAGTTTTTTTGGGGGGGAGAATGACTGGTTTTGAACATGTTGAGTTTAAGATTGTTTTTATGCATCCATGTTGAGATTTCAACAGGTAGTTAGAGAGGTCAGGATAGAGCCCCATGGGACATTCAGAGTTATTAGGTGTGACTTGGGTGATGATCCAGCAGAGGAGATTGAGAAGGAGCAATCTGATAGAAGAACCAAGAGAAAGTAGTGTCACAAAAACCTAGAGAAGAGAGTAGCAAGAAGAGGATAACTGAATGTCAAGTTATTAGATTTGTCAATTAAGAGATGGTTAGTAACTTTGTAGAGAGGAATTTTACTTGAATAATTTGGAAGACAGAGTCTAAAGAGAAGAAAAGGAGAGAAAGATGATCTTTTATTCTTCTCACAGTAAATATTTGCTTTAAAAAATTTTTTTTTGTAGTTGTTGCTATCAAATATTCAAGGTTAGTTGATGCCTTGAGTAGAGGAGGGAGACTGAAATCTGAAATCTTCTGACCTTCAGGACCAAAATTTACCTGAGTCTGATTTTGTAATGAGACAAATACTTTTGATGAATCATTGTCTGGGCTGACCGGTTACCTACAATACTGTTATTTTTTTTATCCTTTCTTCTTAAAGAATACCATAATGTGGGGTAGGTGATACCATAATATGTAAATGAATTGAATTTAAATGAGGGAGGGCTGTACAAAGCCTCACTTTCTCCTCTGGAACCATCTGGGTCCAAATGACCAGATATGGATTGGGAACAACTGGAGATGGCCCTAGATGCAGTGGGAGACCTTTGACTGAGGCAACTCCCATTTAGTGATTAAGGCTAGATGAGAAAGAAATGAGGCAAAAAATGGCCACTTTTACCTTTTCAAAAAAAAAATCAATCTGGGAGGGGAAGACCCTCAGGATTTCTGGTCAAGAATTCTGCCTTTTACCTATCAATGCAGTTAACTCATCTATAGAAAAACAGTTGAAAGGTAGGGAGGTGGAAAGAAAAGCTCTGAGTATCCCTAATAATGTTTGTCCTTTATTCTCAAAGAAAACCATGACATCAGGGATATGAATCAGGATGACTGGAGATGGCCCTGGATGTGAGGCAATTAGGGAGTGGCACAGTGGATAGAGCACTGGTCTAGGAATCAGGAGGACTGGAGTTTGAATCTGGCCTCTGACACTTAGTTGCTGTGTATCCTTGGGCAAGTTACTTGACCCTAGTTACCTCACATCCAGTGTCATCTCCAGTCATTCTTATTTCTATCTGGTCACTGGACCCAGATGGTTCTGGAGGAGAAAGTGAGACAGGTAATTTAGCACAGCAACCCCTTACTCAAATCCAGTTCATGTGCTTGTCATGGCATCTCCTCCCCGATGTTGTGGTCTTTGAAAATGAAGAACAAACATTACTGAGTATCCCTAATGTTGTTACAAAATCTATAAATGAAAGCTCATGAACTTGACTCACAGAAGCTCCTTTTTTGTCACTCCAGGGTCTATTGATTCCTTTTCACACATATTTTTAACAAGTTTGGTTACCTAGGTTCTTAGCTCATGGAAATTTAGAAGTAACTGGTTATGTGGAAGTAGGGGACTGCAAAAAGGGTACCTAGCCACTTCTCAGATGTACCTTCTTTTCTCAATTCCTTTTCTTTGTTGTATAACAGTGATAAACACTATCTTCTTCCCTTAGATTTTCTTTCTCTTTTTTTCTTTCTTTCTCTCTTTTTTCTTTCTTCTTTTTTTCCAAACCACTTGAGCTTTCATTGATTGACCAACAATCTCCCAGGTCAAGCCCCACTTGGGGTCCCAATTTGGGCCCTGATTATCACAGACTGAATGGAAATAATAATTGTTTCTGTTTTGGGTCTACCTCTCCCAGATTGATTTTTTTTTTAAATAGCTAAAAGCGACATTCTTTTCCCACAATACTGTATGCAATTGATGACTACTCTTAATTGTCTGCCATGAAGAGTGTACAAGTTCTTCATCAAATTTAGAGTTGTAACAAATCTTAGGGAATGTATAGTCTAAACTGTTTATCTTATACATGAGGAAACTGAGGAAGTGACTTGCCCAAGGTCACATGGGCATTAACTCCAAATTCAGTACTCTTTCTTCCACTCTACTCCCCTCTCCCTGGCTAGTCTATTACTTTTGTGACCTTGTACAATCACTTCACCCCTGTACATCTCGGTTTCATCTGTAAAATGGAAAGAATATTATCTGAGGATCAATTGAAGTAGTGCATGTAAAATGCACTGGAAATAGAAAACGCCTTTAATTGTAAGCGTTAGTTGTTCTTGTAATTATTTAAGTTCCACATCTCGAGGGAGGACGATCTCGACGGTGGCGGGAGCGAACCTGTGGTCCAGGAGACAGACCCGCCGCTGAAGAGAGTGGCACCATCAAGGTATGACTCGGTGGAGGAGCCGGGGAGAGAACTACGATTCCCAGGGGCCCACGGGCCCGGCGCCGGCCGTGACGTCACGAGCGTCGCGGGCAGGTGACGCGCCAGGTTCTGCCAGCGGGGTTGCTGCTGTCGCTCTCGCCGCTGTCGCCGCTGGTGGTTACTACTGTTCCAACAAGACACGGCCCCGGCCGCCTCCAGCCCGCCGCCCCGGGCTGCTCGACCCTCTGGCCCTCGGCAGTGAGGTGAGGCAGGGCAAGGGCTGGAGGGGCTGGAGGGGCCGGGGGCAGCTGACTGGGGGGAAGCTGGGCAGCCTGGGGTCCGGACTGGGGGGCACAGGACCTCAGCCCGAGGATGGGCAGGTTGTGTGTGTGTGTGCGCATGATCAGAGGGTGGGGGGGTCAGGCAAAGGGGGTGCAGAGGAAAGGGGCCGAAGGGGTGTGCGCATGTGCAAGAGGGGGAGCAAAGGGGGGGCCAGAGGAGGGGTATGCGCATGTGCAAAGTGGGTCAGGGGGATTGTGCAAAGAAGGGGTCGGGGAGGGGGCGCGCGCATGTGTAAGAGGGGATTAAAGGATGGGAAGAGGCGTGCGGGCATGGGGGGGCAGTGGCCAGCATGGCATGAGCGGCGTAAGTAACGGGGGTGGGAGGAGGGGGCGTGCATTTGTGTAAGGGGGTGTCGGGGAAGGGGCGTGGGCATGCATGGGGGGGCAGGGAGAGAGTGCCCCGAGGGTCTGCACGCGTGTAAGAGGGGCTCAGAGAAGAGGGTGTCCGGAGAGGGGGGCATGCGAGGGGCTGAGGTTGTGGCCGAGGGGGGTGTCCCAGAGTCTGAGGGGTAAGAGGGGTGAGGGGTTAACGGGCCAGCTTCCGAGGGGCCATGGGGAGGGAGCCAGGCTCGGGAGAGCTGATTGTGATCTTGTGTCTTGAGTGGAATCCAAGAGAAGGAGCCTGGGCTGGTGTGGGGAGGTTTGCTCCTGTGTACGTGTGGTTGAAGAGAGGGGTGATGGGAAAGAGGTTCCTTTGTGGGGGGGGTCTGGGAATGAGGGATCAGTAGCTGGGGTATCGGGGTGCCCCGAGGGGGTGGCATGAGGTGGCGGAGAAGGCTCAACTGGACGGTGGAGAGACGTCTGTGTGCGTTGGGTGAGGCGGAGGTAAATGGAGACGGTGGGACCGAGGGGGGGAGGTAGGATACTATGAAAAAGTGGAGGGAGTGGGCTCTTGGTGGGTTAAATGTTTGGCAACCTTGGGGTCAGGGTGAGGGATCAGAAAGCACAGACTGACTAAGGGGCTTGGGGTTTGGAAGGAAGTGGAGGGTCGGGAATTGAGGTGGTCAGCATAGAACTATGTCCTGCTGGCCAGGTCCTAGCTCCGAAAGCCCCAATTTTAGTTGAAAACTCCTCCTCCTTCCCTTGCCTCTCTGCCCCAACTCCTCCCCTTACCTCTAGCTGTGTACTGAAGCAGCTGTTTTCTAGTCTGAGAGGAACTAGCCTCTGAGGTGAGTCGAGAAGGGGGCTCCACAGAAGGGGACTCAAGAGATGGGGAAAGGTGGGGAAAGAGTGAACCTGAAGTGGGGGGGAGTTAGTTACTTGACAGGAAGTCAAGCAACTAAAGGCAAAGAAAGGGTCTGATTTTTTTTTCCCCACCAGGAGTAGATGAATTGTTTTAAAGGCTGCTTCTTTCTCAGCCACTTGGGGTCTAAGGAAAAGTTGTGTATAGGGAAGAGAAGCCCAGGGGGTTTGGGGCATTCTTATGTGGCTGCCAAACTGCAGGCATCTCACTCTGGAATCAAGTCAGATGGCCAGCAAGGAAAAGGTGTATTTTCTGGGAGGGGTTGTCTGGCAAGGGATTGATTAACAATTTGGCTTCAGGCTGTAGTCTGGCACAGATCAAGTTATGAAACCAAAATGAAGGGGCCACGGACTCTAGAACTTCTTGGCCTCTGCTGCCAGTGGGGACTCTGCAGGGTCCCTGTAGTCCTGCTTTTCACCCTGAGCCTTAGAGAGACCCTCCTGGCTCTGGGGGACTTTAGGAGTCATTGGGCTCTAGGAATGGGAAACATTATTAGACTGTCATTTCATTGATGGGAATTGTCAGTACTTTTAAGATCAAATTTGCATGTAAGGGCTCCCTGGCTCTCTTGTCTGTCCATCTGTTCTCCCCCATGGGACTCCGGGGGTTTCTGTTTCTGCTTATTGTATTGGAGAATTTCATTGAATTACCCAACCTAGATTAAACTGGAAATTGAGAAACAGCTGGAATGGGAGCCATTGCTAGCATTCTCTCCTCTTCCTCTCCTTGCAGTTAATCAGTTAACAGGTGCTTTTTATGTGTCAGGGACTGTGTCAGGGACTATGTGAAGCACTGGAGAGATAAGGAAAAAGCAAAGACTAGCGTTGTCTAGAAAGAGTGAGGAAGACAACATGTTCCAATAGGGGGACAAAGTAGATGGAAGATCCCATCAAGGGGAAGTTGCTAGCAGCTGAGGGGACTGGGAAAGGCTTCCTGCAGAGGTGGCTTGAACTGTCTTGCAGGAAGCTCTGCATTCTGAGAGGCAGACAGAGGAGGAACCTCCCAGACATGGGGAAGCAGCTGGTACAGGTTGCACAGAGGGGGAGATGGTGGTTCTTGGGTGAGGAACAGTGATATGGTTAAATGTAGAGTATGTGGAGGGAGGGAAAATAGGAAAGAAGGCAAGAGACCAGGTTATAAAGAACTCTGTGCCATACTGAGTTTGCATTTGAACCTGGAGGCAATAGGGGGAGTGAAGAAAGGGTTGATAGTTTTGTTCTTTAGAAAAATCATTTTGGAAGCTATATGTGAAGAATAGATGAATTGAACTCTGCTCTTGAAACAATGTTTAGGATACTATTGTAATCATACAGGTGGGTGGTGAGAGGTGATAAGGGAATTAAAGTGACAGCTTTGTGAGTAGAGAGAAGAGAATGCATGTGTGAGAGACATGACAAAATTTACTAACTGATTGTACATGTCGGGGGAGTGAGAATGAGTTAAAAATGACACTGAGGTTGTGAATTGGGGTTCCCAGAGGATGATAGTGCCAAAGGTAGAATAGGAGAGTTCAAAAAAGTGCTTGAGGAGAGAAACATGGTGAGTTGTATTTTAGATACGGTAAATTAAGATTCAGAACCTGGGGCAGCTAGGTGGCGAAGTAGATAGAGCATGGCCCTGGAGTCAGGAGGACCTGAGTTCAAATTCAGCACCCAATATTAACCTAGTTGTGTGACCTTGGGCAAGTCACTTAACCCCATTGCTTGCCAACAACAACAACAAAGATTCAGAACCAGGACTCAGAAGAGAGACTAGAACTGGATACAAGGATCTAGAAGTCATCTGCAAAGAAGTAATAATTGAATTCATGAGAATGATGAGATCATCAAGTCATAGAGTATAGGAGAAGAGAAGAGAGCTCAGGTTTGAGCCTCTCAGTATACTCAGTTAGTGAGTGTGCCCTAGATGAAGAACCAACAAAGGATACTGAGAAGTGGTCGGGCAGCCTTGAGATGAAGAAAATATCCAATGGAGGTGGTGATCAACAGTATCAAGTGTGGCAAGAGACATCCAGAAGGACTAAGGTTGAGAAGAGGTTATTAGATGTGGTTATTAGAAATCCTTGGCAACTTTGAAGAGAACAGGTTCAGTTGAATGATGATGTCAGAAACTAAATTGCTGAGGGTTTGTTTTGAAGAGGTTGAGAGAGGAGACCCAGTGAAGACATTGAATGTAGATGGCTTTTTTCAAGTTTAGTTGAGAAGAGTCTTAAGACTATAGCTGGCAGAAACATGGGATCATGTGAGTGTCAAATTTTTTTTAAGGATTCCAGAAACTTGGATGTGTTTTGTAGGGAGAGGTGGAAAATTAGAGAGAACAAGGAGAGGTAAAAAAGGGTATGGAGGTGCTGCTAGGTGGCGTAGTGGATAAAGCACCGGCCTTGGAGTCAGGAGTAGTACCTGGGTTCAAATCCAGTCTCAGACACTTAATAATTACCTAGCTGTGTGGCCTTGGGCAAGCCACTTAACCCCATTTGCCTTGCAAAAACCTAAAAAAATAAAATAAAATAAAAAAAAATCTTTAATCATTGTTCCCTAGAAAAATAATAAACATTTTTAAAAAAGGGTATGGGAATAAGGGTTCATGTAGAAAGCTTAATTGGGAAGAAGGACCAATTCTTCAGAGACTGAAATAAAGATGGAGGATGATAGACTATGTGAGTCTTAAGGTCAAGGATGATTCTTGACCCCATCTCAAAGTATCCCCGAGGGCTGTAGTGTTCCAGTCATTCTCTAGGGGTGTGTGTGTGTGGTCTCCCTGGACTCATGGCATTTTTAGAATTTTAGAGTAGACTCTGTCCCCTTCCACTTTCTCATTGTCACTAGCACATGGTGGCTCCTTCCTTGCCAATTACTGGAGGAGGCTTCATTTTATTCTTCTTGAAACTTAGGGTCCTAAAATGATGCCCAGGCAAGTGAGTGGCTGTTTCATAATCAGAACTCTAAAGGTAACAGGAATTAGTGATTTCCTCGATATTGATTCTTATGAATCAGTTGCCCCAGAAGTACCTTGTCTGGGGAATAAACCACCTTTACCTCTATTCTACCCTTCTATTCCCATGCCTGGGCTTGTAAACAAACAACTGAGCTACCTACAGTTTTCTGGCTTCTTGTATTCTTGTTTGGCTTAATTACCTGGTTTAGTAGACTGTAGTGATTAGTCCCCCTGGAAGTTTAACCTATCCAGGTTTCACTCTGGGACCAGACTTCCTTGGACTTTGTAACCCCATGTGGGTATGTGTTTGTTATGGAAAATGAAGGTCTCTTGATATCTTAAAGCCCTAACCTTGGGAAAATGACATGTGTGGGGAGAAGGTTTCCCCTAAATGTCTTAAAAAATTTAGAGACTGGGGACCCAAGATATCTGGTTCCTGCTAGTGAAGGAACTGTGAGTAAAGGTAGACTGACTCCTAGAGATGATCAGCTCTGTTGGATGAAGAAATGGGGCATGTTCACACATGTACAGTGTGCTTTGGTTGATAATTTGTCTCATTTTGTCCTCAAGAGATATGAGACCATTGCTTTAGGAAAGACCTCTACAGGTACCCCCAAGGTCTCAAATGGGCTATGCTGCCAGCCCCTCCCTTCCTGAGCAATCACTAAATATTCTCGGGGTGGGGGGGGAGGGAATAACTATCTGCTTTCCTACTCCACTGGGCTGCTAGGGTCATCAGGGAAACAAGAATAACCAAACTACAGACAAGAAAACCCCCCTGGAGACTTCAACAGACAGAAAACAAATGACAGGCTCTACAAGGTGAACCAAAGGATAGGAGAAGAGTCAGAGTGAATGAAGAAGACTCTTGATTAAGAACTGGCAAAGGGTAGAACCTGAAGAGAAGTACTTTCCTGGGTCCCTGATGCAGGATGGGGCAGTCTGAGCAAGACTGAGGGAGGGGCTGAGGCTCCAAGACCAGAAATTAGGAGGTTCTCAGAGAAGGGCACTTCATTTACATAGAGGTGGCTCTGCATGGTTCATTGATCCTATACTTAATACTTCTTCAAACATGTTTAAACAACCCCCTCCCCCCCACTTAAAAAAAAGGTCTTCCTCTTGTCCTTGGCCCTTAGTCCCTCTGGAAAGTAAGCTGGCTACCCATTTCTGGATACATTGATTCTTGATTTTTTTCTGACTTCTGTGCTGTCAGAATGGGCTGGGAAGCAGAACTTGTTGGGCTTCCACAAGTGGATGTGAACATGACAAATGATGTGAAAAGATGCTACCTCCTCCTCTCTTTAAGGAGAGGCAAGCCAGAATAAGAAGGGGCAGAGGAGCGAGGAAGTATTGAAGAGGGATAACTGTTCTGATGTGGGCTGGAACAGGAAGAAGGTTGGTTTGGTGGATATTGAATAGGAAGTTCCTTTTCTTTTATTCTTTGGATTAGGAAGGTTGGCAGTGGAGGTGATGGAGAGTTGTCTGTCTTTGAGGCTTGGCCTCAGAGTTGATGGCATCCAGAAAATTTCTTTTTTTTTTTTTTTTTTTAGGTTTTTTGCAAGGCAAATGGGGTTAAGTGGCTTGCCCAAGGCCACACAGCTAGGTAATTATTAAGTGTCTGAGACTGGATTTGAACCCAGGTACTCCTGACTCCAAGGCCGGTGCTTTATCCACTACGCCACCTAGCTGCCCCAAGAAAATTCTTTAAAGGAAGATTGGCACTTCTAGATGGGCTGGCCAGGACAACTTCCTATATGAATCTCCCAGCTCATGGGGTAGAGAGGCAGGAGCAGGGTCTCATTGGAAATAGTCTTTTCCTTGCTGGTCTCTTTACTCTCCATTAACCTTCTGTGGTGAGAGCAACCTGTATTTATCAACTAGGGGATGACTTGTAGAGAAGTTATTAGCAAGGGACACTTGTGCTTCTGCTGGCCTCTATAGGTCTGATCCTCCCACTCTTCATTCTGATCCTGTATCCCATGGGGTAGGAGTTGGGATAGGGGAGTAGAAGAAAGGAGGCACAGGTTGTCCCTGAGATACAGGGGCAACCTTGGAGTTGGGGGTCCTAGTGTACTGCCATCAAAATTGTTGAGATGGAGATTAGGGGAAGAGGGAGGGTTCCTAGAATGTCCTTGACCCTCTGACAAGGGTAATTTCTTTTCCTTCTGTGGTTTTATGAAAAAAAAAAAGATTATTTCCACTCGGGGGAACTACAGGGAATTGGTTTTCCTTTGTAGGTTCCTGCTGCTTTCTATTCCTGAATCTTCCGCTGTCTGTGGAGAGAGGTCAGAAACTTTGGGAATGACATTTACAGCTGCTTCTAGCTCCTTGACTTCCCAAAGGACTTGTCCCAGTTGGGGGGCATATTGAGTGGGGGATAGTGTGTATTTATACCTTGCAGAATAAAGTAGCTAGCTGAGTCCACACTGATTTCTCTCTTGTTCCCTCCTCAGGTTTAGAAATTAACCAGATGAATAGAAGGGAACCTCTGGGTAAAGTCAGGGAAGACCCTTTTCCACTCCTTTTTTTGGGAAGAATCTGGTTCTTTGAAGAGTGGAAGACAGGGTATTCCAACCTCCTACATCTCCTCAGGAGAACTTGAGTCTTGTGCTGGGAGAGCTCAGAGAAAAATGTTTGAACCTATGTCTACCTCCAACTTCTCTGTACTGGTTTCAGAGTGGCAGTCCCAGGGGCGGCAGGATGAATGTGGGCACAGCACACAGCGAGGTCAACCCCAACACGAGGGTGATGAACAGTCGGGGCATCTGGCTCTCCTACGTGCTGGCCATCGGGCTTCTTCACGTTGTGCTGCTCAGTATTCCTTTTGTCAGTGTCCCTGTCGTCTGGACCCTCACCAACCTCATCCACAACATGGTGAGGATCCTTCCTGTGTCCTACTTAGCTCCTGATTATACTGGTTATACTCCTGGCATGGTTCCAGTATGCTGACTATTCCAGTTGTGTGGGTGATCTGGCTATGATATGCAGTTGGTGGTCATGGGGACAATCCCAGATATTTTTTTACCCACTGCTAAACAATGATTGGGCCCTGATTTGGCTCTTATGGTCATTGAGGTCTTCTCCTCAGCTTCTTATCTCTAAGTATCCTCCCCTCACCCCCCCCCCCCCCCAGCTGTACAGATTCCTAGGAGAGATCTGTGATTAAAAACAAGTGTATAGAGATGGTAACACAGAATAAGAAAGCCATTGAAAGCTGAATTGAGCTTTAGGAAGAATGTTTATGACCCAGGCATCCCTTTCTCTTGGCCATGTTTGCCCCCTTTCCCCCCACTACTTTTTATTAGCCATTTTTGTGGGCCAGAATTTGTGTCTAGTCTCCCTTTTTGATTCCATTTTTCCCTGGCCTTCCCTCATCAATTTAAACCAATGAACCAGGTTTAATCTGGTATCATCCACTGGGGAGTTTAGACCTCTACCCATTTTGAAAGAGTTCAGGGATAGAAACTCATTTCTTCTTGATCTCTGTGGGAGACTGCCCCTAACCAATATCAGGGAGGCTAGGACCAGACCCATTCTGTTCTCATGCTGTTTCCCTCTCTTCTTGGAATCTTGACTCCACTCCCCTGCCCTCTTACCCAGACATCCTCTTCGGTCTGTCTTCTCTCTCTTGCCAATCTCCTGGTTACATAGTCTTTGCCCTTGGCCTATAGCCCTCTGCCTAGCACTGGCAGAAGGACTAATTCTATGGTCTTCTCTCCATGGGGTGGTGTATGTGTGGGGGGAGTCATTAACTCCTCTATGCAGGCTCTCCCTCTGATACAAGTACCCTTCCTCCAGGGTATGTACATCTTTCTACATACAGTAAAAGGAACACCCTTTGAGACACCCGACCAGGGTAAGGCACGGCTACTTACTCACTGGGAACAGATGGACTATGGTGTACAGTTCACAGCCTCCCGCAAGTTCCTGACCATCACACCAATTGTGCTGTAAGTGCCCAGGGGATGGGACTGCTGTTTAGTGTTAGCTTAGATGTAGCCAGGGTAGCTCTTCTGAATAGGACCTGGCATGCTATAGTTCCTTTTCCTCTTTCTATTTAAGTTCTGTAATAGATCTTGGGGGAAAGAGGTAGAGATCCCCTTTTGAAAGATTGAGAACCTTTGCTTTAGGGTTCTTTATTTTCTGTGCCTTGATCATTAACCTCTCATTCGTGAGAGGTTATATTCGTGAGCCAAGAGGAAATAGGGTATAGAAGGGACAGTATACCTTGAGGGCCCCACCAGGGATTTTGGGGTCTTGCCTGTTATTCCCACTAACAGTTCAGTCAACCTTTGTTCACCTTTTCTTTCGGGGACTTAAAATTCTCATTCTTTTTCCCAATCAGGTATTTCCTAACCAGCTTCTATACCAAGTATGACCAGCTCCACTTCATCCTCAACACAGTGTCTCTGATGAGCGTACTGATCCCCAAGCTGCCTCAGCTCCATGGCGTCCGGATTTTTGGGATTAATAAGTACTGAGTGCCCAGCCCCCTCTTTGCCCTGCCTTAGGGGAATCTGAAGAGATGAAGATGAAGGGGCTTCATGCAGGTGCCCAGAGACTGGTGTTGAGCCTGTGGGCCTAGTTAAAGCTCTCCCTTCCCCCTACTTCCCTTACCCTGCCCCAGTAGTCAAAATGGAGTAGCCTTTAGTGGGCTTTGAGAGGGGGGTTCTTCCCTGTACCCCCCTTGCCTCTCAGTGGCTTCATCCCCTTTTTGATTTTTCCCATTGGATAGAGAATAAATGTGGGAGGGGTTGTATGGTACTTCAGTGGGCCCAACTACTTGGGCTAAGGAGAGACAGAGGATGCTGGGAAACTCCATGCATCCACTGTAACTCTGGACTATGCACTTTAACACGCCCACCCCCCAGGCAGGGGACAGAGGGAATGGTACAGCCTCTAGATTATATTTCACTTTAATGCTCTTGGTTGACACTCAGAGAGAGAGAGAGAGAGAGAGAGAGAGAGAGAGAGAGAGAGTGTGTGTGTGTGTGTGTGTGTGTGTGTGAGAGAGAGAGAGAGAGAGAGAGAGAGAGAGAGAGAGAGAGAGAGAAACATGTATGTGTCTGTGCATGCAATTCTACCTTTCAGGGCAGCAAAATGCCTGTCTATTCACCAAGTCAAGGCCATTAGGTACACAAAAGATCAAGGAAAAGGTGTTTAGACACTTGGGAGTGGAGAAGTTACTGTGTGAGTGGGGAAGGAATCAGGGGTAGCTTATTCCCCAAAGTGGAAAGAACCCAAGGCTCTGGCTTAGCCTAGGGAGGGACTAAGTAAACTTATGGTATTGGAGAAGAGCAAAAAACAGAATGGAGAGTTGCAAATGAAGGCTCCTTTTTCTTGGTTCTTGAGCCAGGTTGGAGGGGAGAGGGCACAGAGAACTCATCTGCTGATCATGTGGTAGCAAGGTGAAAGGACAAGGTCAAACCCATCACTTGTATTAGTAGGTCATTGGGGCAGAGGGATATATGAGTCTTCAGAGGACTGGTGTCACCTGATGAGGGCCATGGAGGGTAGGGAGCCCAGAGAGGCCATTCTGCACTAATTTCCTTTGAAATACAGCTACTGCCTTTGAAAATTAAGTGGTATAAGGAGAGAGGCAGATGGTATAGTTTCTGGTTGGGTAGTAGAAGAGCATCTTTCTCTCAGTGAGCCTACCTTTTTACACCTACCTCCTTACCCCACTCAGCTGGAGACCAAGGTCCTTTGGGACATCCAGTAGTGTGCAAGGATGAATGGGCAGATTGTTAGTGTTGCTTACTGCCCCAGAGCTTCTCTTCCTGGTAGCTCTGCCACTGAGAGGAGGAAAGAGATGGGACTCAGGAAAAAATGGAGGAATTTTACATTGGAAAAAAGGAAGTGAAAGCGAGAGCCTATGTTTCTGTCCATATGTGCACATGTGTACTTGTGCACAACCTCCTGGGTATTCTGAGACACCTCTGGTCCCTCCCCAAAGGGTGAGGGAAGAGGGGTGGTCACGATGCCTTGTTCTCTGCCTCTTGTTCCCCCTCCCTCACAACCCCCATCCCATGGGATTATAGGGAACTTTCAACTCAAAACCTTTCTAAGACAGTGTGAATAGAATTTTTATTCCCTCTTTGTACAGTATTCTGAAAGAAGCAAATAAAAGGCAGTGTGATCCTGTCCTCCATTTGTTTGATGTCTGTGTCTTGTTGGTGTCCAGTGTTCAAGTTGGGGATTAGTTAGGACATGGTCGGGTCTTACCTAAATTTTGTAACAACTTCACCACCTAGCTCAGTACTCAACACAGATCTCCCATGGCTGGAGAGTTGGAAGAAGTTTACTTCTTGTCCTGACTTCATCCTGTGTAGTACCACCACCAGCCACTGTAGCTCCCCCTCCAAGGGCACACCCTGGATCACTTTGGGCAGGACTGGGCTTTGGAGTCCCAGAATTCTCAGTTAACTACCAGATGGTATCCATTTGTCTCTCCTGGGCCCACCCCATGAAAACACTTATTCAGGAGATTGTCTTTTGGTGGAAGTGGAGTCAGAATTGACTGACCTGAAGAATGGAGACCATGCCTTTTTCTACAATCTAAATTCTAATTCCTATCCATCAGTGACCATGCTCTGAACAGGTAGCCTGTAGCTGAAAACAAAAGAAGTGTAACTTGCAACTTCCAGAGGATGATGTGGGAAGTCAGTGGGAATGAGTGCACAACAATTCATTTATACATTTTTTTTATTTGGAAATGTTCATATCGATGCAGAGAAATTGGATTTTAGAGACGCAAGATATCCATTTATTATAAAACGAGACTTGGAAATTATTTACATGATGAAACAAAAGATTTCAGAACTTCAGTGGAATGGGCAACTTTCAGGTGCCACTTCATTGGTGATTTCAGTCCACATATTTCCCTAGAATGTCAGTATCTCTAGGGAGTTCAATGATGGCTTGTTGAATTTCTTTTTTCTGAGATAGGGTTCTTTAGGTATTTAATCTCCTCTTCATTTAGCCTAGGCAACGTATATTTTTGTAAATATTCATCCATTTCATTTAGATTATCAAATTTATTGGCATAGAGTTGGGCAAAATAATTTTGAATTATTACTTTAATTTCCTCCTCATTGGTGGTGAGTTCATTTATGATTTATATTTTTCATTTATGATGCTAGCAATTTGGTTTTCTTTTTTTAAATCAAATTGATCAGATGTTTATCAATTTTATTGTGTTTTTCACAAAACCAACTTTTGGTTTTATTCAATAGTTTTTTTGCTTTTGATTTTATTGATTTCTTTTTTAGAATTTCTAATTTGGTATTTTTTTTTAATTTATTTTTATTAAAGATATTATTTGAGTTTTACAATTTTCCCCCAATTTTGCTTCCCTCCCCCCACCCCCTTACAGAAAGCACTCTGTCAGTCTTTACTTTGTTTCCATGTTGTACCTTGATCCAAACTGGGTGTGATGAGAGAGAAATCATATCCTTAAAGAGAAGAGAAGTCTAAGAGGTAACAAAATCAGACAATAAGATATCTGTTTTTTTCCCTAAATTAAAGGGAATAGTCCTTGCACTTTGTTCAAACTCCACAGCTCCTTATCTGGATACAGATGATACTCTCCTTTGCAGACAGCCCAAAATTGTTCCCGATTGTTGCACTGATGGAATGAGCAAGTTCTTCAAGGTTGAACATCACTCCCATGTTGCTGTTAGGATGTACAGTGTTTTTCTGGTTCTGCTCATCTCACTCAGCATCAGTTCATGCAAATCCCTCCAGGTTTCCCTGAAATCCCGTCCCTCCTGGTTTCTAATAGAACAATAGTGTTCCATGACATACATATACCACAGTTTGCTAAACCATTCCCCAATTGAAAGACATTTGCTGGATTTCCAATTCTTTGCCACCACAAACAGGGCTGCTATAAATATTTTTGTACAAGTAATGTTTTTACCCTTTTTCCTCATCTCTTCAGGGTATAGACCCAGTAGTGGTATTGCTGGGTCAAAGGGTATGCGCATTTTTGTTGCCCTTTGGGCATAGTTCCAAATAGCTTTCCAGAAGGATTGGATGAGTTCACAGCTCCACCAACAGTGTAATAGTGTCCCAGATTTCCCACATTCCTTCCAACAATGATCATTATCCTTCCTGGTCATACTGGCCAATCTGAGAGGTATGAGGTGGTCTAATTTGGTATTTAATTGGGGATTTTTAATTTTTTCTTTCCCCTAATTTTTTTAGTTGCGTGTTTATGAACAACAATTCAATTTGATCTGCCTTTTGCCTGGTTGACTGACTCTTGCCTCAATGAATTTTCTGGCACCATTGCAAGGTCATTATCCTCTTAGCTTCCTTTACCTTGTGTCTACATCACAATGGCCTGGAGGAGAGCCAGTGTGACCATAAGGAGGACCAGTCCATAACCAGGGCTATTTGTTCCCTCTCCCTTTTCCTATTTCTTTGTCTCGAGGTCTTGCTTTCCCTTACCTTTTAATTCCCTTTTCCTAGCTCATCCAACAACCTTACTATGCTGTCTCTTCTCCTTTTACTTTGATCCCGTACCGACCTACATGATTCTAACATTCTAAGTCATCAGATTTCACTGCTTAAGCTATCCCATCTTGTCCTGTTTCACTTCTACCTTTACATATAGCTTCCTGTTCTGCTTCCTTAGATCAAGACAAAGGGCCTGTGATACCTTTCAAATTCATAGTCCCTTAAATTGTAGGTGTGGGTATGGGTGAGGGTTTGAATAATTTTCTGAACTTGACAAACATCAAGGAACTTGAATATTTCCATATATGAAGAATAGAAAAGGAGGGTTACATTTAGAATCATAAATCTATTACAACTTGCATTTTTAAAAAAAAACATATATAAGTATTTATATATGTACACAGTTCAACATTTTAGTTTCATAACTGCCATCTTTACTCCTGAATCTCCAGTTTTCTTTGGTGCATTTAAAAAATGCTTCAAAGACCTTCCTTTCTTCCTTATTTTTGGCATCACTTTTAATAGTCCCATTTTTCTCCTATTCTTTTAAAAACAACAAATAGACCTTGTATATAACAAATAATCATATTCAAGCAAATTAGGTTCACATATTAATTGTGTCTGAAAATGTCTCTATCTACTCCATTCTCCTATCTCTCTGGTTGCACACTACATACCCAGTTACTGGGGACTGTACTCCATTCATCAGTCTTCCGGAGTCATGGGTGGGTAATTGCTTTGACCAGAATTCTTGTCTTTTAGATCTGCTTTTCTTTACAAAGTGTCAGTTACATTAGATGTTGTTCTGGTTCTGCTCACTTCACTGCATTAGATCATAGCAATCTCCCTAGGTTTCTTTGAATCCATCTCTTTAATAAGTCCTTAGTGTGCAATAATCCACAACATTATTAATTATTCATCCATTTTCCAATTAATGGACATCCATTTTGTACCAAATTGCACAAATGAATCTTTTATATTTTATAGCAACAAATCTTGCCATAAATATTTTTGGATATCCTTGTTCTTTATCTCCTTTTTTATCTCTCTTTTTTATGTAAATCTAATGGTGTCCCACTTGTGTTTAAAGGCCTGGAACCCTGCCAAGTTGCTTTTGCTCATATTCAACTGTTATTTAAATTTTTTTAAAAATCATAAACTGAATAAAAAACTGTAAAATAAGGAATGAGGTCATCATAAAACCACGTACTTAATATATTGTGCATTTTAATAAAAGAAAAAATTAACAGCCAATAAGCACTATATTTACTTTTGTCCCCATCCTCTCCACCTGAAGCTCTCTTATCTAAGATTTAGTTTTATCTAATTTTGTTCTGGTTCTGTGTCACTTTCTCTAGTCTTTTTCATATTTTTTCTTCATATTTATCTTTTATGATAAACTATAACAAATCCATTATGTTCACATAGTATTATTGATTAAACCAATTTCCAAGAGATGTGTACACTAATTATTTCCATTTTTCCCATCATCACAAATAAAATGGCAACATTTCCAAATGTATTATAAATAAAGTAAGAAAATGAATATTTTACATAGGTCCTTTCTTCATTTTCATGATATATTGGGATAAGGCCACTTTGGAATTGGTTCTGCTCCACCCACAAATGAAGGAGGAGCCTCATTTAGTCAATTCATAACCTGCAGAAGTTTCATTTTTTCTTTCTGAGACTCCTTGAGATACACTGGCCGGGTTCCCTGCTAGACTTTTCAGAGTGAGCAAATTTCTGGAGCACCCCATCTGTTGAGTAAAAGCTCACTGGTAAGCTCAAGAGGGACAGGGGGAGGTGGGGGGGGATATCCGTGAATTCAAAAATCAGCCATCTGATTCCGCTGTAAGGAGAAAAGGCCACCCAGGCAGGGTTCAGATGGCCAGAAGGAAGTACCCAATATCAAAAACAGCTAACAGTTTTATGGCACTTTACATGTTTTATAGGTAAGGAAGCCAAGACCAAGAAAAGTTAAATGATTTGCCCACGGTCACAATTACTATGTCTAAGGGGAGTTTCAAACCCAGGGCTTT